>NC_064855.1:25978316-26580816 GCF_024139225.1 Suncus etruscus
ATTGAAGAAGGCCTAAGGAAATGAAAAAACATTCCATACTCATGGATTAGAAGAATCAATATTATCAAAAATTTACCTAAAATACTATATAGATTCAGTGCAATTCCTATTCAGATTTAGATGACATTTTTAAAGGACTCAGAACAATCAATTATCAAGTTTGTGTGGAACTATAAAAGACCTTTAATAGTCAAATTTATATTGAAAAACAAGAAACTAGCAGGCATCTCATTACCTAATTTGAAGCTTTACTACAAAGCCATAGTAATCAAAACAGCATAGTATTGGAACAAAGTCAGACTTTCAGACACATGGGACAGAATAGAATATCCAGTAACAACCCCGCCCCTCAAATATATAGTCAATTAGTCTTTGACAAAGAAGCCAAGAACATGAAATGGAATAAAGACATCTTATCAACAAATGGTGTTGGAATAATTTCTTACCATGTGTACAAAATTAAAGATGAATCCATATCTTACATATTACAAAAAAGTCCATTCAAAGTGGACTAAAGACTTTGCAATTAGAGCTGAATCCATAAAGTTCACTGAGGAAAACATAGGCAGAACACTCCAAGATTTAGAACTTAAAGAAGTCTTTGGTGATAAAATGCCAATAGCAAGGGTGTCATCAAATCTGAATAAATGGCTCGGTTGCTTTAGAGAACTTCTTTGAATTGTCTTAGGAAAGTGAATGCACAAACTGCATATGAGAAAATGAGAGACAACGCAATTCTATGTGGGAGAAAAACAGTGTTTCTTAGTTGAATGTGAAGAATAAGGGGTATAAGGGGCCGGCGAGGTGGCGCTAGAGGTAAGGTGTTTGCCTTGCAAGCGCTAGCCAAGGAAAGGACCACGGTTCGATCCCCCGGTGTCCCATATGGTCCCCCCAAGCCAGGGGCAATTTCTGAGCTCGTAGCCAGGAGTAACCCCTGAGCATCTAACGGGTGTGGCCCGAAAAACCAAAAAAAAAAAAAAAAAAAAAAAAAAAGAATAAGGGGTATAAATGAGGGATTAGCCAGCCACAGTTTTTTCTATGGCATAAAAAGAATGCTCTTCTCTGTCAGATTACAACATGACTCGCTTGTAAATGGAAAAACAAAACAATTCACATAGCTCCTAATGAGTAGATACATTCAAGTAATAATCCAGAATTAAGAAGAGAAGATAAATTTTAACATCTTAAAGCAGTTCCTGAATGGCTAGTCTTGAATATCAGTACTGAATAGGGGAATTTAAAAGGAGCCGGTTTTTCCTAATTTCTGAGGGAAAGGGCTTTGTTTTAGGGGCTAATACAGATAACTAACTTTTTAAGGTCTGACTAAGAAATAGATTTTAGGAAAAAAAACAAATTTATCTAAAAGACATGCTAATCTACTTGGTGAAGGTTTTCTCAATAGCCCAATACTACTTCCTGGACAAAACTTTGGATGTTAAGTTATGAGGCAAGAATTACTGTATATACTCGAGTATAAGCTGATTCGAGTAGAAGGTGACCTCCCTAATTTTACCCTAAAAACTGGGAAAGCTTAGTGACTCAAGTATAAACCAGCAGCCACTGGTAAATTTCAAAAATAAAAATATATACCCCAAACTAACACAATAATTTGAGGAATCAGTAGGTTAAATGTTTTTCAATATTTATTGCTAAAAAAAAACTGTAAACTAGCAACAATAACTTTAAAACTTTAAATAAAGTGCAGAAAACCAGAGCTAAACAGGTAATCAAACTAAATCACAAAGGTTAAAATCCTTCAAAACTGGATTGATTCTTCCTCCTCCTCCTTCAGCTGTGTCTGATGTGAAGGTATCAACATAGACCTTGTCATCATCACAGAATTCACAGATATCATCATCACTGCTGTTGGTCCCATACAAAGCACAGAATATTGTTGGTTAAATATTAGTTCAGTGGCATGCAGTTCAGCTCAGTCACCTACCTCTTCAGCTCAACCCCGACTAGTGGACTGAGCTGAAGCACTGCCCCCTCCAGCAGATGTCAGAAGATGACTGGAGACTACATACATTTTATTCAGTATGTGCACAAATAACCTGTTATGACCCGAGTATAAGCCAAGTTCGGAGTTTGGGGCACAAGTTTTTGTGCCAGAAAAACTCAGCTTATATTCAAGTATATAGATAGTTATCAAATGTTCAAAATCTTTTAGAGCTGTCCAAAAGGCAGAACATCCCTTTCTGTTTAAAACAGCAAGAGCATATAGAAGAAAAAGAGAAATAAAACTGGTTTTGGTGATGAATTTTTTTCCAGGTAAAGAGAAATTAAATCAAGGCTATGTTTGCCTGTAATAATCCTTATGTTGGGGTTGGAGTGATAATGCAGCAGTATGGTGTTTGCCTTGCACCTGGCTGACCCAGGACAAACTTTGGTTAGATCTCCAGCATCCCATATGGTGCTCTGGCCCCTTCTTTGCTCCATCAAGCCAGGAACAATTTCTGAGTGCTTAGCCAGGAGTAACCGCCAAGAGTCACTGGGTGTGGCCGAAAACTAATAATAATAATAATAATAATAATAATAATAATAATAATCCTTATGTTAAGAAGTAAAAGATTTTACTATTTACACACAAAATATCACAGAAGGGATATCTTAAGGTCAATTTAATGTTTGTTACTAAGGAAGCAAATTGTCAGTACCATTAAGATATATTTCATCAGCCATCCACACTGAGGGAAAGCTTCTCATTGGGCCTTCTGGTGAGATATTTCTCTGGAATTTTTGATCAGCTACCTATGCTAGGGTATGAATATCCTAGTAGGTCTTCTGACAGACTTCCTCTAGAATATTAAAATTTCAATTATATTAATGTTGTGACAAGAATACATCGAATTAAAAAGTTTCTGTATGGAAAAAGAAAGACAGGCTAAAGCCAGAAGACAGCTAACTGAATGGGAGAAAATCTTTGCACTCAATACCTTAGATAAAAGTTTTATATCTGGGATATACAAAGTACTCACAAAGGTTAACTCCACAAAAACCTATAAAACCCCTCAAATAATGGAAAGTAGGAGGCTTGAGCGGTGGCAGATGGCATAAGGTGTCTGTCTGCCTTGCACACACTAGCCTAGAACAGACCGAGGTTGGATCCTCTGGCGTCCCATATGGTCCCCCAAGCCAGGAGCAATTTCTGAGCACATAAACAGGAGTAACCTCTGAGCATCACCAGGTGTGGCCCCAAAATAAAACAAAACAAAAAAGTTGAATGGAACAGACACTTCTTCGAGGAAGAGAGGAAGACCAAAATGATGGCCAACAGACACATGAAGAAATGGTCAACATCATTTATCATTAGGGAAATCCAAATCAAGACAACAATGAAATATCATCTTACATCAGTGAAGATATGGCACACATAAAAATAATGGGAAACAGTCTCTACTTCTGAGGATGTAGTAAGAAAGGAACACTCATCCACTGCTGGTGGACATGCTGGTTGGTCCATCCCCTATGGAAAATATTTTGGAGAGTTTTCAGTAACTCGATCAGCACTCCTTCTTTTGGGGTCCCCAGGACAAAAAGACATTCATCCAAGAGGATGTATTCACAATGCTATTTATTGAAGCACTCAGTACAATAGCTAAGACTTAAAATCAACCTGAATTACAACATATGAATGAATCATGAAGATGTAGTACATATATACAATGGAATATTACATAGCTTTTTATTTGTTTGTTTGTTTGTTTTGGGCCACACCTGACAGTGCTCAGAGGTTACTTCTGGCTCTACTCTCAGAAATCGCCCCTGGCAGGCTCAGGGGATCATATGGGATGTCAGGATCGAACCACCGTCCTTCTGCATTCAAGGCAAATGCCCTACCTCCATGCTACCTCTCTGACCCTAAGAATATTACATAGCTTTAAGTAATGATACATGCATGTGATTTACAGCAACATGGATCAAACTTGAAGATATTATGTTAAATGAAGTAAGCCAGAAGATGGATAAATACAGAATATCACTTATATGTGGAAGTTAGAATAACTGCAAAAATAAATACAATAGTCCAGGTGGGCAAACATCCTTGGCCCCAAATTATAGGGAGGAGAAGAAAAGAAACTAAGTGGAGGAGGAGAAACACAAATATGAAAGAATGGGGGTCAGGGACCAAGGGGTCTCAGATGCATTGGTGGAGAAAAATAAGGACAGAAATAAATCTCCAAGCCAAAGTTAACAATAAAATCAAGAGACCCCAATTTCAACCAATCTAAACTTTAAATGGGCCTGTTATACTGGCAGGCAGGTGTGCGGGCAAAGGGTGGTGTTTGGGATATAGTCTAGGAACATGGTGGAAAGAGATGGACACTAGTGGTAGGATTGGCTCTGTTTCACTGTATAACTGAAACCCAGCTACAAAGAACTTAGTAAATCACAATGGTTTCAATAAACTTAAATTAAATTTAAAGTATATATACTAGGTGAAACTCAACACTTTTATGTTAAAATCTCTCCAAAAATTAGTCATGGAAAGGCTTTACTTAAATGTGATAAACAGCTTTATGAAAAACTTACTAATATCATGCTCAGTAGTGAAAAACTAAAAGACTCAAAGTTTCTACCTTTTACCTTGATAACCACTAATGGATTGTCTCAATGCTGTGATTTTTATTATAGAGTATTTAATTAATTGGATAATCATTTAATAACCTTGTACATTGTTGTTTTATCCTACTCACCATAAGTATCTTGAGACTTTTGTATCTCAAAACCATCTGCGTGTATCTTACCTAGCAGCATTCCATAATGTAGATGGATGTACCAAAGTTCAGCTGTTTATCACCTGAGGGAGTTCTGAGCTGTTACCATTTAGGATCATTTCAGTAAAAATATAGTGAACACTCATATTTGTGAGTATTGCTCTGATAATTTTTAAGTTTTTATCTATTTAAATGTTCAAGAATGTTTGGGTCAGAAAATTGTCTTTACACTGAATACCCATGGAGCCAGTCATTCATCCCCATCAGCAATGTTTTTAAAAAAATCAAAACTGTCATTAGTCATTCGTATTGTCAAAAAATTTCATGTTAATGAATCTAATAAATGCATGTGTCACCATAATTTATTTTTTGTTTTCTGACAAAAAAATGATGTTAAGCATTTTTAAATTGATATATATATGTATATATTTCCCCCTTGGTTAAATGTCCATTAAACATTTTACCCACTTCCATATTAAATTGTTTACTTACTGTTAAATGCAGAGTTTTATTTTTATGTTTTTGTTTTATGTTCTATATAGGAATTTAGATGGATAAACGATTTAAAAATATTCTTGAGACTGTGCCTTATATCTTCTTAGTTGTTTGCAGTCTAGTTATATTAAATATTGATAAGTAATTTATTATTTATTTTATGGCATGTGCTTCTCATGCCAAATTTATTACCTTATTTTTTTTTGCCTAACCATGGTTTATGCAGATATTCACCCATCTCTTCCTTTGTTTTTCTTTGTTTGGGGGGGGAGGGAACCTAACTCTACTCAGGGCTAATTCCTTGTTTTGTGCTCAACAATCATGCCTGTGGGCTCAGAGCACCATATGTGATGCTGGGATTTGAACTCAGGTCAGAAACATGCAAGACAACTGCATAATATACTACTGCCTATATCTTCTCACCTTTTACTCTTAAATATATAATTTTGTGCGAGGGTCAAATAGAGTGTACAGAATTTAGGTTCATGCCTGCATATGGCTGAGTCTAGAACAATCATTTGAATCCAGGCACCTTATATGACCCCTAACACTGCCACTCAGGGACAGAGTAAAATTTTGAATCAGTAGATTTTAGTTTTAGGTGTTTTTGTTTTTGGTGGACTAAGGGGTATTGTGCAGAGAGTATGGATTCCAGTAGTTCCAAATACTATTCATTGGCATGAGTACACTTTCTCAACTGAATTGTTTTTGTTCATTGGCATTTTGTGGGAAGTATTTCTGCCCTTCTTACTAATCTAAGTGACCATTATGCCAATGTTGCTCAAACTTGACTATCACTTGCTAATATTTGGTTGTGAATTTTTACATGTAACTTTGAGAGACTTTGGCCTTTAGATTTATTTTTCTTATATTTGTTTGGACTTGGTTTCAGGGTTATCGTGACCTCCTAGGATGAGATGAAAAGTGCTTCCTTCTTTCCATTTTCTGAAAGAGATTGTGGGAAATTGGTGTTATTTGTTCTCTGTGCATTAAAAAAAAAGGACTTACCCCTGAAACCACAGGGGTTAGAATTTCTCTCTTCAGGAAAAATTGTAAGTATGACTTCAATTTATTTAGCAGATTCAATTTGTTGTATGAAATTTGTTTAATAGAATCTGGAAAACAAGTTGTTGACATGTGGATTTTTAGAGTCTATGTCTTAGAAAAATTGGTCAATGTCATATAAATTGTCAAAATTTTAGAGTAGATAGAACACTGCTTGCAATATGAATTTATTACCTACTTCTCCTACTGAAGGCTGTCGTGATACTTCATACTTTGGTCCAGTAGATAAATGTGGATAATATCTGATTTCCCCATTTAGTTTCCATGCTAAGAATTTATTAATTTTATTTTTGAAAAGTAAAAGCTTATGAATACTCTCATGATTTTTCTGCCTTTAAGTTTTTCTATTTTATTTTTTCTTTTGTATATATGTATATATATATATATATATATACATCCTATATATTTGATTTTTATTTTTAACCATTCAAAATCTATTCTAATATATTTTGGGACTCCTAGAATCTTTTTTGACCTCTTAAATATTTAGAAGTGTGCTTCTTTACAATCTAGTAGCTCTTAGATATTTCTCATTATATTTAAATGTTTGGGAGATGGAGCCTTTATTTCCAAATAATAGTCTGGAAAACTTCTTCTTTCTGCAGCTAGATATTTCACAGATGACAATTATAGCTAATGGCTAGGTTTAGTTCTACCATTTAAAGGTTTACTTAGTTGGGACTGGAGAGACAGCACGGGGGTTAGATCTGGTTTAATCCCAGTTTGATCCGTGCCACACTAAGACCTCTTGCTTTGCATCACTGAGTGTAGATATGCAATCTGCAAAGCATCACAGAGATGGCCCTAATGGTCCCCAATGCCATAAAGCTCTGGAAGCACAGCATTGATGGGCCCTAACACTAAGCTGTCACCCTGTTGGCTCAGTGGCTGAATGGGAGACATCTTCAAAATAATAAAGTAATTATTTACTTCACTTTTTCCTTAGGTTGTCTCCTGTGTTTCCTACCCCCCCCCTTTGGTTCGGGTATTTTTGTATTCGATCTTATTTGCTGTGCTGTCAATCACATCTATTTATCTCTATTTGCAATAGAGATTTCTAGATTTTCAGTCTATGCAGAGTTAATTTTTTATCACTTTTAATAAGCATAGATACAGATACAACAGGTACATTTGCCCTTTACCTTTATACTGCAGCTGTTATTTTATTATATTTGCATAAATTAAAATATCCATCAGATAATGGTTTAATTTTACTTCCCACCTCTGCTTCCTATTATTTCCATGACCCTGCAGCTGCCCATCAATTTCTACATTTTTATTCCCACTCATTTTGGTTTTCTTCAACTAGAACATATTTTTCTTACCCCCAGATTACTATTCAAAAGTGAGAAAATTGAAGTTGAACTGACATAGAACCATATTTCTAGGGAAATGTACAAAGAGCTTGTGCAAAAGGCAAGAGCACAAGAGAAGCTTTGGAGCTAACAGTAACTTCATTTCTTTTTTTTTTTTTTTTTTTTTTTTTTTTATCTTTATTTAAACACCGTGATTACAAACATGATTATAGTTGTATGATTACAGTCATGTAAAGAGCACCCCCCCTTCACCGGTGTAACATTCCCACCACCAATTTCCCAGATCTCCCTCCTCCCCACCCCCCTACACCTGTACTCGAGACAGGCTTTCTACTTCCCTCATTCATTCACATTTTATGATAGTTTTCAGTGTAGTCATCTCTGCAACTGCACTCATCACTCTATGTGATGAGCTGCATGTCCTGAGCTGCACCTACCAGCCCTCATCTCTCTTGTCTCTGAGATATTGTTAAAAATGTCCTTCATTTTTCTTAAAGCCCATAGATGAGTGAAACCATTCTGCGTCTTTCTCTCTCCCTCTGACTTACTTCACTCAGCATAATAGATTCCATGTACATCCATGTATTGGAAAATTTCATGACTTCATCTCTCCTGATGGCTGCATAGTATTCCATTGTGTATATGTACCACAGTTTCTTCAGCCACTCATCTGTTGAAGGGCATCTTGGTTGTTTCCAGAGTCTGGCTATTGTAAATAGCGCTGCAATGAATATAGGAGTAAGGAAGGGTTTTTTGTATTGTATTTTTGTGTTTCTTGGGTATATTCCTAGGAGTGGTATAGCTGGATCGTATGGAAGCTCAATTTCCAGTTTGTGAAGGAATCTCCATATCGCTTTCCATAAAGGTTGTACTAGACGGCATTCCCACCAGCAGTGAAAAAGAGTTCCTTTCTCTCCACATCCCCGCCAGCACTGCTTGTTTTCCTTTCTTGTGATGTGTGCCAATCTCAGTGGCGTGAGGTGGTACCTCATAGTAGTTTTGATTTGCATCTCCCTGACGATTAGTGATGTTGAACATCTTTTCATGTGCCTTTTGGCCATTTGCCTTTCTTCTTTTTCAAAGTGTCTGTTCATTTCTTCTCCCCATTTTTTGATGGGGTTAGTTGTTTTTTTTTGTATAGTTCTGTCAGTACCTTGTAAATTTTGGATATTAGCCCTTTATCTGATGTGTATTGGGTGAATAATTTCTCCCACTCAGTGGGTGGCCTTTGTATTCTGGGCGCTATTTCCTTTGAGATGCAGAAGCTTTTCAGCTTAATATAGTCCCATCTGTTTATCTCTGCTTCCATTTGCTTGGAAAGTGCTGTCTCCTCCTTAAAGATGCCTTTAGTCTCAATGTCCTGGAGTGTTTCACCTACATGTTGTTCTATATACCTTATAGTTTCAGTTCTGATATCAAGGTCTTTAATCCATTTGGATTTTACCTTTGTTTATGGTGTTAGCTGGGGGTCTGAGTTCGCTTTTTTTGCCAGTGGTTAACCAGTATGTGCAACACCACTTGTTGAATAGGCTTTCCCCTGCTCCATTTAGGATTTTTTGCTCCTTTATCAAAAACAAGGTGGTTATATGTCTGAGGAACCTTCTCTGAGTACTCAAGCCTATTCCACTGATCTGAGGGTCTGTTTTTATTCCAATACCATGCTGTTTTTTATAAATGTTGCTTTGTAATACAACTTAAATTGGGGAAAGTAATGCCTCCCATATTCCTTTTCCCAAGGAGTGCTTTAGCTATTCGAGGTTGTTTGTTGTTCCAGATGAATTTCAGAAGTATTTGATCCACTTCTTTGAAAAATGTCATGGGTATCTTTAGAGGAAATCGCGTTTAAATCTGTACAATGCTTTTGGAAGTATTGCCATTTTAATGATGTTGATCCTGCCAATCCTATGAGCAAGGTATGTGTTTCCATTTCTGCGTGTCCTCTCTTATTTCTTGGAGCAGTGTTTTGTAGTTTTCTTTGTATAGATCCTTACACATCTTTAGTCAGGTTGACTCCCAAGTCTATTTGAAGTTTGTGTGGAATCTAATGTGAATGGGATTGTTCTCTTAATGTCCATTTCTTCCCTATCATTATTCGTGTATAAAAAGGCCATTGATTTTTGTGTGTTAATTTTGTATCCTGCCACTTTGCTATACAAATCTATTATTTCTAGAAGCTTTTTTTTAGAGTCTTTAGGGTTTTCTAAGTAGAGTATCATGTCATCTGCAAACAGTGAGAGCTTGACTTCTTCCTTTCCTATCTGAATTCCCTTGATATCTTTTTCTTGCCTAATCGCTATAGCAATAGTACTTCAGTGCTATGTTGAATAGGAGTGGTGAGAGAGGACAGCCTTGTCTTGTACCAGAATTTAGAGGAAAGGATTTTAGTTTTTCTCCATTGAGGATAATAATTTTTGCCCACTGGCTTCTGGTAGATGGCTTTGACTATATTGAGAAAGGTTCCTTTTATTCCCTATCTTGCTGAAGAGTATTTTAATCAAGAATGGGTGTTGAACATTATCAAATTGCTTTTTCTTTGCATCTATTGATATGACCATGTGATTTTTATTTTTTGTTTGTTGGTTTATGTTGTGTATTATATTAATAGATTTACGGATGTTAAACCATCCTTGCATTCCTGGGATGAAAACCTTACTTGATCAAAAGTGAATGATCTTCTTGATGAGGCACACTGGATCCTGTTCGCCAGGATTTTGTTGAGGATCTTTGCATCTGTGTTCATCAGGGATATCTGGTCTGTAATTTTCTTTTTTGGCAGCATCTCTATCAGGTTTTGGTATTAAGGTGATGTTTTGGCTTCATAAAAGCTATTTGGAAGTATTCCTGTTTTTTCGATTTCATAAAAGAGCCTGGCCAGAATTGGTTAGTAGTTTCCTCTTGAAAAGTGTTGAAAGGAATTCATTACGTGAATCATCAGGGCCTGGGCTTTTGTTTTTGGGTAAATTTTTGATTACAGTTTTAATTTCCTCAATAGTGATGGGGTGTGTTTAGATATGCTACCTCTTCTTTATTCAACCGTGGAAGGTTATATGAGTTCAGAAATTTATCCATTTCTTCCAGGTTCTCATATTTAGTGGCATAGAGTTTCTCAAAGTATTCTCTGAATACCCTTGAATCTCTGCAGTATCTGTTAGTGATCTCCCCCTTCTCTCATTTCTAATACGCGTATCAAGTTTCTCTCTTTCTTTTGCTTTGTGAGTTTTGCCAATGGTCTATCAATCTTGTTATATTTTTTTCAAAGAACCAACTTATGCTTTCGTTGATCTTTCGGATTGTTTTTTGGGTTTCCACTTCGTTGATTTCTGCTCTCAGCTTTGTTATTTCCTTCTGTCTCCCTATTTTTGGGTCCTTTTGTTGAGCACTTTCTAGTTCTATTAGCTGTGTCATTAAGCTACTCAGGTAAGCTCCTTCTTCCTTCCTGATGTGTGCTTGCAAAGCTATAAATTTTCCTCTCAGTACTGCTTTTGCTGTGTCCCATAAGTTCTGATAGTTTGTGTCTTTATTGTCATTTGTTTCCAGGAACCTTTTGATTTCCTCCTTGATTTCATCTCGGACCCACTGGTTATTGAGTATGAGGCTGTTTAACTTCCAGGTGTTAAATTTTTTCTTCTGTGTCCCTTTGCAGTTCACATCTAACTTCAGAGCCTTGTGGTCAGCAAAGGCAGCCTGCAAAATGTCTATCTTTTTTATTTTATGGAGGTATGTTTTATGTGCCAGCACATGATCTATCCTGGAGAATGATCCATGTACATTGGAAAAGAATGTGTATCCAGGTTTCTGAGGATAGAGTGCCCTATATATATCTACTAGGCCTCTTTCATCCATTTCTTTTTGCAGGTCTAGTATATTTTTGTTGGGTTTCCATTTGGTTGACCTATCAAGTGTTGACAAGCCTGTGTTGAGGTCTCCCACAATTATTGTGTTATTATTGATATCCTTCTTCAGATTTGTCAACAATTGTATTAAATACTTTGCTGGACCCTCATTCGGTGCGTATATGTTTAGGAGAGTGATTTCTTCTTGCCTGTACAAATCCCCTTGATTTAGTACATAATATCATCTTTGCTCCTTACAATTTTTCTGAGTATAAAGTTTGTGTCATCTGATATTAGTATGGCCACCCCCCGCTTTTTTAAGGGGTGTTGTTTGCTTGAATGATTTTCCTCAGCATTTGATTTTGAGTCTATGTTTATTCTGACTATTCAGGTGTGTTTCTTGTAGACCAGCAGAAGGTTGGCTTCAGTTTTTTGATCCATTTCGCACTCTGTGCCTCTTAACTGGATGCATTTAGTCCATTGACATTGAGAGAATAATTGTCATGGGATTTAATTGCCATCTTTGTGTAGAAGTTTGGTGTGTTTTTTTTGTTCTGTCTTGTTTTTTAGAGTAGATCTTTTCAGTTTTTCTTTTAAGGCTGGTTTTGAGTCTGCAAAAGATTTTGAGCTGTTGTTTATCTGTGAAGCCGTGTATACATCCCGTCAAACCTGAAACTTATGTTTTTGCTGGGTGCAATATTCTTGGCGAAGCATTTATTTCATTGAGTTTTGCCTACCTACGTCCCACCACTGCCTTCTGGCATGAGTGTTTCTGGTGACAGGTCTGCTGTAAATTTCAAGGATGCTCCGTGGAATGTAATTTCCCTTTTCGATCTTGCTGCTTGCAGTATTCTATCTCTATCGGTGGGTTTCATCATGGTGACTAGGATGTGTCTTGGGGTGTTTCTACTGGGGTCTTTTTTAGCTGGTACTCTTCGGGCATGCAGGATTTGGCTCACATGTTTTCTTTAGCTCTGGTAGTTTCTCTGTGATGATGTTCTTAACCATTGATCTTCCTGAAGATTTTCTTCTTGGTCTCTGGAACTCCAATGTTCTGAAGTTGTTTCTGTTGAGCTTATCAAAGACTTCTATTTTCATCTTCTCATATTCTTTGAGTAAATTTTCCATTGTTCTGATCATTTGATTTGAGGTTTTTTTCTAATCTCTTCTGCTGTGTAAAGTTGTTATGGCATCTCAGCTTCTAAAGCACTTAATTCTATCCTCAGCTGCTGTTAACCTGTTGGAAAACTCATCCATTATGTTCTTCAATTCGTCTATTGAGTTTTTCAGACCTGTTATCTGATCTGATATTTCAGTTTGGAGTTTTCTGATTTCTGTCTTCATATTCTCTTGATTTTTATTAGTGCTCTGATTTATACTTTCTTTGATATCTGATAGCAACCTCCATATTTCGTCTCTAAACTCCCATTTCTGAAAGACTTGCTTAGGTAGTTGGTCGTTGTTGGGTCATCAGAGTTTCCATCTTCATTCTCTATGGTTGAAGTTGGTCTGCGTATAGTCTCCCCATTGTCTCGCTTACGCTGTGGGTTTTTTCTACGTGTTGTGGTGGGTACTCATTGGCGAGGTGGAGTGCTGCTGGCCGCGAAGCGCAGCGGAGCGGCCGCGCTCCGGCCCCCAAACACTCACCTCAGCCGAGGCAAGCCGTCAGGGGATGCCTGGGGAGGCCCCCAAGTGTCTGCCAAGCAAAGAAACCAGCACAATCCACAACTCCAACAGAAAACTCACAGCCCCAGCGAGACACGCCTTGAAGAGATTAATGCTGAATCAGGTCAAAGTTCCCAGGTTGATGCAGGCTGGGGGAGGTCCCAAAATGTCTGCCGGGCCTAGGGGTCCAGCAGTCAGCCTGATCTGCAACTCCGGCCCCCAAACACTCACCTCAGCCGAGGCAAGCCGTCAGGGGATGCCTGGGGAGGCCCCCAAGTGTCTGCCAAGCAAAGAAACCAGCACAATCCACAACTCCAACAGAAAACTCACAGCCCCAGCGAGACACGCCTCAGCCGAGGCAAGCCGTCAGGGGATGCCTGGGGAGGCCCCCAAGTGTCTGCCAAGCAAAGAAACCAGCACAATCCACAACTCCAACAGAAAACTCACAGCCCCAGCGAGACACGCCTCAGCCGAGGCAAGCCGTCAGGGGATGCCTGGGGAGGCCCCCAAGTGTCTGCCAAGCAAAGAAACCAGCACAATCCACAACTCCAACAGAAAACTCACAGCCCCAGCGAGACACGCCTCAGCCGAGGCAAGCCGTCAGGGGATGCCTGGGGAGGCCCCCAAGTGTCTGCCAAGCAAAGAAACCAGCACAATCCACAACTCCAACAGAAAACTCACAGCCCCAGCGAGACACGCCTCAGCCGAGGCAAGCCGTCAGGGGATGCCTGGGGAGGCCCCCAAGTGTCTGCCAAGCAAAGAAACCAGCACAATCCACAACTCCAACAGAAAACTCACAGCCCCAGCGAGACACGCCTCAGCCGAGGCAAGCCGTCAGGGGATGCCTGGGGAGGCCCCCAAGTGTCTGCCAAGCAAAGAAACCAGCACAATCCACAACTCCAACAGAAAACTCACAGCCCCAGCGAGACACGCCTCAGCCGAGGCAAGCCGTCAGGGGATCAACTTCATTTCTTTTGCTCTCCCAACACATTCAGATTTAGGCCCCTGGCAACAACCTATCTAAAACGCCCTCATCATGCATTCTCTGAAGTCACTTTTCTCGCTTTCTTTTCGTTTTGTTTTATCCTTGTTTTGAGGCCACACCTGGGTGTACTTAGGACTTACCCTTGATTCTGTTCTCAGAAGATCATTTTTGTAGAGCTCAGGTGACCATATGGAATGCCAAGTGATTGAACTCTGGCTGGTTACATGTAAAGGCAAAATACCCTACTTGCTCTTCTATCCTTCTGGCTCCTTCTCTTTTATTTCTTTTGACCACATGACAAAATTAAACTAATGTCAAATGATTCAAGCAAAGAAGAGACTGACCTAAGTTAGGAGCATTCATAGTCATCAGCAAAACTAACATATATATATATGTATATATATATACATACATACTTATATATATATAACAGATGTAAAATTTTGGGGGGGTACAGCAGTATTTTTAGACCTTGATAGACCAGCCACCAGGATATTTCAAAAGAACAGTAGATGAATCACAGAAGAAAATTAGGGGCCAACCAATAAGACTAGGTGCCACAGGAAAGAAACAATGTCACCACACTGATAGAGCAGTATTTCTTAGGGTAGATTGCACATGAAAACACCATGAACAGATTTTAAAAAGCCTACAGTCTATAGAGGTTAAGGTACTTGGCCTAACGTGACCCCCAAATCTAATAAAATATGAAGATACATATATCTATATATTGATTCTGCAATCTAGCTCACCCTTAGAGATGATTCTGCTATACTGCTTTCAGGATTGTATTTTGGCCCTCATTCATGATATTAGTAACTATTATAAAGATACCAGTAATTTCAGAAGCTCTCCGGATAATACCAATAAGAAAGGAAATTAGAAACCTCCGAGTTCACCTAGCAGAGCAAGGTGACTATACTTTTGAGGACTCTACCTACTTGCTCATGATTCAATGAATGTTGATGTTGGCTTTTTCTTCGGGATTTCTGTTGAAGACTTTGCAAAGGGAGCCAAGATAAGGGCTGTGAATACCTTTATTAACAAATCACTTTGCACTCGGATCATAGGAAAAGTGCTTAAAGAGGGCATTTTTCAAAAAACAAATCAAAACAGAGCAAGCTCAGAAAACAAGTCGTCTTTTGCATTATATGAAGCCAGTCAAAAGATGAGAATACTAGACACAGATATAGCAAACAGTACGTAATAGTGAAAAAGCCAGCCATCTTGCTGAAGAAGTCTGGATCAGATGCTCATGTGAAGCCATTATGCCCACATATGAAGACCAGCCCTTAGCCCACCCAATTAGTCCTGTAGCAGAAAATCCTGCTCTAATTGGGTTTAAAAGGAATGACCCCTCAGAATGAGCTAGAGAAAATATACTGAGTTTACAGGAGCAAACAAATATAACTTTTTGGTAGTCTTAGGCATTTTTAAAATAAATTATATCTTTAATTTAAACACCATTGTTTACAAATATGACTGTAGTTGGGATTCAGTCATAAAAAGAACGCCTCCCCTTCACCAGTGCACATTCTCATCATCAATTGTAATTGTAAATAGTGCTGCAGTGAATATATGTGTGAGAACGAATTTTGAATTGTATTTTTGTGTTCTTAGGGTATATTCCTAAAAAGTAGTATAGCTGGATCATATGGGAGCTCAATTTTCAGTTTTTTGAGGAATATCCATATTGTTTTCTATAAAGGCTGGATTAGACGGTATTTCCACCAAGCAGTGAATAAGAGTTCCTTTCTCTCCACATTCCAATCAGCAACTGTATTGTTCTTATTCTTTGTGATATGTGCCAGTCTCTGTAGTGTGAGATGGTACCTCATTGTAGTTTTGATTTGCATCTCCCTCTCATGATTAGTGATGTGGAGCATTTTTTATTGTGTCTTTGGCCGTTTGTATTTCTTCTTTGAAGAGGTGTCTCTTCATTTCCTTCTCCCCATCTTTTGATGGGGCCATATGTTTTTTTCTTATTAATATCTGTCAGAACCTTGTGTATATTTTTTCTTTTTTCTATTTTTTTTAAATTTTTTTCACAGCATCTTGTATATTTTATACATTAGCCCCTTGTCTAATGGGTATTCGGGTGCATAGCTTCTCCCATTCTTTGGGTGGCTTTTGTACTCTAGGCACTTATTTTTTTTTGAGTTACAGAAGCTTCTCAGCTTAAATAATCCCATTTGTTTATCTCTGCTTCCCCTTTTGGAAGAGTGTTATTTCCTCATTGAAGATGCCTTTAGTTTCAATGTCATGGAGTGTTTTTACCTACGTGTTGTTCTATATACCTTATGGTTTCAGGTCTGATATCAAGGTCTTTAATCTATTTGGGTTTGATCTTTGGTGTTAGATGGGGGTCTGAGTTTGGTTTGTGGAAAATGTCTAACCAATTGTGCCAAAACCACTAGTAGAAGAGGTTTTCCTTGCTCCATTTTGGTTTTCTTGCCCCTTTATCAAAGAATAGTTGATTGTCTGGAGAAACATTCTACTGAATACTCAAGTCTATAGGGGAAAGTAATGTCTCCCACTAATTTTTCCTCAAGGTTGCTTTAGCTATTTGTGATGTAGAGTATTTTTTTCATGTGCCTTTTGGCTATTTCTTCTTTTGAGAAATTGTCTGTACATTTCTTTCTCCCCATTTTTTGATGGGGCTAAACTTATTTTTCCTGTTAGGTTCTGTCCGTTCCTTGTATAATGTAGATATTAACCCCTTATCTGATGGGTTTTGGGTGAATAGCTTCTTCTATTCTGTGGGTGGCTTTTGTATCCTGGGCATTATTTTCTTTTGAGGTGTAGAAGCTTCTCAGCTTAATACAGTCCCCATCTGTTTATCTCTGCTTCCCACTTGTTTAGACAGTGATGCTTCCTCCTTGAAGATGACTTCAGTTTTAATGTCATGGAGTATTTTAATGTTTTGTTCTTCTATATACCTTATAGTTCTGGGTCTGATAACAAGTTTTTTAATCTGATTGGATTTTGACCATTGTGCATGGTGTTAGAATGGAGATCTGAGTTTGTTTTTATTGCAAGTGGCTGACCAGTCAATCCAACACCACTTATTGAAGAGGCTTCCTTTGCTCTGTTTTGCATTCATTGACCCTTTATCAAATATTAGTTGATTGTATGTCTGGGGAACATTATTTGAGCACTCAAATCAATTCTTACTGATCTGAGGTCTGCCTTTAGTCCGATACCATGCTGTTTGATGACTTATAGCTTTGTAAACACAGTTTAAGTTGGGGGAAAGTGATGCTCCCATATTTCTTTTCCCAAGGGTAGCTCTAGCTATTTGTGGTTTTTTTATTGTCCCAGATGAATTTCAGGAGTGTTTGATCCACTTTTTAAAAAATTTCATGGTATCCTTAGATGAATTGCATTAAATCTGTACTATGATTTGGGGGAGTATTGATATTTTATTGTTGTTAATCCTACCAATTCATGAGCAGTGTATGTGTCTTCATTTTCGTGTGTTCTCTATTATTTCTTGAAGCACGGTTTTTGTAGTTTCTCTTTGTATAGGTCTTCACATCTTTAGTTAACTTTACTCCAAGGTATTTGAGTTTGTGTGCCACGGATGTGAATGGGGTTGTTTTCTTAATGTCCATTTCATCTCTATCATTATTGGTGTATACGAAGGCCATTAATTTTTGTGTGTTAATTTTGTAGCCTGCCATTTTGCTATATGAATTTATTGTTTCTAGAAGCTTTTTGGTAGAGTCTTTAGGGTTTTCTAAATATAGTATCATGTCATGTGCAAACAGTGATAGCTTCTTCCTTTCCTATCTGGATGCCCTTGATATCTTTTTCTTGCCTAATCACTATGGCAAGAATTTCCAGCACTGTGCTGAATACAAGTGGTGAGAGAGGGCAGCCTTGTCTTGTGCCAGATTTTAGAGGAAAGTCTTTAGTTTATCTCCATTGAGATTAATATTTGCCATTGGCTTGTGGTAGATGTCCTTGACTATATTGAGAAAAGTTCTTTCCATTCCCATCGTGATGAGTTTTTGGATTATTGGACCTTGTTGAAACACTTTCTCTACATCTTTTAATATGATCATATGGTTTTCATTTTTCTTTTTGTCGATATAATGTATTATGTTGTTTACTTTACATATGTCAAACCGTCCTTGCATTTTTTGGAATGAATTCTACTTGGTCTTGGTGTATGACCTTCTTGATGAGGCATTGGATCCTATTTGCCAGAATTTAGTTGAGGATCTTTGCATCTGTGTTCATCGGGGATATTGGTCTGTAGTTTTCTTTTTTTCAGCATCTCTGTTTTTGGTATCAAGGTGGTATTAGTTTTGCAAAAAAATATTTGGGAGTATTCCTGATTCTTCAATTTTATGAAAGAGTTTAAAGAGAATTGGAAGTATTTCCTCTATAAAGGTTTGAAAGAATTTGTTAGTGAATCTATCTGGGACCTGGGCTTTTTGTTTTTGGGAAGACTTTTAATGACCATTTTAATTTCCTCAGTAATGATGGGTCTGTTTAGATATGGTAGATCATCTTGGTTTAACCGTGGAAGATTTTAAGAGTCTAAGAACTTATTCATTTCATCCAGATTCTAATGTTTCATGACAGAATTTCTCAAAGTAGTCTCTGTTTACCCTTTGAATATATGCAGTATCTGTAATGAACTCCCTCAATTCATTTCTAATTCAGTTTACTAGGTTTCTCTCTCTCCATTTCTTTGTGGGTTTTGCTAGTGGTTTATCAATCTTGTTTATTTTTCAACAAAAAAAAAACAACTTTTGTTTTGGTTGATTTTTAGGATTTTTTTTTTTTTTTGGTTTTCTACTTCATTGATTTCTGATCTAAGCTCTGTTATTTCCTCCTGCCTACCTATTTTTGCTTCCTTTTGTTGATCAATTTCTAATATTAAAAAACTGTATCATTAAGCTTTCTATGTAGGCCCCTTTTCTTTTCCGATGTGTGCTTTCAAAGCTATAAATTTTCTTCTTAGTACATCATTTGTTGTGTCCCATAAATTCTGACAATTTTTGTCTTTATTGTCATTTGTTTCAGGAATGTTTTAATTTCCTCTTTGATTTCATTTCTGGCCCCACTTGTTGTTTCGTAGTGAGCTGTTTAATTTCCAGGGATTAAAGTTTTTCTTGTGTCCCTTTGTAGTTTACTTTTATTTTCAGTGCATTGTTATCTGAGACAATTTTTATTCTGTACAATTTTTATTCTCTTGACTTCATAGAGATATGCTTTATGGGCCAGCCTGAAGCTTATCCTGGAGAATGACTCATGTGAATTGAAGAAGAATGTGTTTCCAGTTTTCTGGGGATGGAGTGCCATACATATATGCCATATATATATATATATATTAGTACACTTTCTTCCATTCTCTTTTTCAGAACTAGTATATTCTTATTGGGTTTAAACCTGGTTGAGGTCTCCCAATATTATTGTGTTGCTATTGCCATCTTCTTTCAGATTTGTCAACAATTGTATTAAATATTTTGCTGGTCTACACTGGGTACTTATATTTTAGGAATGTGATTTTTTCTTGTTGGTCATATCCTTTGACTAGTATAAAATGACCAACTTTATCCCTTATAACTTTTTCTAAAGTTTGTATACTCTGATATTAAGATAGCCACACCATATTAATGGCTTTTTTTTTTTTTTTTGGTTTTTTGGGCCACACCCGTTTGATGCTCAGGGGTTACTCCTGGCTAAGCGCTCAGAAATTGTCCCTGGATTTGGGGGGACCATATGGAACGCCGGGGGATAGAACCGCGGTCCTTCCTTGGCTAGTGCTTGCAACCTTACCTCTAGTGCCACCTCACCAGCACCTATTAATGGCTTTTTTAAGGAAGTTGTTTGCTTGGATGATTTTCCGCCAGCCTTTGATATTTTTTTGTTGTTGTTTGTTTTGACTACTCGGATGTGTTTTTTGTGGGCAGCAAAATGTTGGATTCAGATTTTTGATCCATTTTGCCACTCTGTGTTTCTTAACAGGTGCATAGACCATTGAAGTTGATAGAGATAATTGTTATGGGATTTAGTGTCATCTTTGCTTAGAAGTTTGGTGTGTCTGTTGATCTTTCTTTTCTTAAAGTAAACCTTTAAGTTTTTCTTTTAAGTATTGTTTTGAGTCTGTAAAGTTTCTGAGCTGCTGTTTATCCATGAAGCCATGTATACTCTCTTCAAACCTGAAAGTGAGTCTGGCTGGATGCAGTACTCTAGAAGAAGTATTCATTTTGTTGAGTTTTGTCACTATATCCTATCACTATTTAAAGCATTTTAAAGAACTTAGGAGGAACTGATCTAGTATTTATGTTTTGGTATTGACATTTCCTAAGATTTGTTTTCCTTTGTTTCCCTTTTGGCTCTTTTTTATCTTTCTTTTTCAAATTAATCTTTGTTTTATCTTTGATGAAGTGTTTTCAGCCAAACAAACCTTTATTTCAGGCTCATTCAAGAAATATCTCATTATAAGATATATAATTATTTTTGCCTTCTCTCCTCCAGGATTTTTGATGAGAAATATGCAGACTTATCAATCATTTTTCCTTTATAGAGAGTTGTTTCTTTACTTCTAACTTTCTTATATATTTTCCCCTCCTTTCATTTATTTCTTTTGTAATATTCAGTGTAGAGTTTGAACTTGAATTTGTGAATTCATGTCTCTCAGCAAATTTGAAAAGTTTCCCACTATTCTGTCTTCAAATTATTTCAAATTATTTTTCCACTTTCCTTTAAAATGTTATAATATCATGGAATGCTTTTTTATTCATCTTCTAAATGTCCAAGTTTGGGGCTGGAGAGATAGCATGGAGGTAAGGTGTTTGCCTTTCATGCAGATGGTTCAAATCCCGGCACCCCATATGGTCCCCTGAGCCTGTCAGGAGCAATTTCTGAGCATAGAGCCAGGAGTAACCCCTGAGTACTGCCTGGTGTGATCCAAAAACCAATAAAATAAATAAATAAATAATAAATGCCCAAGTTTAGTTCCATTGGCTTTTTATCTATATTGTATAGATAAAATAATTATATTAAATTATTTTCCAATTTACTCTCTTGAAGTTTACAGGTTCCTTTATCTTAGATGGTTTTTTAAATTATTATTTTATTATTTTTTGTTTGTTTCTTGGATCACCTTCAAGCAATTCTCAGGAAACTATATGAGAAGCAATGGATCAAACACAGGCATGCCACATGAAAGGCATTGCTCTACCCACTGTACTATTGCTTTAGCCCCCAAACTCTTCTAAAGTTAAAAAAATTAATTATTGGGACTAATTTTTTCCTTATTTAAATTTTTTTGTTTGGTTTCTTATATTGATTCAAGTTCCTGGCTGAAAAAAAATCTACCTTTATTTGAAGAATGTTTTAGTTTATTTTACAGACCTTATATATACAAGTTGCTTTAAAGTGTTTGTCTAAAAGTTCCAGCATCTGATTTTGTTTTTTCATGAGAATTGGGCACATTTTCTTGATCCTTTATATTTCGAGAAACATTCTTTTATCTTTGGCATTGTGAGTGTTATGTCACATAAACACTGGTTCTATTGTAAGCTGTTATAAGCAGGCTTATGTGTGGATATGCAGACCTTTTTGGTACAAGTCCAACTAGTAAATATTTTCAGCTTATGGACCTTGCAGTCTCTGTAACTTATGAACTTCAGTGCAATAGAACAAAGTCACTGTTGGTTTTATATATATCAATGTATCAATGAATGGGTATTGGCTGTATTCCACAAAAAGTTCTTTCACAGTAAAGACAATAAACTCCATTCAACCTGCAAGCTCCTTGTTTATTTGAGGAATTTCACATTTCAACTCACATGGTTTTTCCCTGAGGATCTGTTTCACTTTCTTTGTCGTGGTGTTTCCAGACTTAATTGGTCCTTAACACTTTTGCGATGTATCTGATAATATGTATGTGAGTTACTGTATGTGAGTTCACATGCAGAGTCAGGGGTAACTTTCTCTGCTCCAGCATTTTCTTGTTATCATAGATTCAAAAACTTATTTTCATCTTTTCTTTAGTCTTAAAGACAAGAATTTGATTGAATTTTTATTTAACATCACCACCATTGTCTCCATAAATAGACTTTAGCACTGCAAAACTACAAACAACCAAACAGAAAATTGTACTATCACTTTTTAACTCAATCCTCTGAAATGCATTGTCAGATTTTGGGGTACTTAATTTTTTTGTTTTTGTTTTTGACCCGTTGATGCTCAGGGATTACTCCTGGCTATGTGCTCAGAAATCGCTCCTGGCTTGAGGGGACCAAATGGGATGCCAGGGAGTCGAACCACAGTTTGTCCTAGGCTAGCGCTTGCAAGGCAGACACCTAAAATCTAGCGCCACTGCTCTGGCCCCAGGGGTATTTAATTTTTATAATTTCTCACAGCATTTTTATTTCTGGTATCAGTGGTAAGTGGCATTAATACACTGATAAATAGGCAGATTTAGTCAATACATTGTTCATACATATTTACCAAGTTAGATGGCAAGCCTCTTGATCATAAAAAATTTCTTATTATTTTTACTATATTTCTCTCACCTTTGATAAAATGATTTGATTACTAAACATTTTTAACTATTGGGGAATTGATAAATTGACCCAAAGTGACTGCTAAAGTTGTAGTCATATATTTGAGTCCAAAACTTTTCAAGTTAGCAACATAAAAGTAAAATGAACTACTCAATTGTAATTCCCATGAAAACAATAGATATGGAAAATTTTAGATAAAAAGAAAGGTTTGTGTTTTAGTTTTCTACAGACTATGTTTTCTCTCTTTCCAATGATAATGATCTCATTGAGGAATAAAAGGGTGGAAAATGTTAGTTTTCTCAAAAAGAGAAAAATCTATCACAAAAAGATATTGGTTAGCATAAAGAACAACATTGTACTTAAAAATAATGAATAAGGATTATTATTTTATTAGAAAACATAAGTATTTTAGAAAGTTTATTTTAAGAAGTCCTGCCTTATACCACTTACAAAATTAACTTTAAAATAATTGAAGACTTAAATGTAGAACTTGAAATAATGAAACTTTTTTTTTTGGTCCTCAAAATTTACTCATGGCTCTGCATTCAGGAATTCTTCCTGGCTAGATCTGGGGACAAAATTAAGTGCCAAGGATTGAACTCAGCAGGTTGGTTGCATGCAAAGCAAGCACCATACCTGCTGCACAATTTCTCCAGCCTCAAATAATCAATTTTCTATATGAAAACCTATGAGAAATTTCTTGACATTGGTTTTAGTAATAGTATTTTGGTAGAGAGAATGGTCCCAGAGAGACAGGAAGAAACTTCAATGAAAAAGCCACAGTTAAATACATCATTATTGAGAAGTTTTCAGACCTACAGAGCACAGGAACGCCACGTTCTGGATCCCTAAAGAGTATCAGCTAAAAGAGACTCAAATAAAAGCATCAAAGGCACTTCCTAGTCAAAATGATGCAAATCATAGATAGAGATTTAATAAGGAAAGAAGGAAGATTAAAAAGGAAAATCACATACAAAGAAACATTCTTATGATTCACAGCATATTTATCACACCCACCCTCCAGGCCTGAAGGCAGCGGTAAGATTTAGAAAAAAAAACTCAATGAAATGAAAGCATCACCACAACTACTTTACCCAGCCAGCCTTCTATTCAGGTTTGAAGGAAGGATACGCTGCTTCACATATAAACTACAGTTCAGGAACCAACATTAAAAAATAAAATGAAGTGTATAATTTAAGTCAAGACAAATTCTACGAACACACCAAACTTATACCAGAAAATGGCACAAAATCTCATGACAAACCTCTCTCTCAACATTAACAAACTACATGCACCAATTAAAAGACACAGAGTCGCAGAATGAATCATAAAATTAAATCCAACATTGCTCTTCCTGCAAGAAACACTTGAATAGTCAAAGCAAACATAATTTTATAGTCAAAGGTTAGAAGACCATCCTTCAAGCAAACAACCTCCTTCAAAAGGTTGGGGTGACCATACAAATATCAGATGATACAGAGTCCAGGTTTTAAAAGGTTACAAGAGGCAGAGAAGGTTATTTCTTAATAACCAAGGGATATGAACATCAAGAAGAAATCATACTCATAAACATATATGTACCCGATGAGGAGTCAGCAAAATACTTAAAAAATTGTTAATAGATTTGAAGGAAGACATAAATAGCAACACAATATTAGTGGGAGTCTTTAACATTTTCTGTCACCTCTTGATAGATCAACCAACTAAAACTCAACAAAGATATAGTTTCTTTGATGGGAGAAGTGCAAGAGAGTGGCTTTGTGTATATAGATAGATAGAGATAGATAGGTAGGTAGATATGTGTATATATACACATATATATTAACAAAAAAGAGCATAATCACAAGGCAACAGAAAGAATCAAAATAGATAATATTAATAATATGTATTATAGCATATTGTTTAGTACTTTGAGATTAAAAGTAGTGTTAACAATATTTTATTATCATTATTATTATTGTTATTACCATCATTGCTATTAAATTGTTTTCTTAATTACAAAAAATCTAAACACACATTCTTATCCACTGCACATGGAACATTCTTCTAGATAGACCACATGCTGGGCCATAAAAAACCTTTGTAAAATCAAGAGTATAGAAATGATATTATCTATCTTCTTTGACCATGATATACTCAAAAAAAAAGTAAATTATGCAATAGATTTTGATAGAGATGTATTCATGGGTTTATGATCAATTAATCTTTGATAAAGGAGCAAGAAATATAAAATGTTTGTTTGGCACTAATAATCATCAGTGTTCAGAGCTTAATACTTTTTCTGGGCTGAAGGATCATTACTTGTGGCACAGGGGACCATGAAGTGCCAGGGATTGAACCAGGGTCAGTTACATGCAAGGCAAAAATCTATCTACTGTACTATGTATCTGGCACAGCTGGATTTTTATGTAGTCTCACTCTAAATTAAAAACATTATGTGACATATTAATGCTAATATTAATATGTATTAATATTATGGTGGTAATTATATTGCATTGTATAAACCTATCAACTCTATACATTGGATGCCTTTAACTTACAGAGTGTGGTGATTTGATCTAAGTTTTGTAATTTATTATTCTTTATGGTGGACAGGCAAGAGTGATTACTGCATAACTATATGAAATTTCGTGAAGAACAAATAAGGACAACTACATACTCTTACCAAAAAATTACTTGGAACATGAAGAAAGTAGGATAAGAAGAGAGCCCATGCAGCTATGACCTGAGCTAACCTTAACTCGAGCTATTGGCTTGTGTAGGCCTTTCAGTTCTTTGATGAACCTCTACATTGATAACCAGAGGAATAAAGCCTGGCCCCTCAGTGAATATTAGTGTTACTATTCTAGGAGTAGGAAGAGAGTATGAAGAAACTCCCTGCCATTTATTTTACAGGTATTTCAACTTTCCAGAATTTTATGTATTGCTACTGTGGCCTGATAAAAGAACTTATTTTTGTAGCTGTTTTTACTAAATGAAAAGAATCCAGGAGAGTTATGACTTCTGACAAAAGGCCAAAACATGTTGGTGTTTGGGACAATTTTTGATAGAGGTAGTGAGAAATCGTACTGTACCCACCAATCTTCTTCTCCAGAACTTTGTTGTCTGTACTGTGTGTATATAGCTCCTGCTTTTGTGCATGGTAGATTGTGTGTGTATCTTATTTAATATGGTTCATTAAGTTGTCTTTTGACGTAAAAATGTTCAAGTTTTTTTTCATATAAATGGATAATAGTAATACTTTATTAAATTCAAATAATTTTGGTTTATGGAATATTTTATACTGCTATTCTACTTTAAAAGAGCAAAAATGTGTTTTTATTTTGGTAGGATATATATTTTATAAGAACAAGGAATGTGTCTGTTCTCTTCATATTCTTTAATTGTATGCTTAGTGCTGATGTCTCAGGGCAAGCATTAACGAATGAATTTAGTCACCCTTGAATTCGAAGTCATGCCATGTTCATAATTTGCATTCTTTAAAGTTCTTAGCACAGCATCTGATTCTGCTGTGTGCTTATTCTTTTCTATAGCATTCTGAATTTGACACTGAGCATCAACTTGTGATTTTATTGCTCTATTTTGCTTTGTTTACCAACCCTTATATTAGCTGGATCATTTGTTCCTTGATTTGCATGAATAATTGAGAAGTGAGTTATAAGAAAACTATTTTAACAGATTTACCCTGCTGTACGAGTTTATCATAAATATTCCCAGTTCTTATACTTGGGGGTTTGCTTCATTTTGCTTTGTGTAGGTGCTGAATTATTTCTTTGTGATTGTTAGCCAAGATTCTCAACTTGACTACTCTATTGATGCTGCTCCCTGACTTCCAGATCAGCTAAATAAAACTAAGGATAAAGATAAAAAATAGATATATTCAGGTTATAATAGCATATTTCCAAAATTTAGAACTGCATGTTACAGATATGATATTTGTTTCCCATTACTCTGCTTCTCTTTGTCAGGAATGGGGCGATCTAATCTTTGTGTTTACAGTGTACTTATTCTACAGAAAGTTCAGAAGCCAGGTTCATTAAAAAATAACAAAGAGCACCTGAATATATGTTTTCAAGCTTCAAGCCAGTCATCTCATGATCCAGTATTTTGTTTGAAGCATTTGCTCAACCCATTTATTTAGTAAAGATCCATGAACAACCCATTCAACATGGACTATGTGCCACATGAAATAGGGCAAGGATTACTACATATGGCAGAGAAGGAGATTTTCCTGTAATGGGTGAAAGGTTCTCCAAGTCAGAGGACCAAAAGCCACTAGATGAGAAGAACAACAGAGCATGAACACTAGTTAATTTAGACTCTTTCTTTTCCACTCCCCCAACCCCAGAAATATAGGGCTGCAGAGCCCAGTGACATGGGTTAAAGACAGCTGAAGAGTCTCAAAAAATTTCTCCAGCTGAGAATTTCCTGAATTATTATTAGATTGCCTATTCTTTCTCTGATTTAAAACTCCAATCATGCATGACCAGAGCTCCAACAGTGAGTGCAATAATGTCTATCTAGTCTGCCTGCCCTGCCACTAGCAAGTGTGTAAATTACTCTATAACTTAAGGAAAAAATCTTGCCTATCTCCAGAGCCCAGCACCCTTTATCTCTTCACTTAAAGAAGCTGCAGAGGACAGACAGGTTACCATTTCACTGTAAAGTCAAAGGGATTATTCACTCCACTTCTTTCAGAAGTCACTGCTTGAGATGGCGGGCAGAGGGCACCCACTTGTTTTCAGAGCACCCAAATCTATTCTCCTAATGCCACCCTCTCTGCAGCTCACCTGAACAAGCACACAAACTCTTCAAACATTTTTCTAGGCATCTTTGTTTTGGGAAAGACCCCAAGTAGGATCCTTGTGGTTTTCCTGAAGATTAGCATGAAGTAATAGAATCCCGCAGCCTTCAATATCCCAGACTCTTCCTCATTTCCTTTTCCTAAATTAGAATTTTGCCCCAACTTCCCCAGGTTATTTCTCAACTCCAATAGAAATAAATCCCAGTGAAGGGATAGATTTATTTTCTTTCTTCTTTTTACTTTTTTTTAAAAATTTTTTTGTTTTGGGATCACACCAGGTGATGATCAGGGGTGCACAGAAATCACTCCTGATTTGAGGGACCATATGGAATGCCTGGGGATTGAACTGCGGTTCATCCTAAATTAGTGCATGCAAGGCAAATGCCCTACCACTTGCGCCATTGCTCCAGCCACTTGGATTCCTTTTCTGAGCAACACAGGTCATCTCCACAGCTCTGCCCCTACTGTTCATTTTCTCTGACAAAAGACTAAGAAGGTTCAAGGATGTAGCTTTTTCCAGATCAAAATAGAAAGTCTAGCAAGTCTCTCTGGAACCAAAGAATCTTTAAATCCCAGCAATCCCAATCTTGACTCCTGCTTCATGTAAAACAGTTTTGTTGGGTTGTGTTTTCCATACTCCCAAAAGCAGTTATTTGGGTAAGCAGTCTACTAAGAAATTTCTGTATGGATTGAATGAAATTAAATTATGGGTAAATATGCATTCTAGTGATCCTGAAATCCTTTGTGTATTTTGCCTTATTTTGGTTTTATTTGTGCCCAATGCCAGTGGTGGCTCTCAGGCCTGCCTGATATCTGGTTGCTCACATCCACAGCTAGACCACAGTGGTTAGACCAGAGGGAATGTAGATATTAACAAGCAAGAAACAAACAATCACAACTTTCTGAGAGCCAGATAATTTTCTCAGCAGTGTGCATTATAGTCCAGAGTGTTTGCCAGGGAACAGTGGGATAGCTTGAATGGCAGAGCATGTGCCTTGCATATTTGAGGTCCTAAGATTGATCCCCAACTCTGTATGCTCCCCACCCACTGCATCATTTGTTGTATTCCACTGTAGCCCCTGTCAAAAGACTTTTGGGAAATTACTTGTAAGTACTTCTAGGGAAGTATATAGGGAGACCCCTATAAAAATATAGTGCTTTTAATTTTTCTTTAAATGATTTAAAAGTAAACTCCTTTCTCTCCCTCTCAATCTCCTTCCTTCCTTCCCTCCTTCCTTCCTTCCTTCCCTCCCTCCTTCCTTCCTTCCCTCCTTCCTTCCTTCCTTCCCTCCCTCCTTCCTTCCTTCCTTCCTTCCTTCCTTCCTTCCTTCCTTCCTTCCTTCCTTCCTTCCTTCCTTCCTTCCTTCCCACTGTAATTGTACTGTACAACCTACTTCAATAGTTATTGGCAAAATACATGCTTGTCTTAGATTCTCTGATGCTTTACTGTGTTTTGATTTTGTTTGGGGTGAACCTTCCAACCACTACCCTTGAGACATGGAGGTCACTTCTGTTTACTCAGCCAACATAGCTGCTCTACTGCTCAGAGCAGCATATTGGGGGCCATCAAAGACTCTGGGGCTACACCAGGTGATGCTGAGCATTGAACTGAGAGTCTCTGCATGAAAAACTTTTGCTTCTGATTATTCCTGAGTCATCTCCTGGACCCTGTCTTAAAGATTTGATTTCCCTTCAAAAAACAATAAGATTTGGCATATTTCACCATAATCTCTGTGTGTATTATGTATATGGACATTTAAATAGAAGTGCATCTAGCTGTTTGCTGTTAATATATGTTTAAGGATGTATATATATATTTTATATATATATATGCACATTTTCTGTTAGAATACAGTGTGACTATAGAAACAGATAAGCAAAAAAAATATTCCCAGGGTTCCATGCATACAGCCAAAGTATTTGTGAATTTCTTTATAGAACTCAATTATTCTCTATTAGGAAAATAGATTTGTTGAAATGAATTTACTTAGAAAAATGTGAGGGAAGAGAAAGAGGGCGAGGGTTGAGGGAGGAAGAGAGGGGGGTTAGGGAGAGGTATCTAAGTCCAAAAACACAGACTTCTCCTGAGGGGGATAATGTCTCTTAGCCTATCTTTTTACAGAATGTTGGAGGTATATAAAAATAACTTATTTTAGGTATGCTTTAATTGAGTGTCAAGACTTAGCATTGCTAGAATAGGTTTGGAATTTTTATACCCCGGAGGGACATAGACACCCCATAAATCTGTAGGTGGTTTCCTATGGGAACTGACCCCTTCCTTTGGTCCTGTGGCTGTTCAATGGGAACAGCTTGCGTTTTTATCTCTTAGCTTCTGCACGGTGGTAAGTGTGTAAGAGCGCATCATTAAGTGCTCGAGGGAAGCATTGACTTGCATTCCAGGCACACCAGATTAAAAGCAGAGCTTTGTGAATTCCCTTTTCGGTAGGACTTGACTAATCTCTCACTCACAGATACACTGTGCAAAGCCTGCACAGGAGGAATCGCTGAATGTTGGTATGTCTGATACAGAATTTCTCTGAACATTTTTAAGATTTGGCAGGAGGTAGGAAGTGCATTAATAATTTCTTTTGATAAGGAATTTACTCTCCTTATGAGCTGGCAATCATTTCTCCTCTGTCCACCCATGCTGGCTCAATAGCCTGATCTTGGTTTTTGGGGATTGTATCACATCAAAACAGAGAGGGAGTCCAAAGCCAAAATGATCTTCAGTGGATTTCCACGGCAGTCAGGCTGCCCTGTTAACTGTACTAGCAGCTTTAGCTGAATCACCTCCCTCTCCACTTCTCTCTCCCCATTGAGACATGTCTTTTCCATCTGCACCTCTTGTTAGCAGGAAGGGTAGCTCAAAATCTTATACCATTTTTATGGTGTTGTTCAGTGTTCAACCTTTTCTCAAAACCTGGTTTCTCCTATAGTCCTGTCCTTTGACTATTAGCAGCTAATGCCAAAGACGAGTTGCAATTGTATGTAGCAGATGCCATCACAAAGGGCACTGCCCAGGTTTTCAAGCTTGACTTTCCTGCTCTGTGAGCACCATCTTGAAATCGTCAATGATTTTCTCTCAGTTGTTGTTGTGCAGGGAAGGATTTGGGATTGAGGGGATTGGGAACCGAAGAATTGGCTTCTTTCTTCCTACTCCCCTCTAGTTGCCTCTCCTCCTCCTTTGGTTGCATTCTGAGCTGTCTTGTCTCCTTTGTGGCTTCTCCTGGCCTACTATCCCTGCCACATTACTTTCTGCTTGAGGATGGAGACAACTCATCATTTTTTATCTTGCTTTCTAGTAGAATCCTGGAAACGGCAGTGAATATGATCAGTTTTTATAAGTACCCTAAAGCCTTTGGGATGAAGTGAAGCTGAGTCTATCCTGTCATGTACTGGCAAAGTCATGTAATTTTGGGTGACTCTTTGATGGTGTAGAAACTGAATCTTATCTACCCTGTTACCATTGCAAGGAACAATTCCTTGGGATGACAACTTTGTCATGGGTATTCAGCAACCTAGAAGAGATAATTATTTCCCTACATTTTCCACTGAAATCAAAAGTCAGTGCTGGGTACCTGGTGTCTGTTCATACCCTCTTTTTCTGAAAGGAAATGTGCATTCTCAAGTCTCTGCAACCAGATGCATCAGACAAATCAGACTCTGACCTTACCTGGAAGAGAGATATGCCCATAGGGAATTGCACTTCTCTTACCATGATTATGGAGGCTTCAGTTATAAATGTGGAAGCTATTTCTGACCACAGGGATTTTCAATGATGTCTTTTGATTCATTTCAGAGGATTTTCTTTTAAGGCACCACCATTAAAAAGAGAGAACACTTTTTCCACTTCCCTTGAACATTCTTGGACTTAAATGTTTCTCTTGGGCCAGATTCAGCCAAAGTGACAATAGTCAAAGAATGAATCATATCTGGATGGGTGGTACTGAGAGAGGCAAAGATCTTTCTGTCTCATTGAGATATCAAGACTTTCCCCTACGTCAGTCTACTACTATTCAAGACACCCTGAACTGGCTTCTTTTCCTTACAGCTGAAATCACCCTCTTCTTCCTAACCCTTTGGCTTTTATTTCTCATTTGCCAATTTCTTATTTTTCAGTTGTAAGGTGAGTTCTCAATTAGGTTTCTAGAAAAGTTATAGGAGACATCCAGTTCCTGTTTTTGTTTTTTAATTTTTAATTTGAGGAGTTGGCAGTGTTACTCTGAAAGCAGCAGAAAACACACCTGGAAAATATGAAAATACATAGCCCTAAAGTAAATATGTCACTCATTTCTCTAAAGCTTCCTCTTTTCTTGTTTATATAAGCCAGTGTAAACTAGAATGTATGATGTGTTTGACACCAAACTCTACCACCTAAAATCAGCTCTAAGAAGAAAGAATACAATAGCTTATATATATATATATATATATATATATATATACATACATACATACTCATATATATATATTAGATCGCTTTTACTGGAGCTGGATTTTATGTATAAGAGGTGAGGGCTGACTGAATGTGACATGTGATGCTTATAAACATGGTAGCCAATAGCCAAATTTTACATTTTTATTGGTTTACAGTGTTATTTACTTCTATCATTTTAAAGGTCTTTGCATGTCTTTTTCCCAACAGTAGGTAATATGATTGAAGGTTGAAATAATTCCTTTTCATCTCCACTGATACCCACTGGACATCATTGCCATGAATATTCTTATTGTCCAGATACCTGAAGAGAACTGATGACTATATATTTGTATTTAGTATTAACTTTAAATTCTAATATGTTTATTTAAGATATTTTTATTGTATTATTTTATTTTTGTTTTTGGTATTGGGGCCACACCTGGCAATGCTCAGGAATTACTCCTGGTTCTGCACTCAGAAATTGCTCCTGGCTCAGAGGACCATATGGGATACTGGAGACCGAACCCAGATTCATCCTGCATCAGTCACATGCAAGGCAAATGTCCTACCACTGTGCTACCACTCTGTCCCCTATTTAAGCTATTTTTATCTGGCATATACTTTATGCAATGCACTGTTCTATACATTGAAGATAACAATAATGGATCAAACATATAAGGACCATCACAAAAATTATTATATAATATAAATAGTATAAATTTTAAGACAATATTTGAGGGGCTGGAGCGATATCACAGTGGTAGGGTGTTTACCTTGCACGCAGCTGACCCAGGATAAACCTAGGTTTAATTTCTGGCATCTCATATGGTCCCCTGAGCCAGGAGAAATTTCTGAGTATATAGCCAGGAGTAACCCCTGAGCATTACCAGGTGTGGCCCCCAAACAAAAACAAAAACAAAAGGACATTATTTGAATCAAATAATTGAAGAAGGTGATTTCACATTATTTGGTTTCTGTTTTCTGTCAGATAAAATGGCAAAATTAAGAGAGTGCTCGGAACATGTGGATGGCTTGGGGGAGCAGGTGAAGAAATAAATCTTTGAAAATGAGTGGGCAAATCAATAGAAGAAGAGAGAACCAGCAGAGTCCCCCATATGGATGTTGAAATCGTCAAGGATAGAGGGCCTAGGTGGGGAGCCAACAACAGAACCTCAATGACTGAGAGCAGCTATGTCAAGAGGCAGAGGACATTTTTCATGTGCCTTTTGGCCATTTGTATTTATTTTTTATCGAAGTGTCTGTTCATTTCTTCTCCCCATGGGAGATGGGATTAGATGTTTTTTTCTTGTAAAGTTCTGTCAGTGCCTGTAGATGCAAATCAAAACAACAATGAGATACCATCTCACACCACAGAGATTGGCACACATCACAAAGAATGAGAACAATCAGTTCTGGCGGGATGTGGAGAGAAAGGAAATCTTATCCACTGCTGGTGGGAATGCCGTCTAGTCCAACCTCTATAGAAAGCGATATGGAGATTCCTCCAAAATCTGGAAATTGATCTCCCATTCGACCCAGCTATTCCACTCCTAGGGATATACCCTAGGAACGTAAGAATACAATACAAAAACACTTCCTCACACCTATATTTATTGCAGCACTATTCACAATAGCCAGGCTCTGGAAACAACCTAGATGCCCTTCAACAGTCAAATGGCTAAAGAAACTGTGGTACATATACACAATGGAATATTATGCAGCCATCAGGAGAGATGAAGTCATGAAACTTTCCTATACATGGATGTACATGAAGTCTATCATGCTGAGTGAAATAAGTCAGAGGGAGAGAGAGAGAGAAGCAAAATAGTCTCATTCATCTATGGGTTTTAAGAAAAATAAAAGTCATTTTTGCAACAATCCTTAGAGACAATGAGAGGAGGGTTGGAACTTCCAGCTCACTTCATGAAGCTCACCACAAAGAGTAGTGAGTGTGGCTATAGAAATAACTACACAGAGAACTACCATAATCAAGTTAATAAAAGAAGGAACTGGAAAGCCTGTCTGGAGTACAGGTGGAGGTGGGGTGGAATGAAGGGAGATTTGGGACATTGGTGGTGGGAATGTTGCACTGGTAAAGGGGGGTGTTCTTTACATGACTGAAACCTAATCACAATCATATTTGTAATCAAGATGTTTAAATAAAGAAAAGAAAAGAAAAAAGAGGCAGAGAACAAATACCTAGTAAGGTAGCAAATGGTTTCCATTTCCAAGGGGCTATAGGTTTTGAAGAAAATTTAGATTCTAGATAAACATCTGTTCCAATAATCCACTCTAAACACTTGTCCATTTAAAGGGAAGTAACTTTCTTAGATAATAATCTTCATTTGAGGGCTTGAGAGATAGCACAGCGGTAAGGTGTTTGCCTTGCACGCAGCTGATCCAGGACTGACGGTGGTTTGAATTCCGGCATCCCATATGGCGCCTCAAGTCTGCTAGGAGCGATTTCTGAATGCAGATTAGGAGTAACCCCTGAGCCCAGCTGGGGTTGACCCCAAAACACACACACACCCCAAAAAAGAATCTTCATTTGAGACACAGGTAGAAGAAAAATATCAGGAATGGTTACTGTATTGGAGAGTTTAGAGGTGGACATTTGTTAATTCCACAGATCCTGTTGGAAGAGTGTGTGTATGTGGGTGGGGGTTGCTTGCAAAGATGGGTATTGGGCTCCCTTCAGAGATTTTCAGCATAGAAATGAATAAACATGGAAAGGACAGGTTTCTGACAGTGGCTTAGGGACATGAGGTTGAGTATTTCTTCCTCATTGTAGATGCTAGGGAGGGTGGCCATCAGTTTTCTGGCAGATTAGGGGTGAGCAAGCTTCTGATTCTGAGTCTGTATTCATGACCCTAAAATCTACATTAAGTGAGAATTCTCTCTGCTTTGTTTTAAGACTGATATTACAGAGAAATGTCTCAGACAGAAAAAATGCAGAAATTAGGTTTCTAGTGCTAATGCTACTGCACTTTCCAACCTCCTCACTGTCTAAAATCTGTTTTTTTGCTGATCAGATGAGGAGCTACGCAATTTCAAAGAGGATCATGACAGGAAAAATTCATGGCCTTGGATTCTAAAGTAAATGGCTCTCTTTGAAGTTATTACCTTTCTCCCACTCTTGCAAATCCACTCCTGATGACCACAGGTTTTCATAAATGAAGGGTGAAGTTTCTTCCTAAGCCCACGCCTACAGTATTGGTATGAGACTTAACTGTGTCAGTTTAGTTGAAGCTCGAATGCTCTCATTTGGAAAGTAAGAACACAGTAACAATTTCAAATAATTCTTATGAGAATTACATAGCACATTGCCTTATAAGCAATAAACACTCAGGGCCTTTTCATTGCTTTCTATTAGGAATGAGAAAATATTCTTGATTCTCTTCATTCAAGCATGAACTCTATGACATCTGCCTTCTGCTGGAATATACTAAGGAACTAAAACTTTCCTGGATGCTGACTGGGTAAGTGGCCTCAGGGGCTTATTATCTTTCCCTGTGAAGAACAAATTCTCATGTAAAGTCAGGATGGGAATAACTTTTCAGAGATCTTTAGGTGTAATGACTTAAACTAAGCATAGTTTTATGTTTTGTTTTCTGTAAAGTTATTCATAATAATCAGAAATGTGAAGAGATTAGTAGTTGCCCCCAACACTGCTTTCCTAGACATTTTTTGTTTGTTTGGAGGCACATCTGCCTGAACACAGGGCTTATTGTTGGCACTGTGCTCAGGTAGCTAGAAGCAATACTCAGGTGAACATATGCCATGCTGAGGGTCAAACCTGGATCTACCAAATACCTACCTGCTGTACTATATCTTCAATTTCTAGTTTCTAGAATTATCAATGATCAAATTATATCTCTTACAATGTATGCCAATTGTAGTGGGTCAAAATGGATTAATATATTACTTCCTGTAGTTTTAAGCTTATCATGGGAAAATCAGACCTAATTAGAGAAATGAACTGGGTAGGGTGAAGAGAAAACATGGACACTTAGTTTAAGAAGAGAAAACACCACTATTGAATATTAAATTGATAAAATGGGAATGATAGAATTTTCCTTTTCCACAATTTACTCATCTACATATACACTCTTGAGAGATATGGGAAGTGAGCTGAATGTTATCAAGCTTGAGAAATTTTGAGAGGTGGGGGAAATAAAGCCTAGAACTCAAAGAATTACAAAATAATAATTAACAAATTCTGGTTCCTTGAAAAAAAACCAAGCCATTTTCTCTCATATTCTCTGTCCCTCTCTCTATATATATAGTAATTTGCTATTTTAATATATATTACATATATATGACTAAATTTGGTATTCTCTGCACTTTAGTTCTGTTTCCTGCTCTTAGGAACCAGGAGCTTTCTCGAGTACAGAGAGGAGAGAATCTGGCAGAAGATTGAATTTGAGGGTAAGAGGTGCCAGTAGAAGCCCAGGACCCAGACTTATCATCTTGCCTCAGAAGTCACATTTATGCCATATAATTTTCACATTTGTTTTTTCTCATTTTACCACTCTAGTTTTCATATATCACAGAAAAAATAGTAAAACCATGATTGTTATTGATAAACTGAAATATTAATGATGTTATTTTAAAAATAAGAGCTTGAAAGTGGCATTAGGTCCATCAAGGTTTTTCAATATCTAATCAACAACTATATGGTGAAATAAAAGGTTATAGAGAGAAAGGCATATTGGGAGACTATTTTTTATTATATAAGTCAATAATGTGATTATATTTTCTTCTTTTCGAGATTCATGTTGTGTGTGTTTAATCCATGTTCAGGCACGCATATGTAATTGCATTTTTGAAAAGCATCTTCAAAAATTAAGACAGTGATTTAGAACATCGTAAGACTTTGTAGATAAATGCGGATCAGTCATAAGCATAATTCCAGGTTGGGTGTTTCTATTCAAGTTCATTGATGGTCCTCAATATACATAATGCAGCAGCAAGTGCTGTGCAGACTGCTAGGAAGTGTCAAAAAACAGCAGAAAACCTCTAGCTTTGTAGGTGCTATAGCTTCTTTTCTCATAAAACAATCTATATTTCATTATTCATGTATACTGATGCTTAGTATTTTTAGTATTTTGGAGATCTTTTAAATATTGATCAGTGTGAGATTTAACCCAAGATTTTGCATTTTAAACCACCCAATGTGAGATGAATGAACTGTTGACCTACAGGATTCACTTAAGGAATAAGAATAGAATAAGTTCTTGTAAGCAGATTCTTATAAGCAAGATTGACTTAAAGTACATTTTTATTACTCTAAGAAAAGAATTGTTCAATTATACTTTTCTCATTTCTTCCAGAACATCAAAAACATTATAGAAAAAATATTTTTCTGTCATTGGAAAGAATTGTTTCTAGGTTTAAATTGAAGATTCTTACACATCACTCCTCCTTCCCTCCCTCCCTCCTTTCCTCCCTTCTTCCCTCTCTCTCTCCCTCCCTCCTTTTCTCCCTCCCTCCCTTCCTTTCTTCCTTCCTTCTGCCATTTCCAAATTAATTTGTAGATATTTCTTGAATAATTTTTCTTCAGATTTTTCATATTTTCCCCCAAGTTTATCTCTCACTTGTCTTAGAAATAGGACAATGTTCCACCATTTCAAATTCTCCCTGGTGGACAGTAACACAAAGATGTATTCCCAAGCAGCTAGCACTTAAGAACATAGACACAGGAAGATCTAGAGACGCATTTACTTATTAAGGGCACTGGGAAAAAGCCAGCAGGGAAAGACACTAAGGTAGCATTCTCCAGATGCTGAACAGTCTGGCTTGGTTTGGGGGCCACTGGTGAGTATTTTCTCCTCTAATGTACTCTTAGCACCTAAATGGAATCTAAGGACTGCAGGCATGAAATCTTCAAAGAAACAGTAAATTGAAAAGCCCCATGTGGGTACAAGTCCGTGTTGACTGACTATGAGTGTGACAATGACACCCATTTTCTGCCTGCTGCCAGGACTGAAATCATGGTTAGACAGAAGAGCAGAAGTTAATTGTCTTCAGGAAAAGGTCTCTGCATTAATTGTCACATTAAAGTTCACATTAAAACTTGGAGCTCAGGTTTATCGGAGCAGCTGGGCTCCAAGGAGCCATGGACTCTCATGTCTGTTCATAATGACTCTTCTCCAGAGAAATGTTCCACTTCTATTGAGACCAGAATGGAAAAAGTTAGCTCAACAATAGTTTGAAAACTTCAGCAAGTTCATGAAGCCTGGTGACAGAATAAACTGAGTGTTGTGAACAGAAAGTTCTGGCTGAGATAATCCAAGGCAGGCTAGCTTCCTGGATTTAGATGTACTCAAGTGTCATATAAATGACCACTGTGATGCCACTCGTAATACCATTAAGGATAGCCGACTTACAGAAATGTGGGGAAGGGTGCCAGATGTTTAATGGTTTGGCCCTGTGGGTATAAGAATAGAATAAAAAAGTAAAGAAAGGTAAAGCAAGAATAAGAAGCTACTGATAATATTTTAATTTGGAAGAGGGTTTTTTATATCAAGCAAACTACGGTCATTGCTATATGTCCTACCCACTTCTTGGGTGGTACATTTGTAAAGGAAAAATTACAAAGAAAATGCTGTCAGATAACCTAAGGTATAATTGTGAGCCCAATTTCATTACATGCCTATCCTCTATAAATCACTTTCTTTGAGGTCTTCTCAGTACATTCATCTTGAAAGCAAAGTGATAGTATTTATCTCATAACTAGAATTTAAATTTTTAAAATATGGTATTAAATGAAAGAATGTAAAGCAATTTTTGACACTATGCAGATGGTAGGCAGTCAACAGCTTTGAAAATCTGATACTACACTGTTTCATTCAATATCCTAAGGCATTTCCTCTGTGTTCATCATCTAAAGTCCTTTAACTTTTGTTCCCTTAAGTTTCACATTTTGTTCGAAAGATCTATGCTCCTTTGTTTATCCTTTATCTATGATATAAGAAAATAAAATCCTTTAAGAATGAGAGCACATTGTCAGTTGTTTTAAGTTTCTGCCAGAGACTTGAAAGCTCTCATCAACTCAATTTAGTTTACATATATTGAGCTTTTTCGAGCACTTGGCAACCTACTGGGCACCATGAAGTGCAAGGCAATGAGCAGGACATGGACCTGTCACAAGGAAATTGGAGTACTTGTGACAAAAATAGCTAATTGTATTAAAAGAAAACTATGGTGGCACCATAGGAAAAATGAGATTAATATCCAGTGGTGTAATGAGAAGGGGAGATAGGGAGAGGTAAAATGAATTCCTTCTCAGGAGATAGTGGAAAACTTTTAAGCATTCTAGATCTTAAAGGAAAAGTTTATTTTGATCTCTGTTTCAGCTCATCCCCTCTATCCATCCTTCTTTATCTTATTGGTGTTCAAAGGCCAAGCCCATTGGTGTGGGCTCTAGTTCAGGCATCATCAAAGCACAAAAGGAGTATTGGATGATCCTACAGTCCCTTCTGCTTTCATGCAAGGCTTCAGCAAGTAGTTATTTGGTTTTATACTTCCTGACAATATTTCACACGCTGATGTAGTTTAAGAAAATTTCCTATCACCCAAGTGCAGTTTATTTTCAGTTCTAATCCTTTATCTACTAGAAAAAAATTAAGTTGAAAATATATATGCTTAATTAGGATTCAGATTCTCTTCTTCATGTCTTTCTTAGATGTATGTGCATTTTATTTTGTACTCATTATTCATCTTTTTGCCTCTTCCCCAACCCCCTTTTAACTCAGGCAAATCTTCTGTTAGTTGAAGCATTACCCGACTAAATTATAGGCATAGGGAGTCTGTTGATTAGGACTAAGAATAAAGAAAATGAAAATTCCTAACTACCCCACACATACATAGTACTACTGTACCCTGGTAATACATAGTACTAGTACTACTGTATCCTGGTCTATTCGTTGTTGCATGTAAACCTATCAAGCTACAAACTGGCTTAAGGAAAGTTGGGCACCATAGATACCAATCCAATATCTTGATTTCAAGGGGTTTAACTAAGGGAATAAAAGAAATGAGCTAACCTTTGGGACCAGCACTTACAACTAGCTTTTGATATGGTTCACAGGGTGCCAAGAATGTGACTGAACATATCTTCCAGTTTTCTGTTTCTGAATTTTTCCCTGATCAGATGAGGCAGTTTTCTACCATGCATCACAGTGGTCTGCTAACTCTCCAGTAGGATTTCTTCTGCCTGAGTTAAAGTGTGTTTAACCTTTGGAGCAAAGCAATAAGATATTCAAACATCTCTTAATGAGGCTCTTTGACTTTGGTCTTTGAGGCTTTATTCACCTGAGTGGTTTTTTTAAGCCTGTAGAAAAGACAATTACTTGGTTTAATATCATCTCTTCCTGGTTAGAAATCTAGGCACCGGGGCTCTCAGTCAGCAGTAAGATTGCTTTAGTGTTGTAGACACATCAGAGAGCACAAACTTGGTGCTGCCAGGGCTCAGTTAGGCTGTGGTTTCTATTTACATGGCCAATAACATCAACAGTTTCTGGAAGGGAGCAGTTATTACCTGTGCTGTGAGTAATAGGCAACCTGTGTTTTAGTTTGTTATAAGATTAGAAAATCAGCTATAAGAGATGTCTAACCCTATTGCTGTTTCACTTTCTAAAATTATGGCCATTTTAGGATAAAGGCTACTGGGGAAAACATGCTGGATCGGGGTAAAAGAGCAAGAAACCTATTATTAATTATCTCAGTAAATTATAGTTGGGTAATGGTGTGACTTTGGGTTTCTCTTTTCTTTCTGTGGGAAGGGATACTGATTTCCTCTAACAATCAATGAAGCTGCCATCCTTGCATGATGCACATGCTGTGAAATGCTTTGAGTCTAAAAGTGCTAAAAAAAAATGATATGCTTTCCTTTTCTCTGTTGTTGGGATGGGGAAAGTCAGATAATCCCTTCATCACTTTACCTAACCCCAGATAAGGTGTCCATGATTTGAGGAAACCAATATTTCAGAGCTTAGAAGCAGAAAGCTGCTCTAACAACCACTGAGGGTTTCTAATCTGGGAGAAGAACAATATAGGTGCTCTTGCTAAGGGTTCATGTCTCAGGGGTGTCATTAGGATTAAAGGGGAGAAAGAAACATAGTGCATCCTGATTTGAAAAGAGACTTGTGTGGGTGAAAGGGTCTGGAATCCACTGTATGGCTCCTAAAATAATGAGCAGTGTATTGTATAAGGTGACAGGGGCTAGAGTAGCTGCCAAAAGGAGATGAGGTCAGGCAAGGATGTCAGGCAGTGTGGTCAGGTAAGGGAATAGAACCTCCTTATTCCCACTTTGACAAAAATTGTGCACTTTCCCTGGTCTTCAGCATGACCTGAAACTGAGAATGAGAAATAATCACTGTTTCCCTGGGAGGGATTAAGAGTTCTTGAGCATGGTTTTCCAAGTTCCTAAACTCTGGTTTGGCTATGGGATTGTTAAGTACTCTTACTGCACATATTTTCTAGGCAGAGCCACCAAAGTCTTGAGAGGTATGAAAGGCAAGATTCCTAATCTCTATGCTGTTAAACTCACAGTCTGCAGTCTCCAAGCAGACGTTGTTCTTTTCTCACTACCAAACTCAGAAAACTCAGGACTGAACTTATAATAAAGAAGAGGAGATGGAGAGAGAGGGTGAAAGAGAGGGGGAAGTGAAATAGAGTAAAGGGGAGAGAGAAAAAGCAATAGAGAGTGGGTGAGAGAAAGAGCAGAGTGGGAGATGGAAGGAGAAAGGAGAAGGAAAAGGAAAAGTGAAGGAGAAGTGAGAGAGACTCCTCTTTCTCTGAGAGAGAGATAGAAAGAGAGAACCTGAAGCTCAGACTTTGGCAGGAGTCATATGTTGGATCAACCCACAATCCTATCAATTATCTAACTAGTGCCTTATTCTCATTGTGCCTCGCTATCTCCATCTGTCAATGGCTAATAACCATATCTTTCCTCAGTGGTTATTGAAAGGCTTCCCAATTGTTCCTACATTTACACTGACAAAAGTCAAAAGCTGAGACTGATAATTCATTTCTCACACCTGAAAGTTTTATGACTCATTGGCACTCAGCATGTACTTTCAAGTGAGAACAGTGCATACAAATATGTCTGATCATGTTGGAGAGGTAAGACAATTTATGCTTAGTAAAAATACTAGTTTAGAATATTCCTAAAAGATGAGGAGCCTGAATTCTCTAAGCATAATTCTTTGGAAAATATTTATTTAAATTTTATTTTATTTAAACCATTGTGCTCTACAGAGTCACAATGAATTTTGTGCTCTACAGAGTCACAATGAATTTCAGATATACAATGGGTCAGGGCCCTTCCCACCACCAATGTCAACCTCCCTCCATCAATGGATCCAAATTACATCCTATACCACCATCCTTTACCCATTGGCCTGCCAATATAACAACCCCCTTTAAGTTTAGATTGCTAAAGTTTAGGTCCCTTGATTTTATTATCATTGACTTTGGCTTGGATATTTAGTTCTGTACTTATTTATTTCTCTGCCAATATATCTGAGACCAATTAGCCCCTGACCTCAGCCTTTCTTTATTCCTTTCTTCTAGGTTTTATAGAAAAGTGTGGTAATACATGGTAAAATAAAGCAATCCATGTCCCAAGGTTCGATGAAAAAGGCAGGAGCTCAGAAAGTGCGTGTATGTGTTTGGCAGGTACTGTTTGTTTGTTTGTTCATTCTTTTCTGTTTTTTTTCATAGGCACAGAAAAATATAGGGAAAATAGGAAAAATATTTGGCCTAAAAATAGGGAGATCTTACCCATGAAGCATCCTGCCATAAAGCTAAATGCAGGTTTCAGGCATGCTAATATATATATTATATATTAATATATATTAATATAATTATTATATTTATATTAATTATATAATTATATAATTAATATAATTAATATATACACTTTAAGTTATCTAAGCCAAAAGTCTTTCTCTGTGGTTCCAGTAAACAGCTCTTCACAATCACACTTGTCACAGTCAGTTTTCTGTAGTTCGAGATCCTGGTTTCTGTACAGATCCTAAGTCAAAGTCAGGGTGGCATGGAGTGTCTTCTGGTTTCATTTCACCATTAGGTGGCAATGCACAGAACTCTACCCTGAAAGCAGGTTGTTGCTTTTACCAAGTAGTCAAGGTGTCATATGAACCCACTCTGGAGCAAGTTAATGTCAGCATTAGGGCCTTCCCTGGTAGAAGTCTAACTCTAGTGCTGGTGTTGGAAAATGTTCTAGTTCTATAAAGGAGATTCAAGATTCAGAGGTGAATGGCCAATGTCTGATTGTCTGACACCTAAGCCAAGTCAGTATGACAGGTGTTCAGGTTGGAAGGCCCCACTGCCATATAAAATTTATGTGTTTCTCACCCTATTAGATAATGACTTGCTTCCACATGCAAGATTTCTCCATTTTAATGTTCCAATGCAAAAAGAAATAATGTCACATAGAGTTTCTGTTGCATATGGGGGTAATGATATCAAGCTATACAGGGACCGAACGATAGCACAGTGTTAGGGTGTTTGCTTGCATGCAGCTGACTCAGGATGGACCTCGGTTTGATCCCCTGAATCCAATATGGTCCCCAAACCTGGAGCAATTTCTGAGTGCATAGCCAGGAGTAACCCCTGAGCATTACCGGGTGTGGCTCACACCCTTCCCCCCAAAACACAGGCTATACAATCCAGATAACCTGGTTTTAGCATGAACTTGGAATCCAAGAGAAGCTTATCTACTAGAATTTTCTACTAAATAGCTCTAGAAAAAGGAGTGGGGAAAATTTCTGCTGCATAAAAAAGACTATATTTAGAGATAGATAAATATATATTGTATGTTGTACAATATACACAATATATAATATAGTACAATATAAATATATAAAATAGACTATATATAATAAGAATTATACATATTAAAGAAATACATCTAAAGAAATATCTGAAGGAGATATACATCACCTCTTTAAGTCTTTTAAAATGGTTCAACGGAGGAGGGATAAAATCTGGAGCACAGCTTCAGCCTGCAACATGGTCTTGTGGAGTCTGAAAAATGGCTCCCAGAAGTCACATATAAGGAAATGTCCTAGAATTGGGGATTTCTCAGAAACAAATCTGGCAGCAAACAACAGTCCACAGCAAAGAGAAGTGGGGGAAAAGTGGCCACTAAGAACAAATTAGCAGAGTGGTGGTGGCAGTGTCTTCTCAGGCTGAGGCAAAGGGTGCTGGAAATCTGTCTTTTCTTTTTTTTGGGGGGGGGTTGGGCCACAACCGGCGGTGCTCAGGGGTTACTCCGTCTGCTCAGAAATAGCTCCTGGCAGGCACGGGGGACCATATGGGACACCGGGATTCGAACCAACCACCTTTGGTCCTGGATCGGCTGCTTGCAAGGCAAACACCGTTGTGCTATCTCTCCGGGCCCAGAAATTTGTCTTTTCACACTGGGAGCTGGTTGGTAGCTGGCTGGGATGGGGTAGGGAATGTTCCAGTTCCTGAGGAGTTAAGAACTTAGGGTAAAAGGGTTAAATGGGGGGAAATAACACATCAGGGATAATAGAGTGAAGTGCTAGAAAAGGATTTGTAAAGTGGTAAGTGAAGGGAGGGATGGAAGGGTTATATATAACAGGGGGAAGTACAATATACAACATGTATATTACAGACTGACATTAGACAAGCATTGCGGTGGCCAACACCTACACTCAGGCACAAACATAGACAGACACTGAGGATTGATCCATGGTTACAGTTGTAAAGCTGACCCAAGTTGAATGGATCAAAACACTTAAAAAATAAAATAATAATAATAATAATAATAAATAAAAATATAAAGCAGACAAGTCAGAAGTAAAGGTCTTCTATTTTCTAGGCCCTTCATCATTGGTGTGGGTAAAAATTACTGAAGAAAAGCTGCCTGGGTTAGATTGTGTATAGAGCATTCCTAAAAACAAACATAATTTTCAAGTCTAGGGGCTAGAGAGTTAGCAGAGCTGTAGGGTGTTTGCCTTGCATGCCGCAGACCCAGGAGGGACCCGGTTAGATTCCTGGCATCCATATAGGCCCCTACTCTGTCTGGGTGATTTCTGAGTGCATAACCTTAGGCACCATGAAGTGTGGCCCAAAAACCTATCAATCAAACAATCAAGCTTAAAAATATTTCAAGTCTAGAAAACTAAGCAATATGGTAATGAGCACTGTAAAAGGAGTCTACATCATGGAGAATAGTCTAGAGCATTTTGAGCATCCAGGTTTCTTTTCTAAAAGCAACTAAAACCATGAGTATAAGTTATAATGGTAAACTACCTAAAATAAAAAACAAATGACAATAACTTATTCAATGAATGAGCTCTGTAGCATGAGTTTATGGCACAAAGTTGCATATTCCATTATTATCCATAGAAATAAATATTAGATTATATTGGCTAGAATCAAGTAGAAAATGAATAGATTAGAATTTTTGTCAAAACATTATCATAATGAGCACTGTCTTCTTCAGCTAATATAGTGTACCATTGCAATGTGAAGCTAAGGCACTCAACCTCTATCTCCAAGTGCTACTGTGGACAAAACATCAAAGAGTTATTGTAAACATAGTAAAATTAAGACATTCAAACTTCTTATAGCAAACACTGTAGTGGGAGCACATGGCTTTCAAATGCATTCTGCACCAGTTTCTGTAGATAAAAGCATTAGAACACTATTATAGACATCTATAAAGAGTAGTTAATTGGACACCTCCTCAATCTAAACAGCTGTGCTCATTGCTGAAGGTCTATTTGAAATATAGAAGAGAATACAATTTTTTTAATTTTTATCTTCTTCCACTAAGTTGTTTCTCTTCTCCTGGATATACTCTGGGGCTAATGGTGCTCAGGACAACTGCCAATTAGACCATTGTGTTTCTTCATGCAGTTATTTTAAATGCCACATATAAGTGATATAATTCTGTATTTATCCTTTTTCTGTTTTACTTCATTTAGCAATAATATCTTCAAGTTTCATCCATGTTGCTTCAAATTTCTTGATGGCATCATTCCTTATAGCTATTTAGTATTCCATTGTATAAATACATACATATACATATATACATATATATACATATACATATACATATACATCAACCTAGATGTCCAACAACAGGTAAGTGGATCATGAAGATGTGGTGTGTATCCACTTACCTGTTGTTGGACATCTAGGTTGATTCCAAATCTTAGCTACTGTACTGAGTGCTGCAATGAATAGCAGTGTGAATACATTCTTTTGGATGAATGTTTTTCTGTTCTGGAGATAGATACCCAAAAGGGGGATTGTTGGATCATATGATAGCTCAATTTTGAGTTTAGTGAGAGACGTCATTACTGTTTTCTATAGTGGTTGGTTCAGATGGCATTCCCACCAGCAATAGAAGAGAGTTCCTTTCTCACCACATCTTCAGAAGAGAATGTTCCCATTGCTTTGTTATGTTCCATCCTCATATAAGATGATATTTCATTGTTGTCTTGATTTTTATTTTCCTATGAATAAGTGATGATGAACGTTTTTCATGTATCTGTTGTCCATCTGTTTGTCCTCCTCAGAGAGTTACCTGTTCATATCCTGTCCCATTTTTGATGGAATTTTTGAGTTTGTGGACTTAACCTATGTGAGTACTTTGTATATCCTACAAATCAACCCTTTATCTAATGTTTTGAGTGCAAAAATTTCTCCCAGTTAGTTGCCTTCTAATTTTAGTTCATGTTTCTTTTGCCTTACAGAAACATTTTAGTTTGATATAGTCCCATTTATTTCAGTTTGTTGCTGTAACTCTTGCCATTGGTATCCTATCATCAAAGACTTCTTTGAGGTACAAATCTTGGAGTGTTTGTCTATGTTTACCTCAATAAATTTTATGGATTTGGATCTAATATCAATATATATTTTGTTTATTTTTTCAAAAATCAGCTCCTGATCTTATTAATTTTTTGTATTGTTTTCTTTTTTTCTATATTGTTGACCGATGCTATGGTTTTTATTATTTCTTTTCTACTGCTGTGTTTGAGTTCCTTTGCTGTTGGTTTTACCAATGTCTAAGGTTTCCTTTAGGTTGTGAATTTTGTCATTTTCTTTTTTTCTAATGTAGGCATGTATTGCTATGAATTTACCCCTAACTACTGCTTTTGCTGTGCCCCATAGATTTTAGCAATTTGTTTCTTCATTATCATTGGTTTCAAGAAATCTCTTTATTTCTTCTTTTATTTCCTTCTTGATCCAGTTGTTGTTGAGCAGCATGTTGTTTAGTCTCCAGGTGTTAGATTTCCTACACATCTTCTTTATAATCAGTTTTGATCTCTGTGGCTTGTGGTCTGATACTGTGGTTGGTATAAATCTTATATTTGTGATTTTATGTTAGACTTGTGTCCTATAATGCGGTCTATCTTGGAGAAAGTTCCATGAGCATTTGACAAGAATATGTATTCCACTTTTTGAGGATGAAAGGTGCTATATATCTATCCATTATCCCTAATTCTTCTAACTTCTTATTCAGGGCTCTTATGTGTTTGCTAGTGTCCTGCCTGGTGGATCTGTCTAGCTGCAATAATGGGGTGCTGAAATCTCTCACTAGAATCATGTTTCTGTCCATATGTTTCTTAACTTTGTGAACAAAAGCCTTACATATTTTTCTCTGTCTACATTTAGTGCATAGATGTTGATCAGAATTATTACTTTTTGGTCTATTCCCCCCCTCCCCCAATAAATAAGTAGTGACAATATTTGTCTCTAACTACTTTCTTGACATTAAATACAGTTTGGTCAATATGAGTATGGCTGTCTCAGCTTTTTTTCCAGTAGCTTGTATAATTTTTTTCCATCCTTTTACTCTGAGTCTGTATCTCTCCTGAACTTTTATGTGTTTTTCCTGCAGAAAGAAGATGCCTGGGGTTTCTCTCCTGATCCAACTCTCTATACCGTTTGATGGGAGAATTTAGTCCATTGACAATTAAGGAAAATATTTAAAGATAGAGCTGTTGTGCCTTATATTGTATAGGGTTGTTGTTACAATGGGATATTTAGTTTGTGTAATTGCTCTTTGAAATGTTCATTTAGGGTTGGTTAGGTTAGCTAAAATATTGTGAGTTCTTTTTTGTCTGAGAATGTTTTAATCCTTTCTCCCGTGTAAATGAGAGTTTGGCTGGGTAGTGAATTCTAGGTTAAAAGTTTCTTTCATTCAATAGTTTGAATGTGTCATTCCACTTTTTTCTTGCCTAGATTGATTCAAATAGAAGATCTTGTTTGATTCTTATATTTTTTCTTTTATGCTTGAAGTTTTCCTTCTCCCTTATTGCTCTAAAGAGTCTATCTCTCTTCTTAGCTTTGTCATTTGGATTACTAAATGTCTTGATGTTGTTCTGTTAGGGTCTATTTTGTTTGGCATTCTTTTTGCCTCTTGGATTTGTAGAGAAACCTCTTTCCCAAGGGTGGGGAAGTTCTCTGGTATTATCTCTCTCACTACTTATTCTTTCCCTTTCTAGTTTTCTTCCACTTCCTGGTACTCCTCTAATTCAGAGATTATTTTTTTTGTCTTTGTTTACTAAATACCTTATATTTTCTTTCAGTGTTTTGTCAATCCTTTCTTTCTGACATCTTTGTCACTGCTAGCTTGTAATTTGTCTTCAAGTTTGTCTATGCAATTCTTTACCTGTGTAATGATACTATTATGGCTTGATAATATGTTTTTTAGTTTGTACAGTTCCATTTCTATGGATTCTCTCATCTTCTCAAGGAGTTCTTTTTTGAGTTGGTTGAATTGTTTATCTAGATGTCTTAATTTAGCAGGCTAGTGACTCATTAATTTCCATTGTTAAACCATTCAGTGCTGTTTTTAGGTCCTCATCTATAAGGTTCAAGCATTTGGGTGAACTTTGAATTTTACAGTATTTCTTTTCATATCCCCCATGGTAGGTGTCTTGCCAACTTCCTCATTGAGCTTAGCATTTAGTGGTTTGGAATGAATGAGCATCAGGGTGTGTATGAAAGTGATTTATTGAATTGTTTGTATGAAAGTTGCTTGAGGCATACCTTCTTTAGAGTTTATTTTTTTAACTAGAAAGATTGTGTAAGTATGATAAAAATATTACATACTATTTTATTGTTTGTTCAGCTGAGTTTTGAGCTGTATATTTTATAAGAGAAAGAAGTGCTAGATCCAATCTACTAGTAACTCTACTATATAAATTGAAATGACTTTGAAGTTTGGGAAGGGAAGTGTTGAAGAGAAGGAGGGGGGATTCAGTAATGGCATTGGAACCCAGAAGGATGCTGGAAAGAAGGCCTTGTTCATGCTTGGGGGAGGGGATTAGGATGGGAGTTTCCTTGTTCAAGCCCAGATACAAACTTGATTGTCCCCAAGAGGGTAAACAGTGAGAGATGGCTCTGGAACCACAAAGGAGGCTGAGGAAAAAAAAAAAAAAAAGACAGCCTTTGCATTTGATGGAAGGGATTAAAATGGAAGGGATTAAGGGATTAAGATTCCCACCCAGATACAAACCTGGTTGGCCCCAAGGGGTAGATGATCAGTGATGGCCCTGAAACCCAGAAAGAGGCTGCAGAGAGGCTGAAAGGAAACAATTCCTTGAGAAACTTTTAGAAAGACACTCTTGTTTTTGTTGTGCTTTGGTGTTTTGGATTGTTTCTCCCTTTGTCTATATGATTGCTGCTTAATTATTTTTCTATCTATTAAAATACAGGAGTGTTATTATTAGTAGAAAGATTTTATTCACGGAAGTTGCAAATATCTCCACAACTATCTAAGTAGCCCCAGTAGCTCTTTAAGAGCTAGCCCTGTGTTATATTAACCTTGTCCTCTGTGGAAAATGAGTTAAAGACATACATTTAAGATAGCTGCATAGGGGGCCGGAGAGATAGCATGGAGGTAGGGCGTTTGCCTTGCATGCAGAAGGACGGTGGTACGAATCACCTGGCATTCAATATGGTCCCCTGAGCCTACCAGGAGCGATTTCTGAGCGTAGAGCCAGGAGTAGCCCCTGAGCACAGCTGGGTGTGACCCAAACCCCCCCCCCAAAGTGATAGATGCATAGACTGGGAAATGCATTTATTCGGTCTTCCTGCCCAATTTCACATTTTACAAATTATGCAATGAGAGCTGGAGTGATAGTATGTAGGGGAAGTTACAGAATAGAAAAAGCTCAAACTTTTAGAGGTCAAGGTGTCCAAGAGAAGGTACAATGGGGCTCTTAATGCCAATTATAGGAACACTAAAGCCCATCCAAGGAATGCCTAGAGGCAGGAGCCTTGTGTACTGTTTCCTGTCATCCTTTCCCAGAGAAAGATCACTTTTTGAGATTATACCTAAAACTTCCTTATTTCTCACATTCCCTTATAATATTGTAAACCCCCTTAGGTTTAGTTAGCATTAATTAATCTGTTTTTTTTATCTACCCTTCTTTCTATGACTGTTTATTGCTGATTAATAAATACCCAATGAAGAGGACAGTTGGGGGCTCTTTGTCCACGAGGCAGTCAGCCCCCTGACTCCCAAGCTTTCTCTCCAATGTCCATCTGTATTATTTTTAATACTTACATGGTGACCCTGCTTCAGGCCCACTCACTAGGAGCTGGACTTTGACAACAATACAGTAAGTAAGGGGCTGGACCCCTAGAATCTCATATAGTTCTTCAAACCTGCCAGGATAATCTGAGTGCAGAGCCAGGAGTAAGCCCTAAACTCCACTGGGTGTGCCACCCAGTCCCCCCAAATGTTATGCAATTAGATTCACAGATAGAATCTATGGCCAAAGGCACTCAATATACAGATGGACAAGAAATGTATTTAAACAACAAATCAAACATATGCCTTTAACATTTCTGACCTCTGTGTTCTCTATGGAATTGAGAAATTTAATGAACCACTATCTATAAAGTACTTAAAGAAAAAGAACTATAGAGATTCTAAGCAGCATTATAATTATACAAAGCATTTATTTAACATGGTACAGACAATATAGGTAACTATACTCACTCCCCAGAGGGTTTAGAATCTAACTGCAATATTTTAATTAATTTTCTTTAGGGTACAGGAAATTTTAGATAAACAATATTTTAAAATACCATTACATATCAATAATCTAAAGTATCCCTGAAGTACTCAGGTGACTATTACACGTGGTCACCACAGTTAGTTCCCTGACATTCTAAACATAATTTAGTATTGCCACAATGCAATACTAATATGATACTAATAACAACCAAAGAATCAATATGCGGGAACAGGGGTACATGCTGTATATTTGTTTTCTAATCTTGACTGAAAATTCTGAGACCCATTGTAAATATAAGAAAATTAAGGCTCAGGGACCTTGATCAATAGGACCCCACAAAGCAATAAAAAGTAGCTTCCGTATTTTGTTTTTGTTATTATTATTAAAGAGGGTTGGGTATGGTAGGATGGAGCAATGTAACTCTTGTCTTCTTTGAACAGTTCTTTGTATAGATTTTATTAAACCTTTCTGATGTGTTTATGGAATGCTTTGAATTGTTTTAGATGTGCATATTTAATGTGTCTATGCATTTTTTATGGCAAATGGGTCTAAGATTTTCATCAGATTCTTGAGAGAGTTCACAATTCAAGTAAGGTAAAGAACTGTTATGTCCATCCTGAGTGAACTCCTTGTGTAGAACACGCTCCAGAAACACACTCAGCAGGAGCCTGATGATGCTTCAGGATTCAGCTCACAAATCAGGGAAGTCAGTGATGTGTGTGTATCTGGTGAAGAGGTGACTAGCTTTGTGGATTTTCTTTCTTACAGGTTTTCTCAATTTCATTATTTTTCACTCAACTCTTGTGAGTAGAGAACCAACTGAGGCTTATAGGAGGTCTCAACCCCATGTCCTACACTAGCTCTTTTGTTATATGTACTCTGAAGCACATACTATATACACACAATAATAAAATATACATACATATGAAAGTATAAAATGCATGTATGCATCTCTGTAAAAATTATCAACACAGTGCAGTATATAGTAAGTGCATAGTACTTAATTTATGTCTTCATCCCTTCATCAGAATTTGCATTTCATTGAGTATGAACTATACTATGTTAAACTCCTTATATATATGTATATATAAATATATATATATATATATATATATATATATATATATAAAGCCCAACATCTAGAAGGTAGTCAACACTTAACCACCATTTAATAATAAGACATGTAGTTATATAGGTGAATGAACTGACAAATGAATTCACCTGTTATAGCCTTCACTCAGCCTTTGAAGATCATGTATTAGTAAGGAAAGAACATACACTCTATAAACTAGAATAAACCCAGATTTATTTTAGTACAATGGGTGATAAGAACAGAAAGTGAACCACATCACATGTGGATTGGCGCCTCCCTTGCACTAATGGACATAGAAAAATTGTTTGGCCTAACAGGATTTTGCAGCAGTAATACTTTTCTATTTAGGAGGTTTGGTGAGTGGAGAGTCATCCAGTGCTATGAAACTTTCATCAGTTTTCCAGCCTTTGCAGGAAGCACAGGCCCTGACTTTACAGCTACTTCTTCATATAATTTGGTTAATAGAAAGTGTTTTCTTGCTCACAAAAACCTAATATTAGCATCTCAGTAATGTATTCAAGTTGCCACCTACCCATAGGGGCTACGGATCCTTGGAGGAGCCTAGTAAGACAGGAGAATTTCTGTTATTTTAAGTACCTTTGACAGTGAAGAGGATAATAATCTTAATCTATTAGACTTGCATTTAGTAAAAATTCCCCACTTGTTAGCCTGGCTAATCTTTGAGTTATCTGTGTTTGAACAGAAAATATTGTTATCTTTTCTCCTATCTTTTCCTGTGGTGAGCCTTGTGTCTATGCCTCCTGCTGCCTCCCGTCCTGATGGTATCTTCCTCATCACCATGGGAACACTGTCCTTCTGCAAAGATGAGAGTTAAACCTACCCCAAAAAGTCCAAGGGCTCTCTTGTAGTAGAATTAGAATTCTTCAGTGGGATTTAGGTAAAAAGCATAAGGGGTGACATAAAAGAATAAGCATTTCTAAATTTTGCAGAAAGCCCCCTGATTTCCAGGACCTGAAAAAAAAACCCACATCTTCAAAGAGATCAAAAGAAGTATACTTTTACAAAAACAGTTAGGCATTTACTCAGTAGGATGATCTGTGTTTTTCTAACTTTGAGAGTACTCTCGAGTATCCTTCCAACTCTCCAAAATGCCTGATTGCCTGGAATCTTGGGAGAATCAAACCCCAGAACACAGAAAAGTTGTTTGAACTATTTTGGTAGAACACTCTTGATCCTCATGCTGTAATACAGAATTGTGCATTGCTACTCTGGTAAAGCATACTGACTCTCTAATTCTCTGCTTTATTTTCTTCCTATTTTCTCAGTGGGTATTATGCTTAAAAAAATAGTTCTGGGACTTTCATCTGGGACAGGGGAAATTTTTTGTAGTTTGAGAAGTAACTCTTTAGTTACTAAATGTACATGTTACACAATCTTGAATTCAGTGGCCTCTGAAAAGGAACTGGTCTGGGCCAACATGGATGTTATGGAGAGAATAATGTTGGTATTAGACAATAGACTCTCACTAAACTTTCAGAAATAGAGACTCTTGATCTTGTATTTGCTGCTGTGTCAGAAGCTAGGGATTTGTTTGTAGATGACAGTGGTCACTGGTCACCATTTTTGTTTTTTTGTTTTTGTGGCACTCTCAGCAGTGCTCAGGACTCAGTCCTAGGTCTGCACTCAGGGATCAGTTCTAGCAGGGCTGTAGGATCATATGGTGTGCAGACAATCAAACCTGGAACAGCCGCATCCAAGGCAAGCATCCTACCTGCTCTACTACCTCTTTGATACCAGGAATGGTCAATATTGATGCCATCTACTGGCATTCCATGATGTTCTAAATGGTTGTTGCAGAAGCCCAGAGTATTCTGACTATTTGCATGTGTGGATCCCATGCTCTTCTTATCCCAAACTGCATAAGGGAGACAAAGGAACAAGACCTATGCCTCCTTGGATTGTGGGTCCTTAACAGAAAGCTAATTTGACCAGGTAGAAAATAAAAACCTGAAGATATACACAAAGGTACTATGTCTTACTTCTGTTTCTGTGCACAGGATCACTTATAGCAGTGTTTGGGGGACCATAAGAAATGCCAGGTCTTGAATCAGGTTGACCATGTACAAGGCAGGCACCTTAAAACCTTTTCTATCTTTCCAGTCCATAAAGACACTTTTAAAGGACAAGACATCAATCCCCCTTTAAGCCTGGTCCCAGTGTCCCAGACTCAGGGTCATAACTACAGCCATTCAATATCACAGCTTGATGAGTAGGGACCCTCATGTTAACTCTTTCCACCAGGATCTGTCCAGCCAAGTCATTTTTCAAAAGACTAGGTACTGTTGGCAGTGTTCTAGAATTATTTTTAGAGATGAGTCTAGCCTGGGAGTTACTGATTAGACTTTCCTCTGCTCCCACAAGCTTACCACATGCTGTACTTTCATCTTCACAAAGAACATTGCAGCATCGATGAGGCAGAAGTTCATCTTTTCTTTGCCAACATTAATAAGAGACTAGAAAAGGCCAGCAAAGGTAGATGCTGAAAACTCAATCTTTAGAAAACCTTAACTTGAACTCAACTTCAATACTAAAGCCAGTCCAATTTTTAAAACCAATTAATTTGGTGAAAGCTTTTGAAATTGTGCACTTCCCTGAAGATAGGAAATTGAATTAAAGGCTCTTTAACCCTCCACTAGCTGGAGTATAGATCGGGTCTTAGCTCGCCCCTACTTTCTGTTGGCAAAATAAATTCAAGCATCTCATTCTCCGCCTACATTTTGATCTATAAGGTGAAGGGAAGAACTCAGGAGTGGTTTAGTCTCATTGATTGGGTGCTCAAGTGCTTGTGGGAACTCGAATGCTATGATATGGCATACTAGTTCAATATGCAGTCCAAAGAGTGCCTAAGAAAGACTTCTAAAATTTTAATACCTCCACCCCATAGCCCCTTAGAGACCTTCTTCTCCCCTTCTGAACAATGTAGACTGGCCATCAGACTTCTCTACAATACAACCCCTACCTCTCCTCCCTTCCTTCAGCAGAATGTAACTTAAACCTGCTGCTTCCTTATCCAAAGGAGACCTGACACCTTCAAACTCCTCTAACTGCCAAAGTCTCAAACCTAGCAAGACAATGGCTAGAACCATTGGGTAAAGTTGCTACAGTACAGTGGGTTGACCTTACACATGGTCAACCTGAGTTTGATCACAGCATGCCATATGGTTTTCTTCAGGAGATATTCCTGAGTGAGTAGCCAGGAGTAAGCCCTGAGCACCGACGAGTGTTCAAAACCCAAAAGCAAATAAACAAAATAAATCGATCTAACAAGACATCTGCTCGTCTGCTTAAGACTGTTAGGAGTATCTATTAGGGGAGTCTGTATGGCAATTCTCTCGCCATGCTGCATGGAAACTGGAGGACCTTCTTATTGTGCCACCATTGTTCCTAAAAGGCTTTGAGAACTGGGACTCTCTTGTCATCACATCATATATTTCTAAAACAGTGAATCTGTTTGGTAATAATACAGTGGATAGGGTATATGCCTAGCATGTGTCAGTTCTTAGGTTCAAGTCTTCATGCCACAGGGTCCCCACTCGATTGCCATAGATTTGTAGACTCTAGAGCACCACTAGTGTGGCCTAGGGGCACAGAGCACTGCCTGGGAGATCCAAGTATGCTGCAGAGCCTGAGAAGCATCTCATCCTTCAATCCTTCATTTAAACTGCCAGCCTGCTTCATTAAAAAAATGCCAGTTCAAAAAAAAAATGCCAGTTCAGGGTACCAAACTTTCAGAACACTGCCTCGGAGACCAAAATAATAAAAATAAGTAGAAAGTGAATACTCCATAACTGTGCTTTACAGCAAGATCAGGCATACAAACCTTGTGGCTTGACTTAGTAGTCAAACTCTTCCATTTTTAAATCTCAGTGTTTGAAGCCTAAGGTACCTGTAATGACATGCATAGATACATACACATGAACTACAGGCATATTTGTGACTCTTGAAAATTTAAAAGCCAGTGCCTGTGTTTCAGAGTAAGTACATGGGGAATTCTCAGGTGTCAAACATCTACAAGGAAGAAGGTAAATAAAACAGAAGGCATGTAGAGTTGAATAGGTGGCATGTAAAATTCAAAAGTTTTCCACTGCTTCGATAGAGAGGGAGAGAGAGCCAAATAAAGGAAACTGATGCAATGTCAATACATATTGGTAAATAATGGAGGAATCTGCACTCTGGGCAGAGAAACTGCACATAGTGAGAAAATCAGCAGACAGTGGGACATTTCAGGAAAGTCATAGGCCTTTAAGGTCTACTTTTCACAAAAAAATTAATTTCTTCATTCACATCAATTTTTTCTCCTCATTAGCTGTCTTTCAGCATACTGTGTTCTCCTAGTCACTTAAGACTATAAAAACAGGGGGGGGGGGAAAGACTATAAAACAGAGACTGAATCTCCATATCGCTTTCCATAAAGGTTGTACTAGATGGCATTCCCACCAGCAGTGAAAAAGAGTTCTTTTCTCTCCACATCCCCGCCAGCACTGCTTGTTTTCCTGTTTTGTGATGTGTGCCAATCTCAGTGGCGTGAGGTGGTACCTCATAGTAGTTTTGATTTGCATCTCCCTGACGATTAGTGATGTTGAGCATCTTTTCATGTGCCTTTTGGCCATTTGCCATTCTTCTTTTTCAAAGTGTCTGTTCATTTCTTCTCCCCATTTTTTGATGGGGTTAGATTGTTTTTTCTTGCATAGTTCTGTCAGTACCTTGTAAATTTTGAATATTAGTCCTTTATCTGATGAGTATTGGGTGAATAATTTCTCCCATTCAGTGGGTGGCTTTTGTATTCTGGGCATTATCTTCTTTGAGATGCAGAAGCTTCTCAGCTTAATATAGTCTTAGTATAGAGCTTCCATACGATCCAGCTATACCACTCCTAGGAATATACCCGAGGAACACAAAAATACAATACAAAAATCCCTTCCTTACACCTATATTCATTGCAGCGCTATTTACAATAGCCAGACTCTGGAAACAACCAAGATGCCCTTCAACAGATAAGTGGCTAAAGAAACAGTGGTACATATACACAATGAAATACTATGCAGCCGTCAGGAGAGATGAAGTCATGAAATTTTCCTATACATGGATGTACATGGAATCTATTATGCTGAGTGAAGTAAGTCAGAGGAAGAGAGAAAGCCACAGAATGGTTTCACTCATCTACGGGTTTTAAGAAAAATGAAAGACATTTTTAACAGTATCTCAGAGATAAGAGAGATGAGGGCTGGTAGGTGCAGCTTATGACATGAAGCTCATCACATAGAGTGATGAGTGCAGTTGGAGAGATGACTACACTGAAATCTATCATAACAATGTGAATGAATGAGGGAAGTAGAAAGCCTGTCTTGAGTACAGGTGTGGGGAGTGGGGAGGAGTGAGATCTGGGAAATTGGTGGTGGGAATGTTGCACTGGTGAAGGGGGGGTGTTCTTTACATGACTGTAATCATACACCTATAATCATATTTGTAATCACAGTGTTTAAATAAAGATAATTATAAAAAAATTCTGAGCACCACTGAGTGTATTTATTTTAAATAAAAATTTTTATTTAATTTAATTTAATTTTTAAAATTTTTTATTTTTTTAAATAAAAAATAAAAATAAAAATTTATATAATAAAACTTATTTATTTATAATGTTTATATATTTACATATAAATATATTTATGTTTGTTTATAAATTTATATTTATGTTTATTTAGGATTTCTTGTTTATAATATATTTACAATTTATTTTTATGTTATAAAAATAAATGATATCCTTAATAAGGTAGAAAAAAATTAAACAGACTGGAGAGATAGTACAGGGGTTAAGGCAAATGCCTTGAATACATCCAACTCTTGTTTGATCTCCAGTACCTTATCTGGTCCCTGAGCATTGCCAGGAGTAATATTTGAGCACAGAGCCAGGAGTAAGTCCTGAGTACCAATGGATATCATACAAACACCACCTGTCTGGAGAAAATAAAAACATAAAAAACAAAACCAGGAGAGTTTGAAACGCTATACTGCTTTATTTCTAGACTATTAAGGTTAGTAAAATAAAATTCTGATAATATGTCCAGACAATGGTACCAATGATAGAGCCCCGGCTATATATATATATGTGCTGTCACATTTTGATTTCTGTACTACATGGTTCCCTGTACCACATAATACCTCTCCTCACTCCCACCCCCAGCACCTCCAGCCTCTGAGCACTGAAATTTCACACCCACCATAGTCAGACTCACTCTCTTACAGCTGAGGACTTATAAAATAATAATGATGATAAAATAACATGGTGATTATGATAAAAATCAGTATTTATTAATAAAATTAACATGTATAGTTTTATTTAACCATTTATGTTTATTTTAAATAGCTAGAATCTATTCATGATTGTTAGTTCAAATTTATTTTTATTTACTTGGTGAGATGTAGATGACACACAGATATGCTCAGGGCTTACTCCTCTCTCTGTGCTCAGGGATCACTCCTGGTATTGCTCAGACAATCAGTCTGGGCTGGTGGGGATGGAACCAAGATTAACTACATGCAAGTTAAGTTTGTAAGTATCTTACTCACTAGCCGATGACTAATAGTCCCAGTTTTAAAAAGGAGAAAATGGAAGCAATAATACTATTATAAGAGCTCTGAACTCTCCTGCTTAAGAAATAATGGAAGCAGAATGTGTATGCAAGTGCTTTTTCTGTAACTTACATATGCTCTTTTTAAAAGTTTTTTAATTTTTTTATTTAAACATTGTATTTACAAAAAATTTTATACTGGGGTTTTTGTTACAGAATATACACCACCCTTCTCCAGTGTTATTTTGCACCACCAATGTACTTCCATATCCCTCACTCACTCAAACCCCGTGCAGAGAGGCATTGTGCCTGTCTCCATCATTATTATTGTCATGGTAGTTTGACATTGTGATTAGTGCTCTAACTGCACTCACCGCTCTTTGTGGCAAGCTTCATGTCAGAAGCTGTTCATTCTGGCTTTCAATTCTATTGTTTCTAAATATTATTGCCTTACTTTCTTTTATTTTTCTTATATCCCATAGATATGTGATACTATTCTAAGCCTATCACTCTCCTTCTGGCTAATTTCACTCAGCATAATAGTCTCCATATTCATCCATGTATAGGCAAATTTTATGACTTCATTTTTCTAATGGCTGTATAGTATTCCATTGTGTAAACACATCAGTTTCTTTAAATATCCATTGTTGGACACCTGGGTTGTTTCTGTTCCTGGCTATTGTAGAGTGCTGTGATAAAATAGGAGTGCAGAGTATTTTTATTGTGTTTTATGTTCCTAGAGTACATCTCTAGGAATTGTTTTGTTGGATCATATGGGAGCTCAATTTCCACCTTTTTTGAGGAATATCCATATTGTTTTTTTAGAAAGGTTGGACTAAATGGCATTCTCACCAGCAGTGAATAAGAGTTCTTTTCTCCCCACATCCCAGCCAGTACTGGTTGTTCTTATTCTTTGTGATCTGTAGTGTTTTATGGTTTTCTTAGTATAGGTCCTTCACCTCTGTAGTTAAGTTGACACAAGGTATTTGAGTTTCTGAGGTATTATTGTGAGAGAAATTGTTATGTTTAATATTTATTTGTTTTCTATCTTTATTCGTATATTAAAAAAAGGCCATTGATTTTGGTGTGTTAATTTTGTAGCCTGCCACTTAACTATACAAATCTATTGATTCTAAAAGCTATTTAGTAAAGTCTTTGGGCTTTTCTAAATATACTATCATGTCATCTGTGAACAGTGAGAGCTGATATCTTATCTCGATGTCCTTGACTTTTTTGCCTAATTTCTATAACAAGCAATTTCTATAACAAGCAATATGTTGAATAGGAGTAGTGAGAGGGGCAGCCTTGTTTTGTGTCAGATTTTAGAGGAAAGACTGACAATTTTCTTCTATTGAGTATAATATTTGCCATGGTCTTATAGTAAATGGCCTTGGCTATATTGAAAAAAATTCCTTCCAATCCCATTTTGTTGAGAGCTTTTATCATGAACAGGTGTTGGACATTATCAAATGATTTTTCTGCATCTGTTGATATGAGCATATAATATTTTGTTGTTGTTGATCTGGTGTATTACATTGATTGACTTGTGTATGTTAAACTATCCTTGAGTCTCTGGGATACATCTTACTTGATCATTGAATATGACCTTTTTGATGAGACATTGGATCCTGTTTGATAGGATTTTGTTGAGAATCTTTGCTTCTGTGTTCATCAAAAATATCAGTCTCTAGTTCTCTTTACTTGTGGTATTTCTATCTGCTTTTGGTATCAGGATGATTTTAGTTTTGTAAAAACTATTTGGGAGTATTCCTGTTTCTCCAATTTCCCAGAAGAGCCTGAAAAGAATTGACAGAAGATCCTCTTGTAAGGTTTGAGAAAATTTGTTAGTGAACATATTTGGGTCCAGGCTTTTGTTTTTAGAAAGACTTATGATTATCATTTTGATTTTCACAATAGTGATAGATCTATTCAGATATGCCTGATCATGGTTTAAATTTGGGACGTATTTCTTTCAAGTTTCATGTTTTTTTGGCATATAGTTTCTCTAAGTAATCTCTGATTACAATTTGAATTTCTGTAGTATATGTAGTCATTGCTTCCTTTCATTTCTAATTCAGTTTATTAAGTTTCTCTTTCTTCCCTTCTTTGTGATTTTGACTAGTGGTTTTTCTATCTTGTTTATTGTTTATTTTTTTTAAAGAATGAACTCTTGCTTTCATTGATCTTTTGGAATGTTTTTTATATTTTAAAGCTGTAGCTTTAATATTTACTTCCATCTGCCTGTTTTTGGTTCATGTGGTTGTTCTTTTTTCAAATATTTATGCTTTTCTATTAAGTTATTTCTGTAGGCTTCTTCTTCCTTCCTGGTAAATGCTTGTAAAGCTATACATTTTTCTCTTCTTTTTTTTTGTTTAGTTTTTGGGCCACACCCAGTGACACTCCTGGCTACGTGCTCAGAAATTGCTCCTAGTCTGGGGATCGAACCATGGTCAGTCCTAGGTCAGCTGCGTGCAAAGCAAGCACCTTACCACTGCTCCATAGCTTGGATCCCTAAATTTACCTCTTAGTACCACTTCAACTGTGTCTCAAATTCTGATAATTTGTCTTTATTTTTGTTTATTTCCATGAATCTCTTGATTTCTTCTTTGTACTCTCTGACCCACTGGTTGTTCAGTAGTAAATTGTTAACTTCCCATTGTTGAAGTATTATTCTCTGTGTCTTTTGTGATTTACCTCTAATTTCAGTGCATAATGATCTAAGAAGGTAGTTCTTATATATTCTATCTTCTTGATTTTATGAAGGTATATTTTATGGCCCAGCATGCGAGCATTCTCAATCTTGGAGAATGACCCATGTACATTGGAGAAGAATATGTATTGTTTCTGGGAATGGAGAGCCTATATATATTTATAAAGCCATTCTCTTCCTTCAGAGCTTGTATATTCTTGCTGGGTTTTAGGTGGTTGATGTATCAAGGCAAAACAGGGTATTGTTGAAGTCTCCTACTATTATCTTTCTTCAGATCTGTCAACAATTCTTTTAAATATTTTTCTGGTCCCTCATTGGATTCGTATATGTTTATGAATGTGATTTCTTCCTGCTGCATATATTTTTGATTATCAAGAAGTGTCCTGCATTGCCTTTATAAGTCTAAAGTATGTGTCATTTGATATAATTATGGTCACACCAGCCTTTTTAATGAGTTCTTTTCTTGAATGATTGTTCTCCAACCTTTGACTTTAAGTTTGTATTTGCTCTGACTATTCAATTGGGTTTTCTTGGAGGCAGCAAAACGTTGGGTTCAAAATTTTGATCCATTTTGCCACTCTGTGTCTTTTAACTGGTGCTGTTAGTCCATAGATACTGAGAGAGATAAATGTCATGGTATTTAGTGTTATTTTTTTATAAGAGTTGGTGTGTTTGTTGGGTCTGCCTTGCTTTAAATTAGACCTTTCAGTTCTTCTTTTAAAGTAAGTTTTGTGTATGTAATGTTCCTCAGCTGTTGGATATCTGTGAAGCTCTGTATCTTCTTTTTTTTCCAAACCTGAATGTAAGTCTGACTGGCTGAAGTATTCTTGGTAAAGCATTCATTTTATTGAGTTTTATCACTATATCTCACCATTGCCTTCAAGCCCTGAGGTTTGCTTTTGACAAATATGCTGCAAACATTAAGGATGCTCCTTTGTACATAATTTACCTTTTTGATCTTGCTGCCTTCAGTATTCCATTTCTATTGGTATGTCATCGTTACATCTAGGATGCATTTTGGGGTGTTTTTCTTCAAATATCTTTTAGCCAGTACTCTTTGGGCATGCAGGATTTGGCTGCATATACTTTTAGCTCTGTGAGTTTTTCTGCAATGATGCTCTTGATTGTTGATTTTTCATGGTGATTTTCTTTCTGGATCTCTGGGACTCCAAAGATTCTTTTGTTGTTTCTATTGAATTTTTCTTGGACCATTATTTTATCTGTTCACATTCTTTGAGGGTTTTTTTTCCATCATTTGATAATTTGTTTTAAGGCTCTTTTCCAGCCTCTCTGTTGTATGGAGTTGTTATGAATCAGTGATTCTGTCTTTGGCAGTTTTCATACTGTTGGTGAGGTTATCCAGTGAGGTTTTCACTTCAGCTACCAACTTGTTTATTCCTAATATTTTGGTTTAGATTTTTATTATTTCTACTTTCATGTCCTCTTGATTCTTATTTGTGGTTAATTCAGTTTGTTCCATGGATTCTTTGAGTTCCTTGAACATCCTCCAAATTTCCTCTCTAAAGTTTTCTCAGAAAGGCTATATAGGTGGTTGGTACTTGTTGGGTCTTCAGGTCATCTTTTTCATTCTCTAAGCATGGTGGTATTCTGCGGTGCTTTCTTTAGGTTCATTTGCAGTTTGTTATTATTGTTGTTGTTGTTTGTTTTTACGTGTTGTGATAATGAACATTGATTAGGGCATAGGCCTAGCTGCAGAACAAAGAAAAGCAGCCATGCTCCTCTGCCTTTGTGTCTCTGGGCAGGAGAAACCTGTATTCCCTCAGAATAGGAGAGACTATCTCTCCGTTTAAATTTGTCATTTGAGGTTAGGGCACTCACATCTCTGTTTCTCAGGGCTTCTGATAAACTCAGCTGGAGCTAGCATTTCTGCTACTTTTGTATCTCTCAGCAGAAGTCTGTGTTCCCTTAGAGGAGGAGGGGCTTTGCTTCTCAGCTTTAATTTTGTTTGGGGGAGGGGACAGTCAACTCCTCTGTTCTTCAGGGTTTCTGCCAGCCTCAGCCAGAACTGGGATTCCTGCTGCTTTTGTGTCTCTAGGCAGGAGAAGGCAGTGTTCACTCGTTCTCATTTTTCCTTTTGTTTTGTTTTGTTTGGGGGCCACACCCAACAGTGCTCAGAAGTTACTCTTGGCTCTGCACTCAGAAATAACTCCTGACAATCTTAGGGGACCATATGGTATTCCATGGATTGAAACTGATCAGCTTCTTGCAAGGCAAATACCATATATATATATATATATATATATATATATATATAGATATATAGATATATAGATATAGATATATATATATATATAGATATAGATATAGATATATATATATATATAGATATAGATATATACACTGTATATCATTTTAGCCCCTTATTTATGCTCTTAATCAACAATATATTACCACTAACTTCAGTGATTTGAATGCTAACATAGAGCCCACATCTTCCTTCAAGATAGCATTCACATTTATATTGATCTTGTTATTCACAACCTATAAGCCCAAGGGTCAGTTTTCTTGCCTCAGTCTCCCACTATTATGGATCATCCTTTATTGCTGTGAGATAAAGGGAACATTGAGAAAACACAGAGTTGAGAACAAGACACTTTTAGTATTAGGCTTTAAATCTATTCTTTTTATCTCGTGAACATATTTACCTTTCTGGCAAATTCTAATTATTTATTTGACAATAGTTTATAGAAATCAAATTGCGTGTAGTAAATTGCATCTAGCATATAGTAGGTTATCTTTAAATTATAGTTCCTTGCTACAATAAGCCAAAATAGTCTATTTTCCTTGTTAAAATAAACTCAATATGGTAAAAAATAGAAACAAAACAAAAATAAATAATGTTTATCTCTGTTTCTACAAACAAGAAAAAAGTGTAGCACTTATATTTAATGTTTACACTCAGCATTCTTGTGTTGAGTCTGGGTTTTAGTATTGAGTTGATATCCAAAGTTATTTTTTAAAGGGTCCACATCCAGTAGCACTCAGGTGCTATTATTCCTGGAACTGAGCAGGGGTCATTTCTTGCAATGCTCAGGGGACCATACAGGGTGCTGGGGATCAATCCTGGATTGGCCAACAACCAACCCTCTTTGCTATCAATTGGGTCATCATATACAAAATTCTGGGCTCAAGAAAGAAATCAAGTAAATTATCTCTTTCATTGTTTTTTGTTAATAATCTGCATCATATAATTGCATTTTTATAAATGATAGTTTTAGGTATTTTTCTGTATAAAAAAAGTTAAATGTTCTTTTATGTCACACTTAAGTTCTACAATTTAAACAAATCTTTTTTATTTTGTTGCTTATTTTTAAGTAGTTAATTCTACAAGGCTCTCCAATGAGTTCTGTGCTATCATTTTAGGTTTACTCTGTCTGTCCCATTTTTATTTACACAATTTTTCTTGTGTGAATGCTCTCTTTTTAAATTTTTTTTTTTTTTTGGTTTTTTGGGGTCACACCCGGCAGTGCTCAGGGGTTATTCCTGGCTCCAGGCTCAGAAATTGCTCCTGGCAGGCACGGGGGACCATATGGGACGCCGGGATTTGAACCGATGACCTCCTGCATGAAAGGCAAACGCTTTACCTCCATGCTATCTCTCCGGCCCCTTTTTAATTTTTTTTTTAACTAAAACCAAAACTCTTTCTTAAGGTCTATGATCTTCTTTAACTATTACTCTTTGAAATCATTATGGCTGTATCTCCATACAGCCTCCCTAAATTATAAACACATAGTACAGAAGGGCAACATGATTCATATATTTAGTATTCTTTCATTTATTATTTTATAAAAATGGTGGCGCACAATGTTCTTCAAATATTTGCTACCACACAAAGATAGTATAATCCAATCACTAAGGATTGTTTTTCTATAGTCTAATTTTTAGTCGGTCTTTTTTTAGTTATATATAATTTACTATTCCTGGAGAATTTTGTAAGTTATAATGAGAGTATGCACTTATATAAATTTTAATTTCACCATCACAACAATTTTGAAACTATAAAATATAGAGAGGGTTAGGAGATTAATGGCATGGGAAAGAAAAGAGAGGAGGAGGAGTTATAGGCAGATTATCTCCAAAAAGAAAATGTCAGCACTAAGTCAGGAAGAAACAAAGAAAACAGATCTGGAACAGGGCAAATTTGACTGTAAGGATGTTGCTTATCATCAGAACTTGAGTTGTACCTGACATTATTTGTTTGAATGAAATGTGAAAATATTACTTTTCTAGAAAAAGATAAATAATAGGAGGTGCTACCAAGATATTCAATTGGTTGGGATAAAGTGATAGCACAGTGGGCAGGGTGACTGCTTTGCTCACAGCCAGTCCAGGTTAAATCCCCAACATCCCATATGGTCTCTGAGCCTGCCAGGAGTAACTTCTGAGCACATAGCCAGGAGTAATACCTGAGTGCTACTGAGTATCTCTCCCCTTCCCCCAAAAAGCAACAAAGATGCAAAAGCCAAAAAAGAGAGAATAAGATGTGATACTTGAGGATGGCTAAAGAATTAAAAGTGAATGAGGAAAATCAAATTTCTTTTCATGGTCCAACTTTTTATGTGTTATCTATTAAGTTCGCTGCACTTTTCTTACTGGAAATGAGAGGACTTTAGATTAGAACACATAACCCCAAAGCAAAGGAATAAGAAAAAAAATCAACTAGATTAAAATAGTTTTTGTAGAAAATAACTATGAGTTAAAAATGTACAGAAAATTTTCTAAATGTTCTAAAACATAAATTAAAATGAAACCACAGTATAAAATTAGATATTGAAGAATACATCTAAGAAGAATTAAAAGCATATGCATAACAATATTAGAAATGCAAATACAAGAATAGAAATGGATTTTACAAAGGTGGGAATCAAAATAAAAGCTGATGAATACATAAAAGATTGTGGAGGAAAGTTAAACAAAAAATATATCATAAGCAAAGCACGATTTAAAATCTTCCTACTGGCAAATATTTTAGTCAAAAAGTAGAAAGCAACATGAATAAGTGACATAATAAAATTAATAAGATTAACAATTTAATGATGGACCAGAGGGACACTTGCTATGTACACAGCCATACCAGTTGTAGATCCCTGGCTCTACATATGGTATTTCCAAGACCACTAGGAGTAATCCTTGAGTAAATAGCTGAGAGGAATCTGTAAGCTTAGCTGGGTGTGTCCTTCAAAAAGGATGAAGAGAAAAAGAACAGAAAGAAAGTGAAAGAAAAAGTGAAAGAAAGTACTGAAAGTCCAATAAACTAACATTGGTCCTCTAATAAAACAATTTTTTTTTTTTTTTTGGTTTTTGGGCCACACCCAGTAACGCTCAGGGGTTACTCCTGGCTATGTGCTCAGAAGTTGCTCCTGGCTTGGGGGACCATATGGGACACCGGGGGATCGAACCGCGGTCCGTCCAAGGTTGGCGCAGGCAAGGCAGGCACCTTACCTTTAGCGCCACCGCCCGGCCCCATATAAAACAATTTAATGGGGAAAATAGTTAAACAAATACAAGTTAGGCATACATTGTATTACAATAATGCATGCTACCGATGCTGTAGAGATAAACAAATAAGAATATTAAAATGGGCTCTAGGAGACTCATCTAGACTCATCTAGACCTGTAGACCACCCCAGCCCCTGGCAAGTGACAATGAAGTTCATACACCCTGCCTACTAAGAGTGAGGCCAGTGCCTGGGGAACAGGGAGGCTCTAGTCCTAATCCCTTCTAATATCGAACAAACAGGGCTTCCTCTACTCTCTAGCCTTCCCTCAGGCTCCTTTTGGGTTTCAGTGCCATCACTGTTCATTGGCCCTTTGGCGCCAGCCAGGTTGGTGCCCGGGAGGGAATAAGGAACCTCACTCCTTAATCCCTTCCACCAAACGCAAACAATGCTGTCTGTATGGTCTTTTCCAGCATCCTTCCTTCTTTCCCGTCAGTCCTCATTTTCCCAAAAATGACCAAAGTCATTTTACTTTATATCATAGACTTCCTGGCAGACTGGATCTAGCACTTCTTTCAACAGCCTGAGAAATCCAGCACTCCAAACTCTCAATGCAAAGTTTAATGAGAAGTAAAGAAAACATCTACTGTCAGTGAAACAGAAAAATTCTGGCAAATCTCCAAGTCCACCCAAATGCCAGAACCTTCTATATAAGGACCTAAAATCAACACTTAATGGTTTAGCAATGGAAATCAAAGTCACTATCTTGTGAAATTAAGAAATCTATAGATGAACATTCAACAAACTTAAAAAAAACCCACACACAATATAATGACACAATAGCTCTTTCTGTCAATAATTTCCTTAAATGTCAATAGATTAAACTCTCCCATCAAGAATGAATGCAACTGTTTAGTTTGAGCAGGTGGTCAACTGATCTTTATCCATAGAAATGGGTTCAGAATGCATTTAGAAGCATTTGGACTTGACACTACAGTGCTAGCTATAACTAGCTTTAGTGTCTTAATTTAATTTAACTATGTCTATAATAACTCCTTGATCTTTTTGTTCACAGTGGTACTTGGATATAGAGGTTGGTCACTCCAGTTCTACATAGTAATGCTATACTATATTAGACTCAGAAGCGAGGGCTTATTATGATACTTTCATGACAAAAATTCGAATCTATTCATTTTCTACTTGATTATGCCTGCTAATATAATCTAATGTTTATGTCTACAGATAGCAATGAAATATGCAACTGCATGTCATGAAGTCCTGTTACAGAGCTCATTCATTGAGTATGTTATTGTAATCTGTTTTCAATTGTAGGTAGTTTACCATTATTCCAAAATGCTCATAATTTCATATTGCTTTAACGAAAGGAAACTGGGTGCTCAAGACCTGGTAGAGACTCCTCTTACAGTGCTATTACTCATATAACTTAGTTTTCTAGACTTGAAAACTATGATTGTTTTTAAGAATGCTCTGTACACAATCTAACCCATGAAGCCTTTCTTCAGTAATGTTTATCCTCACTAATCATGATAATCCTAGAAAATGAAAAACCTTTCCATCTGACTTGCTGGCTTTGTTTTTTTTAAGCATTCTGTACCATTCCACCTGGCTCAGCTTTTTAACTGTAACGCATGAATTAATTGATCCTCAGGATCTGTCTATGTGTACACATGAGTGTGTGTGCTGACCATCTCAATGTCTGTCTAATATCTGCCTGTAATATATATAATGTCTGTGTTGTATATTCTCCTTTCCCCTGTCATATATAAGCCCACCTTCCCCCTTTGCTTACCACCTTACAAATTCTTTCCTAATATTTAACTCTCTCAACCCCATCTGTTATTTCCCTCCATTTACCGTAATCCTTTTTACCCTCAGTCCTTAATTCCTTATGAAGCAGAATATTTCCCCTACCCTACTCAGCTGCTAACCAGCCCCCAAAGTGAAAAGATATATTCTCAGCCTGAAGAGAAGAAGCTGAACTCTACTGCTACTGATTCACTCTTCACATCCTCTTCCTCCCCCCCCCCCCCACCTCCCTTCAGTGTGAACTTTTGCTTGTTACCAGATTTGGTTTCTGAGAAGTCCCCAGCTTGAGGACATTTCTTGATAAGTGATTGCTGGGAGCCATTTTTTAAGACTTTACAAGGCCAGATCACAGGCTGAAGCTGTGCTCGGATTTTACTCCCTCCCCTTCGACTACATGTATTTTAAAAGACTTAAAAGGGACACGTATATATTCTTTGAATATTTCTTTAGATGTATTTCATTAATAGGTATAACCCTTATTGAATATCTTTTTTATGTCGTAGCAATTTCCTTCATTTTGGGGGGGATCTTTTTAGTTGGAAATTCTAGTAGATTCTCTAGCTTTTAGAGTTCATGTTAGAACAAGGTTATAGGGATTGTTGGGCTTGTTACTTCTGCCCCCATATGCACCAGTAATACATTATTATGGCATTGTTCATTTTTGCATAGGCACATTAAAATGGGGAATCTTACATGTGCAAACAAGTTCTTATGTAACAGAGATAGAGACATATAAATTTTATACTGCAGTGGGACCTTACACCCTGAACATTTTATCATAGTAACTTGGCTTAGGCTTCAGAAGACCAGACATTGACCATTCATTGACCATTCACCCCTGAACCTTGGATACCATCTATGGAAACAACCATGGTTTTCTACACCATCACTAGGAATCGAACTTCTATCAGGGAAGTTCCTACTGCTGCCCTGGCATTGACTTACTCCAGAGAGGATTCTTATGACACCCTGACAACTTGGTAACAGCAACAACTTGCTTTCAGGGCAGGGTTCTATGCATTGCCACCTAATTGGGAGATGAAACCAGAAGATGCTCCATGTCACTCTGACTTTGAAATAGGATCTGCACAGAAACCAGGATCTCTAACTACAGAAATCTGACAGCAACAGTGTAATTTGAAGAGCTTTTACTGGGATCACAGAAAAAGACTTTGGTACGGGACAACCTAGTATGCCTGGAGCCTGGAGTTGGTCTTATGCCAGAATACTTCATGCATAAAGTCTCTCTGTTTTTAGGCCAAAGGATTTCCTTTCTATTTCTCCCATTTTTGCTGTGCTTATGCAAACAACTGCCACACACGCAGCTTTTTATTGTATTTTTTATTTCTTATCTTTAAAATAGAGCTTATTAAATCTTTTTTATGTTATTAATGACTTTATTGGAGATACAAAATTTTCACAAATATACTTGCTACTGAACTTTTTATTCTTTCTTCTCTTCCATTTTATTTTTTAGTTTTTCTTTCTGTTTTTATTAAATAACTGATTCCTGTCATCTTGAAACAAATGTATTATGACCAATTATGTCAACTATGCTGTGCATTTTCTTTAAATAAAAAAATTAAATAAGACAGGACCAAGCAAGATATACATAAAGGACTGCAGTCGCTCTGCTTCACTTCATGGCAGTACAAATATTCTAGTCAAAGGACTCCAGTAAAACATGTAGAAAATACTACACTGCAAAGGACACAATGGAAAAACAATAAAAACAATGCAGAACATCACTATGTTTACAGAATAAAAATGGTATCTCTGGAGACGCAACAATCACAGCACTTATATTGTATTTTTCATAAGGAATTCAGAGAAAAAATCTGGACAATGTTCATGAACTCCAAAAAAATATGGAATGAACCAAACAAACACAAATAAGACTCAAGTATATAAAAGAAGAAATGAGAAAATTGTAAACTGAAATAACAGGACTGAATAATTTGGTAGGCAAAATGAAAAACTCACCCAAGAATAATCTACCTATCCAGATTTTCATTTCGGTTTGAAGGAAGGATAGACAGCTTCACAGATAAACAATATTTCAAAAACTTTACAGACTCATAATTAATCTTAAAAGAAGAGCCTAAGGGTCTACTTTAAGGCAAAGCATATGAACAAACATACCAAACCCCTTAAAAACAGATGAACATCACCACTCTCAATGTCAGTAGATTAAATGTCCTTCTTGAGAGACATAGAGTGGCAAAATGGATGAGAAAATGTATCCAACATTTTTCTGACAACAAGAAGCACACCTAAATAGTCAGAGAAAACATAAACTCAAAGGAAAGGTTGAAGTACAAGCATTCAGGCAAACAACTCCCTATTAAAGGACTGTGGTGGCCATACTAATATCAAATGACATGAATTTTAGGCTTAAAAATGTTGTAAGACATGAGGTGTATATTTCTTACTAATCAAGAAGAAATCACACTTCTAAACATTTCCAACAGCTGCTGATAAACTTGAAGAAAGACATCAATAGCCACACAGTAATAGTGGAAGAACTCAACACTGCCTTGTAACCCCTTGATAGATCAACAAGGATAAAACTTAATAAAAATATACTAGCTCTAAATGAATAAATAGAGTGGCTTAGTAGATATATAGAGAGCTCTTCATCCCCAGAAAGCTAGATATACATTCTTCTCCAATGCACATGGGACATTCTCCAATATAGACCACATGCTGGTATATATAAAACATACTTCCAAAAAATCAAGACAATATATCATTTCTACTAACTTTTTAGACAATGATGTACTAAAAATAGAGATGTGCAAATAGATATAGAGAAGTAAATATAATACCTGGAAATTAAATAGCTCACTATTGAAGAACCAGTAGGTCAGAGACAAAATTAAAGAGGAAATCAAGAAATTCTAGAAAACAATTAAGAATTAAAACATGAATTATCAGAATCTGTGGGAAAGAGCAAAAGCAGTATTAAGAGAAAATTTTATAGCTTTATAAGCACTCATTATAAAGGAAGAAAAGGCCCATATAAATAACTTACTGACAGAGCTTAAGAAACTGGAAAAAGAAACAAAAATCAGCCAAAAGTAAGCAGGCAGAAGTAAATAGTAAAATTTAAACAAATTAATCTTGGACACCCAAGAAACTAGGCAAAAGATCACAAAAGCAAGGCTTGGTTATTTAAAAAAATAAAAAAAGATTGATAAACCATTAGCAAGACATACAAAGAAAGAGAGAAAGAAACTTAATAAGTAGAATCAGAAATGATAAAGGGGAATGTCATGACAGATACTACAGAAATTCAAAGAGTAAAAAGAGATGATTTTGAGAATCTTGATGCCATTCAAACAAAAGAACTTAGAAGAAATGAACAAAACTTTGGATTCCTATAACCTTCCAAGATTGAGACAAGATGGTCAGGAATACTTGAACAGACCTATCACTATTTAGAAAATTGATTTGGTAATTAAAAGGCTTCACAAAACTAAAGTCCAAGTCCAGATGGATTTACTAATAAATTATTTAAAACCTTTAAAAGAGGATCCACTGCCAATCTTCTTCAAGCTTTTTCAGAAAATTGAAGAAACAGAAATACTCCCAAATAATTTCAAAGAAGTTAACATCGCCCTGATAGTAAGAAGACAAAGGCAACACCCAAAAAAGAGAATTATAGACTAATGTCCTTGCTGAACAGAGATTTAAAGATCCTTACAAAATACTAACAAATAGAATCCAAAAACACATCAAGAAGCTTATACACCATGACAAAGTAGGATTCATTCCAGGGATGTAAGAATGGTTTAAAATATACAAGTCTATTAATATAATATACCATATTAATAAAAATGATATAATATCAGAATATATACTGAGAAAGTATTTTACAAGGTCTAGTACTCATTCATAATTAAAAATCCTCTTAACAAAATGGGAATTAAAGGAACATTTCTCAAAGTCATTTATCACAGTCTTACTGCAAATATACTCAATAGGAAAAACTAAAAGCCTTTCCATTTTCACTAAGATCTGGCACAAGGCAAAGTTGTCCTCCTTTACCACCTATAATCAATATTGTATTGAAAGTACTTGCCAGAGCAATTAGGCAAGAAAAAACATATCTAGAGCATCCACGGAGGAAAGGAAGATGTAAAGCTCTAATTGTTTGAAAATAGCATAATACTGTATCAAGAAAACACTTCTCAAAAAGATTCTAGAAACTATAATTTTGTAAAATAAAGTGATAGGCTACAAAGTTAATACACAAAAATGCATTGCTTTTTTTATACACAAATAATGAAAGAGAAGAAAAAAATTAAAAAATAATCCTAATCCTATTGCTGGGGAAAATAAAAATGAAAAGTACCAGGACCAAACAGCCATATGAACATTGAGTAGAATTAAAAAACGATCCGACTTACACATCAAACCTAAAGTCAACAACAGAATTTATACCCTATGTACAACAAGCTATACAGAGAAGAACAGTTTCACTAGCACTCCAGGGGACAAAGGAGAGATATGGGACACATGCTGGGTAAAGGGGTGGAGGGAGGAGGACAACCCTGGTGTTGGGAATGGCCCTGATTCATTGTCACTATTTACCTTAAATACTACTATGAAAAAAATAAAACATAAAAGTAATCTTTTCCTACTTTAAAAAAATAATAATCTTATTTACAAGTGTGCCTCAACCGATCATGTACTTTAGAATCAACTTATCTAAAGAGGTGAAAGAGCTTTATAAAGATAACTATAAAATAGAGATTCAAGAAATAAAAGAGGACATAATATAATAGAAACAATACCCTGCCTGTGGATTGGAACGATATACCTCATTAAAATGTCAATACATACAAAGCATTGTACAGATTTAATGCAATCTCTATAAAAATTGCATGACATTTTTCAAATAAGTGGATCAGATGCTTCTGAAATTCATATGGAGAAATAAATATTCATCAATCAGCATTCATTGGCAAAAAAAACATAGATGGGGGCCGGAGAGATAGCATGGAGGTAAAGCGCTTGCCTTTCATGCAAAAGGTCATCAGTTCGAATCCCGGAGTCCCATATGGTCCCTGGTGCCTGCCAGGAGCAATTTCTGAGCATGGAGCCAGGAATAACCCCTGAGCACTGCTGGGTGTGACCCAAAACCACAAAAAAAAAAAAAAAAAAAAAAAAACATAGATGGGAGAAATCACTTCACCCAATTTTAAATTTTACTGTAAAGCACTCGTCATTAAAAACAGCATAGTATTGGAGCAAAGTATTGGAACAAAAAATCTCAGATTAGTTCAATAGACTTTAATATCTGGAGATTGAACTTATAGGTTTATTAATATTGGTGTTGGGAAAACCTGTCTACAACATGTAAATATTTGAACTCAGACCTCCTCCTTAACACCATGAACAAAGATCAAATCAAAATGGATTAAAGACCTTGCTATCAGGCCTGAAACCATAAGTTGCATAAAGGAAAATATAGGCCACTACATTGAATCTGAAGGCAGTTTCAAGGATGAAACACAACTGGGCAAGAAAGTGGAAGCAAAGTTAAATAAGTGGAACTACATTAAACTGAAAAGCTTCTGAACTTCAAAGGAAATAGTAACTAGGATGAAAAGGCTACGTATGGAATGAGAAAAACTATTCACCCAATCAATACCCATCAGATAAGGACATAAGGGTATATATAAGGGTATGTACATACATATATATGTATGTATGTATATACATATATATGTATGTATGTATAAGGGTTTATAAGATTTACAAGAAATTGATTAAACTTTACAAGAAAAATTATCTAATCCCATCAAAGAGTGGGGAGAAGAAATGAAAAGACATTTTTTCAAAGAAAAATATATAGATTATCAAATAAATATTATTTATTTTACAATTTATCAGGGAAATGCAAATTAAAATAACAATTAGATATGATGTCACACACACACATACACAAAGAATTGTGCTATCATTGATGCTGGGAGAAAGGAACAGTCTTATACTGTTGATGGGAATTTAAAATAGCACAGCCTTTTGGGAAAAAAATATGGACATTCCTCAAAAAGCTAGAAATTGAACTTCCATATAATCCCCATAATACCAATCCTAGGGAATTAGCCCAGTAACACAAAAACACAATACAAAAAAAAAAAAAAAACACTCCACTTTCCAATAGTTCAGTGCAGCACTATTTACAAAAGCCAGAATCTGGAAACAACCCAGGTGCTCCACAAAAGATGAATGGATAATGAATATATGGTATATCTACACAATGGAATTCTATGCAGCCATTAAGAAAGGGATATACATAGAATAACTCATTTGTGGAATATAAGAAAAATAGAAGACTGTATGGCAATAATATCCAGAGACAATAGAGTTAAGGGTCAGGAAGTCCAGCCCAGGAAAGGAAGCTTTCCACAAAGAGTGGTGAGTGCAGTAAAAGTAGATAAGGGTCTATCAGGACAATGATATCTGAAACTGATCATTCTTGACAAGAACTCAGTGCTGAAAGGGAAGAAAAAAGGACCCCTCAATTGACAATAGTGGAGACCACAGTATCAAAAGAGAGAGTGAGAAAGAGAGAGAAAAGAAAATTGCTGCCTTAGAATGGAGGATGGACGGGAAATGAGGACATCGATAGTGGGCAGGGTGCTTGGATGAAGAATTGTGTACACTGTATGACTGAAACCCAACAATGAACAATTTTGTGATTACAGTGCTAAAATAAAACGATTAATTTAAAAACAAAAAAAAACTGCTCTAATGTGTATCATTTTACCAGATACGTGGGTTCTCTTTAACTTTTTGTGCACATAGTTTAACACTTAAATTGCCATCAAAAGTTCACATCTAAAAGAGAACTTAGCTTCCTATCTCACCTTTTCTCCTTACTCAGATGCAAAATCATATTAGACTCTTAGTGATCATTTTCTAAACTTAACTTTTGAGTCCAAAGTGTTCATGGAACCCTTAGATAAAATAGCTCATAGCAACAAGCCAATACCCCTCCTCAATCTTTTTCTACTTCTTCCTCTATCTTCCTCTCTCCCTCTTTCTCCTAAAACTCTTTCCCCTCTTTTCTACTGTGCTGATGGTTCAGGTCTCACTCTATACCTGATAGCCTACATTACCTTTTGTCATACTTAGCTATTAATGTCCTTAGATTCTTTCCTGAATGAAATCCCTTGTTCTTGGTAAATAGCCTATTTTTTATTTGATTTTTCACTATACTGAAGTATTGTCCTTCAACACAGATTGCATATTTAGTTGTTTGAGTATTCATACATCTAAAATTATCTTTGTTGTAATCTCATACTTATTTCATAATTCACTTGGAGTGGAATCTAGATTGGAAATTTTATTTCTACAGAACTGTGAAAATATTGCTACAGTCTTTTCTCTCATAAAACTAGTGTTGGCAAGTGAGATTCTTGATCTTCAATAGATGACATTCTTTCACCTAGAAATTTTTCTAGGTAGGAATTCCTAAGAGTTTTGAAAGTTTATGATACTATGCTGTGATATAGTCCCCCTTTTCTATTATTCTGGATAAACATTGTACTTAGTGCTGGAATTTAAACTTCTTTTTTTCTTTCTTTTTTTTTTTTTTTCTGTTTTTCTGTTTTGGGCCACAGCCAGTGGCACTCAGGGGTTACTCCTGGCTTTGCACTCAGAAATCGCTCCTGGCTTGGGGAACCTTATGAGATGCAGGGAGAGAACTGTCATCCGTCCTATGTCAGCCACATGCAAGGCAAAGCCCCTACCTGCTATGCTACTCCTAAATGTTTTTCTTAATTATTTTGTTTTTTCCTAATTATTATGTTTTTCTAATTATTCATTATTTTGAAAGTTATCTGATTTTTGTATTCTCTGATCTTTCTGCCATTCCTAAAAGGGAACCTAAATCCACTAATTATTTTACTGATGTAAATAGCTTTACTTTTTTGTTGTTGTTAATCTATTTCACCTTTCCTTTATTTCATTTCTGGGTTATTTATTTGAATTTCAACCACTGACCCCAATTGAAGAGTTTAAATCTGTTCTGTATTTTAATTTGTAAAGAGTTTTTGTGCTATGATTTATTCTATTTCTTCTCATCTCAAGTAAGTCATCTCTTACTCTCTGAAGACCATCACTTTAAAACAAAAATTTCTTCAGATCCTCAAATTGCTTTTCTCCTCCAGTTTTCTTTATAAAAATATTTTTGTTTTGATCTTTTTTTTTTATCTGAAAAGTGTTATCCAGATTCTATTATCCAATGTTTTTTTGGCTGATGGTTACTACTGGAATAGGAAGCTAACAAACATCACACTGATTCAGAGATTCCCTGAAGGGTTTTCCAACCGTTAAACTATGTTTTATCTGGTGGGGACAACTGGTGTTGGGGGAGACTCCTGTATTAGAACATACTAGATGTTCTCCAGTTTCCCTAACTCAAATCTCTAATCAAGAAACACATTTCTTTATAGCATGATTTGCATGTTTAGCCAGAGTCATCTCTAGAACAATATTCACTTGGGTTCAGGATTAAGTGGGGTTAAGGGGAATAGTGAGATTACGTGTGGGGAGCTATCTGGCCTTCTACAAGGAAACTTTCCCTAACCCCTTTCCACAAAACAGCCTGTGAGCTGATCGAGTCTTATGTACAGATATCCACATTGTGTATGGCTCACTTCTAGAAGTCAATTTCTGCTCTTTCTTTGAGATGATCAGGTACTCAGATAACTGCAGAGTGGAGGGGATATGAGGGTCAGGGATTTGAATAAAATTTCCCCAAAAGTTCAGGAGTTCCAGGTCAATTTGGCTTTAAGAACACAAAGTTTTGTTTTGTTTTGTTTTGTTTCTAAATTAAAATATTATTGACTGTTTGCTTGAAATTTAAATATAATCAATCATCTGTGATTTTAGCAGCTAAACCTTACAGACCTAATCTGGAAAGATTACAGATATTTAACTACAATTGTTAATATTAGGTCAAAAAGTTGCAGTTCTGCTTTCCAAAATTTTTGAGTGGAGTCAGTAATTGTTTTTGAATACAAAATGCAATTGAATTCATCAAGAAAAATCAAATGAAAGGACAAACACATAGCATGAGAGGACACTAAAGCATGATATGAGCGCCACTGAAACAGCAGTGTGATGTTACAGAGGAGGGCAAACAAATGCAGGGAATAGACGCTTTCAAAGTGTTTCTGGGGAGAAGACAGGGTGTGCTGTGAAGGACAAAGGCAGGGAATGCAGTCTTTAAAGACTCACTTTAAACTTCATTTATCTGTGGGTATATACATTTATGTTCAATTTTGATAAAAATTGCATGCTCCCCTATGGTTCTGTTGTAACTATTGTAAAGTCTTGTTTCCTTGTGTCCATCCTTTTGGGCCATGGCTTGTTCTCTCATATGCCACTCTTTGAAAAGGCTAGAACAAGTAGTAACTGAGTACTGTGCTCACACATTGCTGAGTGGAATAAATTTGAGACTCACATTTGATTCATCTTCACTGCCAGGAAGCTTTTGATCTCATGGGCCATGCCAGGGGGACTCAGAAATGGCACCTAATCCTACTAATAGCCTGTGTTGGTTCTGACAAGCCACAAGCAAAGATCACTGGTAGTTATTTTTAACAGCCCAGAGACTAGATTTAGAAGAAAGGATGATCATCAATAGAAAAAATAGTGTTCCTATTTTTAAAACCCACAAAATGTTTTTTTTTATGAATCATTTAGTTGTTTTAATTTTGATTTTGTTTTTGGTTTGGGGGCCACAGCCAGCTATATTTAAGCATCACTCCTGGTGGTGCTATTTTGCATCAATGCTAGAACCTTACCCACTAGAGTATTGTGGGATTAATCAGATCCCATCCCACTCAGTATACACCTTGTTACTCATTGGTTGGAAACAACTTTGAATGTAGCACCTTGGATTGGTATTTAGACCACCTAGTCCCATCTCTGAGTGTGGTCTATTACTTCTCAATAAATACCTACTTCAGCTTTCAGGAAAACTCTCTCTTGAGTTTTCGGACTTCCCAATGAGCTTCCTGCTTCTTAGTAGATGAAGGCTTACATGTTGGAATTCCTAAACTCATTTCTCACTCTGTGTGTGTGTGTGTGTGTGTGTGTGTGTGTGTGTGTGTGTGTGTGTGTGTGTGTGTGTGTGTGTGTATGATATCCTACATCGACATTTGCTTCCAGACACATATCTTTCCAGTGTCCTGGCTTTGAAACCTGAGGCCTAATTCTAGCAGAGTATCTCTCCAGCCCATCGGGAATCATGAAAGAAAATGATATGAAAACTTTTGAGAGAGACTTGCATTGTGTTTAAGAACCAACCCTCTTCTGGCAATGCTGTCGGATTCCCTGCTCACAACCATTGAATGCCAAGTACTGCATAGCCATTCTCTATTACCCATGCTGTATAATGAAGAAATGCAGTCAAGTGGGTAATACTAAACACCCCACAACCTCCAAATAGCCATTTAAACCATCCTGTGGAATTCACTTATTTTCTCAAAAGATTTCCTTTTCTAATTATATTTTGATTGGACTGATATTTGTTTAGCTATCCTGATTTTATGTCTCCTCTCTCACCCATGTAGATAATTGCTTGGGATTGGACATAGTTGATAAATCTGTTGTGAGTGAGACAGAAGAAAACCTACCTTAATAACTTGGTGTAAGATGTCACTTCTATACATAAAGCCTTTTTGTCCCTGTGGTAGGGAGAATTTTAATGAAAATGATCCTTCAACTGAAATAGTTGCACTATTTAAGAATTTTCTATATGGGTCAAATGTACAAACATTATCATTTAAATTAATTCATCTGTCTGTTGTAGTATTTATTCATCTATTCCTTCATTTCTTCCATGCATGCATTCAACAGATAGGCTTAATGGGGACTGCTATCTCTGAAATTCTATGTGAGATAAAGAGCAATATAAAGGGAATAGCATGTTAGCATGGAAGATTACTACCTTTATAGAGCTCCTAGGTTTGTGTAGTGCAATAATTACAAGAGTCATCAGAGTGCTAATTATAAATGAAGATTCAGGAACAAGGAATGGGGTAGAAGGCATGCTTTGCCTACCTGCTTGAAGCCCCGAGTTTGGTTCTTCTGTACTACTTGATCCCAGAGTTCCACCAGGATGTGGCCCTCATGGCCCCTGATATTGCCCAATAGCTTTAGCAATGCTGCATTCTTTGGCCTGTGCATTTAACTATAAGACCCAGTAAGATAAGAGATGAGCACTTAATCACCTCCAGGCCCACAAGCTCCACTATATGCCCTGTACTCAGTAGTAGATTTAGGTATAAACGAAAGAGTGCAATATTTTTTTGGTTTTGGGGCCACACTTGGTGGTGATCAGGGGTTACACTGTACTCAGGAGTCATTCCTAGCAGTGCTCACAGGGACCACATGGGTTGCTGGGGGTCAAACCAACATTGGCCATGTGCCCTACCTGCTGTACTATTGCACTGGACCAGGGGTCCTCAAACTTTTTAAACAGGGGGCCAGTTCACTGTCCCCTCAGACCATTGGAGGGTCTGACTATAGTAAAAACAAAACTTATGAACGAATTCTTATGCACACTGCATATATCTTATTTTGCAATGAAGAAACAAAACAGATACAAAGGAAGAGTGGATATTAATAAGATTCTTAGAGAGCCTGACACAAAGGATTCCTGGAGCCTACCTTATAACTTTCAGACTTGGAAACAGCAGCATGAAGAATTCATGGATTACAGAACAGTTCTGGGCCAGCCTGATAATAAAAACACACACCTACTTTGATCTCAGCTGTTGGCCAGCCTGGCATTTGTTTAAATGCTCATTCATTTTAAGAAGGGTAGGCAGTGGTGTTATACAGATCTAAACTCACTCCGGGGAAGTTGTTAGACCCTGCCATAGAGGGCATCAATGCTGAGACCCACCTCTTTCTCATCAAAGTTTCAAGGTAACACTGTCCTTGAATAGCACATCCCCTTGACTTTCCTGAGGATTTCCACAAAACCCACATGTGAAATACAATGAAAGAGTAAAGGTAGCAGGGATGAGAGACATCAGGAGGGTTTGCTAACAACACATCGCTGGGCCACTCTTCCAAATCTTTGTTTCAGAAACTTGGTATGGGACCGAAAACTGGACTTCTGACAAGTTCTTAGAGCATCCTTGCTGCTGGCCCTGAATCTGGGCCACCATAGGCAGGAAGATGCATGTGAACAAAGTAGATGTTAAGGCCCTCTTATTTCACATGTGTTTATGACAAAGACTCACCCAAGTGCAAATGACTGTGAAGTCTAGACATGAAAAGTTATTTCTGACTGAAAATGTGGCATTAATTTTAGAAGCAAGGAGATAGCAGCAAAATTACAAGGCTTCCATAGCTTGAATTTACCTTCCCATGTTGTAACATAAAAACTCCACCTTCTCCTGGGCTGGGAATTGTTTTATCACCTTTTGAGTAAATCCACTAGGCACAGGTCTCTTTTCTAATACCAAACTGAATATGAAATCAACTTGGAATTAAAGTGTAATGGAAATTTCATAAGATATGCCACTTTCTGAACCCTGATCTCCTAGTTTTAATTTTTTTAAACAGTAATAAACCTTTACCTTGACCCAATTCTTATAGCTAATTAACTTTACTTCCTAATTACAAAAGTAATACATGCTCAAAGCTACCAAAAATATTCACTTGAATATTTTACATATTTATTGGAGAGGAATTTTCTCACATATGGATTGATTGTGGAGGTATTTTCTCAGAGCATTAAAATATTTCCTGGAATGAAAAAGAAAGATTCTACTCTAAGGACAAAGTAAAATAGAAATCATAGTACCTATTCCCCCCCCCCAAATAGTTGTATATATAGATAGATAACAAGTAATATTGTAAATTAAAAATGGCTTTTATTGTTTAATTAAGCTGTACCACACAAAAATGCAGAGATGGGAACATGAAGTGCAATTTGCCCTAAGCTCTCATAGAAATGTACAGATTAAATTTTATCTATCTACAAGTCTCAAGCAAATTAAGAAATGCACCACCCACTTCAAATCTAATTTTTGTTGCCCTGTTAATGTGTAAATACTCTATAACTATAGCTGCCTCTTTTCATTCAAAATTTGTCTTTTAGCCCTGCTGTCTTCTCAATGAATATCATATCTTATTACTAAACATACCCTTGGAATCAAGAATTGGGTTTGCCCAAGAAAATACTTTTTCTATCATTAAACAAGATAGCCTTTCCTGTTTTTAATCTAATCAGTCATTAATACGTTTATAGTTTTCTTTCTTTCTTTTTTTTTTTTTTTTTGGTTTTTAGGTCACACCAGGCAGAGCTCAGGTGTTACTTCTGGCTCTGCACTCAGAAGTCGCTCCTGATAGGCATGTGAAACCATATGAGATGCTGATATTTGAACCACCATCTGTTCAAATCTGCTGCATGCAAGGCAAATGCCCTTCCACTGTGCTACCTCTCTGGCCTCTGCTTATAGTTTTTAACTTCAGATTCATAACTACAAGATATTAAAATTGAAAAAAATACAAAATTTGAAAAACATACTAAACTGAGAACCACCTTTCTGTGATTCTATTCAAATACTATGGGAGAATATTGTATTAATAGTAAAGTTACCTGGGAACTTGTTAGTTTAATATAAATTATTTTTATTTTTTAAATGTTTGAGTCACACCCAGCACTGCTCAGGGCTTACTTTTCTTTTTGCACCACATTCTGAGACCACTTAGGGGATCATATAGGTCCTGGGGATTGAACCCAGGTTGGCCATATGCAAGACAATGACCACTATCGTATCTCTTAGTTCCAGATCAAGTAATTACAAGACTTTAAACTTTAGTGTGACTCCAATGACTCATGAATTCTTGGGTGAGACTCAGTCACTAGTGCTTTAACCAACTAACCAAGTCATACAGATCTTAGAGCATAAGATCTGTAACTTTGGCCCTTAAATTACTTAGTTGTATAAGAAAGGGCAGAGGAAGACCAGACTGAGAGCATAGTGGGTAGGACATTTGATTTGAATGATGTCAATTTGTATTCAATCCTCGGCATCCCATATGGTCCTCCGAGCCAGTCAGGAGGAATTTCTGAGCATACAGCCAGAAATAAAGCCTGAGAATTTTCAAGTACGGCCCCCAAACAAAAAAATAAATAAATAAAAAGAAAGGGCAAAGGGGCTGGAGATATAGTACTAGGATAAGGTCATTGCCTTGCATGTGGCTATCCTTGGTTCTAACTCTAATTTTTCTAGCACAACCAGGGGTTATTATGGAGTACCAAGCCAGAAATACAGAGTGTATTTATATACAGAGTGTATACAAGTGGATGGAGTTAGAATACTTTATTTCACATAATTAACTATTAACAGTTAAGAGTTCCTTCCATTGGGCATTGCACTAATTATTCGCCATTCTTGTGTCTGGCTCATTTTAATAACTTAATGAAGAGGTATTATTATTAGAAATAACCATAAAAATCAGACCCAAAGCTAAGGTGTTCTTTGTTTTGTTTTGTTTTCCACATATACACCAATACTAAGTGATGGGTTTCAGATTCAAATTCTACAAATTCTGCCTCTTAAGCTGATGCTAACTAACATCAAAAAGCTACAAATATATTTCTCTATGTGATCTTTCATTTGGACAGTAGTTTCCTGACCTCCAAACCATCAAAATTGTTCACAGTAGTTTAAATACAGAACTAATGCTTCATAAGTGATAAATAGGTACCCTTTTCAACAAAGTTCAGCGAAGGCCTCTTTGTCATTTTGAGTATCTCAGTCTATATAACAGAGTACTTGACATCTATTTGTGAAGGGGAAAAAATCCAAATATCTGATGCAATGATCTGTGATCTGGATAATATTACCTTTGGCAGGATCAGAAACATGAATTCTGTCTTGTTTTGTTTTATGACCATACCCAGGCATATTTATGGCTTAGTGCTAGTTCTGCACACAGGAATCACTCCAGGCAGTGCTTGGGGGACCAGATGGGAAGCATAGACTCAAACTGCAAAGCCAGTTCACTGCTCCCAAAACGAATTCTGTGTCTCATGTTCTTTACATTTTACTCCCATCTCTTAATGTGTTCAAAGGGACTCTTCTTGGTTTCTGGACATGATCTTGGATCTTTGGCTCATAGATAGCATAGATACACAAAATAGCACCTCAGAGATCAGACTAGTGCTTGTGCTCTTTTCCTAAGCAATAAGTGATAGAATGTATGGGCTAGTGTCCTGGGAGGAGGGAAGCTGAAAGCTGCTGTGAAGCATTACTATTAAGATCATCAACCGCAAGGGAGAAACTTAAGCAATTTGGAGGCAGGAGTTTGGCTTATTTAAAGGAAGACAAAAACTCCATAAAATAATTTCAGAAGGCAAGGTGGACTCTTTCCATCTTCTTCCTGGCAGCAAACAGTATGCTTGGGAAAATGACCCTATACTCTTTGATCTCAGTTCATCTTGTGGATACAAGTTCATATTTTTGTAAATGAACCTGACTGGTCTCTTCTTTTCCAGTTATCTGTAGCACACACTGTGGTAGAACATTTTTATCTCGGTCCCTACTATTTTCTTCCCAAAGATAAAGCCCTTAAGTGGTCTTTTCTCTCCACATAATTCTGCCCTTTGCTGTGACCTCATAGTTCATTCTCCTTCCAATGAACCCAAGAGACCCATCATCCTTTTCTCTGGTGTGCCTCATTAGTTGCCACTGGCCCTTCCTAGTCCATCTCTCCTGCTGTGCTTCTGATTATTTCGTCTTGGTTCACCTGAATCTTTCAATGAGCCAGTGGTTTTCTACTCATGGGATACACTGTGCTCAATCTGGAGAAGCTCTTTTCAACAACTCACTCACAAACAAATCATTAAAGTCTGGCATGGTATCTCAGGAATGTAAAAGGAAATGAACAGGTGTCTTTAATGCCAAACTGGGTTAAAGATTTGGAAGTAGGTCCATCCTTACACCATTGGAAGATTCACTTTTCTCCTGCTTTGATGTCATCAAGATCACCTTGAATGGGATGGCATTATTATTACATCTGAGCTGCATTAAAAAAATTAGTTCATAGAGTTCCAATTAATATGAGCATTCTGTTGTGTCACAGATTTTTATGTAGTCATTTTTTAAAAGGGTCTTGTCATCAACTTATGGGTCCTTGCAATACTACGGTAAAGGGAAATTTCATGGTCATTTATGCACAAGATAAAAAAAAGGAGTTATACCAAACTGTGCCTAGCAAAACTTTCAAAATCTTGCTGTAACTTATAAATCAAGACTGGGCAGAAAGGATTTCTTCTCCCTCCCCAGTAACTCCTATTCCTTGAAAAGATACTTCATTGTATGTGTCTAGAGCATGCGAGTCTAGGCAAGTGGTACACCACTTGCTTGGGTTTGTTTTCTAGCATGATTAAGCATCTTTGTAATTTTATCCAATGGAGTACTGTACATTTTAATTTCCCACATGATATGATTTGTTATTTTGGGGGGAAGGAGAGAAAGATTAAAGTATATAAAATGAACATAACCCTTTATCTTAAAGAGCTAAAAATTGTATTAGAAGGGACAAATAAGATATAATGAGCTTAGAAGATGGGAGAAGCTACTTTCTTAGCTTTCAATTCAACTAAATGTAAATGCTTAACATAGAATCCAGGGCCCAGAGAGATAGCACAGTGGCATTTGCCTTGCAAGCAGCCGATCCAGGACCAAAGGTGGTTGGTTCGAATCCCGGTGACCCATATGGTCCCCCGTGCCTGCCAGGAGCTATTTCTGAGCATATAGCCAGGAGTAACCCCCGAGCAACGCCAGGTGTGGCCCAAAAAAAAACTCCCCCAAAAAACAAAAACAAAACAAAACAAAAAAAGAATCCACCCAGTGCTCTCTGCTTTTTTTTTTTTTTTTTTGACAGAAGAAAGTAAAGCAATGGCTATGGACTGCAAACCTGTAGGGTTCTAGACAAAGAGCACATTTCCATGTCTCCTGGAATGATTGACTAAATTAAAGACAAAAAGTGTTTTTATTTTTATTTTGCGCTTTTTATTTTGTTATTTCCTAGCCACAGTAAGTCTTTGCAATCGCTTCTCTCCTAGTTAGTGGTAAAATAATCGTATCTTGTACACTTGTATTATTGTACATTATTGTATTAAATAATTATTATTTAATTTAATAATATTATTTATTAAATAATTGTATTTCCCTGCCATTCTCATCTTTTATTTCATGACTCATTTTGGACTCATGGTTTTAAAAGCAGGACTGACAGTTCCAATATAAGAGCAAGTGGGTGCTGCTACTGCACAGCCAACCTGTGTGATGGCACGTTCTTTGGTCTTTTGGCAAACATCTATTTATCCAGTGGTATAAAAGCAACTACAGATTAGCCCTGGTTTGCCCAGATGCTAATGCAAACAGATGGGATTTTATTTTGTAGTAAACAGAAGATTTATTAGGCCAAAAATTCACATCTGGGGCCAGAGTGATAGCACAGCGGTAAGGCATTTGCCTACCATGCAGCCTATGAAGACAGGCCTGGGTTCGATCCCTGACATCCCATATGGTCCCCAGAGCCTGCCAGGAGAGATTTCTGAGCACAGAGCCAGAAGTAATCCCTAAGCACTGCCACGTGTGCCCCCAAACCAAAACTTCACAGTTTAGAAAGAAGAGTTGTGTTGCCAGAGAGGAGCAGAGATGGACTGGTCACCGAGGATATACTCTAGGAAATTGCTCTTTTTTTTGCAGAAACAGTATGATAGGTTATTTTGCTAATGGGAGAAATAGAGTCCTTCTCATTCCTTTCTTGGAATTAAGGCTGTGCCTGAGATCAGAGGCTTTGTTCAGGATGCTCACAGGATCATTAAACATAGACTTCAAGCAATAAGCTTGACTTTCTGATATCACACAGGTCCAATATAAAGCACATCCGTTGTAAGATCAAGGTGAGATATGGCCCAACACATCATTTCAAATTTTAAAAGGAAAGAAATTAAGGGACTTCTCTTTTGCTTGGAGCCTCGTGCTGCATGCCCAGCAACAGTGTCTAACTTGTAGACTCTGTAGAATTCACCATCATGGCTTGACTGTCTTGGCAAGTTGAAAATAAATCAGAGCATAAGAGCAAAAAAAAATATCTCTTTAGTAGCCAGGGGTCTAGGTTTGGGTTGCTATTCCATAGTTTTCTAAAAAGTATCTTGGAGCAAATCTGTTGACATTTATAGTTTAAAGTTGTTGATTTGCCAAATAATGATATCATCCTGCTGTAAATTTTGTTCAAGTAATACAAATTATCAATATGCTTAGGAAATTTACAGACACCTAAAAACACAAAGTATTGTGGCTTTTATTTGTCTTACCATGTCATTTCTTCTAGACAGTAACTCTCCCAGAGGGAAAATATCTGCATTATATTCTGCTTGTGTTCCACACAAGAAGTGTCCAGAATATGATCATAACTGAATACACATCCAGTAATTACTTACAAATGGTTCATTCATTAGGTGCCTTGACTTTCACCTCCAGTTTTCCTGTTGCATCCTTGAATAATCAATTGACAGAACATGGAGTTTTTAATGGATGGAAAGAAATTCCAAGACATCATTTAATGAGCTAATCAGCAGATGCTAGAAATTCAACTGCAGCTACATTTTTCTTCCCAACTGTAAAACAAACAAACAACAAAAACAACCCAAAATCTCCCTTTTCCTGAACAAAGTTTTATATTGACAATAAGCACCTGGAGTAGTGGTTTGGCTATAAAGATCAAACCACATCCCGGAGGCTTCCCAGGCATAGGCTATGTGTCAGACTTCACTCCAGAGCCACGATTACTTCTCCATAAACATCTTCTCTTCCCTCTATAGGCCCCTTCCCCGTAGCTCAGCTAAATTTACTGTTTACCTCATTTCAGTAGAATAATGTTTTGTTTTATTTGTTTTGAGGCTATATCCTGTGAAGCTCAAAGATTACTCCTTGTTCTGCACTTAGGAGGTACTCCTGGTAGTAATCAGGAGACCATACAGGAGGCCAGGAATCTAAAGCAGGTTAGCATCTACAAGGCAGGCACCCTACCTCCTGTATGATCTATCTAGCCCCCAGAAAAATGCTTTTTAAAAGACTGGAAAAGTTGTCAATTGATTGTGTCTTATATTTTCTGAGTGCAAATATTTCAGACTCTTTGGATATCTAATATCTCTATTAGATAGAGTTGATGTTACTATCCTATCTTCTGTCCCATAATTCCCTATTCTCTCCTCACCCCCTTTTCTCCCTACTCTCACCTCAAGCCCTCCCAACACTCCCAACCAGGATCACTGATCATAAACCCCACAGAAGAGCCTAGTGCCAACAAAGGATGCAGCTCAATTAGCTTAAACCTTTACAGTTTTACAGCCTAAATGAAGAGCAGCAAATCCCAGGCTTCCCTTGCCAGGAATCGGGATGTGCACAGCCATGTATGCAATAATGTCCAGGGTCACTTTTTGATTACTGTTTAGTATGGGGCTCAAATAGCTTTGAGAAAATGGAACCCCAGAGAACACTTCTCGTGAATGGGATGATCAGCTGCCCTGAGTGGTGGCACAGGAGCCCACATGGCACTGCAAGCCTGTTTCCCAACATTGCCAAAACGTATCGTGCATCAGGCTTGTAAAATTAGCCTCGTTTCCTTTAGAAAAGGGTATTACACAGAATATGTTTAGGTTCCTTTCCAACCCATTAGTAAACACTGATTTTTTTTTTTGACAAAGTGTTCAGAACTAAGCTACACATCATGTGGATTTGTATGAATTAGGTAGCCAAGTGGCTGTGATCATCTGGGAAAAACAGAGGAAAACAATGAATGAACACTGTCTCTTTCCCTCTCTGCTTCAGTCCCAGCCTTTCTCAGTCCTCTTTCATCTTCCTTCCTATCGCTCCTCTCTCTGTCTTTCCACCTTCCTCTCTCCTCCTTGGCTCTTTCTCTCTCTTCCTCTATACCCTTATTCTCCATCTTCTCTATCTACCTCTTCCTTTGCTCCACTTTTCTCTCTGTTCTCCCTTCATCTCATTGTTCATTCTATTCAATGAACTCTTCGGGAATAGACATTGTGGCTATTTTAATTTGTAATACTTTGATTTATCACACTCTACCTCACTAAAGCTAGTGTAATACTTATGTAGGAAATTCAGTTTTCCAGGTGTCAAGTGTTGAAGAAAAGGATGGGTCCTTACAGTGGAATCAATAGCATAGTCAAAAGCTTCTGGTGAGATGGCGAGTCCATCTTGCTTCCTTTCCTGTATAAAAGTTGTTGGCAGGACTGCTTCTTATTTCCCAGTGAGCGACAACCAAAGGCCCCAGTAAAAAACAGCTCTCAAGCACCTAGATACAGGTAGACTTGTCTCCAACCACAAGGACAGGGGCTAATTCCTGCCTGTGTTTGAGCTAAAGGGGACTCTGAAAAGAGCAGCACCTGTGATTGCTTCCTGTTTCCAGTTAGCAACAACCAAAGAAGACCCCAGAAACAAAAGAGCACTCACTTCTTATAGAATATGAACCCCATCGCAACACTTAGTAAGAACCACACTTCAAGTGCGGCAATGGGAAAACAATGCAGGACAACAGCATGCATAGAGAATGAAGATGGCAACTCGGATGACCTAAAAAAATACCACCACCTACTTAACCTCTCAGATAAGGAGTTTAGAATAGAAATATACAGGATATTCATAGAACTCAAAGAAAGTATAGATCGATCTGAACAGACCACAAAGATAGAAAACAGAAAACTCACAACTGAAATAAAAGAACTGAAAAACTCGGTAGAGGAAATGAAAAACTCCATGGAAAGTCTGTCCAATAGAGTAACAGAAACTGAGGACAGAATTGGTGAGTTTGAAGTTGAGATGCATAACAACTCCATACAGCAGAAAAGATTGGAAAAAAATTTTAAAGGAAATGATGAGACAATGGAAAATATACTCAAAGATTGTGAAAATAGAAATGTTGGATAAATTCAACAGAAAAAAAAAAAACCTAAGAATCATTGGAGTCACAGAAACTCAGGAAGAAAATCCCCAAGAAGAATCAACAATCAAGGACATCATTTCAGAGAAATTTCCAGATCGAAAGACTACATGCAACCAAATCCTACATGCCCGAAACATACCAGCTAAAAGAGACCCAAAGGAAAGCACCCCAAGACACACTCTAGTCACAATGAAGAATCCCAGAGATAGTGATACAATACTGAAATTAGTAAGATCAAAAAGGAAAATTACATTCAAAGGAGCATCCTTAAGATTTACAGAAGACCTGCACAAGAAACCTACAAGGCCAAAAGATAGTCGTGAGATATAGTGACAAAACTCAATGAAATGAATGCTTTATTTAGAATAATACACCCAGCCAGACTCACTTTTAGGTTTAAAGGAAGTATATACATGGCTTCACGGACAAACAGCAGCTCAGAAACTTTTCAAACTCAATACCAGCCCTAAAAGAAAAGATAAAAAATCTATTTTAAGGAAAGAAAGACCAACAGACACAACGAAGTTCTACACAACGATGACACTAAATCCCATGACAATTATCTTGCTCAACATCAATGGACTAAATTCACCTGTTAAGAGACACAAAATGGCAAAGTGGATCAAAATGCTGAATTCACCATTTTGCTGCCTACAAGAAACACATCTGAATAATCAAAACAAGCATAGACTCAAAATTAAAGGCTGGGGGAAAATCATCCAAGCAACAACACCTTTAAAAAAAACTTGGAGTAGCCATATTAGTATCAGATGAAAGAAACTTTAGACTCAGAAAAGTTATAAGTAACAAGTATGGCCATTTTGTACTAATCAAAGAATATGTACAACAAGAAATCACACTCCTAAATATATATGCACCCAATGATGGACTGGCAAAATATTTAATACAACTGTTGACAAACCTGAAAGAAGGGGCTAATATCTAAGATATATAAGGTACTGACAGAGCTTAACAAGAAAAAAAATCATCTAACCCCATCAAGAATGGGGAGAAGAAATGATCAAACACTTCTTAAAGAAGAAATACAAATGGCTAAAATGCACATGAAAAAAAGTGCTACATTACTAATCATGAGGGAGATGCAACTAAAAACAACAATGAGGTACCATCTTACACCACATAGACTGGCACACATCACAAAGAAGAACAATCAATGCTGGCGGGGATATGGGGAGAAAGGAACTCTCATTCACTGCTGTTGGGAATGTTGTCTAATCCAACCCTTATAGATAATATGGAGATTCCTCAAAAAACTGAAAATTGAGCTCCCATTTGATCCAGCTATCCCACACTTAGGGATATATCCTAGGAACTCAAAAATACAATACAAAAATCCCTTTCTCACACCTATATTCATTACAGTGCTATTTACAATAGCCAAACTCTGGAAACAACCAAGATGCCCTTCAATAGATAAATGGCTAAGGAAACTGTGGTATATATACACAGTGGAATATTATGCAGCCATCAGGAAAGATGAAGTCATAACATTTTCCTATACATGGATGTACATGGAATCTATGATGCTGAGTGAAATAAGTCAGAGGGAGAGACACAGAATAGTCTCACTCATCTATGGGTTTTTAAGAAAAATAAAAGATATTGAAATAATTCTCAGAGATAAGGGCCAGAAGGACTGGATCAAGATATGAAGCTTGCCACAAAGAATGGTGAGTGCAGTTAGAGAAATAACTACACTGAGAACAATCATAGAAATATCAGTGAGTGAGGAATGTAGAAAGCCTGTCTCAAATACAGGGGGAGATAGAAAAGGGAGGAGATGGGGGCATTGATGATGGGAAGGTTGCACTGGTGAAGGGGGTTGTTCTTTTTTATGTCTAAAACCCAATTAAGACCATGTTTGTAATTACGGTGTTTAAATAAAGATATTATTTTTTAAAAATGATGTTAGCAACATAATTCACATCCATCCTGTGTTTCCAGTTTATTGTACACAGAGCATTTTAATGATACTCAGAGTTGTGCAACCATAAGCCAATTTTATAACATTTTTTTCATCTCCCAAAGAAACCCTATCTACATTACTTCTCTTTTTTCTACTCCAACCCCAGCTTCAGAAAATAAGTAATCCACACTCTATTATTATAGATCTGCCTCTTCTGGTCAGTTCACACCAGTAGAACCATATGATACATGGTCTTTCAAGATGAAATTCTTTCTAATGTTTTCAAGATCCATACAAGTCATAGCATGTAGGAGTACTTTCTTTCATTTTAATAGCTCTGCCTAAATATTCTTATACATGGATATGTGGCATTTCATGGATTTCATGCATCAGTTGATGAATGTTTGGTTTTTTATGCTGATTTTCTCTTAAGACTAATATTTCTCTAAGAAAATAGTATTTTTGTGTAGCTCTATGATTTCATTTATCTAATGTATATAGCTAAAGATAAAATTACTAGATAGTAGGTGAGTCTATATTTAACAACTTGAGACATTATCAAACTCCTTTCTACAGTGAATGGTACCTTTCAATATTTTCATGAATGACATATGCCCATTTGAATCCTTTTACATTCTTGATAACTTGAATGTCATGGTTTTGTTTTTTATTATAGTCATTTTAGTACATATGAAATGGTATCTTAACTGTGGTTTTGATTTTTTCATTTCCTTAATGATTGATGATGCTGAGCCTATTTTCATGTGCTGGATAGTCATTCCTATTTTTTGAAGAAATATTTTTACAATTGTTTCTTGGGTCATTTGTTTTCTTGTTGAATTTAAAGTTTTCTTTATATATTCTAGAAATGATTCCTTGCTAGATAATATACTTTTCAAATATTTACTTTCAATATGTGGGTTGTCTTCTCACTTTCTTACTGGTAACATTTTTATATGTTTTCAATTTTGATGTAAGATGCTTGTATTTTTAGCCTTATTACTTGGTTTTTATAATATTATATGTTAAAACTAAGGTTTCTAGTATCTTGCTGATCCCAAGGTTATCAGTATTTCCTTTAAGTTTTTTTTTCTAATGATTATGTTTTTTAAGTCTTTTTCATTGTGGACTAATTTTTGTTTATAGTGAGGCTAATGATACTTGTTTATCAAGACTTGATAGAGTATATGTTGAGATTTACTATTTAATGTTATGTGCACGGTAAGTTTTAGTAACTTTTAAAAACTCCCACATGCACCATTCTGGGGACCAATCTTCAGAGACCAGCTTCCATTTGCAATGCTCTCTTCATCCTTGGCCTGGATTTTATGATCCATGTGATGATGAGACATAATCTCTGTAAAGTGAACCAAATGCACTGTGAGAAACTCACAGGAAAAGCCCATAAAAAGAAGTTTTTTATATGACCTCACTCAATGCGACAGGGCTTCTTGCCTTCTTACTAGAAAGACCTTCCAAAGGTTGAAGAGACTGGGAATTTTATTTTAGATTTTTGCTTGTTTGTTTCTGGGCTACATTTAGTGGTTCTCAGAGCTTATTCCTGGTTTTGCACTCTAGGATCACTCCTGACAAGGCACAGGGGCCCATATAAGGTATAAGGGATGAGACCCAGGTCAGCCAGGTTAGCCACACTGCAAGGAAAGCACTCTACCTGCTGTACTATCACTTCATACCTAAGAGATAGTACCAAATCTTTTCCAATGAATAATAAAGTCTTATCCCAAGAAAATAAATTAAAATCTCAAATAAAAAGGCTGTATTTAAAGTCAGAAGCTTGGGCCTGGAGAGATAGCACAGCGGTGTTTGCCTTGCAAGCAGCTGATCCAGGACCAAAGGTGGTTGGTTCGAATCCCGGTGTCCCATATGGTCCCCCGTGCCTGCCAGGAGCTATTTCTGAGCAGACAGCCAGGAGTAACCCCTGAGCATCGCCAGGTGTGACCCAAAAACCAAAAAAAAAATAAAATAAAAAATAAAGTCAGAAGCTAGACATAGTTTCTTCATTCATTATTTTGATGAACTCATTCATTGACATTTAATGCAGTCTACACTGACACTGGCACAGGCACATATTTTGTGGTGGGACAAAGGCTCAAGAGTTATCCAGAGCCTGTAAGGACATCACTTTGCTGTTTAGCATGGGATTTGCCACTTGTCTGTGCATGAGTCCATAAACAAGGTAGCCCTTTTTACAATAAACTTCAATAAAAGCGAGCATCTAGATGATGAGCCATATCCAGCCCTGGAATTCCTCTCAAAGGGAACAAACAAACTCACAACTGCCAATAAAAATGAAAAGAGAACACATTTTCTAATGAGAGAAAAATACCCTGCCATTTTGAAAGAAATAAAATCTCCTTTCAGTCCCTGTAGGGATTCATAGATCAAATCTCCTATGTTGTCCAGACTATGGATTTGATCTGGGACTTCAGAAGTTTGAAAAGACTCATTCTTTTTCCTGTGACATAGTCATAACTCACCCTATCAAAATAAATGAATTCTCCAGAGACACATGGATATAAATACAGGCAGAAGGAAGAAGGAGGATCTGTTTTTGAGGTGGTTACAGCTTAAAAGCAAATACTAAATTCACAGTGGCCCATCTAGTAGCTATAAAATTTGGACCATTGGTCAGGAAAGGTGATACCTGAAAATGCAATGGTCTTCTATCGCACTCCCTTTTATCCCCCATAAAGTTGACTACTAATTAGATATAAAGGTTCTGACTATATTGACTTTCCATAATGTTTAGTTAGACATCCTCAGGCTATATAATCTCTGTGAATAACTAGCCAACTTTTTCTATCTGGAGGGAAAAATGGGGTGGTGGTGATATAAAGACATACTTGAGTACTGTCCCATTTGCTTTGTGAACAACAAACCAAACCAAACAGGGAACAACCTATGTCTCTACAATAGAAGGTAGAATATATCCAAATAAATATTCTTGAGATAATCTCCTAACAGTAATATACACTTAATTCTCTTACATTTACTTTACACTTACCCTTTTAACCCATTTAACCTATCAGAGAACAGAGGCATTACGATAGGGTTTTTGTTTTTAATTTTTCTGTGGACTCTTTGATATTCATCACAACTTCTGGACCTGAGTATAATCATCTTTCTTCTTTAAATCTTTCTCTTTCCTGGGGCTGGAGAGATAGCACAGTGTTAGGGTGTTTGTCTTGTATGTGGCTGTCCTGGGACAGACCCGGATTTCATCCCCGGCATCCCATATGGGCTCCCAAGCCTGCAAGGAGCAATTTCTGAGTGCAAAGCTAGGAATAACCCCTGAGTACCACCAGGTATGGCCCCCCAAAAAACAAAACAAACAAACAAAATCATTTTTTTCTTAGAGAAAACCTTTATTAATCTTAGTTGTCATGCTTTCTTATTTAAAATAGAATCATTGCTTAAGTCTTGCTAACAAAAAATAAGGATGTGTTTGCTAACATCAGAACCTAGAATACTCAAAATCGCACAGTATCTTCTTTAGTTCTTACACATCCCTTTAATTTAGAGAGAGGCAGACTGCAACCCTAATATATATTTTAGAGGCTGTGGATATTCACACCATGTGGAGGGGATGATGCTCTGGCTTTGGAAGTCAAATTTCTATGTTCTCAGCTTTTATAAAAATGCAAGGTTCTAAACTGCAAGGCTTCACAGGAAGCAATGAGGTGATAAGGACTATTCTTCCAAAGTTGTAGTGAGGCTCCAGGCAGATGGAGGTTATTATTAAATGGCATTTGTAGGCCATTTCTGTTCATTACCTCCTTGCATTCTCTGCTACACATGGAAGCAAAGCTTCAATTTTTTCTTCCCATTTTATTTTTCCATCTTCCTTCCTCCTTTTTCTATTTTCCTTCTTACTTTTTCTATCTTCCATACTGGTTAAGCAGTCATAACCATCCATATACTTGGTTCAGTATTGTCAGAAGGAAAACAACTAAGCAAAACAAGATTTGAAAGCTAGAGAAAAATGTTGAAATATTTCAAATAATATAGCCAATGGTGTATCCAATGATACACAGTCTCAACTACTTTTATAATCCATGTATTTCTGAGAATGAACTCATATAAAAAGTTTAGTTATTAGAGGCCAAGTTGACTTTCAGAAGATACCCTGTAGGATAATAAGAAAATTGTTCCTAAATTGATCCCAAATGGTAGCTTGAAATCATAGGCATTTGAGTGCCAAGGAGAGCCCCCAGACACTTAGAACTGTGTTTCAGGCTTCCACAGTGAAAGGAAAAGCTTCATAGGAGAGTCTTCATGAGGTCAAGCCAACCCCATGTATGGAGCTGACAGCACAAAGTCATGCTGTCAGGAGACCTTGGTATCAATAAATAAAAAAGCAGACCATGGAACAATCAACATCCAGGAGCTGGTGGGCATGTGTCTGAGAGCAGATTCCACCAGAAAATAGTGTTGACAGTGGAGGCAGCATGAACAGAGATGAATAGTGTTCAGAAAACTGTCCTAGGCATGGGGGATAGGGGATGGGAATGGGGAAAGGAAAAGGGAGTCATCCAGCACAGTTAAGAGAATATATGGGATTCTAGGGCTCAAACCCAGGAAGGAAGCAATAAAACAAGCAACCTATCCACTGTATACTATCTCCTGCTCCATGGATTTGTGATGAATAATTTAAACATATCAGGAAAGCAGTCAGTCCCAGCTCAGAAATCCAGTCCTGAGAATTTCTGTCAACTCCTCTTGCTCATCAAGTCCTGGATGTGCTTTTCCAAATTGTAGGTACAATTATGCTGCACTGACTTTTCTCCTTCAAAATGTGGGGCATTTATCATTATCTCGCATGCATTACAGTGATTGATGTGGTCAGGCCCATGGCATGCAAGATTATTAGCACAGTCAGTCCTTCTCACCTTCCTGAATGGCACCAGACTTATCTTTTTCTTCTGGAAAGCACAGGTCAATAATACCTATCAGGCCCTTTTCTCAGATACAGCTGTTAGTTCCTACAAGAAAGAACTTCATTTTCAGCTAATTTTATTAGCCAGTTATAGCTTACATTTCCCTTGTCACAGAATCCATGATTCTACAGCCCCTCGCTGGGTGATATATGTCCTAAGGATATTTTCCATTCCTAAGGAAGACACCTTGACTCATTTCTATATCCTTGTCCAGGGCTATCACCATATTTTCCCTATCCTACCCGTTTCCTGAGTACTTCCACCAGTCACTAGATCTATAGCTTATGTCTCTATCTGCCTCTCTCTGTCTCTGTCTCTCTCTCTGTCTCTGTCTCTGTCTCTGTCTCTCTCTGTCTCTGTCTCTCTCTCTCTCTCTGTCTCTCTCTCTCTCTGTCTCTCTCTCTCTCTCTCTCTCTCTCTTTCTCTCTGTCTCTATCTCTCCTAGTTAAATGCCTTTCAGAAAACCCCTAGTGTTATGTTAAATAATTAACGATGGACGTGGATGGTGAAGGATGGATGGTGAGATCTTTCTCTGCCACCCCAGGCCACGTGGTTCCGCAACCCCCATCCAGCTGGCGGGTCCCAGGTTTAGGTGAACGGTGGAATCAGACTCATCCAGAGACAGGCATCAGGAAGCATCAACTTTATTCATGTCCTATTCACCACATGTGTGTGGCCTATATCATAACCTTTCAAGCACAGCCATTCTTAGCTAGCCCTGCATCTTAACTCCTTTCAGCTATCTTCCCTTTGACCTCCATGCTGGCCAAAGACCAAAAGGGCAGAGACCTCATCCCCTGGGTCAAAGGCCTTGTATAACCTTCCAAGACCACTCCCCGGAATGGGAGGGGTCTTCCAGGTAAGGTTACACGTAATATCTGGTTCCCAAGACCCCTCCCAGAAATGGGTGGGTCTCAGGTAGCTACACCTAAATCCAGGGTGGAGTTACACCCTAGGAACCAAAATGAGGACCAATGGGTGTTCTTGTGCAGTTCTCAGGACTCCTCCCAAACAAGATTCAAGCTCACAAGAAGCTATAAAACCAGGACATGTACCTAAGCACCATAGCTGGAATGAACCCTCCCTCTTCAACTCTTTTTGACCTGCTGCAGATTTTTTTTTAATAAAATCTTTATTTAAACATCATGATTACAAGCTTGATGCTGCAGATTCTTGATCAGGTTGCAAATGTTAGAAGCAGGCTCCTTGAGTCTTTAAGAAAGTACAACCAAGGGGCCCGGGCGGTGGCGCTAAAGGTAAGGTGCCTGCCTTGCCTGCGCTAGCCTTGGACGGACCGCGGTTCGATCCCCCGTGTCCCATATGGTCCCCCAAGCCAGGAGCAACTTCTGAGCACATAGCCAGGAGTAACCCCTGAGCGTTACCGGGTGTGGCCCAAAAACCAAAAAAAAAAAAAAAAAAAAAAAAAAAAAAGCAAGTACAACCAACCAACCTTCAATGCAGCCTGGAGGTTAAAGGAGGCAGAAATTGCCACTGGGAGACAATAAGTGACCAGGATAGGACTGTGTATGTATGTCTCAGGAGTGGAGGAAGGAGGAACAGGGAGCAGGGAGGACAGTCAAGGTTGCTCAGGGAATTTCACTCTCTTTTGTTGATCTCCTGCCTCCCTTGTGTACCTCCTGCCTCCATGTACCCTGAGTCAAGAGAAAAACAACATAGTGAGTGATTGTTTTCCCTTCTTGCTTGTTTGGTTTGTCTTAATCTAGTCCACACTATTTTTACTGCTAACCATAATTATGGAAAATCGGTTTTAAATGATCTCGCTAAATGATCATTGTGGATTTAAAGGAGAAAAGGCCTCTCCCCTGAGATATGTACAGGGCCTCCAGCCAGGGCTGCTCAAACCTCATTTGGACATTTGCAGGGCAGCCAAAGTCAAAGCTTTTTCAGGCTTTTCACCCCAACCAGATCTCAGAAATAAGAATCTGGTTTGTACCTTTCCACAGGCAATCTCTGTGTTCATGCGCTTTAATTTTTTTTTTAAAGCTTTGGCTTTTTACAATACACTCTTACCTTCAGTTCTTATCTTCTGTCTCTCAGCTTCCTACTTTCTTTTCCCAGAGCGCATGTCTATTTATACCCACACGCTTTGGCATGAAGGTACATGTGGAAGGAGCATAACCCAGATAAGAACTATTGACTGCAGATTATTCAATTACAAGTCCTCTTATTTCTCTAAGGATTACTTAGGATTCTTTCTTGGCGGCTGTTTGTTTTAGTGCACGATCATTGCAGGCAAGAGGGTTAAATGGCAATGCATTAAAAATTTTTAATAAAAATAGAAATGAAAGACAATCCCTATAGCTTCATTTCAAAAGAGGGTAGAGGGGTGAAATTTTAATAGCCAAAGAAAGTTTGCTAATCAGAAAACTAATGACCAGCAGGTAGATGAAGCTCTGATCTCAGATCCCCAGAAAACAATAAAATAGCTTCTGAATCCATAAAGGCACCCAGGAATGCAAGGAGAAGGTATCAAGTTATGCTTAATATCCCTGATATTAAGAAATATTTTACCCTAAGTTAATTAGTTGCTTTCAAAATTCCTAATGGGCAAAGGGGAGATGAAAAAGATAGGGAAAGTGAAGTTAGTAAACATGCCTAGAAAATTAGATTTGCACCCTTTTCTTCTTGCCTGACTCTTGTTCCTGGTGTTGGATCTGAGGGGAAAAAAATTTCTTCCTGCTTTGCGACATTAACACCTTCTCTCCACCACCAGTCTCTTCTCTACACTTTGCCAATTAACTGTGATTCTCCTTGTTTCTGCACCACTTTGAATTTCCCTGAGTTGTCTTCGCCTGCAGATTAGACCTCTGCAAAAGCTATATGAAAATTAAAGAGATCAACATTCCCACTGCTTGTGGGAAATAAAAATGAGCTGGTGGGGGGAAAATGAGCTTATAGACAGCGTGAAAAAGTCAGGGTGGATAAAAATTTAATCAAGCTGAGTAAAATGGGCTAAGACCAGAATGCTAAAGAAATCTTTATAAATGTGAAATCTTGCATACAGGTCAAAAATCAATGCTACCAGTCATAGATGGAGTGAACAGCCTTCATTAGCAGGGGGTGAAGTGGATGAGACCATGTTAGTTGGTGTGAAACATAATCTTGGTTATCAGTATGATGTCTTCGGAAAGATCAAATTGTGTCTGGAACAAGGGAGAGAGAAGTCCCACCACCCTGTGCTGACCAGACAGCATCTAGAATACTTGGCACTTATGTCATCTCATTCTCACAAGAGAGACAAAGACACTGCAGGAGGGATACTTTTCAAAGAAGGATTTTGACCTTTTTTTTTTTTAGATCTGTTAATGATGTGGAGATGAGACACCCAGAAAACTCCCTTTGACTTGCAGTCCTGGACATACACTTAGCAGACAAACTTCTCCTTAAAGAGTAAAGCTAAGGAACCCTCTCCACTCTCCAACACTATCTTTTCTTTTTTGTTGTCTTGGAGCCAGAGCTAGTTATCCTTAGGGGTTATTCCTGGCTCCACACTCAGGAATCACTCTGGTAAGCTCAGAGCTCATAGGATGCCAGGAATTGAACCTGGGGCTGCTACATGCAAGGCAAACACCCTGTCTGCTATACTATCTCCATAGCTCTTCAAACACTATATTTCAAATCAGTCTACTCCCTTAGACTCAATATGCTGGGAGCTTAGCAATCAAGAAATCATCATTCTCAGCCCTACCCTTCCAAACAAATGGATTCCTATCTCTCTGCCTGGCATTTTCCTTCATGGAAGTAAGACCCAATGAATCAGTTTTCTTTGTTTTTGTATATTCTTCTTTGCAAACAAGTCTGAAGTTGACAAAAAGGCATGCATTGGCCAAGAATTTATTTGCTCTGACCTCCACTCTGCAGTTTTTCACTTTGAGAATGGCAGAAGGCTGGGGCCTCTTAGTGCTGTGGAGGTGACTGGGAGGAAGAAGCATGTGGGTGCTTTTCAATTATTGATGCTATTTAACCCCATTGAAAAAGCACATCCTCCAAAGAAAACCCCCAGGTCCTCTGTGTTTGAAACTAGCAGAAAATAATATGGGAAGAAGATTGAGGGGTAAACTGGAGGGAGCTTGTCTGACCTTCCCAGAGAACCTGGGTATTAAAACAGACCATTTGCTTAGCTAATAATAACTATCCTCCTGACTTGTCATCTTCAAAGAACTTTAATTAATCCTTGCAACACCCTGGTGGGCTGCAGAAGGTAAGTGTTATTATCTCCATTCCATGGGAGGCAAAATGCAGGCACAAACAGAGCTGGGACCTGGTGAGTTGGAGACAGCCAGTGGAAAGTTAAATTTAGCGCTCAGGGATATCTTAGTCTTTCTGCTACTAAATCCCTGGGTTAGGTATCTGGGTCAAAGTGTGTAGGCCAATGGTAATGGCTACCATTGAGTGGGCAGAAAAGGCACAGCCCAAATGCCTAAACATATATATGTCTGAGGGATAAGGGTGAGAGAAGGACAAAAAGTGATCATAGAGGAAGCAGTGATCTGGGAGAGAGTTGATAGTGTTCCCACGGAAGACATGACTCCCACAAATGAAGGAATAGGGCTCCCAGAAAGGGTTTATGGTAAGTGGGTAGAAGAGAGGCAGCTTTGAGAAAGGAATCACCATTCCCTGCCTATCATCACTCAAGAGATTGGGAAAGTTTGGCACTGATGGGAGTCTGCTGTGAACCCCAGCACATAGTACACATCCTAAGACTCACCAGCCCTGGGAAGAAAGTGAAGTACACATTCCAAGAAGAGCTATGTGAAAGTGCACCCTAAAGTGATAAAGCCCACATCTCAGGTCGATGCAGGCTGAAGAGGCCATGAGGTAAAAGGAAAGAAATGCACATCTCTGAGGGAGCTACAGGCAATTGCAGGCTTTTTCTTCGGTCAACTTAGTTTCTTTACACTCTAATAAAATTGCCCCAGACAAGATCACCAAGACTATTACTAGGATGGTTGCCAAGAGCTGAGCTTGGAGTTGTTGATGGTCCTTTTTTAAAAAAATATTCTTAGCCTGGTTTTAGTTCCAGCAGTAAAGCCTCTCCTCCCAGGGAGTCCCAAAGTTGCTCTAGGCCTAAAATTTTGCATCTCAATAGTTCCCACCCCCCACCACCCCACCCCCACCTTTGAGTTGTTTTAGCTTCCAGACAGTATTTTCCACCCAATATACATTTACCAAGACTGAGAGAGACTGAACCCTCATTTTGTTCTAACCATATGCTATTGTTCCTCTCTGGCACAGTGAGCTCCCTGGGCAAAATAAAATAAAATAAAATGTTACTATCATTTTAGATTCTTACTTTCCATGTTAACTGAGACAATGGACAAAAATGGCAACCTGGGGCCAGAGCAACAGCATAGCAAGTAGGGTCTTAGCTTTGCAAACTGTCAACCGGCATTCAATCCCAGCATACCTTCCACCAAACCTGCCATAGTAATTTCTGAGCACCAATCTGGAGTAACCCCTGAGTGCCTCTGGCCTCGGGGTGTGGCCTGAAAACAACTAACAAGCTAAAAAAAAAAAAAAAAACAAAAACAAAAGGCACCTGGTGTGTTTGGATGACTGGAGGTAAGACTAAAGAATAAGGAGAAAGGGGGCTGGGCGGTGGCGCTGGAGGTAAGGTGCCTGCCTTGCCTGCGCTAGCCTAGGACGGACCGCGGTTCGATCCCCCGGCGTCCCATATGGTCCCCCAAGAAGCCAGGAGCGACTTCTGAGCGCATAGCCAGGAGTAACCCCTGAGCGTCACAGGGTGTGGCCCAAAAACCAAAAAAAAAAAAAAAAAAAAGGACCTACTCACTGACCAATTTCTTCATTACCTACTTGACTATTTTTAAAATTTAATCTATGGAGTTTAAGATGCTTCTTATATGCAGTTTTCAAATTCCTAAATTTTTTTTTTTTACAAATTAGAGGTAGTATTAATAATAATATTTTGGAGTTTTTAGGTGTGTGCTGCTATAACGAAGCATCTGTTTATGTTTCAATACAAACACCAGCAAAATCTATCTCTCATTTGATTGGCTCCTTTTATCCAAATTACCCATGCACCCTTCATTCTCTTCTTTGCTCATAAATACTGTTTGTTCTGTGGTTTGGAGTTTGGTTTTAGCTTCTTTAATTAGATTTATTACTTTGTCTTCCTTAAATGGGTGATATTATATGCTATGTGGTTTTCTCTATCTTGAAATCTGCACCACTATTGTCAAAGTTTATGATAATGGTACAAATGTCAATAGGGAAATGGATATAGAAAAATAGCACAGGCAATATCACCTTGAACAATGATCAAAAAATGATCTATCTGCATGGCATAAAAAGACAGAAGATAATAGTGAGAATGTTAAGAAAAGTGAATCCTTGACCCTGGAGACTTAATACAATGGGCAGTGCTCTTGTTTTTTCCATAGCTAACCCAGGTACAATCCCTGGCATCCTAGATGCTGGCCCCCCAGCACTACAGAGAGTGATCCCTGAGCACAGAATCAGGAATAAATCCTAAACACTGCTAGGTGGGGCTCAAAAGCATAAAAAAGGGGGAAGTCTTTTTGTTATTGAGAATGTAAACTGATTAGTTTTCCAAAATCTAAGTATAATTTCACTAAAATTGAAATACTATTCTACTACTAGATATTTTTATTTTGGTGGATTTTTGTTTTATCTTGTGGTCATATCTGACTGTGGTCAGAGCTTACTTCTGGTTCTGTTCCCAAAGATCATTCCTGGTGGGTTTGGGGACAAAATGGGGTGCCAGAAATTGAACCCAGGTCAGTTACATGCTGTACCTTATCTGCTATACTATCTGTGTACATACCCAACATGCAATTGGGTACTTCTCTGAAAAAATATGAACTCTAATTTGAAAAATATGAGAAAACATGTTCTTCTCGTGTTCATGACAACATCATTTCCTTCTTCTCTCCCTCCTTTCCTTTTCTCCCTCTCTTTTTCCCTCCTTTCTTTATGTGTGTCCTTCTTTTTTTCTTCCTTTCTCTATTTTTGTGACACACACATCAGTCTTTTATTACTAGTTTTGTGCTCAAGGATTACTCTCAGAGGTATTCAGAAATGGCTCATATGTGGTATCAGGCATCCATTGAATCAGGTCAGATGCATGTTAGGCAGATACCCTATTTTCTGTACTGCCTCTTTGACTTAGCAGCATTATTTTAAAATGTCAAGAAGCATCAAGTATTACTTAAAGGTAAAAGGATAAAAATGTAGCAATATATATATTATAGAATATTATTAAGTGATAGAATTGAAATCAGCTCCTCAGCTTTGTTTCTATACAGATGTTATTTTGAAGGATTCATTTAACTGATTAATCATGAGCAACACCCATATATACTGCAGTCTTAAGATTAAAGTTTGGAAGATTCTATAGATAATCTCTCTAGGGTATTTAAGTCCACTGAGACTATAGAAAGTAGAAAAGAAACATGATCTGCTCACAATCTCTACTAGTAAATGAACAGAAAACCAGGAAGCCAGGAGTTTGGCCTACTTCGATAACTTATTTCAGAGAAAAGTTCTAAATTTGCACTCAGAAGAGTTATATTAATAATCTGTACATTGGAAATATTTGAAGTAGCTATTAGACATGTCAAAAGTATAAAATCTAGAATAGTGGACTGTAAGGGAATGGGAATCAGAGAAATGTCTGAAATGATCTCTTACCTCTGATCTACTTGTGTTACCTTAAAGAACTCAGTGATGCATCTAAGGCCTGGTCTGTACTGGGGACACCACAAGGAGAAGCAGAAGAGGAAAAGTTTCTTGGTGTTCTCTTTTAGGCTTTTAAATTATCTTATTGGATAAAGTCAAGTGCTTCATTTCAAGCTGCCAAAGTGAAACTGTGGTGTCTTTCTTTACCGATTCTCTGAAATGGATTAGGTCATGAGGAGATTGTCTCAAGGAATCACTTTATACCTTATGAGTTTCTTAAAATCCATATATTATTTAAAGGATCAAAGACAACCATCAACCATCAACAATTTATACTGAAGGATGCATTTGATTTTTGACCTGAAGTGGGGCCTGGCTCCACCCAGTGACTCAGTACACTGGGATAAAGGCCTCCCAGATCAGCAGAAATTATTGAACAAGTATTGAGAAAAAGGATAAAATCATGTTTCTTTGACACGTGACTGATCTGAGTGAGGAAGAGCAGAAAGGAACAGAAATGTGTAAGAAGCAGGCAAGTTCTTTAGAGTGAGGTTTGTGTTAGGCTGAAGGGAAGTGGAAGGTAGGGACTGTCAAACTAAATTCTTTCACACTCTTACTTGTTTTTTTCAGAGTGAAGCACAAGTCAATCTAAGTGGAAATCATTTTTCCACTTCTCAATCATCACTTGAAATGAAAATCTTCAAAAGCAGATTATATTTCATAAGGATACATCAAAGACTGCCAGAATTAGGCCTATCCCCTTTGGCCAAGTAGTCCATGATGTAGTGCTAGGGATGGAGGTGGAGTTCCCAGATAACAAAGGAAACTAACTGTTGCTGATGCAATTTTTATCAGTTCTTTCTAACTGCCAACAGTGCCATCCAGATGCTTAGTATGTTCACCTGGGAAGAGTCCAGTGAAAGAAAGATAACAGTGACAGCTTTGATAACTCCCTGGTGTATGCCCTTCCCCAAAGTTTAGAATCACTGTTTTGGAAAGAAAGGCCTCTTCAGGAGACAGTAGATCTTTAAAAAAGTATATTGTTACCATCCCCCCAACCCAATATTCTTTACAGTAAAAAAATAAGGTACAATAAATCATAATTCCTAAGTCAGTAATTTTGGACTAATAAAAGCAAAACCAAATCCAAACCAACATTTCTCAGAGGGTTTGGTTTTCTTTATATATCTGCTATGGCTTTATTTTGGAGGGTGTTTCTTTGGTTTTTGTTTAATTGTTTGGTTTTTTTGTTTCTGTTGTTATTGCTGTTCTTCTTGTGGAGGGTAGAATATAAGGAGGGAAGCACATGGTGGTTCTTTTTTTTTTTTTTTTTTTTTTTTTGTGGTTTTTGGGTCACTTCCGGCAGTGCTCAGGGGTTACTCCTGGCTCCATGCTCAGAAATTGCTCCTGGCAGGCACGGGGGACCATATGGGACGCTGGGATTCGAACCGATGACCTCTTGCATGAAAGGCAAACGCCTTACCTCCATGCTATCTCTCCAGCCCCACATGGTGGTTCTTAGAGCATACTTTTATCTTCATTTAAAGAGGTGGTGGCTTTTATGAGGGCCATATGCAATGCTGGCTATTGTATCAGAATTGGTATGTGCAAGCAAGTACATTGCCTCCTGTAATATTCTGCTGACCCAGAATGCTTTGATTTGTATTGTTTTTATTTTTGGACATAAATTTTATTACAGCACAATTACATATTTTTCTATGTGCTGTATACTACATTATCCCTGCATATAACATAATCCAAATTACTCATGAATCCTCCATTCTTTACTTTTCTCATAAGTACCTTGTGTTCTTGTGGCTTGGAGCTTGGTTTTGACTTCACTTGAAACATTCCATTTATTCTTCAAATGTCAACCTTGTGTCATGTTTCTAATATATTTAACTTTATCCAGTTTGAGTAGATCCATAGTACCAGTAATGTCAATTGAGTTGAATGACAATGAGCACTACTAATATTTTGAAGGGGAATAGCTTTGGAAGAAAAACAATAGTGTTTACATCCTGGCTTCACCACTTGGTAGGTCTTTGATCCCTAGGTTAGCACCTGTGGAAACCTCATACCACTCATTTACTCAATGAGAATGCAAATACCCAAAATACAAACTATGCTTGTGGAATATAGTGGGGTGAAGGTTCTATGTATATGGGATGCATTCAGCACAGTGAACTTAAGAGGGATCAATAAATGTGAGCTATTATTAGCTTACTGTATTATAGTCAATTGTGCATGCAATTATATCTTAGAGGCAATGAGGAGCCATTATAGCTTATTAAGATAGGAAGGGGCATTAGAAAGGTGTTTTAGAATTCAAACTAGGGAATGAAAAAGGAAATGAAGAGCAAATAGATGGTTTAGATGAGCAAAAGCAAAATTGTAGACTTGGTTATATCAGGAGCAGAAGTCACCTTGGCAGGCTCAATAGGGGCTGAGTGAAAATGTCCAACAGTGGACCTGAGCAATTACTATGATCCTTGCTATGTCCTCAGTTACACTTCTTTCTCACTGATTTCTCCTGCATGCTATGTAGCTATTTCTACTTCCTGAATGTGAGCATGGGGCTTAAGCTTGATTCTTCTCTGTCTTGAAAAGGCACCAAAAGTCAGTTGCGTGCATCTCATACCTTAGATTTTCAATTCTTCTTAAGTAAGTTCAGTATTTATAGTATGAGATAATACATAAAGTTATGGTGAGGGAGCTGGTTATGATGCCATCCTTTTGTGGTTAAATTAGAAATTTATTTTAGGAATAGGGAGATGACTTCAAGGGTTGGAGCACAAATATCATATGCAGGAGTCCTGGATTTGATCTCGGGACCCACATGGTCCTACTACTGCTGGATGTGGCTCCCCTGAAACAAGGCAAAAACAACAAAGCCTTTGTCACAAATACATTAATTCCAGCTTACAATTTCAAGTTCACTCATTTTTAAAATATGATTCTTATTTCACTCCACTCAATCTGTATTAGTACCACCAAAGTTTAAATTTCCCCATGTACTTGCTGCTCAATGTTCTTTTAGTTTAAAAATGCATCTCCTGAATCAAAGGCACACATTTAAATGAACAAAAATCCATCTTGAATTATTGGAATAATTATGTAGCATTCCATTTTTTGTTTGTTTTGTTTTGGAACACACTCAATGATGCTCTGTGCTTTCTCTGGTTCTGTGCTCAGCAAGCATTCCTGGCAGGTTTGGTAGATTATATGAGATTTTAGGCAATGATCTTGAGTTAGCTGCTCCAACCTACATGTAACATTTTTTAATAAATTTGAATATAGGTAGGGGTCACCTCTGTGGTGCTCAGGGATTTGATGTCCTGCAGTTTAAGGAATTGAACTCAGGTTCCTGTACATGCAAAGAATGTGCTCTACCCCTTCCACCAATGGACCTTTCTCCCAGATGTCTGTAGCATTCTCTTTATAGGGTGGAAGAGAATAGGTTTGACAAGGGCATGGTTGTTGGTGGGTTGCATTGTGTCAATGCAAAGAGCAAGCAGACCTGAGAAGAGAAGAGTGCAAGTTAGATCAGTGGGGGGGGGATGCCTGAGTCTCAGCATCTACATTGATTGGAATAAGCTTTGAAAAAAAATGTCAGAATGCTCTACTGTGTTGGCGAGTAAGAGAAGAACATCTCCTATAGGACTAGCTCTGCTGGTCCAGGGTTGGATACTACTAGTACTTTCTGAACTAGCCTCTTGGTAGCCCCAGCAGAACTTTGAGATGGGGCTCTAAGAACATCAGCTGCATTTGGAAAAGAAAGCAAAGGAAAGCCTGTCTTGCTCCCCTCTGGACCCAGAACGGGCCCTAAGAATTGAGAGAGCAGGCAGTATGTGTTGATTTTTTTTTCACCACTCACAAATTCATGCTCTTTCAGTCCCACCCGTACATCCCCCTAAGACTTCATTACTCCATTTCCGAAATCTCCATGACCCGAGTGGGCTGAAGGCCGTAGATCACAGTGAGTTGAAGTAACCCAATAACACAGAGATCTTAACCATTTTAGGAGAGTGAAACCCATTTAACCCCCCACGTAATGGCTGTGGCGGCTGTCTGAGAAAAAAAGAAATTGGTTTTAACTGACGCTGCTTGGGCTTGGGAGAGAAATAAAAAGGCAAAATGAGAAAGCAAAATTGTTGTGCGTCTCTCACATCTACCTTTACGCTGTCTGTGACTCCAGACACAGGCATTGCTGGCCCGAGTAAATCTAATCACATTGAGAAACAGTCCTGGAGTCAATAGAGGTGAGAGGAAAGATATTACCAGACTGTAATCTTCTGGGATATGGGAGCAGAAAGGAAAATCCAGACAAGGATTATGATGGGAGCAGACCTGTTTTTCCCCTGCCGAGGTGTCACAGGTGAGCATGGTCCAGACAAGCCTTACATGTAGCTGGTATTAACAGGGTCTTTTGTGACAAGTCCGCAGGGCAGGAGGTAGCCTGCAGTGCTGCCAGAGCTTAGCAGGGGTGGAGATGGCTCTGCAGTAGAGAGCCTGAGGCTGAGGCTGCCTGGACTGTTGTCATGGGCAGGTGACTGCAGAGATGACACTTGAGCAGTGGCTGACAGACCCAGCCTGTTCCTATCCTCCCCCTTATCTGCATCCCCCTTTCCATCCATCCATCACCGGAGAGACAGTGTGTCTGGTTCCAGACTGCTACCACAAAGCCAGTACCCCAAGATAGCAAGACTCACAAGCTACTTTGGTTTCCAATATATTGTAAAAGTTACGTTTTATGCTAAGCTATGTGCAGATACTATGAAGTATGCAATGTCACCTTAGGGAAAAAAAACAACAAAGATTTGCCTCACAGAAACCATAATGTTGGCAGAAATGAAAAGATATTTTATCATTTAACATAGACAGCCAGGGCCAGAAAGATAATGCAAAGAGCATTAAAGCAACCAGGGGTGCCGGGTTCAATCTGTGGCATCACATGGTCCCCTCACACCATTGGGATCCAGGCCTTAGCATAGACCGGAGAATAGTCCCTCTGCATTGATGCATGAGCCCACACCCCACACACCCAAGAATAATTCCTAATCCATCTGAGCTTTCAGCAAACAATAAAGGTTTTGCCTCATTGCTGTTGCTCTGCTGACATTGACCGGGGTGCTAGGGCTCAGCTAAGGGTGGCATAGCAGTGGTCCTTTCTTCCAATGAGATGGTAGTGAGGAGTTTGTGTTGGTTTTCCTTTCCTTTCACTAAAGATTTCTCAGTTGTGTGTGGTGCTGCTGGACATAACTTTCCCTACAGTTGCTTTGAGCTTCCTTCAAAATTGGAGTCAATTCTCTCTTTCTCTTACCACTTTCCCAGTGAAGTGGATGTTGTATTTTATGTCTTTTATCATCCTTTCAACAATGTCCATAGCATCTTGACCAGGAGTAGGTTCCTTCTCAAAAAAAACACTGAGCTCAGATATAAAAGCAACCTTTTACAGATTCAATTTGTATCAAGAGATTACAGCAATCCAATCATTCTAGTTCAGGCTTCCCTTCTTGTTCTGCCTTATTACTCTGGCTGGATCTGCAGTGTCTTTCCCTGGTAAAGTCTTGAATAGCTCAGTCATCTGAAAGACTTGAGTCTGCTTCTTCCAAACTCTCATTGATGTGAATGTTTTAACCTCTACCACAGATCATGAATGATCTTAATCCCTGAATAGTCCCCAAAAGTTCTCAATGATATTTTTCCAGCATCATCAAAGGAATCACTTATCCATAATGACTATAGTCTTGTGAGTTATATTGAGGTAATAAGACTTGGAAATTTGCATAGCTCCTTGATCTATATGGTACAGACATGAAAACAATAATGATTTCCTTTTGTGTCCCCACTAGTACTCTTGGCTGATCAAATATGTCATCAATGAGCAGTAATATTTTGAAATTTTTTTTTCTGATAAATAGACCTCATCTATGAGCTAAAAATATTCAGCAGGTGCCAGAGAAGTAGTATAGGAATAAAGATCCTTGCCTTCTATGTGGCTGAACTTGGTTTAATTTCTAGCACTACCAGGGTGATCCATGAAAACCGAGTCAGGAGTAAATTCTTAGTTCTGCCAGATGTGGGTCCCTAAAATACAAATCATGGACTTGAGAGATAATACAGCAGTCAAGCATGTTAATAAAGCTCCTAATGCATTAGAATAATAGAAGGTGAAAGAGCATGAAGAAATGAAGCTGGTGGTTGTTAGGGCATACGTTCATGCCAGCCTAAAATCACTGTCTATTTTCCTTTAATGCACATAATTATTTTAAGTGGCTGGTATGCTCACTTCCCATACAATGTTTCTCCTTTTATGAACCACATTTTTATTTTTTTATTTTGGGAGGCCACACCCATTGACACTCAGGGGTTACTCTTGGCTATGTACTCAGAAATAGCACCTGGCTTGGGGGACCATATGGGATGTGGGACCCAGGTCTGTCCTGGGTCAACTGTGTACAAGGCAAATGCCTTTCTGCTGAGCTATCACTCCAGCCCCAATAAATAAAGTTTGTTTTTTTTTTTTTAAATAAAATGAAACAAGAAGATTATGTAACTGCGGTCTGTCCGAGGCTAGTGCTTGCAAGGCAGATGCTTTACCTCTAGTGCCACCGCTCAGGCCCCTATGAATCACATTTTAGGGGTCTTCTTGGATTAGAACCTGGTCCAAATTAGGGAAGCTTTGATGGATTGCCATAGCTCTTTGGTTTGGGAAATATTTTGCCACAGTAAATAGAAAAGCTTTAACATTTAACATTAACATGAATGTTTTCAGTGTAGGTAATATGTGGGAGACCTCACTATATTTAATTGAAAAGGACATTTTTCTGCTCTCTATTTTGCTGTGTGTTATGCCTAACTGTATAAATCTAGAGTAATACTTCTAGATGAGATTTCAGGTCTTCTGGTATTTATTACTTTTGTTAAACATGTCTTGATTTATTACTAATACTAATAACTTACATAACATGTTTTTTAATGTACTCTGAACACCAGTTTCTACAATAAAGAATACATTAGCACACACCAATTACAAAGTGATTAGTTGGTAGATTTGTTGAGTTGAAACATCATCTTGAAGTTAGAGGCTACATTCTTCTTGGAGTTTCTTTCCCTAACAATGATACCGTCCCAATGGGTGTTATAGTTTCTTAGCCAAAAATGGACTGAGAACTCAGAGCTCAGATCTTGTTAGAACTTTAAAGAGCAGTCCGCATTACGGACCTGCTACATATTCATAGTCTTTGAGAGAGCAGATAAAAATATGACTTTTGAAATTTTGATTTGTGATCATTTCTAAATCCATATGTACTCATTAAATGCCATTGAATACATTCTTAATAATGAGAAGGAATTTGACAAATGACATGTCAGAGCTGAACAAAGAGATTTAACATAGAAGATCTCACACAGCGGGAAAATACCTGGAGAGTGTTAAAATCCCATTTGTTAAAGTACATTGAATTATGTTCAAACTGCCTATTTTAAGGATGGTCGCTTATAATCATTGTCATGAAGCCATATAGTTCTACCTTAGTAACCAAGGAGCAATTCACCTCATATCTGCAAAATAAATAGGTTTAATGCCAATTTTGAGTGTACATATTTTCTAACACATTCCTACAAAGGAAAAGCATTCTTATTGTTACATTAAACTCTTCCATAAAACAAGAATTTCTCATATTTTGTATTTTGTATTCTTGACCTGTTTATTCTCTATAGATTGAAATCAGTAGAGAAGAGGATAAAAAATGAGCTTTATACAAGTTATTTTTTCAAGGAATTTCTATTAAAAATACAGGAAAGAAAGGCATTGATATTGAGTATTTTGGTGCCAGGCACTATATTAGACATTCACACTCTAGGAGATAATTTAAATGTGTACTTTGTCAAATAGCTTAGCTTATTGAGATAAGTCTCCATTATTCAAGGAATTCTTTTGTTGTTATCTTTGGAAATTGTAGCCTTGTTTTTGTCTTTCCATCAGTACTACTCCAGAAATTTTATATCCCTGCCTCCTAGCTGATAAATTTGCCTTGAAAATGTAGAATTTTTGTTTATAGTGAGATTTTAAGGTAACTATTTCAAAATAAAGTCACAGTGTAGATAAGATCCAAATATAGATGATCTTTTATAATCTGATATTCAAATTATCATCGGTGATGCTAAGATTCATTTGTGTACTTCAGGGGGAATCATCTGAATAGATTTTACTGCATTTTCACTGAAGTCTTTGGGGACACACAAGAGAACCACATATATTTCATTTACTTAAAGTTCATTTATTGCAAATAGCAGATATAATTCCAAAATAATTGAAAGCTGACAAAAATGAAAGGCAGTGTGGTATGATGAATATAAAGAAACAAGACCCTTTTCCTGGTTAGATGCACAAGGATGGCTTAGTCCATCTAATCTTGGTTTATGTTAAGTGACTTTCCTAAAATAACACAGCTGGATTACCAAAACACTGACACTTGGAATTTCTAAAACAATTCAAAGCTGTTATTTATTTCACATTCTAAAAAAGATCCTATTTACCTATTAACTTCTAATTTTTAAATATAGAAAACAGGATGAGTAGTCTTTGTCTTTAAAAAAAGTTTCTAAATGTCACTCACCCCCCTTTTATTTCAGTAATAAAATGAAACAAACCGAACCAAATTCAACTTAACTCAACTGAATTAAAATCAAATCAAATGAATACAACCAAACCATCATCCAAACTAACCCAAACTTAAAGACCTCAAAGCAACCCAAACTAAACCAACCCAAGCCAAACCAAACCAACCCATGTGTTAAAGGCATGTGCTTTATCCTGTTTATTGTCTCTTACTGTCCCTTATGGGAGTTTTTTCTTATTGTCAGCTCCATACATCTATACCAACATTTTAATAGGATTCAGAATTTGAATTTTTTCTTCTAAATGTCTCATAGCACATTTTTAACTCATCTAGATCCTGGTTTCTGCTTTTCCTTTCTGATATTCCTACATCAGATAGTCCTTTATGTGGTCATCTTGTCTGTTCAGTGCAATAACTTTTGTTACCATCACCTGTCATCTAAATATTCAGTTCGCTAACATCACTCACTTATGTCTCTAACTGTTCTCCTATTTGCTCTTTCCTATACTTAAATTTTGTGACCCATCCTTAGATATAATCAATAAGTACAAATATTCTTTTTTGTCCTTACTTCTCTTTCTATCATACTCTGAGTTGTACTTCTTAACACTTTTTCCCTCCCATGATCTGCTTCTTTGTTTACCTCCTGTGCCCACTCATCACCCCATTCTTCTATTTGGTCTTTATATTTTATGCTATTGCCTCCTATTTATCCTATTTTTGACCTGTGACTACCTTGGATTTTTCTTAGAGCTTACTGAGTTCTCTAGTGAAAGAATTTCACTTGCTGCTATAGGAAGAATATGCTTGAGGGTTTGGCAGAATGTTGACTCTCTATTGGCAAGTTTTAGCAATCTTGCTGAAGTGTTATGCAGAATATGTTGGATATGGGATGAGAGTAAGAAAAGAAATAAATCATATTTTAAAGCATAAGAAATTAAAATGCCTACATAAGCAGTATTTTCAAGATGTGTTTAGTGACCATTAAATAATTGGGTAATTATGAACTTAAAGTTAATGTAGGCCTCCCAGGCATATAGTTTTTTCCTTATAATATTCAACCATTTGAATGCATGCACACACATCAAAAATCAGAGTAAAGTGGCTAAATCATAATGTTGGGTATCTTCTGCTCTATATTTTAAATATTACCAAGTTGACTTACATAAGTATTTTTTTCCGTTTATTTGTTTTTGTTTTATGGGGGGGGGGGTCACAACCAACGGTCCTAAGAACTTACGCCTAAGTGTGCACTTAGGGATCATTCCTGGCTGAGCTCAACAGACCATAAGGGATGCCGAGGATCAAACTAGGATTAGCCATGTGAAAGACAACCTTTCTGCTGGCTGTACTATTGCTCTGGCCTCTTCTGCAAATATTTTTCTAATTTAGACATTTAGACTGAGGCTAAGATATTTCATATGACCTTAAGCACTCTGCCAGCTTTACCAAAATGAGTACCCACTTCCTTTCTTACTTCTCTCTGTGCCACATCATGCTGGGATCCTCAAGCATACTCTTTCTGACCTTGAATTCATGGGCCAGCTTTCCAATCCTTCAGATATCACTTAACTGTGTTTTCCTCAACATCATATTTCTGGAGTATGGAACTAAGGACTTTTTTTGTTAACACATTACATATTGCCTGATTGTTTAGTAGGCAGTAAGTTAATGCTTTATTTGGTGGATGCCAAGATAAAGCAGCAAGCAAAGAGATGAATGAAGGAGAGTAGGGCAGTGCATCTTTCTGCAGCCACTGCTTTTTAACAAATGTCCCAGCTTGTGTACCACTGAACCACAGTGACATTGCAGAATGGGTTGGAACTAGAAATCAGGGCAATGAGTTGAAGAAGAGAGCTTTCCTGCCCTAATTTCTCCTCTTTGTTTTCCAATGGGGCAGGATATAGGACCTCTTTTGAGTTTCTTATTAGCTCTTTAGAAAGCCACACTTCCTAACAGGTCTTGTGGGGTTCCAGGTTCCACCAAGTTGAGTCTTGGCTATAGCAAGAGGAGCCACAAGAGGAGTTTACCTGCATATTGAGAAGCTACAACCACATAGACTCCAGGGATCCCACTGCTGTAGTATCACCTGTAACCTAAGAAGAGCTGAGTGACTAGGGAGGGCACAAAGGTCAGAAGAGGGTCTTCAGAGCTGTTTAATTCTGATTCTTCTTGTACCTTCTGTTTAGCAACTACTATATTGGACAAAGAGAGGAAAGGGCTGAAAAGATGAAGAAGTAGTGATGAAACACATTAAATTGGGATTGATAGACATGTTCCCATCAACAACAACACCCCTACCCATATGTCAGGAGAGGACCAGTGAGGTGACCACTTGGTGAGAAATGGAACTTTGGGGAATCACCTGGGAGGTGAATAGGTGTTTAGTTTTAGACTGCCATAGCAAATGAGAGATAAGGATGGGTTAAGACATACAATGGCCTGCTGTTTGATCTTCCACGGTGCCCCTGACTGACAACTAGAGAAAGTGGAAGGTCCACTGGCAACTTCTTACCAGAGCTACAGGGCTGGTGAGTTTATGTTGTAAACTTTGCAAGTATAGGGCACAACGAAGAAGAGTGGGCAGATGAATCTAGGAAGGTAACTATCCATCACAGGAGGCCTAATTTGAAACTACAAGTGCACAGTGCTCAGAAATATCCTGCTACTCCATCCAAGTTTTTGAAATTATTTCATTAAAATAAATGATCTGAGATTATAGCATTTCAGACTTCAGCTTCACTCATGGTAAATACAGATTGTTGAAACTCTGTGGCACTCATGTTTAAGATTTTGTAAAAACAGTTGCTGCTGGGGCCGGAGAGATAGCATGGAGGTAAGGCGTTTGCCTCTCATGCAGGAGGTCATCGGTTCGAATCCCGGCGTCCCATATATGGTCCTCCCGTGCCTGCCAGGAGCAATTTCTGAGCCTGGAGCCAGGAATAACCCCTGAGCACTGCCGGGTGTGACCCAAAAACCACAAAAAAAAAAAAAAAAAAAAAAAACAGTTGCTGAAGCAATAAATATTTAAAATGTGCACCCATGCCATAGTACAAAAAGTAGGACACGTGCCTTGCATGTGCGTGACCTAGGGTTGATCTGTGGCACTTCTTATGGTGCCCTGAGCCTGCTAGGAATGATCCCTGAGCACAGAGCCAGAAGGAAGCCCTGAATACCACTGGTGTATTTTCCAAACAAACAAATTAAATGTCACTTATAAATGTAAGATCCAGTACAGAAAATAATGTGTACATTTGGTTACCTTTATTCACATTTTAAATTTTATGTGAATCACATATAAACACATAGATGTGTGTCTACATATCCATGTATATATGGATATTTAGACCAAATATGGAAAGAAAAGTAGATATTTTCATCTAAAGCACAAAGAAACAGTTCTTCTTAAAGGATTACTGTCTTTTCATTATGAGTTATTAAATATCTTACATTTAAACCTTTATCCAGTGGGTTTAAGACTTCTCTCTTCTCCCAACAAGTCTCTAAAAAAAAACAAGTAGTTTTTATAGATGGTACAAGGTGGTTTTTCTTTATATTACTGTATATGTTGCTTCATTGCCATCATTCCTCATCCTCCTGCACAGGCAATCCTAGTGTCTCTCAGATCACCACTTACCTGTGTCTCCACTCTTTTCTGTTTGCTCATAATCTAAGCTTTGTTTGTCCTCCTCCACCTTCATTTCAGTAGCTCAGAAACAATCCATGATTTCCCTTGGCATTCGTCTCTTGGCTAGTTCTCAGATTTCAGCAATCTCTTCTCAGTTTAGAGTGAATGTGTATTTTACAATCAGCTTCTCTGCTCCATACAAAAACTTTGATTGAGGTTGGAGACATAGTAGTACAGCATTAAAGTACTTACCTCACACACAGCATACTTCAGTTTGATTGCAGGTATTGTGGATGGTCTCCCTGGTAACTACCAAGAATGAATCTTGAATTCCTAACCAGGAGCACATCCTGAGAAAGTGTGGCTGCCTCCATGCAACAGTTTTGTTGGGATTTTAAACACTGGAATTATAGTTTAAGGGAATATAATATTACCAACTACTCTCGTGCACAAAGTACACCTCCATTTATTTATGTCTACTTTATTATGTTTCAATTATGTATTATTATAATAAATTTCTCAGGAGGCTTGTACATCTTTTGGAAATCATTTTTCCCTGGAAACATGTATTTTATTTTTCTATTATCAATTAATTACCTTTTTCCTCCTGAAAGCTACATATCCTTACTGTTAATTGAGTTTGTTTATTCTGGGGCTATGTTCATCAATGCTCAGGGATTACTACTGGCTCTAATCACTCCTGGTCATACTAGAAGTACCATATGGGATATTAAGAATCCAACCCAATTGACCGTGTGTAATATAAGAACCGTGCCAATTTTATTACCCCTTTGGCCCACTTACTATTCTTTTTGTTTTGTATTGTTTTGTTTGGGCCACACCCAGTGATGCTCAGGGGATACTTCTGGCTATGTGCTCAAAAATCACTCCTGGGTTGGGGGACCATATGGGACTTTCGGGATAGAACCAAGTCCATCCTATGTCAGCTAAGTGCAAAGCAAAAGCTCTACAGCTGTACTATTGCTCTGGCCCCTTACTGTTAATTCTTAACCCATGATCTTATATTAGCCAATACTGATCAAATTTTTATAATATTTATAAATTTATTTGAAGAGTATTTTTGATCTTCTGTTTAGATTGCCATCTCATTGGAGGAAAAAAAAAGTGATACTTTTGTTTATTTTATTCAGTGCTTCTGCCTTTCCTAATGGCTGTGATTTAGGGTTTCATGATTTCTTTTTATTTTTCGGTAGTGACCAGATCCTCAGATAAAATGTCCTTTAGATATAGTGATAACATTGCATTACTTTATTATTTTTTTACTTCTTTAAAGACAGCAAGATTTACAGTTATTTATAAATTAGTTTTAGGCAAGCAATGTTTCAGCACCATTTGGTTGTTCTGTCCTGGCTCTCCTGTTTTCCATATTAATGGCTCTGGGGTTGGACTATATAACTAGACCATTCCTTTAAACCACCTAGTTACATGAGGCCCTTGATCTTTTCCACTTTTACTTACCCTCCATTTATTCTTGCTAACCCTTAATTTTTTCCTTCCTTGTTTTCCTCTTTCCTATATTCTAGGATCAAGGGTGATCAAGTATCTACCTTTTAATATTGCATTCTCTGGTCCAGCTATTCTATGTACCATAGATAAAGAAATACTGTTTTCTACCAATATTCAATCTTCAGATTTATGCTGCAGCTTTCTTGAAATGATAAGGTGCTTAGTTAGAATTTAAAAGAAGAACTAAAAAGGGTATAGATAAGGGATAGGTTTTCCACTAGCATTTGACTCCCCAAATCCCTGATGACCACTTTGAACTCATTTTCGAAAGTTCTTTTGTTTGTTTATTTTGTTTTGTTTTTGTCTTATTTGGGGCAACATTGGCAATGTTCAAATGCTATTCTGGGCTCATTGCTCAAAAGCCACTTCTGCAGGTATGGGGGGACAAGTGGTATAGGAGATAAGCCTAGGTCTCCTGTATGCAAAGCCAGTTGAGCTATCTTCCAGGTCACATGTCACATATTTTGAAAGGTCTTACTGCCCCAGCTTCAGTCTTGCTTCTCTAAATTCCAACCAAACACTTTAGAAAACTAAAGAGCATAGTAAGATGGGGTAATTGGAAGCAGAAGAGAGAGGGAAAAGGAGACATTGAAATATATTAATTCCCTAAGCCACCACTGACCAATTTGAAGGGTGAAATTTTTTTCAATCATTGCAGTTGCTTCCAAAATTGGTTGTGATTTGGGAATTTGGGCGAGGAAAAAAAATACTGAAATGAAGGATGGGGCAAAGAGAAGCCAGAGAAACATAGAACAGTTACTCTATCATCAATTTTCTAACTTTTTTCTAACACTCATATTCTAAATGTTCTAATGTTTAGAAAAAGTAAGCAAGCCACCTTGGGCTACACGGTTTCCAGCTGCCTGAGACTGGATTTCATCAGCATTCCTGCCAGTGATCCTGCCTGCTGCAGAGGAGGGTCAGGATGTACAAACACTGATTCCTACTGGTTTCTGCTGGGTGTCAGAAGGGAGCAGAAGCCATTTTAGGCCATAGTGCATCCAGCTGCCTGACACTGGATTTCATCAGCTTTCCTGCAAGCGATCCTGCCTACTACAGAGTTCTTGGCTGGCTCCGCCCTCCTGCTGTGCCTTGGATGACCCTGAGGACTTGAAGGGAACTCTTTGCTATGCTTGTCTGTTTCCCCTGAACACTTGAAGCTCTACTCAGAGGCCTAGGAAGCACACCCAAAAAAAAAAAAAACTGTCATGTAGAGGCCGCAGAAGAGAGTGGCCACTACTACTAGCCAAAACACGCAGGAAAAAATCACACTACAAACATGACAATGGGGAAACCTCCCAGGCAAACACCATGCACAGAGAATGAAGATGATAGCTCGGATGACCTAAAAAATTCAAACCATCTGATTAACTTCTCAGATAAGGAACTTAAAATAGCAATATGGAAGATGTTTGTAGAACTCAAAGAAAGCATAGATCAATCTAAACAGAACACAAAGACAGAAATCAGAAAACTCCAAACTGAAATAACAGATCTGAAAAACATGGTAGCTCAAATGAAAACCTCAATGGATGGCCTCGCCAGCAGGGTAACAGCAGCTGAGGAGAGAATCAGAGTACTGGAAGATGAGATATAGAAAAACTCACAGCAGAAGAAATTGTAAAAGAACCTTAAGACAAACGATCAGGCAATGGAAAAAGTACTCAAGGAATGTGAACAGATAAAAATAGAAGTCTTTTATAAACTCAACAGAAACAACATAAGAATCATTGGAGTCCCAGAGACCCAGGTAGGAGATCACCAAGAAGAATAAACTGTCAAAGATATCATCAAGGAGATACTCCAAACGTAAAGACTACATGCAATCAAATCCTACATGCCCAAAGAGTACCAGCTACAAGAGACCCAAAGAAAAACACCCAATGACAAATCCCACAGATAGAGATAGAATACTGAAAGCAGCAAGATCAAAAAGGGAAATTACATTCAAAGGAGCATCCCTAAGACTTACCACAGACATGTCACAAGAAACTCTCAAGGCCAGAAGACAGTGGTGGGATATTGTGACAAGACTGAATGAAATGAATGCCTCACCGAGAATACTGCACCCAGCCTGACTCACGTTCAGGTTTGAAGGAAGAATACATAGCTTCATGCATAAACAACAGCTCAGAAACTTCACAGATAAAAAAAAAAAACAGGCTTAAAGGAAAAACTGACAGGTCTACTTTAAGACAAGAGAGACAACAAATACAGCAAACTTATCTACAAAGATGGCATTAAATACTATGACAATCATCTTCCTTAATGTCAATGGACTAAATTAATCAATTAAAAGACACAAAATGGCAAAATGGATCAAAAAGATGAATCCAACCTTCTGCTGCCTACAAGAAACACATCTGAATAGTCAGAACAAACATATACTCAAAATCAAAGGCTGGAGGAAAATCATCCAAGCAAACAACACCCTCAAAAAAGCTGGGGTGGCCATATTAATATCTGATAACACCAACTTTATACTCAGAAAAGTGGTAAGGGACAAAGATGGACACTATGTACTAATCAAGGAATATGTGCAACAGGAAGAAATCAGACTATTAAACATATATGCACCTAATGAGAGACCAGCAAATTATCTAATACAGTTACTGACAAATCTGAAAGAAGACATCAATAATAACACAATAATTGTGGGAGACCTCAACACGGCCCTAACAACACTTGATAGGTCAACCAGACTGAAACCCAACAAAAACATACTAGCCCTGAAAAGAGTAATGGAAGAAAGAGTACTAGTAGATATATATATAGGACACTCCATCCAAAAAACCTGGATACACATTCTTCTCCAATGTACATGGGTCATTATCCAGAATAAACTACATGCTGACACAAAAAAACATACCTCCATAAAACCAAGAGGATAGAAATCTTATAGGCTACCTTTGCTGACCACAAGGCTCTGAAATTAGATGTAAACTACAACTGCACACAAAAGAAAAACTTTAACAATTGGAAATTAAACACCCTGCTACTGAACAGCTAGTGGGTCTGAGATGAAATCAAAAAGGAAATCAGAACTTTCCTGGAAACAAATGATAATGAAGACACAAACTGCCAGAATCTATGGAACACTGCAAAATTGGTCCTGAGAGAAAAATTTATAGCTCTACAAGCATACATCAAGAAGGAAGAAGGGGCATACCTGAATAACTTAATGACGCAGCTCAAAAATTTAGAAAATGACCAACAAAAGGAACCAAAAATAGGGAGACAGAAGGAAATAACAAAGCTGAAAGCAAAAATCAATGAAGTGGAAGACCAAAACACAATCCAAAAGATCAACGAAAGCAGAAGTTGGTTCTTCAAAAAAATAAAGATTGATAGACCATTGGCAAAACTCACAAAGAAAGAGAGAGAGAGAAACCTGATAACCCATATTAGAAATGAAAAGGGGGAGATCATGACAAATATTGCAAAGATCCAAAAGGTAAACAGAGACTACTTTGAGATACTTTATGCTACTAAACATGAGAACCTAGAAGAAATGGAAAAATTCTCGAACACTTATAACCTTCCACAGTTAAGTAAGGAGGATGTAGCATATCTAAACACCCCCATCACTACTGAGGAAATTGAAACTGTAATCAAACATCTGCCCATAAAGAAAAATCTAGCCCAGATGGATTTTCTAATGAATTCTTTCAAATCTTTCAGGAGGAGCTACTACCAATCCTAGCCAGGCTCTTCCATGAAATTGAAAAAAAGAAAACACTCCAAAACGGATTTGATGAAGCCAACATCACCTTGATACCACAACCATTCAGAGATGCTACCAAAAAAGAAAATTACAGACCAGTATCCCTGATGAATGCTGATGCAAAGATCTTCAACAAAATCCTGGCAAATAGGATCCAATGTATCATTCAAGATAATACACTACGACCAAGTAGGTTTCATCCCAGGAATGCAAGGATGGTTTAACATCCGTAAAACTATCAACATCATACACAACATCAACAAAAAGAAAAAGAAAAATCACATGATCATATCAATGGACGCAGAGAAAGCATTTGATAAGGTCCAACACCCATTCTTGATCAAAACTCTCAGCAAGATGGGAATGAAAGGAACCTTTCGCAATCTAGTTGTAGCCATCTACCACAAGCCAATGGCAAATATTATCCTCAATGGAGAAAAACTAAAAATCTTCCCTCTAAATTCTGGTACAAGACAAGGCTCTCCTCTCTCACCACTCCTCTTTAACATAGCACTGGAATTGCGTGCTATAGCGATCAGGCAAGAAAAAGATATCAGGGGCCGGGCGGTGGCGCTCGAGGTAAGGTGCCTGCCTTACCTGCGCTAGCCTAGGAGACGGACCGCGGTTCGATCCCCCGGCGTCCCATATGGTCCCCCAAGCCAGGAGCGACTTCTGAGCGCATAGCCAGGAGTAACCCCTGAGCGTCACCGGGTGTGGCCCAAAAACCAAAAAAAAAAAAAAAAAAAAAAAAAAAGAAAAAGATATCAAGGGAATCCAGATAGGAAAGGAAGAAGTCAAGCTCTCATTGTTTGCAGATGATATGATACCCTACTTAGAAAACCCTAAAGACTCTACAAAAAAGCTTCTAGAAACAATAGACTCATATAGTAATGTGTGGCAGGCTACAAAATTAACACACAGAAATCAATGGCCTTTTTATACACCAATAATGATAGGGCAGAGAATCATGTCAAGAAGGCAATCCCATTCACATTAGTGCCACACAAAATCAAATACCTTGGAGTCAACTTGACCAAAGACCTGAAGGACCTATACAAAGAAAACTATAAAGCTCTGCTCCAAGAAATAAGGGAGGACACACGGAAATGGAAACACATACCCTGCTCATGGATTGGCAGAATTAACATCATTAAAATTGCAATACTCCCCCAAAGCATTGTACAGATTTAATACGATCCCTCTAAAGATACCCATGACATTCTTCAAAGAAGTGGATCAAACACTTATGAAATTCATCTGGAACAATAAACACCCTCGAATAGTTAAAGAACTCCTAGGGAAAAGGAAAATGGGAGGCATTACTTTCCCCAACTTTAAACTGTACTACAAAGCAATAGTTACCAAAACAGCATGGTATTGGAATAAATACAGACCCTCAGATCAGTGGAATAGGCTTGAGTTCTCAGACAATGTTCCCCAGACATACAATCACTTAATTTTTGACAAAGAAGCAAAAAACCCTAAGTGGAGCAGGGAAAACCTTTTCAACAAGTGGTGCTGGCAAAACTGGTTAGCAACTTGTAAAAAAGCTAACATAGACACCCAGTTAACATCATGTATGAAAGTAAAATCCAAATGGATTAAAGACCTTGATATCAGACCTGATACCATAAGGTATATAGAACAACACATCATTAAAAATTCCATGACATTGAGTCTAAAGGCATCTTCAAGGAGGAAACTGCACTTTCCAAACAAGTGAAAGCAGAGATCAACAGATGGGAATACATTAAACTGAGAAGCTTCTGCACCTCAAAAGAAATAGTGCCCAGGATTCAAGAGCCACCCACTGAGTGGGAGAAACTATTCATGCAACACCCATCAGATAAGGGGCTAATATTCTAAATAATCAGGGCACTGCCAGAACTTTATAAGAAAAAAAACATCTAATCCCATCAAAAAATGGGGAGAAGAAATGAACAGACACTTTGATAAAAAAGAAATACAAATGGCCAAAAGGCACATGAAAAAATGCTCCTCATCACTAGTAATCAGGGAGATGCAAATCAAAACAATGATGAGATACCATCTCACACCACAGAGATTGGCATACATCACAAAGAATGTGAATAAACAGTGCTGGCAGGGATGTGGTGAGAAAGGAACTCTTATCCACTGCCTTCTAGTCCAACCTCTATGGAAAGTGATATAGAGATTCCTCCAGAATCTGGAAATGGAGTTCTCATTCGACCCAGTTATTCCACTCCTTGGGATATACCCTAAGAACACAAGAATACAATAGAAAAACCTTTTCCTCACACCTATATTTATTGCAGCACTATTCACAATAGCCAGGCTCTAGAAAAAAAAAAAACAAAACAACAACAACAAAAAAAAAAACAAGATGACCTTGAACAGACAAATGGCTAAAGAAACGGAATATTATGTATGCAGCCGTCAGGAGAGATGAAGTCATGAAATTTTCCTATACATGGATGTACATGGAGTCTATTATGCTGATTGAAATAAGTCAGAGGGAGAGAGAGAGACGCAGAATAGTCTCACTCATCTATGAGTTTTAAGAAAAATAAAAGTCATTTTTGCAACAATCCTCAGAGACAATGAGGGGAGGGCTGGAACTTCCAGCTCACTTCATAAAGCCTACCACAAAGAGTGATGAGTGCAGTTATAGAAATAACTACACTGAGAACTACCATAATCATGTGAATGAATGAAGGAACTGGAAAGCCTGTCTAGAGTATAGGTGGGGGTGGGGTGGGATGGAGGGAGATTTGGGATATTGGTGGTGGGAATGTTGCACTGGTGAAGCGGGTGTTCTTTACATGACTGGAACCTAATCACAATCATATTTATAATCAAGATGTTAAAATAAAGAAAATAAATTAAAAGAAAAATAAGAAAACTTAGAAGAAAAAGATGTATTACACTGTAACTTCATAATAGTGATTTGTCGTTCCTATTTATTGAATATTTATTATGCATCAAATTCTTTAAGTAAGTAAATATCAGCAGTGATCTCAAAAAAATAATAAAAAATATAAAAATATTATCCTGAAGTTTGTCTCCAAAAAAAGAAAAAGAAAAAGTAGAATATTTCATACCTCCTACTGCCCATGCTTCCTTCTACACACCAACTGTCCTTTTGTGACCCCACATCTCCCAGAAATACTCTCTCCTAAAACAAGAGCAGTTCACTTCTACTAGGCCCATGAGCAATCTAGAGACCATCCCCAGCCTCCCTTTTGATCTCTATGGTGGCAAAGGCTTCTATAAGACAAAGACTTAGATTTAGCATTTTTATGAGCTGAACTCAAATGTTTTCTCTCTGATGTTTTTAGATAACTATAGCTTCCCATTGTAGCTATATCATTATATATCAGTTATATCATATATGATTCTATAATCTCTGTTACAATATTTCTAAACTGTAATGCAAACTTATCCTCACTAAACAGGATCTTCTTGACATAAGTGATTTTTTTTTTATTGATGACTCAGGGGCCATCAGTATGGTTCAAATATAGTGATGCCCTTAGGCATGGTTGTAGTTCTGGACAATGTGGCCAGCACTTACTGCCTGGCTTTCCCAGTTAGTGTATTTTCTGCCACCTCTCTCACTGACACCTGTCACTTTTCATAGTGCTTGCCTCTAACAGCACCTTACTTTGCTGCTTCTAATTTGTAACCTTGGTGGTTGCCATTGGAAACCAGGCAAGAAATGTGATAAAAAAAAAATCATCCCCCTGAACATCACTGGCTCTGATTTAAAGAGGGTTCCAGGTTTCATACTCTACTTTGAGAATAAAAAGGAAGAGGACATGCATTGGAAAGCTCTCTTCTCTGTCTTTCAGAAACCTGGTGAGGACACTAAGTACTGCTTCCCTGTAATAATAGTACTGTAGAATCTGTAGCAACAAGAATAGTCAGGCTAGAGAGATAGTATAGGTCGCAGCTTGCTTTTCTTGCATGTGGCCAACCCAGGTTCAATCCCTAGGCCCACTAGCAGTGATTTCTGAGTGCAGTGCTTCGAGTCAACTCTGAGCATGACTGGGTGTCTCCACCCCCTCATAAAAGTAAGAAAATGTAGTTTAAGAGTCAACAAAGTCTGAATTATTTGTTGGTTCAAACATACACCCTTTCCCAGAGCAGAGTGGGTGAACGTCCACAGATCCTTATACAGATTGTCCTAGGCAGCTGTCCAATTTAAGTAGAATTATTAAAAGAGGTCCACACTCAATTATGGTTTTAAAAATGAATCTAGGCAGCCTCAGATTCTGGCCAGGTTCCTGAGAACAAGCAATTCTCTTAAAGACATTGAGGGTCAGTGGAGAAAATCAGATAGGATTTTTAACTAATCTTTACAATTATCTGTTTTTGTGGTTAACTATCTGGAAACCTTGAGGAAAATGTAAGGGTTGAGTTTCTTAAAATGTTGTCAAGGGCAGATCAACAGATCTGGAGGAAGGCAAATAATTTTAAAGCTTCTGTTCTTTGATTGGTTAAGCTAATGTTTACAGATTTCTGCCTCCTGCTAGTGCCCTTTTGATATCAGTATAGACATATTTTCTTGAATTAACTCTGACAGCCACAACACTTGAACTCTGGAAGATTTTCAAAATAGGACCAAATTCTTATGAAAAAAAGATTTAATCACGGAACTTTTCTTTTTTTTTTTTTCCTCTCTCATTATCTACACCTCTTTTTGCTTCTGCTCTCCTTTAACATGGACTTAAAACAATGGCAAAGATACTTTATCAAAACTTAGCTGCTGGAACAAAAAGGTAGGAATCTAAGTAACTATGCAGTTCCTAGTTTTAAGTATGATATCTAGTGAAAATTGATAATATGTTGACTCAAAATTCTGCGTTGATAGGTAGTTTAGAACAGTCTAGAGTAATGTACATTTCTTCCAATGAAAGTATTAACTATTTTAAGATCAGGAACCCAAGTTCTAAGTGAATCTCTGATTACTATTCCAGTAAGAATAATCACACTTAAGAGATGATGATGAGAACCAAATGAATGTAGTCTGATTCTATCTACTGTCAGAAGCTTCTGCTTGTTAACATGGATAATACTAATAGAACCTTAAGGCCTATTACCTTCACTAATTAAGCTTGGTGAGTTTGTATGAGGCTCCCCATTCTGTCTACTGTTATGTGAAACTCCACACCTTCTCCTTTACAGGAGATCTTTAAGGGATTTCAATGAGTGCCTCTCTTTTCCTACTCTGTTCTTTGGTTGGTTCTGGTTTGTTAGTGAATTCTGGAGGTGGATGACAGGTTAATTTACATATCAGTGATTCTGTCTGTCCTCATGGCTGTGATTTGGTGCTTTATGATTTCTTACCACCATAACTTTGTGTATACTTCACGTATAAAAGAGGTGAATGGACCCAGGAAGGAGTTATTATCAGCATTATGGAGGTGTCCTGAGCCCATGCTTATTGCAGGAAGTATATGCATGTGCCTATAAGGTGTGAGACAGAGAATTATCATGGGTAGTCAGTTGGCTGAAATGAAGAAATAATTTGATCAGCCAGCAAAAATACATGGTCCAATTGATGCTCAACACTGACTCAGGATTAATCAAAATCTAAAATTCCAGCTACCAGGGGAAGTAACATAGAGAGTAACAGTACAGAGCAGCTAAAAATGTGAGTATAAAATAAAAATCCACGAGTTTTGATCTCATCCCCATGCCAAGTGTCTAAATCCTTAGGCTGATGGATCTAAAGCACCAGCATAGTAGCAGAGAAATAATACCAAGCCAGTCAGGAGAAGATAGAGAACATGGCATTCATGGCCATTTGTTTCATGCTCTCTGCCCCTGCCAAAAGCCAGCACTCCCCTTTCTTAATTCAAACCAATTCCTAAGAGGAAAGTTTGAGAGAGAAAGAGAGAGAGAGAGAAACAAAAGTACTACCCAGTGGGTTTTTACATATTAAAGGAAGAGGCTTAGAGAAAGAGGAAGTTAGGGGAACACCTTTGTTTAGGGTTGTTATCTAGTATTATCTCATAGTTCCATCTTTTCTGTTTGAAACAAAAAAATTTACAAAATTTGTGATCTCATTTTTTCCACCAGAAAAATTAAAAATTAAAAATTTTAAATTAGAAAATCAAAGCAACAAAGTTTTAATTGTATATATCATTCTCAAAACAATCAGCCTTCTCCATATCTTATACACATCACAAAACTTTTATAGACTTCTCTGAATATAAACATTAGAACCTTTCTGTAGATAAACACTTAATTTGAAAATTTTTAAACATTCTTACAACAAGCACTGTAATACAAGTCTAGAACATCCAAAATCCCTTCCATAAACTTTTCTAAACAAAATTACAAGACCATATCTATGTACATAATTTGAAATAAGTTTGCTAAACATTCTTAGCACTTTAATAAGAGTCTATAATATCCAAGTTCTTCTTCAATTGACTTTTGTGGACAAAGATATTATAACGTTTTTGCAGACATAATTTGAGGATAAGTTGCTATAGAATATACACAATAAAACATCATAGCAATTTGGAAACATTCACTAGGATAGCTAAGAACTTTAAAAATTCTAACATGCACTTCCTAAGAATTGTGCAAACTAATATTAAACTACTAAAACTGAATACAAAATATTCTGTTCGCAGAGGGACTTAGAACAGTAGCTATTAAGATCAATACAAATGAAACAGTTTAACCAGCAATATAGTGACCAATGCATATAGGGTCAAGAGATTAGCCTAGAAGAAAGTTAATTTTTTGGAGGTAACCAAGGTGTAGGAGGTTCTGGAAGCAGCTTCTCAGTTGGCCTTCAACTGGGCTTGAATCATCCATCTTCTGTATCTTCTTCTTCTGTATTAGAATGATGAGTTTACCTGGGATGACAAGGCCTTCAGTTCCTGAACTGGAATCTGGGTTGGGGTGAACCCACTCATTTTCTTGCTGTTAGTCTCCTCCACTAACGGAGTTTTCTCTTTGGTTTATGCTCCATTAGCGACCTTGAAAGCTGCTGCAGGTTGGGGAACTGATGTCTTCACGTTGGTGAAGAAAGGCTGTGGACCTTGGCTTCTGGGATGCTGCTCAGAGTCTTCAGCTCTCTTCCCTTCACTGCCTGCTTCTGTCCATTCTGAAGGGCCTCTGCCACATTCATAATAGGTGCCATGTACACTGATATTCTTGGTGATGAGCATTGCACATTCAGTCCAGTTCAAAAAGGTCATGATGGTGATTAACTACCAGAGATTCAAAGCACTCACCATTGTTGGGGTCTCTTTGGGTCCCTGGGTCCTGTGTCCCTGTTCAGACACCATTTGTAAAATAAAAATCTACAAGTTGTGATCTCACACCATATGCCTTGTTTCTAACCCCTTAGGTGGATGGATCAGAAGTACTAGGGTAACCGTGGAGAAATAATACCAAGCCAGTCAGGAGAAGATGGTGAACATAGCATACATGGCTCTTTGCTTTGTGCTATCTCTGCCCTGCCAAAAGCCAGCACTGCCTTTCTTTATTCAAACCAATTTCAAATACCAAGAGAGGGAAGCTCCAGAGAGAGAAACAAAAGTACTATCTGGTGAACTTTTACATATCAAAGAAAGAGGATTAGGGAAAGAGGAAGTTGGGGGAACACCTTTTTTAAAGTTGTTAGATAGTCTCATCGCAAACGTGGGGAAGCAGCTTCTGACCAAGAGAAGCACAGTGGTCTGAGTTAGGACCTTTAACATGGAAGATAAAACACATAGTTCAGCCAACCACTGCCCCTCCTCCCAAGACTCAAGGGCATGACTGCCTATGAGGCTGGAGTGGAGGGAATAGGACTCAGTAACACCAAAAAGGGTTGATGGACTTTGGGTTTCATGGTATGAGCCTGCAGTTAGTACCCAGTTTGCTAGCAAGCATATGATGACATGAGGTTGGAGGGGAACAGCTTATGCAGTTCTGAGGAGGGTGATAGGAAAGTGAATCCTCTGCTTCACTCTGCTGTACCTATTTGGGGACTAGACACCAGCCCCTCTCAGCAAGTTAGTATGGAAGGCTTGCTCTGAGGTGACATGCCTCTTGAGGTAAGATTGACTAAGATTCCACCCCTACAAATGCTGAACAATATGGAACCAAGGTTGAGCTAAGGCTTTCCTCCCTCACTGAACTTAGAGGCAGCTGCATTTTAAAGCCCCATTGGACAACTTGACACACTGGGGAGATTCCAAAGGTTTCTGACATTGTGGATTCCATCTTCCTCTTCCTCCTGCTCTATCATCTGGAGAACTAATCCCTGGACTATGACCCTAGCACTGTTTTCCCTTTGCTTTCTTGCTGATTTTGGCAAACACAAAAACAATAAATAGATCCAAAGTGAGAAGAGAAGAAAATCAGGCTACATATTCACTTATTCCCTCTACTACCCCCGTTCTGTTTCACCAGACTGCAGATTTTCTGCAGGAAGCCCTTGTCCTTTCTTCTTTATCTCCAACCTCAGTAACATTCTATCATCTTGCCTTTGCAGGAACCATGACAAGAGAGTCTTGTTCTTGCTAGCCCTGAGAGAATAAGCATAAGCCTTTGATTTCCCATTTTCTTCTTCCATCTTGGCTGTCTTACCATCTTACTTGTCTCTTTATTAAAAAAAAACTTTCATTATTCACACTGAGAATGTCATTTATTTCAGCTGGAATATCTGGCCAAGGTAGAGGAATTAAAAGTATAAAAAGAGAAGGTTCATAAGAGATGCAGTGAGGACTATGTGCATATAACTCATAGAGCTCATACTGGTACAGAAAGTTCCCCAGATCCCTCTACTGGGAGAGATGACTTAGGACAATCCATTGGCAAAAATCAAAACAAAAGATAGGATAGCTTCATGGAAGCTGGTGATAGAAAGGCTATTTGATCTATAGTAAGACAATCTGGAGCCATGTCCACTTTTGCATTGTATATATTTTGGAAAGGCACTTAAGGTTTGGGAGCTATTTTTCCCCCATAAAATTGGGCTGAGATTCAACAGAGACATAACATAGAGGCACTTGAGAGTCTGTGAAGCATTGTTCAAAGGACCAATGTTATTATTGTTATTCCCAGAGATTCCCTGCTTCTCCACATTGTCTGTTTGCCACTTGCTAATTTATATTCTACATAACACTACTTCTGGCCAATTTCTCCCTAAAAAGTGTTTAAATTTAAGTAAGTTGGAAAAATACTGCATATTGTATTCTGTTTGGAGATTCTAATACACCTTAATGTACTAAAACCTCTTTCCACTCAATATTGACCTCATAAAATGGGTGAAATACCCAAGAGTTCAAAAGATCCATTTTTTGCCTCAAAAATTGAAAATACACAGAGGTATGTAAACACATAAATTTATCAATTTAGCCATCTCATGGTAACTCTTTTACTTAAAACTTAAACATAAAAAATAAAACCCTATTTCAATTGTTTGTAATCATTACAACTAAGTAGAATGCAAGCTAAAGGGTAGATCAGGATAATCACTATGGTAAATGGGGTGGAAACGCATACAATCTCCAGTGCTCTTCAGTGTACCAACTTCAACACTTCGTTTTCCAGCAATCAAAAATGCAAATGAGTTTGCTACGAACATTGAGCCATTACATTTTTAAAGTAAAATTTTCTATAATCATTAGTACTTTAGAGGACCAGACTGTCTGGTATCTCTTAAATAATTTCAATAGATACAAGCTATTGGACACGAGGAAAATTAAACAGCTGATCTCAACAGGTTATTTGTTTGTTTTGTTTTCCTGGTGGTACTGATGAGGCCCTGGTGAGCACTCTACTCATCAGTGAGTAGATATTTAAGATTAGTTTTTTCTGGAATATTTCAGGTATAAAGGAGAATAGAAATTGCTGGTAAAAGTCTGGCTTGTAATCACCAAGTCACTTGGGCACTCAAGAAAGTTTTAATGTTCAATAGTCTCTTACTCAAAAGAATTATATTTCAGTTGTTCTTATTTTCCCACTTCTTTTCAGAAGCTTTTTGGTACTGTCTTTAGAAAAGAAAGTGAGAATTAAGAATCATCCAGGGAGATTGTACAGCAAGCAGGAGTTCTTTGCCTGTAGGAGGCCTGAGTTTGATCCCCAGAACGGAATGGATCAACAAGCACTGCCAGGAGTGTCCTGAGAATCAAGCCAGGAACAGTCCCTGTGTACCACAGGGTATAGTCCCACAAGCAAAAATATGCAGAGCAGGAATTCAGCTTTGCTTGGCATGTTCACCTTCTATTTGTTAATTCTGTCTGCGTCCATAAAATAAATTCTGTGGCTGCCTTTGCACTATGATTTATGGTGGAACTAACTGACCCAGCAAAAAGTCAAAGAATGACTGAGTGTCCCAGTCATATCCTGATCCACAGTTGCATTCCAGCCAGGAGTCCACCTTAGGTGTAAAGGTACTTCTCACGTGTCATCAGGTAAAAGCAGCTTAGTGAGACTTCCGAATGTAGCATCTCTGAGATAGCACAGCAGTAGGGCATTTGCCTTGCATGCAGAAGGACGGTGGTTTGAATCCCGGCATCCCATATGGTCCCCCGAGCCTGCTGGAGATAATTTCTGAGCAGAGTAGCCCCTGAAAGCTGCCGGATGTGACCCAACTCCCCCTCAAACGTAGCATCTCTGGGGGATACCTATGGTCCCCCGAGCCTGCTGGAGATGAGTTTTGAGCATAGTAGCCCCTGAGAGTTGCCGGGTGTGACCCAACTCCCCCTCAAACATAGCATATCTGGGGGATACCTAAAAGATTGTATCACTATGATGCTACTCCCCTCTTCTCTAAGTCTCACCTGCCATTTTTGGAGAAGCAGTGTGAAAATGCTTCTTCCAGAGGAAAAGCACAGACTATTTATCACACATCCTTTGACTTCATTCTTTCCCTGCTTTAATTCTGACAGTGATTTTAAAGAAAATGTTTTAAAGTGATTTTAACTGCAATTATGGGTTTTCCAAAGTTTACTGTGAATGCCATTTATGAAAATAACTTCCCAAAGAAAATCTTTTTCCTCTCTCTACATAATATAGGGCATATATAGGGTATATAATATATACATAATTTATATAATATAGTAGTGCGCTACAGATACATGTCATCTCTGGTTTTGAAGGTTCATGGACACTACTGGAAGAGCCTGGGTCACCCAAGGCACTGTAACCCTTTGTCCACAGATCTTTGCATTAAACTGTTGAACCTGCTTGGCATCAGATCACCAGAAACACACTAAATTCATCAACACCCAAAATAAAGATAAAAATAAAAACTCTATAAGCTAGAGTTGTGGTGCTGTGTTTTAAAAGCACTAACTAAAAGATGGGCCAGAGAGATAGTACAGCTGATAGCATGTATATCTCGCATGTATCCAACCCAGATTTGATACTAAGCACCACATATTTGATCCCCAGACCATCAGGTGTGATCCTTGAATACAGACCCAGGAGTAATGAACACTACTGAATGTGACCCAAAATCAGAGTTGTAAGATCAATTCTGCAAGAGTAAGAGAAGTTATAGGTTACTTTCCCCTCTGAACTCAGTGTTGCCAAGTTAGTGAGTGATTGGGAAGATAAGTAGAAAAATGATCATGCATTCTTCAACCCAGGGCAGGAGGAGATGAGTTTACCACAAAGTAGGCAAAAGGACCTTATGAAGTCAAAAGGTTTGTGCTGTGACTTCATCACATTTATGCTTTGATATGAGCACAGAGATTTGGCATTATTTTCCATCTGGGATAAGTGGTTCCTATTTCCAGACTCACTTTTTCCTGCCAATGCCATTTACCTTTAGTGCATTAATAGCTGGCTCCTCCCAGCAATTTTCTGACTTTTGACTGCGAACTATGTAAGCGGTTTAGGTGTTTTCAAAAAACATATTTGGTTACATCCTCATTATGAAAAATAGTTGCTAAGACTTCTTCACTTAAGAGTGTTCAAATCATGATTGTCATGATTTCATTATCTTTATTGACTGCACGTATTCACTTAATGCTGTCAATGCTTGACTACATTTAACCAACATAGTAATAGTATAGCCAAATCAAACAAAGATAGTTTCTTATATATGCATATGCATATATATACACTATACATTATCTATTAATCATGCCTGCCTCACAGAATTGTAAAGATTAAATGAGATTAAGTATGTATGTATGATAACACTCAGTAGAGTGTTTATCATTAAATATTCATTTAATAAGCTTTAGCTGTCATAATGATGAATAACAGAAACATGGAGAAAGTTCAAAGCACAGATCCTAGGGATTTCCTATGATTTCTTCTATTTTAAAGCTTCATTTTTGGGGTACATTATAATCTACTGGATGATCGTAATCATAGAACTTGAAATTATGTATTTTATTATTTGTCTTGTTATATAAAAGAGGAGGAAAATTACAGAAATATTGGAAAAAATGGTAACAGAATTCCATGTTTCTAAAGTTTTAATAGCATCATTTGCTATAAAGAAAAAAGTTTTCATGTTGATAACTTTTTACTTAAAACACACACACAAACAGTTATGTAGACTATGTAAATAAAGGAAGTTGCTAAAGCATTGTAGGAACTTCTTTATCAAAATAGCTTCCAAAGTCTGAATGATGAAACTTCCTTTTTTTGTACACCTTTGCCTATATGAAACATTTATTTTCTGACTACCCCATGTGCACTTTGCTTTAATTTGCTCAAAAGGCTTTTATATCTATAGGTCTTTAGAACCACATAATAATATTTAGAGACATTGGATCAGGTTACATAATCTTCATATGTAAAAGGGTTTAATGATAAAAATGAGGGGCTCTATAAAGGATACTGAAGACAGAGAGTTCTCCACAAAAGAAACAACAATCCCATATTTATTTTAGAGATGCTACTGTTAAATTTACTGATGTATTCATGATGATATTTATTTTGCAATTATTCTTTCTTTATTTTAATATAGCATTTATTTTATAGAAAATAATAAAATAATATGTGAATCATCTTGGCTAGTTCAAAGGTCATCTTGAATATGTTTAAATGATGTCATTTATAAATGATAAATTTGAAATTATAATTCAGTGTCATATAATTGTATATGTTAGTTTATTATCCCTCATATACATTTGCATTAAGTACCATCATCTGTACCTATATATATATATATATGTCCAAAATGCATATATACACATAAAGATTCCAGAATTTTGTACCTTTAAAGCCCATACTATTATTCTATCCTCACATCTTCCCCAATGAATCCTTAGAAGCCATCTCAAATGACCCAGAACCTGAGCAACAAAGAGTATTGAATTTATCTATAAATATCCTTGCCTTATTCTCAAGAAAATAGGAGCTCAAAACACAGCATGGTAAGAGATAATGTTTGATAAATGTTGTCAAATTTGGAAACAGTTCCAACTCTTCCAAAAGGTACATTCAACATATACAGAGTCTCCAAGGGCCAGTAGACCCTGAAATTCAATTGTTCCCCAGAATCTAACCAAGAGTGTCTGCTAAGTCAGGGAATATTTGCAGGGTTTTGCAGAGGCTCATAAACCACTTCTCCTACAATCACCATCAAACCCAGTCATAACCTATAAAGAGAAGACACTGAGGGGCAGTTAATCTGATTCTGCTCAACCCAGAAAAATATAAAAGTCAGAGAAGAACAGATCAGGGCAAGAGCAAAAGATGATCCCCAAACAGCTGCCTTATTTCTTTTGCTACCCAGAGTATAAATAATGTATAAACTGCTGGTATAAGGCTGAGGAGTTAAAGATCTAGATCTTCTGCAATTAATGTAGACCCAGAGACTGCTTGCTCAGGTGATATTTTAGGGCTGCCAAATAGATATATATGTATATTTTATAATTTTATATAGTCACTGTGAAATTATAAAGTTATTTATGATTGGGTTTCATGCTACAGTGTTTCAATACCAATATCCTCACATCATTTGCCTCCCACCAGTCTGCTTTTATAAGAAGTGTTTTTTTAAAATATAAATTTTTGCACTGGGGTTCAGAGTACTGTTGCTGGTAGGGTCTCATTCATAACACTTTACCACCTTCAAGCACCATATCCTCCTGTTTTACGGCTTTCCTTTACCATAGGCATTTCCTACTTCCCTGTCCTCTCTCTTCTCCTGCCTCCTCAAGGGACCTGCTTCTTATTGAATACCTGTTTTCATATTCCATTGTTTCCTTTGTCTTTGAGTATTAGTTATTTCACATTTATGATTATATTCTGCATTTGACAGAGATTATTCTGTCTGTCTCTCTCCAACTGACTAACTTCAAGTCAGCATAAAACTCTCCAGGTCCCTCCATGTCCAAGTCAGCAAATTGCATGACTTTATTTTTGAAGATTGCTGTGTAGTATTTTGTTATGGATTGTACTATAGTTTCTTTATCTAGGTACCTATTTTTCAATAGTAGGGTTTCTAGATTTTGGTTAGCATGCATAGTGCTGCAATAAACCTAGGAGGGAAAATATATTTTATTCATTTTGGACCCTTGGGGTAATATTTCAAAAAGTAAGAGAGGAAATCAGAGTCTGTAACCTGGCTTAGTAGCCTGAGGATTTTCTTTCACTGTGTGAAGGAAGGGTTTCTCTCTCTTCTCTCTCTCTTTCTCTCTCTCAGAGGAAAAAAAGAGGATATCATGGGGGAAATTAAAATATTCCTGAAAATAAATGAGAATGAAGACATGACCTACCAAAACTTGTGGGACATGAAAAAGTGGTATTGAGAGGAAACTTCATAGCTATGCAAGCATTCATCAAGTAGAAAGAAAAAGACCTGATTGCACCACTGAAACTGAAAAATGATCAGAAAATGAATCCCAAAGCAGGTAGGAAGAAGGAAATAATAAAATTTAAAGCATAAATGGAAGTACTGGAATCCTCCCCCAAACCACCAAAAGATCAGTGAAACCAAAAGCTACTTCTTCAAAACAATAAACAAGATTGGTAAAACATCAACAAAATTCACAAAAGAGATAGAGGATAAAGAAAGAGGGAGAGAGAAAGGGAGAGAAAAAGAAAAAAAGAGAATGATAGACCTATTGTAAACTATTCAGAAATAAAAGCACACCCAGTGATGGTAGGGCTTACTCCTGGCATTGTGTTCAGAAATTACTCCTGGCAGTTTCAGGAGACCATATGGGACTCTAGGGATTGAACCCAGGTTTTCCGCATGCCAAGCACATGCCCTATTTGCAGTACTATCTCCTGCTTGTGTATGTAGCCAATATCATGTTGGTATGCAGTTTGTGTGTAGTTACTATATATGCAGTACTCCTATAATGGTCATATCTATACTGAACACAGATATTTTTTTCCTTGTTATTGTGCGCTGAACCACCCTGTAGAGAACTTACATTGATAAAGTTATCTTAGTCATTAGTATATGAGAAGAAACACGTAAGTCTTAGATAAGCAGCCCTGGATTTTCAGCTCTGGTCCTGAACCAAGAGGGGCTGTTATTAGCCATTTTCTTACTATGAATTAAATAATCTCAGTTTGGTTTGTAAATGAGAAGATATTACAATTTTAAATCAATCATTCTTGATGCTTTCTCTGGATACCCCAAAGGGGGAAGAACATCCTTGAAAATTGTGGAGGTGAGGTGAATATAGGAAGAATTTGTCCAAATCAGGAGGCTCTGGTTTTGTATGAGCGTCGATAACTTCTCAGAGAAGGGAAGGAGATGGAAGAAAACATCAAGTAACTTTGCCCCGAGTCATTTGAGCAAACTTGAAGAGACAAGCCTTGCGCCAATGAAGTTATCACTTGTACAGCTACTGATGTAGAATGAAAACTCTCTTTCTCAGGAACTAGCAACTCAAATTGGACAGATAATCCACCGTGGGAAACAATCAGTGATGTACCCGCGTGGCCTGATGAAGAATAAACCCGAATGACTGACAGTGTGTCTGGCTTCTCAGGCGGATTTTCCGCAGCACTTTCTAGAGCAGCTGGAAAGACATGCAGTTCTTTCTCCCTTTCTCATTCTTTTCATTTTGCTGTAACTCAGAGTCTATGGGTTCTCTCTTCTTTTCTGACACTTTTATCAAGATGTGGAAGGAAAAAAAAAAGAAAAGAAACAGGAGAAGATGTGAAGATATCCTAGACCTAAAACTGTAGGATGACCCTTTCCACTGCTCAGCGTTGGAGAAAAGCAGGGCCTACGCCTGTCTTCTAACTTTGTCTTGCGACAGATGATTTCCTTGTCCTCTGGAGCCTCTGCTTTTCACCGCCTCAGGAAGGATAAGTCTGGCATTTTTTTCCATCCATGATCCAATTAGCAGAGAAGGGAGCTGCTCGACTTGCAACAACAGACAGACTCGGGGATGAGCCGCACAGAGGAAAAGCAAACTCCTTAGAAGCTCTTTATGGGCTTTCTGCGCACAGCTGCCTTTCTATTCTCAGTTATCTGAGAGCAAAGGCCCTGAGAGCTGCATGAGCTGCCCCCCGGTTGCCATTCACCACCCAGCAAAGGGTGTGGGTATTCTGGAAGTAGATCCTATGGGTGCAGGTTCACTAGAACTCATCATTTTCTAGACCTGGGAAGAGGACCAGAGAAGTCTACTTGAGGATTAAACTCCCAGGAGAAAGTCTTTTCTTTTACTCAACAAAGAAGCACCATTTTACATAATTTGTGATTCTTTTTTTAAATCTTGAAACAGGAAATTCCATTTCCTCTATATAAATTGCCTATGGGTGGAAATTGAGGAAACTCTGCCCTTTCTTGGGAATAGAAAGAATTCCAAATGATTTCTGTTTATTTTATTTTAGTTTTGAAAAGGCACCAGTTTTGTGAGGGGGGACAAAAGGATATTTTAAGAGATGAGTTCCTTTTTCTGTACTCCAGGGCCCATGATTTAGGTAAAACACTTGCCACTCACTTAGTCCTATCTGCAGTTTAAGTTTTGTATGCATCCATGTTGGCCAGTGGTTGGTTCTCAAGCAAAGGCAGCATCACTGCTTGCTCTGTGCTGAAATCATATTTTTAAAAATAATTAGTGTGTTCAAATCTGGCGTGGTGATGTGAGGAGCACAGGATTCACTGTAAGGAGAAAAAATCTTAACCATTGCACAAAAAAACCAAAACAAAACAATAAAATGATCTAATCCGAACTATCAAAGCAAGCTTCTTTTATTAAAAAATATATCTATATTTATTTAGACAGCATAGTTACAATTTTTTTCACAGATAAAGTTTTTCATGATTGAGTTACAGTTATACAATATATAACAGACTTCACTAGTGTACCTTTTCCAAAACTGAAATCAGCAATTTCCCTCTCACCCTCCCTGATGCACTTTTTCCTTCCACCCATCCTCTCCCACCTGCTTCTGGGGCAGGCATTTTACTTCAATCTCTCTAATACTTTCTTCCTCTCTCTCTTTTATTTTTTGACATTGTGGTTTATACTACAGCAAATGAAGGAGTGCCATGAATATTCCTTTCATATTAGACTATTCTCTAACTGCTCTTGCCACTCTGTGGCAAGTGTCCTACCGTGGACAGGACTTCCTATTCTCATCTCTATTGTCTCTGGATATCATCCTCACACTGTCTTTTATTTTCCTTATATGTCACTGGTGAAATTATTCTATTTTTATTCTTCTTCCTCTGACTCATTTCACTTAGCATAATAGTCTCCATGTCCATCCATGTATAAGCAAATTTCATTTCATTTTCTTCATAATGGCTGCATAGCATTCCATTGTATAGATTTACCACAATTTCATTAGCCACTCATCTGTTGTCGGGCACCTCAGTTGCTTCCAGATTCTGGCTATTGTAACTAGTGCTGTGTGAATATAGGAGTACAGAGGTCATATGGGTATTGTGTTTTTGTGTTCTAGGGTATATCCTTAGGAGTGGTATTGCTGGATCATAAGAAAGCTCAATTTCCAGGGTTTTTTTTTTAAGGAATTTCCAAAATGTTATTCAGAAAGTCTAAACTAGACTAGATGCATTTCCACCAGCTGTGAATGAGTGTCCTTTTCTCCCCACATCCATGCCAGCACTGGTTGTTCTTGTTCGTTTTTACACATACCAGTCTCTGTGTGTGAGATAATACCTCATTGTTGTTTTGATTTGCACTTCCATAATGATTAGTGATGTAGATCATTTTTTATATGCCTTTTGGCTATCTGTACTTCCTTGAGGAAATATCTGTTCATTTCTTCTAGCCATTTTTTTTTAGTTTTGGGGCCACACCTGGCAGTGCTCAGGGGTTACTCTTGGCTATGCACTCAGAAATCACCCTGACAGACTTGGGGGATTATATGGGATGCTGGGAGTCAAACGGGGGTCTGCCCCGCTGTGTACAAGGCAAATGCCCTATCGCTGTGCTATCTCTCTGGCCCCAATTCTAGTCATTTTTTGATGATAGTTTTTGATGATGGTTAGATTTTTTTCTTGTTTTGTTTTGTCAGTACCTTATTTATCTTAAATATTAATTCTTTATCAGATGGGTATTGGGTGGATAGATTCTCCCATTCTGTGGGTAGCCCTTGTATTCTAGTTACTGTTTCCTTTGAAGTTCAGAAGCTTCTCAGTTTAATGTAATCCCATTTGTTCATCTCTGCCTCCACTTGCTTGGACAATGGTGTTTCCTAATTGAAAATGCCTGTAGTCTAAATAGCAAGGAGTGTTTTGCCTATGTTTTCCTCAATGTACCTTATGATTTCAGGTGGTAATTGAGATACACTGTGTGGTTCTTCCACAATGTCCTCAGCTTCTTTTCCTGAATCTCTAGTAAGGCCCAAGATTTAGGGCAGCAAAGCAGAATTGCTGTGTTAAGAGTGATCTTAAACCAGTTGAGTAGTCACAAACATTCTAACATTTTCAGTGACTTACATTATAGTTGATTTTTCCTTTCTTCACCCTTTTCATTGGTGGTATCCCAGATTTACTCATGTCCTCATCTCTAGGTTCCAAGATAAATGCTTCTCCATGTGGCATTATCAGTTGAGAATTAGAAGAGTGGGTGAAATCTTGCTTTCAAGCAGTGCACATAATTATACCCACTTTTCCTTGGGCCCAAGCAGATCATATGAATTAAACTAATATTAAGGAGAAACATATATAACTACTCTTTCAGGAAGGCACAGAAAAGTACTTTAAAAGCTAATAAAGGAAGGGCGGAGCAGAGCAGTGACACAGCGATAGGGCATTTGCTTTGCACTCGGCTGACCTAGGACAAACCTCAATTTAATCCCCCTGGCTTCCTATATGGTCCCCCAAACCAGGAGAAATTTCTGAGCACATAGCCAGGAGTAACCCTTGAGTGTCACTGGGTGTGGCCTCCCCCACCCCGCCAAAAAAAACCTAATAAAAATGCAATCCACTTTAGGAGAAGTAAAACAGAGCTAAAGGCTTTTTATTATGACAAATCTTCTTAAAATGGGCCCTACAAAATATTTAACCCATAATAACCCAGAACAGAATTAAATTTCTGGTTTTCATGGATTAAAGCTTTTGAAGCATAGGATGGGAGTAGAATGAAAAGAATAAAGTAGTAGGTAGAATCTTTTGTTTGTGTCATATATACTCAATATGCATCATAGAGTTATAGTTATAGATCTGTATATAATTTTAAGTTATAAGACATTTATATATTTCAGTGTTTAACTAACACTTTAACTAACACTAACACTTTAGCTAACTTTAATTAACACCTCTTTCATTTCTATTGTTTTTGTGGGTAGCACATTTTAATATATAGTTGACCTTAAAATATCACACAATTGATATCTATAAGGTCTCATTTTTATCTGACATTGCTGTGCTATGATCTATTTAATTTTCTTACTTGGAAATATGTTCCCTTAAGCAACATCACACCAATCCATCACCCATTCTCAAGTCCCCAATAATCATCATTATGTCTTTGAGTTATGAGTTGAACTATTTTGAGTTAGGTTGATTGGACCTATAAGTATTTATATGAAGCTAACTGTGTTTCTTCTTTAGTTTATCTCACAAAGCATGATAACTTTACAATCCAGCCATACTGTTACAAATGCACAGGAACTTTTTCTTATGAATGAATAATAGTCCAATGCTGTGTTTGTGTGCACATGAATACATATCCTATAGCGTTTTATTTTACAGTGACTATGAGAGTACTTTTTGACATTCTGTTTTTATTTCACTTGAAATAAAATATAGCCAGAAGTGGAATTTTTGGATCATATGGGAGTTACAGTTTTAATATTCAAGGAATTTCCATGTTGTTTACATTGTACTAAATCCTCAGTGTACATGGATGTTTTTTTCCATCAATGTTTGTGATCTTAGGCCTTCTTGATGATAGCCATTCGCACAAGTGTGATGCAGTAGTTCACTGTTGCTGTGGTTTCTTTTCTCTAATCCCTTGGTGATTTTAGGTATCTTTCCATGTAGCTTTTGTAAGTGGGATGTCATTGTTTGGGGAAAAATATATTAGCTCAAGACTAAAGTGATAGCACGGTATGTAGTATGCTTGCCTTGCATGTGGCCAATCCAACTTCAATCCCAATATCCCAAAATGTCCCTTGAACCCTTTAGGAGTCATTCCTGAGCACAGAGCCAGGAGTGATTCCTGACACCACTGGGTATTGCCCCAAAACAGACAACAAAAATAACCCCATATTACCAGTAAAGGAAATCACATCATTTGGATTTTTGCCATTATTTCATGTAAGAGTTAATTACATCATTGGAAATTTGATCCATTATTGGTATTAAGGAGTGAACCAGTGACCTTACACATGAGATGCATGTATCCTACCTCTCAGCCACATCGTTGGCCCTATTACCTTTTTGAATATTAGCTTCTTTTTGGCTAAATAGCTTGCTAATATTTTCTCCCATTTCATATGTTGTCTTTTACTTATATTGTCCTTTTGCTTTCCAGAATCATTTAGTTGACTGTACTCTCAATAATTTTCACTTTTGTTGTTGTGCTTTGAGTAGTGGACAATAACAAATATGCTTCAAATAAACTTGTTTGGCTCATACCTACAAAATTATCTGAGTGAAAATAATGCATAACTTATACTGGTCTTCTTAACACTTTCTAAATTTAGAGTGATTTCTCATGGATGTTATGATTGGTGATCTTGCGATTTTTCCTTCTAATATTATGTGGCTGGAAAAGTGAAGTTTTACATTAGCTAATGAAAAATGAAGAAGCTTGAGATAGAAATTTTCCTCAAAACTTTATATTTTAAAAGGAATCAAAGAGAGATATAGTTAGGCACTTTCTTTGCCTTTCTCTGTAGCTGACCTATTGCTTACAACCAATGCAGGAGTGATCCTTGAGCAGAGTCAGGAGAATCCCTTAGTATGAAAATAGCCAGTTGTGCTCTCAAAACAAAACCAAAATAATAAGAAATTGAAAAAATAGGGGGTTAATAAATTATTATTATTTTACAAGCCATAAGTACTATTGTACTACAGACCCATCATTTTAAAATATAAGCTGTTATTTTGCTTTGATTATCATTGAAATATTATAAACATTTTCTCAAAGTAGTTGTAATGTTTTGTCACTTGACTAATGTAAACCTCTTTATATTTATTCATACTGTCAATTTATTTATTACTTATTCATCCCTTGAAAGTTCTCAATTTTTATAGTTAAAGTCAGTCACTTTGACATAAATTGTAGTGTTCATTTTTGTTCATATCTATCCTGACTCCAACTGGCAATCTAAGAGCCTCTTTTCCTATATTCCTCTTTTCCTTCTATTTTTTGGGGGAGGGGGCCACACCCAGTGACGCTCAGGGGTTACTTCTCGCTATGTGCTCAGAAATCATTCCTAGCTTGGGGGAACAATCTGGGATGCTGGGGGATTGAATTGTGGTTTGTCCTAGGCTAGAGTGTGCAAGGCAAAAGCCTTACTGCTTGTGCCACTACTCTGGCCCCAACTCTGCATCTATTAAATAAGCAAAATATATTAAGTTCTTGGGAAATTCTCAATACATCTCAAAGCAACGGGACTTTGCAAATCCTCAGGGTGAATAGTTTTGTCATTGATGTCTCAGGCCTGCTTTGTCTGGACAGGTTGTCACAGAGTTGTCATAATGTTAATCTGTAGTTGAGGAGGTTAACTTGGGCTTGCTCTGAGACTCACTTATGTTATGTAGAGAAGCTCATTTGAACCTTCATCAGTCTTAACAGAAAGTCTATATTGTCACCCTAATATAATCAGTCCATAAAGATCACAAAACTTCCACAAAATGAGAGAACACAAAAATAGGACTTGAACCCAGAAAGAATTTTGAATATAGTGCTGAAAATTTTCCTTATTTTTCTCTTAGTAATTGACTCTTTTTAATTATGGTTATTTTTCTCACAGGTAGTAAATATGTCTCTTCTCTCCAACATAATAGACTCTTTGGTCTAATTTATAGTACTTAGTAAAATGTTATTATAACTTAAATATGGAAACAGGAGTATACTTTTTCTCTGTTTAACTTGATTTACTTGACAATAGACAAGAAAGAGTCTCATTTTATTTTATTGATGAGGAAATTTAAATAGCACAGAGTCAAGAATTTACCTACCATCACATACTTTTACAAAACTCTAGGTTCAATAACAGCTGGGTCCAATTAAAAATACTGATTATTTAAATTACTAAGTGAATTTAATTAATGATTAAATTATTGAATTTAATTTTTACTAAATATGTGTTGAATAAAGAAATTATCCTAGTGGAAAGAACAGAGCACAGAGCACCAATCACAGAGTAGCTTATTGGTAGCTTTGCTAACTAATAAAAGTATTTTTACAGTTTTAAGACTGGAGTTAATTTTACTCAAAAATTCCAAAGAACTTCTTTCTCCTCTTCCTCCTTCTTCACCATAACCAGGACTTTAGCCACCATCAGAGTAAGTAACCACATGCATCTCTCTGGTTTTGTAATGTAAAACATTTATCTAACTCAGAATTATTGCTCATTTCTATAAGGTTGATTTAGCTTCTTGAAATATTTATTGAAACATAACCAAATTAGCACAAGCTATAAAGGAATTTTTATAAAGGAAATGTGCGCAAGTCAACTATATTAAAGCAAAAACCTGAGAATTTATATCAAACCAGACACCCTCCTAGTAATGTCTCTTTTTCCACTTGTTTTAACCTTAGTTTTAACCACCACAGATTACTGCTGTAGATAGTGAATGAATGTATGTTTGAAAAATTCCATTCTATACATGCATAAAATTGTCATTTATTCTCATTGCTTTATATTCCTTTGTGTATTTTCCTACTGCATAAAATGCAGTAGCTTAACAGTTGTTTTCACAATTTTATAAAGAAAGTGGGCAGAGCTTGGCTAAACAATGTTTGGCTCTTTGTAGCATCAGTTTTGATGACATTGAGTCTCGGCTTATCTGTGTTATGATTTAAGAAAATATATATTTTTAATTCTAGCACCTTACCAGGAATGAAGAGCTAGAAGACTCTTTCAGGCTGGTGTTATTCCACTGTAAAATGTTTGATTTCTTTTCTATGAATAATACTCATAAATGTTATGACTATAAATGACACATCACAATGAGGAGAAAATATTTGTGGAACACAGTATGATGCAGTAGGTGAAACAAATCTCCTTCCTGCTGCCCATGTTCTAATTTCTGGAACCTGTAACTATATTACTCACAGGAGAATGTGGCTTTAAGTTGTGATCAGTTTTTTCTAATGGCTTTGAGAAATGGTGAAAAATCTAGTCACATATCCTTAAAAGTAGAAACAAGTTTTTGCCAGAATCAGAGTGGTGGGTTTATACTAGTTGTAGAGGGGCCAGAAATAAAGTGTGGAAACTAAGACAATTGCTTTACAAGGTAATCAACTCCAGGTTCATCCAAATCACTGCATATGCTCCTTTGAGCACTATTGGGAATGACCAAGAACACAGAACTAGGAATAGATCCTAGATACTGCAGGATATCTCAAAACAAACAAAATACATCAATATAGAATGTTGCTCACTTTAAACCTAGGTGAGTGGAAAGCCTCTAGAAGCCCCCCACCAAAAGAAAAGCAAGAACATGAATTCTATGCAGACTTGCTGACAATTTGATCTTAACCTTACAATATCCATAGAGGGCTCTGACCTGCCTAGTTATGAAATAATTATGTTATTCTAAGTCGCTAAGTATATCTAATAGAAAAATTAAAAAAAAAGAAAACATTAAACATAGAGCTAAAAAGATCAGTACAGACACATTAGCAAAAATTCATACAGACGCCCATGTAAGTATATGAAAGGATGAATAATATAATTTATTGTTAGATAAATGCATACCAAAATCACAGTGAAACACAATCACCTACTAGTAAGATCTCTAAATTGTTTCCACTCATTGCTAAGAATGGAGAGAAAGACATTTGCTTCTCACTATTGGTGGAAAACAAAATGGTAGGCCTCTTTGGGAGAGAGCATGGCAGTTTATCTTGTTTGTTTATTTATTTATTTATTTTGGATTTTTAGGCCATGCCCGGCAGTGCTCAGGGATTACTCCTGGCTATCTGCTCAGAAATAGCTCCGGGCAAGCACGGGAGACTATATGGGATGCCGGAATTCAAACCAACCACCTTAGGTCCAGGGTCGGCTGCTTACAAGGCAAATGCCGCTGTGCTATCTCTCCAGCTCCAGTTTATCTTAAACATAGTTTTGCCATGTAGACCACTCATAGATATTTACTCAATTGATTTAAAAAATGTATGTGCACACAGAAACTTGCTCATGAATGTTTATAATAGCTTAATTCATAATCTCCCCAAATGTCCAGCAATCAAAATGTTCTTTAATAGATGACTGGATAAAAATGTAGTATATCCTCACAATGAAATGTGATTCAGAGAGAAAAAGAAATGAGTTCTCAATTCATCAAAGACACGGAGGTAACCTAAGTGCATTTTTGTTAAGTGAAAGAAGCTGGTATGAAAAAGGCCACACACCCTAAAATTCATTTATGATATTCTGGGAAAGTCAAAGCTATCAACATGTAACCAGTTAAAGATTGCTAAGACTTAGGGGAGGGAAGGAAAAGAAATGAGTCTAGGAGATTTTTCAAGCTGGTGAAATTGTTCTGTCTGATCATGTAATGGTGGATTAATAACAAACCTGCATTTGTTATCATTCAAAAAACTTGATAATGTGAAGAGAGACTCTTCACAGTTACCAATTTTAAAGTACCATTATAGGGACAGAGAGATTATACAAGGAGTAGGAGCTTGCCTTGCATGCTTACTATTTAAGTTCAATTCCCCACATCACATTTGGTCCTCCAAGCCCCACCATCAAGAGGAATCCCTGGGGCAGGAGCGGTGTGGTGCTAGAGATAAAGGCATCTGCCCTGCAAGGACGGACCACGGTTTGATCCCCTGGTGTCCGATATGGTCCCTCCAAGCCAGGAGCGATTTCTGAGTGCATAGCCAGGAGTAACCCCTGAGAGTCAAATGGTATGGCCCCAAAAAACAAAACAAACAAAAAAGAGTGATCCCTGGTCACTACCGAGTGTGATGCAAAAAAGAAACACCCCCCCAAATCAATAAAAAGCATATTTTAGAGCATATGAAAAAGTACAAAGATAATTTGTGATATGTGGAGAAAAATTATCTAAGGGCAGTACAAATTTGATTTAATGGTGGAAGATAAAAAGAAGAGAGGAATAGCTTTGGAGCAAAATGGAGTCTGAAGACCAAAGGCCAAAGGAATTGTCATGAAAAATGTTTACTATGATTGATTACATTGTTTCTCTTGTTAGCCTGGGATAATAATTCGGCAATAATTGTACATGCATGCTGAAACAGAAAAATTAAGAAAACAGACACTTGAAGATGGGAGCTAAGTTATTAGAGGGAAATGTTCCAGGTAAGGAAAGAAAGTGGCCAGACTGATCTCAGTAGTCAGGTATAGCTTAACAGAGTTAACAACAGAAATATTTTTGCATGAATAAATATATCAAGAGCTATTATGCATACAAACGTATTTTGCCTTTCCACCAGAGAGTTTCTAGAGTTAATAGTTACTAGTACTCACAAGTGTTCCTAGTTAAAATCTTGCTTTCTTATTCAATTTTGCAAGAATGGAATGAAACTCTGAAGAAAGGAGTACTTTTAGGACTGGGATTAGAAATATGCAAGGTGAATCAAGAGTATTTGGAAAAATCAAAAGTAAACCAGTGCCAAAAACACAGTGCATACACAGTGAGTACACACACAGTGAGTGTTAAGGGTAATCAAAGGGACACACACACACACACACACAATTGTAACATTCCTAGCAATGCAATTTGGTGCAAAATACAATAATAAAGTAATGTGGTTTTAAACCAAGTATAGTTAAGCATATCTAAGTCCCCATAGATCGAAATCCAATGGGAAAAATAGGAAGTAAAACATACTTTTCTCATGTTAAAACATTCCAAATAATTTCTTTAAATACTCCCTTCCTGCAAAGGAAAGATTGATTACTCCATAAATGTAGACTGTGTCAAATGTCACCCAAATAGTATCCATCTGTAAAGGACTCAGGGAGTAAGTTTAGACTGAGTAATTCAGACTTGCTACTTCTTCCAGCTTACCATCAGCCTGTGTGAACCAAACATACAATAGGACCCTTGGAGAGGATGTGCTGAGAACATCCCACTGCCTCTGTGGTCTTCCTTATCCCAGACAGACCTCAGCTGAGGAAACAACTGACAAATGCTAACTAGTGAGCATTTGACCAAACACTCAAGAGGAGGATTCCTCAAAACTTGCCAATGTCATAAAAAATAAAGCCTATGAAATGTCATAGCCCAGAGCTACTGACAGAGATGTGAATGATAAATATCACATTTCCTGAATGGGACCCTGGGCAGAAAAAGGCACCTGGCAGAAACTATGTGAAGTTAATTCCAGGATAGGCTAGTTTTCCCCAACATACACAATACATTCTCTGGAGTTACAGAATCAATCAAGGAGACTCATAGTAGCTTTGGTTGCAATGCAGGTGGATACTTTCTATTTGTTTTAAAAGGGTAGATTCCAAGAGAATACTGAAACTGAATAGCTTTGTCCTCTTTTTTTTTCTTTTTTGGAAAAAGATTTTTCTTTTTTTTTTTTTTTTTTTTTTTTTTGGTTTTTGGGCCACACCCAGTAACACTCAGGGGTTACTCCTGGCTATGTGCTCAGAAGTTGCTCCTGGCTCGGGGGACCATATGGGACACCGGGGGATCGAACCGCGGTCCGTCCAAGGCTAGCGCAGGCAAGGCAGGCACCTTACCTTTAGCACCACCGCCCGGCCCCAGAAAAAGATTTTTCAAATAAATTTGAAATAAATTTCATAACGTATCTTTTAGACCTTAGTAAAAAAAACAACAGCCACCCTTTCAATAAGTGAGTGAAGGTGTCACACAAATGCAAGATGTTAATAATAGAGAAACTGGATACAAAAAAAATGTGAGAACTCTATATTATCTTCTCATTTTTCCCCTCTGAACTTAAATTATTCTAAAATTAAAAATCTATTTTAAAAAGCATGGACGATAGTCTACAGTCTACAATGTCTCTCTCATAGAGATAATCAAGCAAAAATGAACCACCAGACTTTGTAATGAGGTCCTTAAGTCATAGTAACCAAACAAAAGAATAGCCATTTTGAGCATAAATAAAGGTCCCTGTGAAAGAGCCAGAAATGACCATTTTGAAAGAAAAAGTCAACTAGTTTGCCTCAGCTAAAGACATTTTTCTATTACTTCCAGTCTTCTTTATTTCTCTATATTACATGTAGGCTCAAAAGCAGGGGCGAGAGCTTGATTAAAATCAATGGGGCAGTGTTAAGGAGTTTAAGCAGATGAGTGTCATGTGTTGTGATTTGTCCAGGATTGAGTTGCATTTGGAAAGGCTTTAGCTGGGAAATTAGGTGTTTCTAATGCTTTAAATGCAAACATAGTGCGCATAACAAAGCTATGGTCATTCAGGGATAGAAAAGAGAATGCGATTTGGGACGTATTGAGCAAATAGAATCAATTGGCAATTGTGTTATCAGGTTTACTGGAGAAAAAGTAGTTTCTATTTCGTATGACGATGCTGAAACCAAGCTGATTATACCAAACAAGATATGTGCATTTGTTCACACATGATAGATATATATCTTGGGTGCCCACATGTGCCCATGCCCAGTTCTACAGAAAAAAGAAGTGTAGAAGACATGCAGCATCCACTCTTATGAAGCACACACTCTCTTTGAGAAAAATATACACTACACAAATAATTACATTTTGTTCAGTTGTGACCACAAAGGGCAAAGAAAAATCCAGGTGCATTCAAAAGATGAATAAAGATAGGAAATAAAATAAGAGGATTAGAAAATTAGGATTAGAAAATTTGCTCATAAATGAGATTGTAAGAAGCAGGAAGAAAGCTGGCACTATAACACAGTAGGTAGGCACTGGCCTTGCATGCAGCTGACCCAGTTAGATTCCCAGCATCACACCCACCAGGAAGGGGCCCTGAGTGCAGAGGCAGAAGACCTGAGCACAATAAGGTGTTACTTACACACACACACACACACACACACACACACACACACACACACTCACACACACACACACAGAGGCAGAAAGAATATTATAATATTATGACTAAAAACAAGGGATCCTTACTCTGAATGACTTGTTTATAGAGTTTCTCGAAAATTCCCTCAGGATAATTTTGAGATGGTTATTTAGGTTTTACATTAAATAAGAAATATTTTTTAATATTTTTATTGTGATCAAAGTGAATTACAAGTCTTTCACAGTAATATTAAGGTACATAGTAACAAAGAATTAGGGCCATTCTCACCACCAATGTTGTCCTCCCTCTACCTTGGTTCCCAGCATGCATCCCATACCTTCCCTCTTTACCCATGGACTGCTAGTGTAACAGGTCTCCTTTGTGTATACGTTTGTTGTAGATTGGGTATCGATTCTGACATTGACTTTGGGTTTGGTGCTTAAATCTGATCATTTTTTATTTCCACTCAATGTTCATACAACTGGTTGCTCCTGTTACCTTCCATACCCCCCCCCCCCGCTTGATTTATGAGGGAGAACAGGATGATTCAAGTTTTGTGGTTCTGTTGGAAAAAGAAGACAAAGAAAAGAAAAAAAAAACCTGGGAGGAATCCATCTAGAAGCTATAAATTTAAAAAGTTACAATTTAAAAGAAGAAAGGAAAAAGAAAAACAAAAACAAAAAAGAGAAACAAACAACAAAACAAGCAGGGGTTGGAGCGATAGTGCAGTGGTAGGGCATTTGCCTTGCACACAGTTGACCCAGGAAGAACCGAGGTTCTATCCCCGAGCATCCCATATGGCCCCCCCAAGCCAGGAGTGATTTCTGAGCGCATAGCCAGGAATAACCCCTGAGCATCACCGGGTATGGCCCATAAACATAACAAAACAAAACAAAACCAAGCAATAAAATTTACATCACTTGTTGCCAATATTCCAAGTTCATTCTTGAAGAGGGGATAGGCAGTGCTCAAGGCTCTGTGCCCAGGGGTCACTTTTAGTGGTAATATGAGGACCATATTTGATGTCAAATATTGATCTGAGGACATCCATATGCAAGGCAAGTGCCTTACCCCCTGTCCCCCTGTATTATCTCTCTTCTAGCCCCCAGTACATCTTGATACTTTTTAGTCTCTCTCTTTCTCCAAGAATAGTGTCATGATACAGCAAAAAATGGTTGGATGGGGAAAATCTTCTAGACCATAGCACCATAGTTGCTTGAGAATATATGTGTTTATTTTTAAGAATTCCCAATTTTATTTGCTTTTATCTTTAAATTGTATAATTGAAACACCATGAGAAATATAGTTAAAAGTTGTTTATGATTGAGTTTAAGTCATATAATATTCCATCATCTATCTCCTCACCAGTGCATATTTACCTTTCCCCTGCCTCCAGCCTGTCTCTATGGCAAACACTTTCCCCTATTTCTTTCTTTTAGGCACTATAGTTTGCAAAGGGTAGCTGTTACTGAAAGGGTATCATGCATATCATTTTACTTTTAGCATCCAGTTCTTGTTCAAAATAATCAAATCCAACTCTTATTACCTTGTCTCTGTCCTAATTACATTCTCCTCTCCCCCACACCTCTATGGCAAGCTTCCTACTGTGCACCAGTCCTCCAGTCCTCCTCTTTTCCGATTGTCTGTGGGTATTACTACCATACAATGTTTTCTTTATATCTGACAAATAAGTATGATCATTCTAGGCCTCTCCCTCTCCATCTGACTCATTTTACTCCATGTCTATCATATATATATATATATATGCAGATTTCATTAATTTTTTTCTAACAGCTGCATAGTGTCCCATTGTGTGGATGTACCATAGTTTCTTTTCCACTCATATGTTCTTGGGCACTTGGGTTGTTCCTAAATTCTAGCTATTGTGAACAGTCCTGCAATAAATATGAGATTACAGATACCTTTTTTGCATTTTGTTTTGGCCTTTTAGGATATATTTCTAAGAGCAGCATTGCTGGGTAAATTCCTATTTTCCTAGACACAGATTCACTCAGGTCAGTGAATCTAAATAGTTACTTAGGGTTCTGATTTCACAGGCATCTGCTTCCCCAGTCCCCTCTTTCTCTCTTGCAAGCAATGCCTTTTTTCTTGCAGACCTAATTTTTCCCCCTATATTTGGCTCTATCCCAGCCCAGAGTACATATTTAAAATCTACAGTCTAGAGAATATATTATTAAAAATGATGAAACAGGAAAGAGAAAAAGTTTTGAGTATAGAGAGAATTTTACCCCTGTAATTCTAACTCCCAGCCATTAGCACTTATTCTAAAATGGAGATAATAAGCTATTGTAGAGAGTTGTTTGAGGACTACATGAAATAGTCCATGTGAAGTGGTTAGCAGAATGACTAAAATGTTAGCTATTATCCTAACTATTATTAGAACCATTATTGTTATACAACCATTATTTTCCATCATGGCCTTCTCAAGTTAGCCATGAAAAATTGAGTCCTTATTTCCTTTACTCCACGTTCTTTCCCTTTTTTCTATATACTTCCTGCTACCTTCTTCTGAGGATATTTAAATCTTAACACCATTTCAAATGTATTTTAAGACATTATTTGTACAGCTTAAGTTTTCTTTGATTTGGGTTGCCTCCTTTTAGGAAAATGCAGATATAAGAAGGAAAAATATACACTTTTACATCTGTCCTCAAATGAAAATGAAAAAAAAAATGGATCCACTAGATGAAGTGGCAGGAAACATTTTCTTGAGATACATTATGTGCACTTAGAGTCGACTGTGTGCACAGAGACCAGCTGAGCTGTTGCTAGCTTTGTCCCAGAGCCCAATTCCAAAGTCAAAAGTCACCTGGGAAACTTGGCTTCATTGGGTTCCCTAGCAGTCTAACTTCCTATAGCTCTAGTGGTCCTTAGGGGAGGATGAGTTGTACATTTCTGCAGCTGGAAGCTTCAGTGGGAACTTGGAGGGTTGCAGTGTATTTGTGCCCAGGGGATATATCATTATTCCTGGCACAGCTGTTACCACAAGGTGAAAGTGGGGGGCAGAATGACAGGTTCTTCTCGGAGCATCTGGGCTCCTTGCTCCCTGCTGCCTTGGCCAGGTTGGTGGGTGTTCATAAGGTTTTTTGGAGCATGTTAAACTCAAGAACACTGGATTGCAGTAATTCCCTGCTGAACCAGCCGGCTGCTGTGTACACCTCACAGACAAAGCTGGAAAGATTATTTCTAGGAAGTGATAAATGGCAAGTACTTAATTGTTTGGAGAAAAGGTGGTATAGTTTCAATCTGGCCAGGTTCCCAGTCTGGATCACCATGAATGACTTCCAAAATAGCATCAATAATAGCATTCTGGGGAGAGCTAGGCACCCTCCATTGATATTTCTTAGTGGTTGTATTTCATAGGCATGTTCTCAGGATAGGCACAGTTCATCTATTTTCCCCATTAGGGCACATAGACTCTTGAGAAGCTATAACAAATGCTTTTCCATAATAGATACTGGTACTTGAGCCAGAAAAGAAGCCCTGAGACTAGTTTCTTAGTGTCCAGGGAGTGTTGAAATAAGTGGGGAGATGATTGAATTTGAAGAGGTTTTCTTTGTTTCCTAAAATAGAAGCAAAGAGGCTATTAGGTATTTACAAAAATCCTTGTGTTGGGTTTGGAGAGACTAGATAGAAAAGGAGTTAAGGCACTTGCCTTATATGCAGCTGACCCAGGTTTGACCCCTGGCACCACATATGGCCCTGAGCCTGGCAGAAGTGACCCCTGGGCACAGATGCTGGAATAAACCCGGAGCACTGCTGGGTGTAGCTCAAGAAACAAAACAAAAGCAGAGTGTGATTTTGTACATAAGATGATGTGAAGAAATGTTTGGCTCCCATCTTTCCTATTCCTTACCTTTAACCTTTGAATTTTCATCTCTGCAAAACATTAATTACTTCAGTCTCATCTAAATCCTCCAACGATATGCTGCCTTCAGGAATTAGTAGGACCTTTACCCCCTTTCTCCCTCCCTCCCTTCTTTCTCTTTACTCTTCTACAGAAATTCAAGGGACAGAGGGCAGATAGGGGGAAAGTTCACCAATGTCAACAGATGGTGAGTCACATAGAGGATTTTAGAAAAAGAAAAGAGAAACACTGTTAATTTTTTTTCTCCTCAAATTTCTTTTCACTTTTAGAAACTGGAGAAAAGAGAAAACATGTCTCCTGCAGGTTGAGAGAGGGGTAGGGAGTTGATTTTTCTCCATTTCCTGTGCCTTTCCTCCTTGGCCTACCCAGTCCCCTGCTGTAGCTTGACCTGGCGGAGGTAAGGTGAGACTGACAGGCAGGTCTGAAAGACTGCGGACAGAGAAGTATGATAGAGGCCCACGCTGGGCTCATGCTGTAGCTCCTCACACACCCATTCAATTAAGGGCAAGGGCCTTGCGGTATAAATTACATCAAAGCTTCCCTGGGTCCCCAAAGAAACACCTTGTTCCTTTCTTCGGAGCCAGCCTCCCCCTCCTCCCAGGGTGTGTGCAGCCATTACTGGGTCTAAGCACATGGGGTGCTATCTGCTCCGTTGCAGGTGAAAGTCAGCTCAAAGGCTGGTGGGGCACTGCAGCTGTGAGGAGGTGGGGCCGGTTCTCACTTCCTAGGGGTTCAGGTGCACTGCATAGCTACCTTCAACCATCACTTAAGTGCTGTTTGTCTTCACGGTATACCTAGTGTCTTTGCTTCAAGGAAAGAAGCCTACATTCAAGAGAGCAGGTTCCACCTCTGCCCTCCTCTTGGTGGATGTGGGGATGTGTGCTTTGGGGGGGGTACATTGCCCCCACTTCATCTCATGTGCTTAGTTGTCATGCTCACATCTCTGGGTGTGACACCAAGCATCACACTGGGCAGTGAAGACAGTGCAGGACATTGGACTCCCTTATGTCCTGTGTACTGCTGACCATATCCCCAGACCATAGTTAGAGTTGCCATTTCCATTATTGTGCATTAGCCCCAAGAGTTGCTTCTATGTTTAACACCAGAAAACATAAAAACTTTAGATTCTTTGGTGATGATCTGGAGGCCCAAAGGCCACTTATGGTGAAAAAGACCCCAGGTTAGTGTTTGGGATAAACTATTATTAGAGCTGCAGGTCTCAAAGTCAGAACAGGCATGCCTGGCAGTGCTCACATGAGAATAGGCAATGATGGGCATCCAATACAAGTCCCTGCAGGCTTCTGTCCTGACATCTGATCCCTTTCTTCCCAGATCCAAAAGCTCTTTCATTGGTACTTTAATGTCTTTTACTTTGTGCTTTGGGCACACCTTGATATTAGAAAGTCTAAAAGTCACAAGCTTCTGTGGCATGAGATGGTACCTCATTGTTGTTTTGATTTGCATCTCTGATGATCAGTGATGTGGAGCGTGCTTTCTTGTGCCTTTTGGACATTTGTATTAAGTGTCGAGTTTCTGACACAACATTACAAAAGTATAAAAGTTTATTTAAAATTCAGTTTTAAGTTGTTTTCCTTAAAAGTAGACCTTTGTCCTTACAACATGTAGTTATTTGTTTCCTCGAACTCACTTGTATTTTCTCCTTGATATGTCATATTTTTCTTCTTTTTAAATATTTTTGGGTGGTTGAGCCACATCCAGTGGTGCTCAGGGGTTACTCCTTGCTCTGTGTTCAGAAATTAATCCTTGGGATTAATCCTGAGGATGCCGAGGATCTAATCCAGGTTGGCTGCATGCAAGGCAAATGCCCTATCAGCTGTGCTATCATTCCCGTGCCAGTTTTTGTTTTCTTTTTATATTTATTTCATTATATCATCGTGATTTACCAAGTTGTTCGTAATACAGTAGTTTCGGGCATTAAATGTTCAAACACCGTTTCCACCGTCAGTATGAGTGTATGACTTTCCTTTTACCAGTGTGCCCAATTTCCTACCCACCACATAGCCTGACCCCTTGCAGGCACAAACACATTTATTTCATATTGTTCGCTACAACACAAAGACAAATGGAATTATCAGACTTAGAAAACAAGGATTACTTTGAAATAATTGGTCTATTTCTCCGTGGTCTTACTAAAGTCAGTGCCTAAGGATTTACTAGGCTGTGGTTGGTGTTAATTGAATCTTCTGTTTTACTGTTTAGGCTCACTGAGTTTAGTAACTTTCACAGCAGATTTCCTATGATACTACTGGGCTGACACGTCTATGAAATTTTAAGGTGTTGGGTGGCCATATTCAAGGAAGCAGTCCAGTAACTGTAGATCTGAAACAAATTTGGTGGCTTGGCAGTTAGATCAGGTTAAGCTATGGAGCTGGGCCATTTCTGTCAGGTGTGGTGCTGGACTGCTGTGGTCTATGCAGAAAAAAAAAATCTGACCCTACCTCTACTGCAAACAGCCAAGAGGGATAAACCCAGACCTTGCTTCCTGTAAAGAGTCAGTGGCCATTATATTATTTTGGAGCTTGGTAGAAGTCACAATAGCTAGTTTTTATTTTGTTTTGTTTGGCTTCTCCTGGTAGTACTTTCCCTCCGAGGAAATATGTATCACTTAAAAACATTCAGACAAGATACATATGCTCAGGTATATAGATTGCTATTAGAGATGTCTTATTTAAAAGATAAAAGTTATGGACTGATACATATTTTAAAAATAAAGTAATAGTTCTGAGAAGATGAGTCTGAAGGCTTGATAACATTTTTGTTTGTTATTTTGATGTTTATTTAAATTTGGGGCCACACCCATCTATACTTAGGACTTACTCCTGGCAAAGTTGAGGACCGACCATACGTGATGCCAAGGATTGAAACTGGCTCAGCCACATCCAAACCAAGTACTCTACCTTCTGTAATCTCTTTGACACCTGGGCTGTATCTTTTATGTATACAAGACCCCGAGGTTGGTCGCTGGCACCACAAGACCCATATGCACTTGCTAATTGTGTTCTTAAATGATTCCTAAAACACTGCCATACTGGAACATCTCTGCATTGTTAAGCCAGAGCTCATATCATTAGTATGGTAGAATAAAGCTGTATATTTCAGGATGCTAGAGCTAGGCTGGGAGAACTCCCAAAATAAAGCAGTTTATCTTGGAATGTCTTTAAAAACAATATATATATATATGTTTTATATATACCAATATATATAACAATATAACAATGTAACAAAGCCAGCTCATCTTTAAAATGACATAGTACTACCTTATATGACTATGTTCCAATGTTGACTGGCTCTATATTAATGGAATGCATATATATCTAATTATTGCATATAACATTATTTCCAGTAATTTTAAATACAGATTTATAGACTATTACATGCATTATTTCACCTTAGAAATCAATACCTGCTGGATATGTATCCAAGTTAAGATTTTGTGAATTTTTAATATGTACTATATGATGGAACTTGTGAAAAACATTTGGAATTAACTCTATTTCAAAGTTTCCAAGGAATAAAACAAAAAATGTCAAATTTGTATTTTATGTAACATTTAGGCTAAATGTAAGAGGAAGTATTATCTATTTCCGTGGATTTTATAGCTATTTTGTCAGTTCCTTTTGTGCATAAATACATATTCCCCCTTTTAAAAGCTTAGAATATGTTTTTACTATTTCAAAATGAGTATAGACTTTTATGGTTGTGTCTTTGTTTCTGTTATATAAGCTGGTCATATCAATGATTCATTTGGTGTGGAGTTATTGTTCTGAGACGCAGTCCCAAATCTCCACGCTCTGTTTCTTAAAACAGTCTTGATCATATAAAGTTCTGTTCTTAGGCTCGTTTAGTGGTTTCTCTTAGAGTTCCAACAACCGCAAGGTCAAAGCAAATATAAAAATAAAACAATAAGACAGGACATGCTCCTTATATAATGCCAAACAGTCCCACGTTACATCCACAGGGTACATGAACCAAAAACAGTGAGCTTGGTGCCCCTGGAATTGGGCAGAGGACAACACTGGCCAACACACAACCAAATATCCCATCTCTTCTAGAAAGGGAAGGTCCTGGGTTCCTTTCTACAGGAAACTTCACACAGACCCTCGATGAAAAAAGTATATGAACTTTGATTTCTGAGAGTCCTGCTCTGAACTCTATTTTCCTCTAAATGTCACTGAATTCTCCTTGTTTAAAATGGAGGGAATTATGGCATTGGTTGTGCTAAGAGATTGTATAATGAGTAAACCTGGTGACAGTGACAGCCTTCAGACTCTGAAGATGGTCTTTTCTCTTTGCATCTTTTCCACTAGTTGAACAAAAGCTGGAATGTCAGAAATTGACTTTCAGATTTCAGAGCTTAGATGAGAGGTCTGCCAGCACTCCATGTAGATCGAATATGACCCACAATTGGGAACTGAAAATTAGCTTCAGACAGCACTGAATGTTGAAAAAGTCAAAATAAAAATATGTATTAAAACTGGTATGTGATTCAAATGCCTCAGCCCATTTGTAAGCAGAACAACTCATGTGTTCATTCCTTACAGATCATCAGTGTCTGCTTTTACCTGCCAGAGACAGGCTGAATCCCAGTGGTATAGAGGATGTCATGTAGAAATTACATCAGTGAGACACCGAAAGCCTAAAATATTTATTCTCTGGTTCTTTGCCAAAAAATGGATGGCTTTCACTGGCCTAGCCAACATTGTTATGTGTGTATACATTATATATTCATTGGTATATAGGTATACATGTTCATATGTATCTGCATGTATTTCAGGTTTGTATAAATAGGAGGTGCCATCTTAGTTCTGTTCTCTAGATGTTCTATAGAGATATAGGAGATTTGTTTCTTAAGTGGTTCTGTATTCAGCCATTGGAATTGGGGATTTCTATTTGGCTTATAATAACCATGAGCTTAATAGGTTCTTAATTTTGGACTGTTTTTATGACTGACTTGAATTTTATGCCAGTGGCAGTAGTTGGCCCCAACATAGCAGAGTCAGAAATTCACTGAGCCTTTATAACTAGAGGTGAGAACAGAGCTGAATCTTCTTCTCTAGTGGATGTTGACTCAGTTGTGTCTGTGAAAGCAGTAGATTTGAAGTTTTATATCCTCACAAGCTGTGGATGAATCACTCCCTACCACCCATCTTAGGTGCATCATTTATGGAAAGAAGCAGAATTGCACATAATCCTCTTGCCATGGGGACATTTGTTGACCTGATGTTCTGGTGGGAGATAAGTCTCACACTTAACTACCAACCCATCTAATAATTGTTAAACTATGCCCTATGTACTTTTCACTAAAGATTTCTCTCATTAAAATATGTAAAATGTGAACCAGAGAGCTAGAATGTGTGCACACAGGGGCTCTGGCTTTGGCTCTGGCTTTGACTCTGGCACTACGTAGCCTTCCAAGAAACACTACACGAGGCTTTGAAAGCCCCCAATACCCTGGGACATCTCTTCAAAAGTGAAAAAAGAGTTGTTATAACACCACATTTCTTTTTATCTTCTGAGTTCTGAATAGAGCGAGGACTGGAAAGTACAGGGGTATGAATTCCAATAAAGGTCTTTAATAGGAAACTCCTATGATAGAAAACACAGCTATGGAAAGACAGGGCCATGGAGAATTAGTTCCTTCAGCAACACCCACCCCTAAACAAATATAGGAACTGAACCATTGGCTGGTTTTTAGATGCAAAAAACATTTCCTTTCTTAATATGATAACTGCAATTGAGATATTGTGTGTAAAAGAATTTGAGCAATATCTGGGCTCACAGTTTTGCACATCTTCTTTCCTTTAACACACAGAAATTTATTTAGTGCCCATAACGTGCTGGGAAGCTTACTGGGGGAAAAAAAGAACACCCTGAATACTATGTTTTTATAGCTTACAAAGACATCTCACAGTTCACTAGCTTGAATTTATCTTCATAGACTCCACATTCCCCCAGGTTCCCTCGAGCCTGGGAGTGGGAACATTAAGAGAAATGACTCAGACCCTGCTGGTTCATTGCCCCCACCTCCACGGTCAAGTACATCAGCCTTCCCCGCTCTCGCTCTATGCTAATCATGACTGCGAGTACCCAAGGGTGTCAGGTCTGTAATGGGCAAAACAAATGTGGTTATTTGTTCCCTATATTTTCATTGGTGCCCAGTGTCCATCAAGTCCCCAGAGAATGGTGAGTCACTTACCCCAGCCTCTAGCTGCAGATTCTTTGACTTTTCTGTCCTCTTTCTCCTTCCAAGAGAAATCTTAGTGGTACTTGGAAAATCTCTTTCCACCCTGACTCCTCTGGAGGCCTAAGCTGTTTACCTTTCAGGAGAGATAGGGCACAACTGTCTTGCTTCTTTCTTAGGCATTAAGATGTTCTTGTTGTTGTTGTTTTACTTTTCTAGAACTTATTTTAATGCTTTTTCCCTTTATTTAAACATCTTGATTACATATATGATTCTGATTAGGTTTCAGTCATGTAAAGAACATCCCCTTCACCAGTGCAACATTTCCACCACCAATGTCCCAAATCTCCCTCCATCCCACCCCACCCCCACCTGTACTCCAGACAGGCTTTCCAGTTCCCTCATTCATTTACATGATTATGTAGTTCTCTGTGTAATTATTTCTATAACTGTACTCACCACTCTTTGTGGTGAGCTTCATGAAATGAGCTGGAAATTCCAGCCCTCCTCTCATTGTCTCTGAGGATTGTTGAAAAAATGACTTTTCTTTTTCTTAAAACCCATAGATGAGTGAGACTATTCTGCGTCTCTCTCTCTCCCTCTGACTTATTTCACTCAGCATGATAGACATCATGTACATCCATGTATAGGAAAATTTCATGACTTCATCTCTCCTGATGGCTGCATAATATTCCATTGTGTATATGTACCACAGTTTCTTTAGCCATTTGTCTGTTGAAGGGCATCTTGGTTGTTTCCAGAGCCTGGCTATTGTGAATAGAGCTGCAATAAATATAGGTGTGAGGAAGGGGTTTTTGTATTGTATTCTTGTGCTCTTAGGGTATATATTCCTAGGAGTGGAAAAGCTGGGTCGAACTGGAGCTCAATTTCCAGATTTTGGAGGAATCTCCTATATCGCTTTCCATAGAGGTTGGACTAGATGGCATTCAAACCAACAGTGGATAAGAGATCCTTTCTCTCCACATCCCCACCAGCACTGATTTTTCTCATTCTTTGTGATGTATGCCAATTTCTGTGGTGTGAGATGGTATCTCATCATTGTTTTGATTTGCATCTCCCTGATGATTAGTAAAGAGGAGAATTTTTTTCATGTGCCTTTTGGCCATTTGTATTTCTTTTTTATCAAAGCGTCTGTTCATTTCTTCTCCCCATTTTTTGATGGGATTAGATGTTTTTTTTTCTTATAAAGTTCTGTCAGTGCCCTGTATATTTTGGATATTATCCCCTTATCTGATGGGTGTTGGGTGAATAGTTTCTCCCACTCAGTGGGTGGATCTTGTATGCTGGGTACTGTTTCTTTTGATGTGCAGAAGCTTCTCAGCTTAATGTTTTCCCATCGGTTGATCTCTGCTTTCACTTGTTTGGAAAGTGCAGTTTCCTCCTTGAAGATGTCTTTATTCTCAATGTCATGGAGTGTTTTACCGACGAATTGTTCTATATACCTTATGATAACAGGTCTGATATCAAGGTCTTTAATCCATTTGGATTTTACCTTCATACATGATGTTAACTGGGGGTCTATGTTCGCTTTTTTGCAAGTGGCTAACCAGTTCTGCCAGCACCACTTGTTGAAGAGGTTTTCGCTGCTCCACTTAAGATTTCTTGCTCCTTTGTCAAAAATTAGGTAATTGTAAGTCTGGGGAACAATGTCTGAGACTTCAAGCCTATTCCACTGATCTGAGGGTCTGTCTTTATTCCAATACCATGCTGTTTTGATAACTATTGCTTTGTAGTACAGTTTAAATTTGGGGAAAGTAATGCCTCCCATTTTCCTTTTCCCTAGGAGTGCTTTAGCTATTTGAGGATGTTTATTGTTCAAGATGAACTTCATAAGTGTATGATCCACTTCTTTGAAGAATGACATGGGTATTTTTAAGCAATCACATTAAATCTATATAATGTTTTGGGGGAGTATTGCCATTTTAATGATGTTAATCCTGCCAATCCATGAGCAGGGTATATATTTCCATTTCCATTTGTCCTCTCTTATTTCCTGGAGCAGGGCTTTATAGTTTTCTTTGTATAGGTCCTTCACATCTTTGGTAGAGTTGACTCCAAGGTATTTGAGTTTGTGTGGCACTAATGTGAATGGGATTGCCTTCTTGACGTCCTTCTCTTCCCTATCATTATTGGTGTATAAAAAGGCCATTGATTTCTGTGTGTTAATTTTGTAGCCTGCCACCTTGCTATATGAGTCTATTGTTTCTAGAAGCTTTTTGTTAGAGTCTTTAGGGTTTTCTAAGTTGAGTATCATGTCATCTGCAAAAAATGAGAGCTTGACTTCTTCCTTTTCTATCTGGATTCCCTTGATATCCTTTTATTGCCTGAACGCTATAGCAAGAACTTCCATTACTATGTTGAAGAGGAGTGGTGAGAGCGGAAAGCCTTGTCTTGTACCAGAATTTAGAGGAAAGGCTTTTAGTTTTTCTCCATTGAGGATAATATTTGCCATTGGCTTGTGGTAGATGGCTTCAACTAGATTCAGAAAGGTTCCTTTCATTCCCATCTTGCTGAGAGTTTTGATTAAGAATGGGTGTTGGACCTTATCAAATGCTTTCTCTGCATCTATTGATATGATCATGTGGTTTTTATTTTTCTTGTTATTGATGTTGTGTATGATGTTGATAGATTTACGGATGTTAAACCATCCTTGCATTCCTGGGATGAAACCGACTTGGTCATAGTATATGATCTTCTTGATGATACATTGAATTTTCTTTGCCAGTATTTTGTTGAAGATCTTTGCATCAGTATTCATCAGGGTTATTGGTTTGCAATTTTCTTTTTTGGCAGCATCTCTGAATGGTTTTGGTATCAAGGTGATGTTGGCTTCATAAAAGCTGTTTGAGAGTGTTCCCGTTTTTTTAATTTCATGGAAGAGCCTGGCTAGTATTGGTAGTAGCTCCTCTTGAAAGATTTGAAAAAATTCATTAGAAAATCCATCTGGGCCTGGGCTTTTCTTTTTGAGCAGATGTTTGATTACAGTTTCAATTTCCTCAGTAGTGATAGGGGTGTAATAATATGCTAAATCCTCCTTACTTAACTGTGGAAGGTTATAAGTGTTCAACAATTTTTCTATTTCTTCTAGGTTCTCAAGTTTAGTAACATAAAGTATCTCAAAGTAGTCTCTGAGTACCCTTTGGATCTCTGCAATATTTGTCGTGATCTTCCCCTTTTCATTTCTAATACGGTTATCAGCTTTCTCTCTCTTTCTTTGTGAGTTTTGCCCATGGTCTCTCAATCTTGTTTATTTTTTCAAAGAACCAAATTCTGCTTTCATTGATCTTTTGGATTTTTTTTTTTTTGGTTTTCCATTTCATTGATTTCTGCTTTCAGCTTTGTAATTTCCTTTTGTCTCCCTATTTTTTGGTCATTTTCTAATTTTTTGAGCTGTGTCATTAAGTTATTTCAGGTATGCCCTTCCTTCCTTCCGTGTGCTTGTAGAGCTATAAATTTTCCTCTCAGGACCACTTTTGCTGTGTCCCATAGATTCTGGCAGTTTGTGTCTTCATTATCATTTGTTTCCAGGAAAGTTGTGATTACCTTTTTGATTTTATCTCGGACCCACTGGTTGTTCAGTAGCACGGTGTTTAATTTCCAATTGTTAAAGTTTTACTTTTGTGTGCAGTTGTAGTTCACATCTAATTTCAGAGCCTTGTGGTCAGCAAAGGTAGCCTGCAAGATTTCTATCTTCTTGATTTTATAGAGGTGTGTTTTATGTGTCAGCATGTAGTCTATCCTGGACCCATGTACATTGGAGAAGAATGTGTATCCAGGTTTTTTGGGATGAAGTGTCCTATATATATATCTACGAGTCCTCTTTCTTCCATTATTCTTTACAGGGCTAGTATGTTTTTGTTGGGTTTCAGTCTGGTTGACCTATGAAGTGTTGATAGGACCATGTTGAGGTCTCCCACAATTATTGTGTTATTATTGATTTCTTCTTTCATTTTGTCAGTAACTGTATTAAATAATTTGCTGGTCTCTCTTTGGGTGCATATATGTTTAATAGTCTGATTTCTTCCTTTTGCACATATCCCTTGATTAGTACATAGTGTCTATCTTTGTCCCTTACCACTTCTCTGAGTATAAAGTTGGTGTCATCAGATATTAAAATGGCCACCCCAGCTTTTTTGAGGGTGTTGTTTGCTTGTTTGTTGTCCTCCAGCCTTTGATTTTGAGTCCATGTTTTTTCTGACTATTCAGATGTGTTTCTTGTAGGCAGCAGAAGGTTGGATTCACCTTTTGACCCATTTTGCCACTCTGTGTCTTTTAATTGGTAAATTTAGTCCATTGACATTGAGGGAGATTATTGTCATAGGAGTTAATGTCATCTCTTTAGATAAGTTTGCTGTGTTTGTTGATCTCTCTTATCTTAAAGTAGACCTGCCAGTTTTTTCTTTAAGGCTGGTTTTTCATGTGTGAAGTTTCTGAGCTGTTTTTTTATTCATGAAGCTATGTATTCTTTCTTCAAACCTGAACGTGAGTCGGGCTGGGTGCAGTATTCTCGGTGAGGCATTCATTTCATTCAGTCTTGTCACAATATCCCACCACTGTCTTTTGACCTTGAGAGTTTCTTGTGACATGTCTGCTGTAAGTCTTAGGGATGCTCCTTTTAATGTAATTTTCCTTTTTGATCTTGCTTCTTTCAGTGTTCTATCTCTATCTGTGGGATTTGTCATTGTAACGAGGATGTATCTTGAGGTGTTTTTCTTTCGGTCTCTTTAAGCTGGTACTCTTCGGGCATGCAGGATTTGATTGCATGTAGTCTTTACCTCTGGAAGTATCTCTTTGTTGATGTCTTTGACAGTTGATTCTTCCTGGAGATCTCCTACCTGGGTCTCTGGGATTCCAATGATTCTTATGTTGTTTCTGTTGAGTTTATCAAAGACTTCTATTTTCATCTGTTCGCAATCCTTGAGTATGTTTTTCATTGCCGGTTCGTTTGTCTTAAGGTTCTTTTCCAATTTCTTCTGTTGTGTTGAGTTTTTCTGCATCACATCTTCCAGTACTCAGATTCTCTCCTCAGCTGCTGTTACCCTGCTGGCGAGACCATCCATTGAGGTTTTCAGTTGAGCTACCATGTTTTTCAGATCTGTTATTTCATTTTGGAGTTTTCTGATTTCTGTCTTTGTGTTCTGTTCAGATCGATCTATGCTTTCTCTGAGTTCTACAAACATCTTCCATATTGCTATTTTAAGTTCCTTATCTGAGAAGTTAATCAGGTGGTTGGAATTTTTTAGGTCATCCGATCTATCATCTTCATTCTCTGTGCATGGTGTTTGCCTGCGAGGTTTCCACATTGTCATGCTTGTAGTGTGGTTTTCCTGCGTGTTGTGGTAGGGTTCATTGGTTAGAAAGAGTGCACGGCATGAAGCGGAGCACCTGCACTCTTCTGCTGCCTCTAGTTGACAGTTTTTTGGGGGTGCACTCCCTAGGCCTCTGAGGAGACCTTCAGGTATTCAGAAACACAAACTGGCACAGGAGAAGTTTCCCTTGAAGTCCTCAGAGTGAGCAAAAGCACAGCAGATCAGAGCCTCCACAGGCCAGACAGCTCAGTTTATTGGACAGAGACCCCCACAGCCAGAGTTTACTCACTGGGCAGCTTCAAAATGCAGTTTTTAGGGGGTGCACTCCCTAGGCCTCTGAGGAGACCTTCAGGTATTCAGAAACACAGACAGGCTCAGGAGAATTTTCCCTTGAAGTCCTCAGAGTGAACAAAGGCACAGCAGGGCGGAGCCTCCGCAGGCCCGAGAGTTCAGATGTTCTTGTCTTGTGGCAATGCTGCCCTGCCTCCCTCTGGAGAAACTCAGACAGTGTGTATGGTTGGGGCTTCCAAAGATAAACACCCAACAGGAGTCTCCATGTCACCATCCTGGAGCTGAGGACGCTTCACCTTTGGCATAAGAAGAACCATATGACAGGTCTAGGGCACAACAAAACATGTTGATTTCTCCACGACCTTTGGCATAAGAAAACCAATTTACAGACCTAGGGCACAACAAAACATGTTGATTTCTTCAAACCAGTGGTATTGCTCAAGATGGGGGACCCAGACCACCAGGGCCCAGAAGGTTAGCAGCCATTAGTTGTCATATTGATAAGCCCATAGCTGAATATTTTAGCTTTATTCTGGTTTTGGCTGTGATCTGGAGCCAGGATGCTGCTTGGCACCTGTCACCTTTTAAGGTGAGATTGTCAGGCTGCAGAGGGATGAAGAATCTGGGGAGAGGGGCAGTTTGAGTTGAAAACCTCAATCCTGGGAAAGCAATCCTGTGAGGCAAAAGCAGATAGAGTTTGAAATTTCCTAACATAGCACAGAACCAGCCCTGACAGCTACTGTTATGGTTCTGATAGCCAAAATACTCATGTAGTTTGGAGACCTATAACTATAACAGGTGACTTCAGCTCTGGGCTCCAGCCCTGGAAAACTCATGGTGATCTCTCATCACTACCAGAAACAATTTCTAAGCTCTAAGCCAGGAGCAGTCACAGAGTACTATAGGGTATGCCCTACCCCAAGACAAATCATAATGCAAGTAAATAAGACTCAGGTTTAGAAACTGAGACTTCTCAATAAAGGGGTGGAATTCAAATGCCAGCTTTGCTGCTAATAGTGATAAAAGATCTATAAATATATTCCTCACATACAATGTCACCCAGATGCTCTTGGCATGCCTTGCCAACTCTGGGGCAACTTGTGTACTTCAATTAGCAAGGCAGGAACAGCTGTCAGATGTTGATGTGTAAGCACCTCAGTGTAGGTAAATAAGGAGGACCCCGGGGTGTAGGTGTTAGTGTAAAGGTCCCAGATTGGGCACCAATACCAGGAACTCTTTACACCTCCATGTCTGAGGAGGTGCATGCAAAGTCTGTGGTCAGCCTTTTGAGCTGCCTCTTTGCACTGGCCCCAGGTCAAAGCACTAAGAAGGAAAGCCCTCATTGCCTACCTATGAGTGTCTCAGGAGACTTGAAAAGAGAACAGGGATAACAGTCTTTTTCCAGTGTATTCAAGTTGTCTAACACTAAATAGAAAAAAATGAAAAAAAAAATCCAGACCAGCCGCAAGCTAAAATCACATCCCTTTCATTCTCTGCAAGAGCCCTTATAATAAATGATCGGAAAAACATATAATTGGGAAGAAAGTCAGTTTGTTCTGATCCACCACCTGAAACTTGAAGAAGAATTAAAGTTTTTTTTTTCCCCTCTGGAAAGGATTTAGTGAGGTCAGAAGGACCAGTTGTCTAGATTTTTGAATTAATAGACAAATAGTAGTTGCCTTTTAGTGATGTGATTTCTGCTAACCATTTATAGGTCTACCTAGATATTTATTTTTAACTCATTTATTTTCATGAAGTCAAGCAATAAAGAGTCATTGATGAAGCTTGCCAGCTTCCTGCTAAGTTCTCCTTAGCATGTTAGTTCTCCTTAGACTAAAACATGAATGAATTAATGAATTAATTAATTAAAGAGTGAATGATGTATAAATCATACCTGTCATTCTCTCTTTCTGGAGGTGTTATGCTACAGCATACAAAGGCCAACCTCAAATGAGCCCCAGATTTACCCAAGGGGAGATCCATATTTTTCTCCAGGAAGCCTCAGATTGTTTTTTACTATCACAGCATCAGACTGCAGAGCACATACCCTAGAATATCTCTGGGCATCTGACTAGCCTAATTTTCCATGTTTTCTCCTCTATTACTGGGCTCAAATGAAAAAATGTACTTTGAGTAACATGAGGAGGCAGGTTGCTGATGCCTTTGAAACTCAAAAGTTTGATACTTTATTATTATATAAATATTAAGACATAGTTGGTCTTAATATTCCTATTATTCCTAGCTTTGCACACAGGTATCCCTTCTAATAGTGCTCAGACAATCATATGGAGTGCCAAGGATTGAACCTAGGTCAGCTGCCTGCAGGAAAAATATTTTAACCTCTGTACCATCTCTCCAGCCCCACAAGACTTGTTCTTTTAGAGGGAAATTTCTAAAATAAGCCTATTCCATGCCAGATATTCTTGGTCTCTCCACTGAATGCCCAATACTTCCCTGGGTCAAGCTTTGCTTCTGTTTGGAATGGTCACTGCTTCTGCTCCTTCTATCTCTGTTTTCTCAGATTCCTTCTCCTCTTTTCATGCCCACCATCCACAGACCTGCTGCAAGGTCATCACCATAAGTGGTATGTCCTCACTTCTGGAGTATTCTGGATTCAATTTGTGTGGGAGAATAAATTAATCAACAAAGTGAATAATGACTTTGCATATTTCTTTATGAGACTTGGGAGAAGGTACAATAGGCTCTATGCAATCTTCACATGTAAGAGGCCAGCTTCAATCTTCTGCACTGTGAATGGTACCTCCAGAGTCAATCTTGAGCACCAGAGCAGAAGTAACCCCTAAACATTGCCATGGTTGGCCCCCCAAATCAATGGCAAAATAAAAAATCACAAAAAGAGTGCCCATTATCTTCCAATGGGAAATTCTATACCACACTTTCTCCTCATTGATCATCCTACTTACTAAGGAAAATTTGCTCTGATGACCCCAGCTTTTCCTTTGGTTCCTTAAAACTTGACCTATTACCAGTTTTTTTTTTCTTTGTTTGTTTGTTTGGTTGGTTGGTTGGTTTTTGGTTTGAGGGCCACACCCAGCAGTCAGGGGTGACTCCTAGCTCTGTGCTCAGAAATCACTCCTGGCTGATTCAGGGAACCATATGAGAGTCCAGGAATTAAATCCAGGCCTGTCCTGGGTTGGCTGTGCATAAGACAAATGTCCTACCACTATGCTCTTGCTCTGGCCCCCTTATTACTAGATTTTGAAATTTGGAAGCAGAGACAAAATGAGCTTTTTCTGAAGGGAAAGTTTCACCTTAATATGCTTCTCAGTGTGGACAGGTGTAGGAAGAGCAGGTATAGGTAAGAAAGTATGGATTCTTCAGTCATTGGAGTGCTTATAACCAAGGGGCATCCCTTAATTCCTTATGTCTCTACCTCCTCTCTTATTTCAGATGGTACTTTCTGTGGATGGCCATGGAAATTTATTCATTCATCTCCCATCTCCACTGTTACCTCATCTGAACTAAGTTTTCCTGGCTCCTCTCTAGACCCACCATGTTTTCTGGACATCATTTAGGAATTCATTCAGCCTTTGGGGATAAAGCAGATGAATTTCTCCTGGTCATTTATTCCAATAATATCCAACTATAAAGTCTAAAATTTTAAGCATCCTAGACTGAGAATTTAGCGGTGTCTTTGAAGTCAAGTTCGCCTGCCTTTTAAGTCTAGCTCCAGTGACAGAAACATTGATCCTGGCAGAAATTGGTTCATTTTAAATACCTCATTTCCAAGGATGGAGACTGAGTAAGGCCAGAGACATCTATCTTTGTGGTCTGTTGCTGGCCCATTATAGAACAAACGTATAAGCTTAGTTGTCTATGGCCTATTTCCCTGTGTTACATGACCTTTGAATGGCATTATAAGTGTCAAAGTGGATCCTTGACTTACAGAAGATCTCACACTTGAATCTGATGGAACTTTTCTGGAAGGATGGTATGACTTTTTTGTTTTGTTTCTCCAGAGATTATACCTAGTAGTGCTTTCAGGCTGCTCCTTTAGCTCTCTCACTCTTGACAATGCTCAGAAGAGGGTGGTGCAGAGCCAGAGAATGAACTTGGGCCTCCCACATGCACTCAACCCATTGAGATCTCCAGTTCAGGATTATATCATCATTCTTCAGTCATAGGCATGTAGTACTTAGTATGCTTGATATATTAGTATTCTTTACTTGGGACCTGTTATTGTTGTTAATGTTGTTATCGTTGATGGAGTTATTAGTGGTTAGTTAAGTGTCCCAGAAAGAGAGAAAGAAGAGAGAATAGTATGAATACATTCACATAGCACAGAACAGATTGCTCTTATGGACAAGACATAGACCGTGTTGAAACTAAAGACCTATCTAGGTGGTTTGCAGAAATGATCCATGGCCCAAGTAGGGAACACTCAAGGGAAAGGAGCTAATGTTCATTAAGTAGAACAAGAGACCAAGATAAGCCAACCTGGAAGGCTTGGGGAATATGAAGCAGGTACTCCATCACTATGGTGGATTTGGAGTTTCTCTTTTATTTTCTGCTTCCCAATATGCGGGTTCTAGTTAAACAATTGAGAAAAAATATAAAGCACTTGATGGTTCGCAGGTTTTGATTTCCAAGAATGTTTACCACTTCAATTCAGCCAGAGACAAAAATCTTTTTCAATTTCCCCAGTCTCCAATTATTCATGAAAAATATAAAACTGAGAAATAAAGGCTTCTTTTAGGAGAAAAAAAAATGAGCAGGAGTTTTTCAACCTCAGCAACATCAAACAATCTTTCCCATTGAATGATGACAACTTCAAGAGAAAGGGCTGTGATTCTAAAATTTTCCTAAGGAAATCCTTCTTTTTCCTGGTGCGCTCTTGTGTTAATAATTTAAAAGTCAGCAATTTACAAACCAAATTATTCTTTGTTTAAAACAACTGCCATCAGGTATTTCTCTGTCAAGATGTTGCCCAAAATCCTGAGGTTACAATATGACATAAAGGAATTGATATAAAATTATAATAGAGGCAAAAAATAAAGTAACAAATTTAGAAAACAATGCTATAGATCCTCTCTTTAATATTTGTGTTCAGTTATATTGTCCATGGAATAATAAAATAAACCACAAGATTTGAAAGATGTATTTAGCCCAAACCTAAAATGATATCTTAAGAAAAAGAAAAAGGAATAATTTAATTAACACAAATCACTTCCTGTTGAGTGCCCCAACAAAGATATACACATTCTAAGAATATAGCAACATGCATACTATACCAATATCAATATCAATATTTCAGTATTAAGAATAAACATAAATAGTATCTTTTTTTTGGGAATTTTCACACTGGCATTAGTTTGCATCCATCCATTCAATTTCATAAATGCAAATTGTTAATCACATACAAATTATTATGATCTCTTCTCTGAAGATTACAGTACAAAATAGACTCACCTCCTTACCCATGGAGGTTAGGGTCCAAATAAAGAGACAGGAAACAGTCATATGTTCAATTTGACGGAAAGTTAAATTACAGAAAAAATAGAGATTCAGTGAAAGAAAAAATAGAGATTCAGTGAAAGAATGATCTCTAGAAGCAAAATGTTTTAAAATCTAATCAACTACTTATATTTAAAGAAATTAAAAAATAAATATCTAAAATATCAGTTATACATATATAAAACTAAAGCCTGGAAGATATCCCAAAAGCCTGTGATGAAGCACAAGCTTTGCATGCCAGAGGCTCTCGTTTAACCCCCAGATTTTACTGGTCTGAAAACCCCCAAGAATACCAACCTGTGAACTTTAAGCCAAGAGATATTTAGCACCACAAAGTGTGCCCACAAAACGAAGCAAACAAAACAAAAGCAAAAATAAACAAAAACCAAACTATATCATTACCTAAAATAAAACATCAGAACATTCTTTATAAAAACCATCCCTGGTTTAAATATATAGGCACATTCCACATAGGAATCTGCATCTCAGCTTGGGGTCTATAAGTACAATGATTTTCATTTTTCAGTTTGAGTTTTGGTTTTGGTTGGGCCTCCAAACCACTGATTATAAATCACAGAAATCAATTAAAAAGTAAATTAAAAATAATCAGTGCTCAGGAAGCATGTGGCTCCATTCTTGACTGACTGGGTTGATGGTTTTCATGGTGGCCCTGAGGATGTGATTCTGCTCTGGAGATTGTGGTGTTGGAGATTAAGCAGGTCACTAGATAGAACTGTCAGGGTCTTTGGGGCTGACACAATGATACTGAGACCATAAGTAGCTAAATTAGAGTCAGACATAAGTACCATATTAACCTTTAGTCCTCTCTCTTACCCCTAAATACAACTATTTTCACTTCAAAAAATAATACGACCCAAAAGTAATTTCTAGAACTCTTAAACCTGTAAAACTTTACAAGTATAAGGATTCAAACCTTTCCCTTTTTCTAGACAAAACCCATGACATATCTGAGTGGTGTATCTGAGATAGAATGACACAACCTCATTAGTGTTGGGACATTTAGACCCAACTGTTCTGGGGTCAACCCTTCTTCCCTGGACAAGACAGCCCATCACCTCTTTCTCTTAAGCTTTACAAAGCAGCATTTAAAAGTAAAATCAGATATTGTGCAAGGCCCCTAGGCAAATCACTGATATTTCCAGGCCAGGAGCTTAGAGAAATTATTATTTACACAGGCTGTGGTTGCATTTAACTGCCCTCCACATCACTTTGCCTTCAGGAGTCCCCAGGCTTTATCCTGCATTACTTCTTCTGTTCTTAACCAGGATACCAAGTGAAATTCAAATACATAACAATGTTCCAGTTGCTGGGCTTGAACTTAGAGCACACCTAAGTTTAGGTCCAATTTCAGTTCACTAACTCCCTACACATGATTTATTTATGTGCAACAAGCAAGGCTTCATAGTCTCTAATTCAAATGTGGCCTCAGGTATTTTTGTGCATAAAGTGTTTTCTACACAAAATGGTGTATGTCCACATCTGTATGCTGGGCTAAGCAGAAACCCCAAGACTTACTTTATAGGAAACATGAAAAAGTTACATGAATAGAAGGAAATACTGAATGGTCACTACTTTCAAATTAAAAGAAGAGCTGTATAAACTAGAGACAGAGAGCAGTTCAATCCCTAACTGGGGGGAATAAAACTATCTTAGAATAAGTGAGTGCATTTAGGGATAAACACCTCCAGTCTTCCACTTCTGCCTTAGGCCTCCCACTTCTGAGTTCCTAAGACATTGTTTTCCTGTAGAACAGAACTGTATTGGGTGAGTGCATTATGAACATATTACTGAGAAAAGATGCTGAGATCAACTCTGCTGTCCCAGTTATATGCTTCAAAACAGAGGATGATGAATAATCCTGACTCCACAACAGTTCTTTCAGAGATATGACCTGATCAAAGAATTTAGGCCATTCAGAATGATCAGCCAGCTCTCCCGGGTAATGCTAGAAGGGTTTTCCCCACCAATGACAGTGATTAGTATGCTGGAGAATGCACATAGAAGGGTAGTGGTTAAAGCAGAAGACAGTCAGGTGGACACTTTTGACACAAGAACAGTGCTTTCTTGGTTGTATCTATCTCTAGAAGAAGCCTAAAGTAATTTAACTCAAGTTTCTCTTACTTCAGAAACTCAGAGATCCTTCCAGTTGTAATTTCTCTATTTTTGGTGATCAGCTGAGGCATGGTTCCAGGAATAGGCACTTTCACTAGAATGCTTCCATATTCTCTTTTCTGTCGCTGGCACTATGCCCATTTGAACCATTTGTTCATCTGCAGACCAGTTTAAATAGGAGAGTTCATATATGTTTAGGAGTGTGAGTTCTTCCTGGTGTACTTATACTTTGACCATTAAGAAATGACCCTGTCTTTAAAAACCTTTTTAATCCTGAGGTCAATGTTGCCTGGTACCTTTGACATTTAGTCTGTGTTTACCCTTACAGTACAAATGTATTTCTTGCAGGAAGTAGAATGTCGGGTTCAAATTTTTTTAAATAATTTTTATTGTGACCAAAGTGAATTACAAATCTTTCACAGTAATATTTAAGGTACAGAATAAAAATGAACCACCACCAGTGTTGTCCTCTCTTCATCTCTGTTCCCAGCATGCATCCTATACATTCCCCTTTTGTCCCCTGGTCTGCTAGTGTAACAGATCCCCTCTATGTATAGCTAGTTGAAGATTGGATATTGACTCTGTTGCCAATGACTTTGGGTTTGGTGTTTAAGTTTGATGATTTTTTATTTCCACTCAATATTTGTATGACTGTTGCTCTTGGTATCATCCATTTTTCCCCATCAATTTATGAGGGAGAGCAAGATGATTCAAGTTCTGTGGTTCTATTGGAAAAGAAAAAGGAAAAAAAAGAAAGCTGGGAGGAGTTCGTATAGAGGCTATCAATATAAATTTAAAAAAAGAAAAACAAAATAAAACAAGCAATGACAAAAAACACAACAGCAACAAAAAATCAGCAACAACAAAAAGATCAGCAACAAAACAACAACCACAGGAACAAAGGAAAAAAAAATAAGGAAGGAGGGTTGTGTGACAGGGCTTTGTGAGTTTTATTTTCCATAGGCACAATAAGGATTGGGGAAATTAAAAGGGAATTCCCTTGGCCTAAGAGATACAGGGTTTCTCTACCCTTGAAGCATGCTGTCATGGAAACTACAGGCACCATAGTTAATAACCCTAAGGTTATTTTATGGTACCAGGAAATATTCTGCTCAGTTATGGATGACAAAATCAGTCCTCTGTAGCTAGAGATCTTGGTATTTGCACAGGTCATAAGACGGAGCCTAGGAAAGAGTCTTTCCTTATGGTCCAGAAGTTCTTCTCAGTTGCAGTTTTCAAAGTCAGACCTCTAGAATTAGAGATCTTGGTTTCTGTACAAATTCTAGGCTAGGGACTTTCTTATTGGTCCCAGGAAAAGTTCTGCTCAGTCGCATTTGTCCAATTCAGTCTTCTGTAATTAGTGATCTTGGTTTTTGCACAGATCAAAGGATGATGTGTTTTCTGATTTCATCTTACTGTTTGGTGATGAGATAGGGCGATCTGTTCTTGGATCAAGTTGTTGCTGTTTTTTTGTCGTCAGGATGGCATATCAACCTGGCACAAATTGGTGCCAGTGCAGTATTAGGAATTCCCCAGGGGGAGTTTGGTTCCTGGTGCTGTTGTAGGGAACTATGTCTGTTTTATGTTTGGGATCTAGGGTTTGGGGTTCAACAGTCACTGTCCGATTATATGAAGTCTATGTCATGATACATGTTCAGAGTTGGGGGGTGTGGCCCTGTATTATAAAATGTATAGTTTCTTTTTTTTTTTTGTATAGTTTCTTATCTCTAGTAGATAAGAGCTTGTTTCTATACATAAAATTCCCACCCTTGAATATGCCTTTGAAAAAGGGAACAATGACATATTATATTGCTGGTGCATTTGGGGGTAAAAATGACAGGCTACCCATCTCTGTGCCCTGGTTTTGACCTGAGCTTTAATCCCAAGCAAGACTTTTTCTTCTAGGTTTTCATACAAATTTTCTAATCATTCTGCTATTCTGCCTCTTTATTGGTGCATTTAGATTATTGACATAGAGTGAGATTATTGTCATGGAGTTTTGTGTCATCTTTCTGTAGATGTTTGATGATTTGTAAGATTTGTCTCATCTATAATAGGTCCTTTAGTATTTCTTATAAAGATGATTTCAAGTCTTTGTAGTTCCTGAGCTGTTGTTTATCCATGAAGTTGTGTATCATGCCTTCAAATCTGAAAGGGATTCTAGCTAGAAAAAATATTCATGGATATGTGTTTATTCAAATAAGTATTTTTGTTTTTTTTGGGGGGGGGGCAGGCCTTACTCGGTGACACTCAGGGGTTACCCCTGGCTATGTGCTCAGAAATCGCTCCTGACATGGGGGCCATATGGGACACCAGGGATCAAACTCACATCTGTCCTAAGTCAGCAACATGCAAGGCAAATACCTTACAACTGTGCTATCGCTTCTGCCCCTTTTTCTCTTTTTTATACTAAATCTCACCATTGTCTTTGGGCCCAGATATTATTATTAAATAAATCTATTGTAAATCTTAGTGATAATCTTTGGCATGTAATTTCCTTCCTTAATATTCCTCCTTTTGGGGCTGGAGAAGTGGCGCTAGAGGTAAGGTGTCTGCCTTGCAAGCGCTAGCCAAGGAAGGACTGCAATTTGATCCCCCGGCGTCCCATATGGTCCCCCCAAGCCAGGGGCAATTTCTGAGCGCTTAGCCAGGAGTAACCCCTGAGCATCAAACGAGTGTGGCCCGAAACACCAAAAAAAAAAAAATTCCTCCTTTTAGTATTGTGTCTCTTTGGCTTTCATTGTGATTAGCATTGGCTTTAGCATAATTTTATTTGGGGCTCTTTTCTCTGGTACCCTTTGAGCCTCTTGAATCTCTGTGCATACACTCCTACATGGATCACTAAAGTAAAAATACAAAGCATTATCTCTAATAAGAACAGTAAAATGTCACTATGACTAACAACCCTGATGCAGGATACAGGTGGCCCATTGTTAAGAAATGCTAACATTTGCAGACCAGTCGGTGACCTGGAATCAGTCCTCAGACAAGCTAGTGAAGAGCACTGTTCTTTTAATAGCCTAACTTCAAGAGCCAAAGAGCCATTCCCTGCATTACACATGCAGTAGGTGCCCTAGCTGCCTTTCATTCTGAGGGGTTTGTTTTTGCTGGTAATCATGGGCCAAAAGGCAATTTTTATCTTCCAACAGCAAAATTATTTGTGAGCCTTTGGGTTCTTTCTCCCAATACCCTTCTTGCAAATTCTGGGTACAAAGTGTCTACTTAATAAAATCCTGGACTTTGCCTGCAGGCTGCCTCTCTTAACACCTACCCAATCCCCATTCTTGCATTTTCCAGTCAAGCAGAGCTTCTCCCATCCCACCATATGCTGATGGGAAAAGACATCTCTGTCATTTTCTACCCCACACCCATATTCCAAAACACATTCACATCTGTGCCATGTTCTGGGAATAAATGATTTGTTTCTGCTAAACGTGCTGACCTTAAGATTCAAGCTGTTAATTTTTATGAAATGCAGTAATGAACATAGCCTGCACCCTCCCATACCCAGACTCAACCCTGCCCAGATGTTTCCTCTTCCAAGCAGCTGATGGCTGTTTTTAGCCACTGCGTGTCTGCGCTCCACAGCTCTCTCTCTCTTTCCTCTGGCTCCTCTTGAGCAAGGGCGGTGAACTCAAATCCAATAATCACTGGGCCTTGTTATTATGGCTGCGCTTCTTGAAGGATAATAGAGGCCCCTCTAGGATGATCAGGACTTGAAAAGAGGAATCAATTTTCTAATTTGTCTTGCTGAAAATAGATGCCAGAGATCCAGAAAGAAGAGCGGCTTGGGAAATAGGCCTTGTGTATTTGGGTTTTGTTGCTCCAGTGATACTCACAGTGGTAGGTTGTGATAATAGAGGAATTAAGAATAATAAAATCATGACCATGAGGCTGAAGGACAGACTGGTGTTGAAGAGTTTGGTTTCTGTAAAATGGCTACTTAACAACCATGAGAGGTTAGATGTTTTGTGTCTGATTCCTTTTATTTTCTGTTCTCATTATTAAAATAGTTCCATAAAACTGTCAGGAATAACTTCTATGTGCAGATCCAGGGGTAACTCCTGAATACTGGGTATAGCACCCCCAAATAAAACAATACTAGGGGTGGAGGCAAAGAGGTAGCATAGCAGATAAGGGGCTTGCCTGCATTTCATTGATCTGAGTTAGATTCCAACACCACATATGATTCCTTGAGCACTGAGCAGAAGCCAGCACTGAACCTTGACCTAGTAATGCCACCCCCCCAAATGAATCAAAATGAATCAAATTTTGTTTCTTATCTCCAATGGCTTTCACTAAGGACATGGATTTCAAAATTGTCTGCCTTTACAGTAATGAAACTATAGCAGTGGTATCAGGTTTACTCTCCAATAATTTATTTTCTAGACTATTAGCAGGGTCTCTGTTCAGCATAATTAACAGACAATTTCAAAAATTAAAGTCCTGGTGTGATAGTAACTTTGGACTCACTCCTGAGTGAGTCATTGGTTCTTGCACAATTGGTTTGTGCCACAAGAGCACAAAACTGCAGATGCTGATGATGTTGGAGTTAATTATTTAAAAGCCTAAGAAAGTATTTAAGTCTTGATGTTTTGTGTCTTACAATGTCACAAGTCTGCTCCTCTTGTCTCCTTCACCAGACCATTGCCAGCCCCTCTTGCATCACTGGTCCAGCAGGTAAAAGGAGGTAAACAAGACATCATTTTCATTCACTTGTCATTTGCCTTTTGGTACACCAAGATGGAAGAGACCAATCTAAGAGAAATGTAGTGGGATGTGAATAGTGGTGAAAACTGAACTTTTCTTAATCTTATTTTTGAAGTTACTTTTGGTTTTTTGACCCACAGAGCACTCTTCCTGGAAGTTATTACTTAGAATGTTTCTCATTTTCTGCTCCCATCACAAGTGGGCTTTTCCCTCCATGTGAATCAATATGAGGCATCCTATTGGACTGCACCACTGGAAATGAAAAGACAGAACTGTGCATTTACCCACAGATGGTTTTCTATACACTTGTCGGTACTGGACAGCAACATCATACTGTATCTTTCCAAGCAGAAGAGGAAAGAATCGGAAATGTTGTAAATCCTGCTAACTCAGAGGAATTAGAAATTGTGTTGACCCAGAAACATGGGATTCCTGTATGAAAGCAGAAGAAAGAGCCTAATAGCTTTATATAGTCATCTCAGGTAGTGATTTCCTTGCCCTGTTGGAGATGCCTCAATCCCACCCTCATGCCACCCCATCCACAAAGCTCTCCTTTGGTCTTCTCAACCTATTTGAAGCCTATTTGAAGATTTCACACTTTTGTCATGAACAATTTGGGATCAAATGTTTGATTTGTTTATTGTGGTGAAGGGTCTGCCAATAGGTGCTCAGGAAGCCCCAAGACCCTCCTAATGGTTTCCAGGCTGGAATTTCAATGAGGGGATCAGAATGCAGAGATGCTTAGGTCCTCATGTGCCAGTTATGACCTCGGCCACCCTGTTAGTACTGAGGGACCTCTAGAGCTGCACCCAGTAATTCTCAAAGCATCATGTAGTTTTAGGGGATCCATCCCACCCCATATGGTTATATGCAAGGCATATTCTGAACCCATGTACTATCTCTCTGCCTCTCTGTTGTTATTTCAAGACAAGCACCAAAGCCTCTTTGTGTTGTGTATGTTAACATTTCCATGGGATTATTATGTTACTGATCCTACCCTGATCAGTGATTGTGCCCTATCCTAAGGTGTGACCTGGCTTTCTGGTCCCACCATAGGGTGGTACCTGATTATAATGAATAAAAGCAAGGGTCTGTGGAAGGCTAAGGCTTTTTGGCTCTGGGGTTGATTCTGGGCATTTTGGCTTCAGCCTTATTGACCGAATAAAGTGGATATCTTCAGAAGCCTGACTGCCTGTTAGCTTTATTCCTGCTGTATTCACCTCAGAATCGCCTGCTGAACAGGGTGACAGACAGTAGTCCGAGCTGGAGGAGAAAGACCTCATCCTCCATCCCTTCATCAGTCAACCTCTTAAAACGTTGTTAGGTCTCCAATCTATTTTTTATATTCAGTTCCTTAGTAACTATGGATTATCTGTTTTGCAGAAGCCATATTCAAATTTATAGGCTTAGTTTCTTTAAATATATATTTATCTGCCTTCATTAGAGCTTCTAATCTTGTGGAATTTCCTGGAAACGGAATTGGAACCTTTCATTCAGTCTATAGTCTTGGCCATGAGTATCATTCCATACCATTGATAAATTATGTCATGAGTAACTTTAATCAACTGGGATATTTATCCATGCCTTCATTTCTCAATTCCTTTAAAAATTTTTATTGGTGGGAGTATGAGAGGCTCTATATCACACACCAGGAGTGATCCAGAGGGGGGTCATTCCCAGTGATATGGACACCTGGGATGGTGATTTAATATCAGGGACCAGCAATGTGTTTATGTTCAGTCCCAGTGATGCTGGGCGAATGGGGGGAGCTCCAGGGCTACACCAAGGTGTGCTCAAGGGACTGAAGCTGAGACCCCTTATGCTAGGGTGTGACCCTACCTACTCCTGAGTCATCTTCCAAGTGTTTTAAAGTCATGTTTTAATCTAAGTGTTTGGAAATAAAGAGTGATAAAAGTTTCAACTAAGTAGAATCTGAATATCTGGTCTCCAGTTATATTTTTATTTCAGTTTTCAAGTCATATTATTATTTCTTTATCTTATCTTACTTTGTAATGCATTTCCAAATGCCCCCAATAATAGTTAGTATTCACTATTAGAAGTCATATGCTCAAACTCTTCTGCTAGAGGGAGATGGTGACAAAGAAATAGATGAACATCCCCAAGCCTCAAGAACATGCCATTTCATGAAGAAGCTAAAGAGTTCTAGCACATGATAAAAAAATAATAAAATAAACTAGAATTTTAAATAAGTAAACAGGGGCCCGGAGAGATAGCACAGCGGCATTTGCCTTGCAAGCAGCCGATCCAGGACCAAAGGTGGTTGGTTCGAATCCCGGTGTCCCATATGGTCCCCCGTGCCTGCCAGGAGCTATTTCTGAGCAGACAGCCAGGAATAACCCCTGAGCATCACCAGGTGTGGCCCATAAACCAAAAAAAAAAAAAATTAAATAAGTAAACAGTGAGGTACTCACAGTTTAGGACAATGAGAAAGGAATAAGCACAGAATGAATTCACTGATGGTGATTATTCTCAGGCAATAGAGAAAAGTCAGGTGGAAAAAAACCTCTGAGTAGCACCAAAGTGATAGTTGCCTAAAAGTAAGATTTCTTGAAGATTTCTTAAAAATAATATGAACCAGGGCTGGGGAGGAACAAGAATCTATGCTTGACATGTATGAGACCCCAAGTTCAGTTCCATCCGTGACATTGCACTGCCCCACATAACATCTGTGTGGCCCTGGCAGTTTCCACACACACTGCTGGGTCTGGACATTTATTCTCCCAGCTCATGTACTGAGCATTCTCGGGGGCAGCATTGCTTCAAAGGACCTAATAAAAATAATGTTTAAAATAAAGACATAAATTAAAAGAAACAGAATAATGTTTCAACTTAAAATCAACCGTAAGTGAAAACAAGAGAGGAACGTTCTCTAAATCCCAGTGAGCAATTACTTGAGCTACTAAAACAAAATTTTGCTGTAAAGGAAGGAAATTGTTCATATACATATATTTAAAGTAATTCTCTACAGGATGCTTATTAATTACCAAAGTAAAAAGTAAATCATAATGAAAAGGATTTACAGGTTGTCTTTAACCTTGGATCTGGAGCATATTAAATTGAAGAAAATTAGTCAGAATAGGATACAGAATAATCTTCCTCATATCCGGGGTATAGAGAAACCGAGAAGTAGATTGCTTAAGGGGGAATGTGGTGAGGATGGCTCAGAGCCTCACTGAGACAATATGGAGCAAAGCTGACACTGGTTAAAGATGTAGAGTTGAAATGGATTATGCCTGAGACCCTGCAATTATTGATAATGCAAATCGTGGTTCTTAAAACAATATTTTTTAAATTACTAGCAAAGGAATAAAATAATATGTGCCTTCAGGCATTAGACCTTGGGAAATCTGGGAGACCATGGTATCATATTTATTCTTCTCCCACCCCAAATGCAAAGAGTGAATCTCATAAACATCACTTCAGGCACATTCTACAAAATAATGGCCCAGCTTTTTATCAACAAAATCAAAAGCTCTAAAATATAAATCATAAGCTTAAGGATAAAGAGATAACTAAAGGATTAAACCCTTGCTTTGTATCCCATTGATTCAGTTCAAATCCCAAGTTAAAAAAAATAATTTCCTGAGTATTTTCAGGGGTCAATCCTGAGTCCAGACCAAAGAATAATACCTGATCACCCCAGCTATGCATTCCTTAGCCTCAAAAGAAGTAACATCAAATCATAATCTCATGTAAGAATATTTTAATCTAATGTAGGCTTGAACTAGAGATGATAAAACATGAAAAAAATGAAATCTGATGTGTTTCCTTGATTTTAATAGATCTTGGAATAAAAAAGGGCATCCAATCATGTCGACATTTGGTTAACATTTGAGTAAGGGCCTATAAATTAAAATAGTTTAACAATATTTTTTTCCTTATAACTATTATAGAATTGTAAAGAATAGATTATCTTTGGAAAACGAATATATCTTGAGTTAATTAATAGGCTACTTCTAGCTGCAAGTTACTCTTTAAGGTTCAGAATATATATTATTATAATAAATATATAACGCATGTATATAAACATACATGTAAATACATAGTACTTTTATACACCCATTAATAAAGGATGCAAACTATTTCTATGTAAATTGGGTAAATGAAGATAGGATATTCATATATTTTACTGTGCCTGCATATACCTTATGCCCGTATGTTCAGAGGGAGAGAGAAAGGGTAGAATATTAACATTCAGAGATGGGAAGTTAAACAAGAACTTCTTTTTTGTGGACCAAGACAGAGTAGAGCAGTTGAGGTGCATTCCCACTGAGCACCGCTAACTCTAGCGCTGGAACACCCATGAAAAGCTCTGGGTGTGGCTCTAGATGCCCCAAGTACTGCCGCACACTGCAGCGTCTCCTTCTTGGTCCTTGCAACTTGCCTCAGAGTCTCTCTGTCAACTGTTTAGCTCTGAATCATCAGCGGATAACCAGAATTCAGGAGGCAATATTTGGAAAACACCCCCCACCCTCACATAATTTTGTTTTAACAACACAGTGTAAGTAAGAAATCATTTCAAGCAAAAGAAGTGAAAGAGTGAAGTGGATGCAACTGTGTAAATAACATAGTGCCACCATTGAACCACTAAAGAGAATCTCATCTAGGCTCAGAAGAAATACTTTTCGCTACTTCCAAGATCATAAATAAAACCAGCTAATTCTCAGATCCAGAGTTTAACTTGCCCATCTGGTCTAAATCCTGTAAGAACACACACATCTGCTCTCAAAAAACACTCACATGCACAAATATTCACGCACACAAGCACATGATAGGCCCCACACAAATATTTTCCTTTGCAAGACTGAGTGAAGCATCAATCCGGATAGCAGGATGCCATTTGACAATATAAACCTAGAACTGATCAATCTGCTGCCCTACAAAAAAAAGCATATTTCAACACACAATAGTGCTCTTATAGACATCTGCCCTTCTTTTGAGGTTTAAACATTAGAATTTGTTAAGAAAAGGCATGCAGCAAGGCTAATGACACTTCTTTTATTATTAATTATGGAGTCATATCAAATAATGGTATAGTTTTAAAAGTACATAAATAAACCTTCCCATTTTTTAACAAGGCTGAGAGACCCTAATTTGATCATATTCTTTCTTTGCATCTTTCTTCTTCTTTCTTTCTTTCTTCTTTCTTTCTTTCTTTCTTTCTTTCTTTCTTTCTTCTTTCTTTCTTTCTTCTTTCTTTCTTTCTTTCTTTCTTCTTTTCTTTCTTTCTTCTTCTTTCTTTTCTTCTTTCTTTCTTTCTTTCTTCTTCTTTCTTTCTTTCTTCTTTCTTCTTCTTTCTTTCTTTTTTCTTTCTTTCTTTCTCTTTCTTTCTTCTTCTTTCTTTCTTTTCTTCCTTCCTTCCTTCCTTCCTTCCTCCTTCCTTCCTTTATTCCTTTCATTCCTTCCTTCTTTCTCCTTCCTTCTTTCTTTCTTCTTTCTTCTTTCTTTCTTTCTTTCTTTCTTTCTTCTTCTTCTTTCTTTCTTTCTTTCTTTCTTTCTCTCTCTCTCTCTCTCTTTCTTTCTTTCTTTTCTTTCTTTCTTTTCTTTTTCTTTCTTTCTTTCTTTCTTTTCTTTCTTTCTTTCTTTCTTTCTTTCTTTCTTTCTTTCTCATTTCCTTTTCTCTTTTTCTTTTCTTCCCCACACCTGATGGTATTCATAAGTTACTTCTGGTTCTGCATTCAGAAATTACTCCTGGCATTCTAGGGGGAAATATTGGGATGTCGGGAATCTAACCTGAATTGACCACATGCAAGACAAATGCCCTACCTGCTGTGCTGTTGCTGTAGCCTCAAGTCATTTTCAATATAGATCATCCATTCATAACCCAAAGAAGTATAAACAAATAAAATTTGAAGTTGAAAACCTGCATTATAAAATCCTGCATTTGTTATTAACTAGCTTTGTGATTTTATCAGTTTCCTTTGTATATTGCAGTTTCAAGTCTCTCTTGTATAAAATATTATACTCATCAAAAATATAAATGGAGAATGATAAATAGTATAGATTTAAGGTGCTTTCTTTGCATGTTACCGAAATTGATTCAATCCCTAATATCCCATATAGTTTTCCAAGCATTGTCAGACGTTGCTCAAAAATTATATTTATATGTAAAATATTTATACTATTACAGATATGTGGCTCTGTTGTAGGCATATACCTTGCATGTATGAAGCCCAGGTTTTGATCCTTGGCATGAAAAAAATAAAAGTAGATTAATGGAATGGCATAAACTATGTATAAATATTTCTTCAAACCTTAACTTCCATTGATATACTTTTAGAGATTTTTAAAGGCACAAAGTGGTCTTTATTTATAAGTTGTCATCAGAATTTATATGAAAATATTTGTTTCACTTTTTTTCTCCATCCAGTATAATGTATAGAAATTGCATTTGAGGTATAATTGGTTTAGCATTAGGAATTTAACTGGGCTTAAGAGTTTTTGTGTGCACGTTGCATAATTCCCCCTTTTTAGAACATTGGCTCTTAGAATAAAACCAAACTCGTTTGCATTGTAGGCAAATTCATTAGATAATGACTCCTCAATATTTACATTTGCATCCCAGTTTCAAACTTAGTGGCTTAAGTGACATCAATCTTTTGTCTTGTAGTTCCAGGGGTAAAGGTCTCACGCAACGAAAATCAAAATGCAGACACAGCAGCATTGCTTTAGGGAGCTCTAAGGGATGTTCCCAGTTCTTTGCCATTTCTGGTTTTGATCATCTGTTCACACTCCTTATGTATGGTCTCTTCTTCAGTTAAGAGGTAGCAGTGGAGGGCTATGTATGAGAAGTCTTTCAGAGGCTCTTTCTTCCTTTTTCTTTTGGAAAGGATTTTGTTATTCAACAGACACACCCAAATCATGCCCACTTCAACATTCTTCACTAACAATCATATCTGCAGAGTCTACTTCGACCATGTCTCTGTAGAGAAGTGGGCCATAGGGATTCGCACATGCACTGCTCAGGGTGTGCCTCATATGCCTCACATACAATCCATCTGTGCATTTGTAATGAACCCACATAAATGTGTCTGAGATAATTATCAGGTAGTTCCATGAGATGAGAACATCATCACTCTCAGTAAAGTTGGAAAGACTAAAGCTGGGATTGGTTGTATTCCAAGAGTAAAAGAAGCACATCTTCAGTTCTTGATAGTCCTTATATAACAATGCAACCTCAATATCTTCATTCCTGTCCACATTTTTTTGCCACAAACCTCATTTGGAGATCTGCTTCAATAGAAGCCCTCTCTCTATTTCCCTGGAAGTTGGCCTCTAAGAAACCTCAGTGCTCAAGTGATCTGCTGACATCAGTCTGTTATGGGTGGGTAAAACAAATGCTGCAATTCTGTATTTTCAGTCTCCTTTATTTCTGTATTTAATGCTGCCATAAACTCCTTAAACATATTTGAATTTTTCATGTTTCTATTTATTGTTTTCACACCTTCAGGTGCTTTTGCAGTGATTGTAATTTCAAAATTCAGGGTGAGGGAATAAATGAAATACAGGGAAGCATTCCTCAGCAAAGGAATTCTGGAGGTCAAATACTTTTGCATCCTCCTAACTGTTCACAGAATTATCCCAATTCCCTGCAAATCACAGTAAAATAATCAAGTAAATATAGTAGATGATTTTAGCAGAAAACAGTGCATAAGAAACCTCAACTGGAAAGTAAATACATAGTTATCTAAAGTCTGATCATTCACAAACCATCCAGGATATAGATGACTATCATACTCAGGAGATGAGCCCTGAAGCAGGATAATGGGGCAGAGTGCCTTTCAATCAATACTCTACTTGAATTGGTTTCATAGCCTAGTGAGAACAAACACGCTTTGGGAACAACAGAGCACCATGTATTTTCTATCATGTTGATGTTCTCTAAATATTCTCCTCAGTATGGATAGCCAGCGCGTGCTCTCTCTTTCTCTCTTGCATTTGGTAAAAATGCTCAGGTAATTTTGTGATTACCCATTTTTAAATTACCTCTAGCTGAATGGGTGATATCATTTACTTATGTTCGTGTTATTCGAAAACTTCTTTATTGTCCACTTTTACCAAGTACTGGAATAGACATGGGAAAACAACAATAAAGGCTATGGCTAGCTTTTCATGAGTGTTTAGTTCCACTTTTTGCCATGAGCCTCATTGTACTCAGAATCCTAAATATACAAATACTCTTAAAAGGGAAAAAATTCTTACACTGATACCCCGAGTGCTTTCTCCTTTTTTGTCTCTCTTTTTTTTTTTCTCTTTTGTATCACTATGCTTTGCTCTTATTTAAAATACATTCTCATCAGCAGCCACTAAATAGATTGTTCTCCCCAGTAGTGAGAAGTGACCTGAATTTTGGAAAATATAGCTCAGCAGCATGCTTGTAGAAGCACAGAATTGCATGACCATCTTGAAGGGGCTCATTATAGCTGCAGAATTTCCTTCTCTCTCTATCTCCAGATAGATGGCCTTAGAAAATGCTTGTTAACAAGATCAAATAATTCATGGACATAGAAGATCCCAGAAACAATACTCTATCCCTCATTCTAAGTGCAATTCTTCTCTTTTAGATGAATTTTGAAGAAAAATGGAGACCCCAACACAAAATTGATAGAAATATTTAACATTATAATATTATAAATTGTACCAATGGAGACAGTTTTGTAATGTTACTTTAACTTTACATTTTTTTGTATCTATTGAATTTAGCATGTCATGATTTGATTCCAATTATCTTATAAAAATATGTGAACAAGGGGCCAAAGAGATATACAGTGAATAGGGTGGTTGCCTTGCACAGAGTCCCTCGAGCCTGCTAACTGTGATCAGAATCAGTACAGAATTGAGGCCGGAATGGTGTCTCAGGCAGTAGGGCATTTATCTTGTGCACACTAACAAGGAAGGACCATGGTTGATCCCCCAAGCCAGGAGCAATTTCTGAGTGCATGTCCAGGACTAATCTCCAGCTTCACCGGGTGTGGCCCAAAAACCAAAACACAAAACCATAATCATACATAACCATACAGTATAGAATGAGGAGTAAGCCCTGAGCACCACTAGGTTTGGCCTCAAAATATACAAAAATACAACTGCAAACAAACTCTATTTAATTTTCTTCTTAAACTACTTTAATAGTCAGACCTTATCTTCCTTCTTTTTTTTGATAATCATTTCTTTATTTAAGGACCCTGGTTAAAAAATGTTCATAGTTTGGTTTCAGTCATCAAATGTACCCCACCCATCACCAGTGTAACTGCTTTATCTTCTTTCTTTTCATTACTAAAAGCATATTTTCATTATCTTCCTCCCCAACATTTTTACCTGAAATTATTTCATACTGGAAATATCTTATTAACATTTTGAAAAAAATAATTTCTTTATTAATATATACACAATATTCATATTATGTGTTACATAACACAGAGAAAGTAAGATTATCAGGAAAAGTTGCATTCAATCCTAAATAATAGAAAAGAAATCATCATGTATAAAGTCACAACATAGAATGAAAATCTATGAGGTTAGGCCAGGTTGCATAGAGATTTCTATGCTGAACTTATATTGGACATTATACATTTGCAGAGCAAACACTCTGCCATGAGCAAAGGCTCAAATCTAGAATTTTTGGAAACAGGATAACAAGATCAAATTCTCTGCAGTGATATAAACTTAGGAACTTTCAACCTGAAGCTAGCCAATGTCTGGGAGCTAGATTGTTTCTGAGACATGAGAATCAATCTCAATGCTTTAAAAAAATGATTTTACAGATAACACACTACTGGTTTTTTTTCCCAGAATTTATGAGGATTCTGTCTGGTACAAAATTGATTTGGAAAGATTCCAATATGTACTTGGCAACGAGTTGTCTGTCTTATATTTCCTTGGTCAACATAATACTTAGGATGAGACAATAGTTCAAATCTTTACTTGCTATGAAAAGTGAGATTATTTTTACATGAACAAGAAGTGTCGATTATTCATAAAATAAAAAACAGGATATTCTGGCATAAGTTGAGGAAATCAGCTTTCAAAGTTATGAACACAAATGCAAGAAGACAGTGTTTTCAGAGACTTTTACTTAGGCATTCCTAAAGTTTAAGACTGGATTCATATATAGGCTAAATTTAGAAACTTATTATTCATTTTTAAAGGAGTTAGTGGAATACAAGTCAATAGAAAACTCTCTAGCATATTAAAAATAGAATTCTATTTGTATGCGACTTTGAGGACACTTTCCTACTGGGCCAAACAAAGTCAACTTGGATGCCTGTTTAGACCTCTCTTTAACTGTTTTGCTATCAGAGATGGCACACAGCACTGTTTTTGAAGTCCAAAATTCATTGTATGATTCTAAGTACTATCAATGCTCACAACCTGTCAACTTTGTATTTTATATTTATTTATTTATTTTTGATTTGGGGCCATACCTGGTAGCTGGCACTCAGGGGTTACTCTTGACAGGCTTGGGGACCATAAGGGATGCTGACAAGTGCCCTGCTTACTGTGTTATCACTCTGGCCTCATAATATTTAATTTTTTATAATAATTTGGAGCTATTCCCAGTGATCCTTGGGATTAGTCTAGGTAGTACTTGAGGAAATATATATGGTGCCAGGGATTGAAATGGAGTCAGAAGCACACAAGGCAGCCACTTTAATCCTTGTACTCTTTCTCAGCATCCAAGTCACAATGCATACTTTGAAATGCATTAAATACTCATGTCAGTTTTATGATATTGTACTAGAATGGCCACTACTACAGTGCAGGGATTTTGTTTTAACCCAAAATATGTGACCTGGAGGATCTAGATGGGGAAACTCTACCCAAGGGTAGGCCTAATGAACTGAATTCCCAACCCATCAAATCACAACTTCTAAATTAGTTGTATATGAATTAGAGAGAGCAGTACAAAGATTCAATCTCTAGGTGAAAAAGAAAAGATATAATAACTAAGTAAACTTATTATTGTGGAGATATTAGTATTTTTAATTACAAGTAACCACCCCAAAAATAAAACGACTTCATTGACAAAGTGTTGTTCAGTGTCACTAAGTTGAATGCCAGAATAGATGGATCCAGGGGGAAAATTTTTAAGTAATTTTTGAATTGTTTCACTTTCTTTTCATCTTTAGACTTAGTTTTCTTGTGGATAAACTACATTTTGGGGTAGTTTCTGACAAATGTAGATTAAAAATATGCACCACCACATCTCCATTAGACATTTGCTCTACCCAGATTGCTAAAATGAAATGCGAGAAGTTCTCTGGTGTCATCAGGGATAGAGCTCTTACCTAAAGAAATATTCCCTGATTTATGATCACCAAAGTGTCATATATTTTTTTTCCAAAAGGTGCAAAACCACATCCATTTCTTTACAAAAGTTTTCTCCTGCAGCACTTAGAACGTTCAGTAAACCTACTAATAACTCAAGTTTCAATTGGAAGTTTTACAGACTCCTCAAAAACCTCAAAATCTTTCAATTTTCTTGTGATGTAAAATATTTGTTTTCTTCTATCTTCTCTCTCTATAAAACCACTATCAGAGGCCCATGACCCCTGTTCACTTCATCACTGGCTTTGTGGCCTGGAAAAAGCCTTCTGAATGACTCATCAGTTTTTTTAAAAAATCAATATGAAGATCATAAAAGTATTAAGTTCAAAAAGGAATGATAAGTAAATTTATTGAAATAATATTTGCAAATTTTGTACATTAGAATATGTTCCTTGAGTTTATTCTTTGAGAGACTGATCAATAAGTATTCTGATGAGCTTTCGTGAGACTTAATGATTCGTTCATGAAATCCCAGGTCTCCTCTTCTAGTCCAAGGTACAGAAGTTTTATTTTAGTTGAGGTGGGAGAGTCAAAAGACATGCACACACACACACACACACACACACACACACACACACACACACACACGCACGCACGCACGCACACACACAATGGTACTTGGGGTCACTTCTGACCAGAGGTGCTCAAGGACTATATTTGGTGCCAGGCATTGAACTAGGGTAATATGCTTGAAAGGCAAGTACTTCACCTCTGTACCTATCTCTTTGGCTCTAGATTAATACCTTAGATGTGTCAAAAGACTAGGTGCCTGGTGAGCGCTACAAATAACAAAAAATTAGGTTTAGGTAATTCTCATTACTGCTTGTGATTTAAATGTACTTGGAAAAAATTATAAGTACTTTTAGTACTCCTCTGTGTGTGAAACATCCTAAGAATGTAATTCTTTAAATTAAAATTTACATTTCTACTCAGGATTATGTGCTTTTATCTTCCTGGACAGTGATCTCCAACTCAATAGTAAAACATAATAAAAGGAATAAGTCCTTCCCCTCATGAGAAGACAGAAAAAAACTTACTGTTGGTTTTAGAATAGTAGTTCTGTGACATTTTCAGGAATCTAGATTCACTTTTGTCTTTCCAGTCTGTCATCCTTCACAAGTTGACCACAGCATGATTACAATAATTCCTGGCAACAGCGGCTGCACTTGACTGTGGTAAGAGGGGTGTCCAGAAAGGGTCTTTTTTTCTTGGTGATTGTTAAAGGAAAGCATTTTCCAGAAGGAGTGCAACTAAATTGATTAAATAATGAAACTTGTTGAGAGTAAAATGAGACTCTGGCTGACTTGGAGTAACTAGATTTAGCCAAATGAGTTATCTGTGGAAGAGTCGAGTTGCAGGTTTTCTCCCTGAACAGTTGGAGGTGAGCGTTCGTATGCAGTCAGTTTGGGTGCTTGAAAGCACATGATTGACCACTTGCAGCAGTTAATAAATGGCAGCCTGTGCAAGTCACTCTGGTTCATCTCCTGCTGTGTTTTGATTTGCTTGTACCCACAGAAAGGCCTCTGATTCCATTTTGCATCAGGCTCTTGATTGCCTTTGTTCTGACTTTCACCTATGCCTGAATTTACTGCCACCCCACCATTGACCTTTGGCCCCTACCTGCCCCAGGATTCTATCATTCAGCAAATATGACAGGGAAGGAGTTTGCCTCACATGCAGCTGATCTGTGTGCAATTCGCAGCCCCTACAGCATATGGCCCCCAGGTATCAGAAGTAAATCCTGAGCAGGAGAACACCCTGAACACTGCCAGCTATAACCCCCAGCCCTCAGGAAACAAAATAAAATAAAATAAAATAAAATAAATAAAATAAAGGGCTTTGTACTCTATCCCGAGTGCCTTGTCTCTTTGCTGTCTCCCTACTTTGGTGGTAATCACCCTTCTCTGTCCTCTCAGCTACTTGAACGTCTGTACTTGAACATCCTCTGCTTTGCAGGGACAACTTGAGTGTTGATTCATCTTTCTAAACTTTGAGCTGAATGAATTATTTCAGAGAACTTTACATTTATCTTCATCTCAGTGCTAAGCTTAGCTGGGCCATTGACATATGCTGTAAAGAAGAAAGGAAAAGGAGAAGAAAAAACAAAACCAAAAAAATCTGAATCTAAGGGAATTCAAACATTTTTTCCACTCTGAAGGCTGGAGATTGAGAAAGCAGAACTGGATTTTTTGAGTTCTGACTGTGTTCTCACTCAGTCCAAATAAAGAAGTTCTTACTGTGAACTGTAGAGGAGCAAGAGGGAGGGGTTGGGCTTTAGGATTAGAAGAAAAGAGAAGGACTAGCTGTGGACAGCAGTAGGGGTGGGAAGAGACATCCCTTCTATTAGTCTATAATTAACAACTTTCCTCTCATAGACATTAATTTATTTTGTCATTAAATTAATTAGAATTAAACAGGCCTCTAAATCACTGTTTATTCCTAGAAGAAGAGAGATGCTTATAAAGGCAAAATCGAGAAAATTTTCTAGTGCTTTCCTTTCTCTAAAGATACAGAGAAGAGAGAAGACAAGGCCTCCTGAAGAGACCTCCTCCAGGCTCCAGAGTCACGAATGGGTGCTAGGGCATGTTTTGTGAGAGTAATGGTCATTTTCTTCTCTAAAGATAATGGGCCAAAGCAATATTACAGCAAATAGGGCTCTTGCCTTGCATGCCTCCAGCCTGGGTTTGACAACTAGAATCACATATGGTCATCTGAGCTTAACCTTGGGCACAGGAGTAAGTGCTGAGTACCTCTAGATGTGGCCAAAAGCTATAAACAAACAAAGACCATAGGAATTTAAGAATCGGCCAAGGGAATACTTTCTAAACTGTCAGAAGTCTCCGTCCCACTGTTTTTTTGGGGGGAAGGGAACTTTCTTAACTAGCTTTCTCTTTGGAAAGTTGAGAACAATATCTCTCTCAAAATATTGTTGAGAGATAAACTATTGCTAGATAATTTAAGTCAAGTGTCCAGAACTCATTAGACGTTGAACAAATGACACTTGCTTTCCTCTGTCTCTCTTAAAGTATCAAGTTTTATTGCAGATGAAGGATTGAGTCATGAATTTCTAAGAAAAGATTCAGAACCTAAAGCCCAGAAAGCAAAAACAAAAATAAAACCTAAACCCAACAACCAGATGATTATTTCATCAATCCTGTATAAATTTAGTTAACCCAATTGATTTGCTCAAATAAGTGTCTTTTTTTAATATCCTTCTCTTGGCTTCTATAAATTCTGTTTCTTTTCTGTTCACTCTGCTTGTAACTCCAAAGCTATTTATTATTTCTGTTCTTTCCCCTTAATACTGCCTGAAGAAGTACTACCCCTGCTACTAAAGAAACTCCCTTATTAAAGCAAAAGTGGTCCGACAATCCATTTATCTCCTTTTTCATGCAGAGATCAATGGAGGGAAAGAATATCGAACCTGGCACATGCTTATATTGCAATATGCATTGTTCTTATATTGACATTATTGCAAATTTTGGTCTGTTCTTTTCCAAAACAATGCAGATCTTTACCAGCAGTGATTTTTTTTTTTTTTTTTTTTTGGTAACTTGACATCTCAAAAGAGAGACTCCTTTGGAATTATCCCCTAGATAGTCTTTTAAGCATTTTCTGGGCTTGAATTGGATGGGGGTAATCTTTTTTTTTTTTTTTGGTGGGGAGGGCTGATCTTTTAAGATACCATACAGATTCAGAGTTCTGTGAATCTGAGTCTGTGAATCAAGGTATTCCCTTGTGAGGACAAGCACATGAATTCTCTTAATGAGGACATGTTCAAAAGGGTGAGTTCTTTATTGATGAGTCCACAATTCAGTTCTTCCAGGATTTTATCTGAGGGTTCCTTATAGACTTTTAAGACAGCTGTTTTACAGTGGAGATGCATATATTTAGCCTAAACCTAAACTTTAAGAAAAGCAATAAGGAGGAAATGGATTACCAGAGAATGTCTCCAATTTAAAGACTTGGAAAAGGGGATACAAGAACTTGTCTACTAAATAATTGAACACAAACAAGTGAAGAACTAATTTTCTTAAAGCCCTAGTTTTACCATGAAGAGCTTCACCATTCATATTTAACATTGAAGAAAAATATGAGTAAATACTGATTTCTGACTTGACTGATACTTAACTGAATAACACAACCAGTGATAGAATGGCTCTCTGTGATGTTGACAAAGGTGCTGAGTGCTTTCTCTTCTTGATCTTAGAGAATCAAATGAAAAAAAAAATGCATTCATTTTCCCCTTTAATTAAGACTGCAGCATTATCAGGCTTTAGAAGACTAAATAGCATGCACAGATGAATCGCTGTTTAATTAAGCTTTCCAAGAAAGTTTTATAAAAACAGCAGATTAAATATGAACTTTCAATTTTTTAATTTTTTAAAAAGAGATTCCATTATTTATTATTCTGCTTGATAATTTATTTAAATGAAAAACCAACAGATTGTGAAGTCAATAATATTCTTTTTCTTTAGGCTAAGGTCATAAGATCAGCATGAAGAGATTTTAATGGGTAAATTTCTGTGTGTTTGCATGTTTGAAATTTATGTATATGGACATATGCCTCAATAAGATGGCAATTCTAATCCATTTGGGGGGAAATCACTTGTTAAAAACTAAAATTTAAGTGTTTTTATTTAGTTGTAGAGCTCATAGCTAAGTAAGTCTAGAACTAACATATTTACATTTGATATATTCATATTAAATGTAAGGGAGAAATATTTGGACACTGCCGTCATGAATATAATTTTCAGGTTTCTGCAACATATTGGTACTTTTAAAAAATTTTACAATTAGGGGTCAGAGCAGTGGCACAAATGGTAGAGCATTTGCCTTGTATGCGCTTAGGATGGACTACAGTTCGATCCCCGGGCATCCCATTTGATCCTCCAAGCCAGGAGCGATTTCTGAGTGCATAGCCAGAAGTAACGCCTGGGCATCACCGTGTGTGCCCCCCCCACCCAGAAAAAAAACAAAATTTTACATTAAATGGTCTATCACCCTTCGGTTAATTGTGCATTCTACTTTTATATTTAATCCATATTTATTTTTATAGGAAGCATAATTTAATGCTTACATTTGATATATTCATATTAAAGGTGTATTTATTTAATTTTATACCTGAGTATATTTTATATTTAAGTTTAAAAATATTTTCATATACTTTATAGTTTTAGAGTTATTTTTTCAACACATTAATGCATGTTTTATTCCAATTTTGTCTGTGCTGGAGGGATCTGAACTCATTAAACTTATCTGTTCTGATATACTAACTTGATTTGAAACAGACCCTAGAATAGAACTGTCATTTAACTTTATTCAACTAATTGAACTTTTAGTAAAGGTGTTATTGATTAGGTAAAATATACTTGGCTACAATCTTTTTGATTAGGTTTTCAAATGTCTACTAAGACTGTATAAATAATCACAAAGTTGTACTACTTCAAATGCCAAGCAGCCCATCTGCTAGATTCCAATACTAAAGTAATAATATGTTGTCTCATCACATTTTAGTATTTAAATTTTAGCATTTCTCTTAAGTCTTGCTGGCTTTGTTTCTTTATTTAGTCTTCCATAAAGTAAAGGTTTGGGGTATTGCCTGTTTATATCTGTGCAACAGCTTTAAGGAAAAATAACCCAAATTTAAATTCTGAATTTTATAAATAATTGAAACAACTGGAAATATTTTAAGGTGTTAAGCGAAAATTTGAAAAAAATAAAAAACCTAGCTAGTTGAATTTTTGCTTTATAAAACAAAATTAAAATTTTTTTCTATAAAAATTAAAGATGAAGAGCTCAGAGCATTATAACAAATGGCAAGTGCATTTAATTTGACAGTGATGATTTTCAAGGTATACATAATCTGATCCTGATGCTCCAAATTGAAACTGTTCAAATGGGTTCACAAGGTGAGGTTGGTAATTAAAATCTAAAGTGAACTTTTAATTATTTCTGTTTCAAAATTTTATGATTTTGTTTTGTTTTGTTTGGGGGGGAGTCACATCTAGTGCTCAGGCCTCTGTGCTCAGGGATTATTCCTGCTCAGTTTGGGAACCATCTCTCTTACTCCTTTCATATTGTTTTAGAAATATTGCAAAATAAGCTCTTAGGAAAAATAAACATTAAAATATCATTTGCTGGAGAAGAGAGATAATCTAGGTATTGAAGGCACTTGCAGTGCATTCAGCCAAGCCCAGTTTGATACCTGACACCATATATTTAAGTTCCCAGAGTACCAAAGGGGTGACTCCTAAGCATAGAATTAAGAATAGCTCTTGGGGGCCAGAAAGGTGGCTCTAGGAGTAAAGCATCTGCCTTACAAGCAAATAGCCTAGGACGGACTGAGAATTGATCCCCCGGGATCCCATATGGTCCTCTAAGCCAGGAGCGATTTCTGAGCGCAGAGACAGAAGTAACCCCTGAGCGTCTACGGGTGTGGTGCAAAAAACAAACAAACAAAAAGAATAGCTCCTGAACATTACTAGAACCTCCCAGGTCCTGAAAAAAATATGATTCTCAATGTTTTGAAGTATAAAATAAAATGTAGAATTGACTTGCACTCTCTTATTTTTTTTTCCCCCTGGGGTAAGGGGTGTCTGTTGCTTACTGGCAGTGTTCAAGGGACCATGTGCTGTGCTGAGGATCAAACAGGGTTCAGTCATATAAAAGGAAGCATCTTAACCCCTATACTATCTCCCTGACCCTTAACTTGTGTTCTTATCTTACTATATAAGAGCACAGAATAAAACTGTTCCTACATTCCTCCAATCTCCTTGCTCTCTTTGGATGACTTTATGATAAAAGGGAAATTTGAGCCTGAAATTCTGCTGCTATAATGTTTGCAGCTAAATATATTTAGAAAATGGATTATAAAATCTTTGATGATGAAAATATGTTGCATTTTATATGTTGAAATTTCTAAAATGGAATAACATAGCATTCGAGTGGTGAAGATTTATTTTCTAGGAAAACTTCAGAGAAAGATGAATAAACAAATTAATCTTTATCTCCCATGAATTCTTTGGAATTGGGAGAAATAAAAACTTTATCGGGAAAAAATGGGAAGAGTTATCTGGAATAAAGTGACAATCAATTAAAAAGTGGTGATAAGAACATGGAAGAAAACTGGAGATGCTTTTTCGGTTTCACATTAATAATTACATGTATCCACAGATTTGCTCATTTAAATAAAAACATAATGGATCTTTGTACCCAGTTAAAAAAGCATCTACACTTCTCTTTCAGCAAAGAACAAGTGAAATCCTATTTCCATCTATAAAGGGTCTCAGGGCCTGAGAAACACATACTAGTGAGTTTAAAGGTGTATTTTTTTTTTTTTTTTGCCTGCTGCTGAAGTTGCAAGCAACCCAGAAGTACTAAAGAATACAGGTTTTTAAAAAATGCACAGAGTCATCCCTGGTCTAGACCAAAGGCCAGAAAAACACTGGCCTCGGAAGACAGAAAACTTGGAGAGAAATAATTTTCTTCACCCATGAACTCCAGAAAAACTTTCATCTTTCACCACCCATATTCTAGGCTGAAGAAACCAGGCAATAACTCAGGAGGCCATAAAGATGCTCCACATCAGAAAAGTGAAGGAGAAAGCCCGTTCTTAATCATGTTCAATTGGGTAACTATGCAAAGACTTCTCTATTACTCTAAAATGCCTCCAAAACCTGTACAGGGCATCAAAGAGTATCAGAGTTCTTGCTCTGGGCAGCTGACTCTTCCCTAGATTGTGAATGTCTGGGAATTAAAGGGACTCTGATTTTTTTTTTTATTTCATATCCCAAACAGCACTGGTTGAGTCCTCAATATGGCTTCTTTTATGGTTAAATACATTAGAAAATGAAAGACCTTATTTTAGATTGAAGCAATATTGAATGTTATGTCAGGAAAGATTAAGGGGCCCCAGGACTAACTGTTTTCAAATAGAATATAATGTCATATAAAGTAAAGCACCTGAACATGGATATTATGGGAAGGTGAATTTCAAATCAGTTTGAATTGGACATTTTGAAATGTAACCTTTTCCTTTTTTATCAGCTCAGCAGGTCATGTGGTATCATTTTTCGGGTAAATTTTAGATACAAAACCCAGTAATTTATTGAACATAATTTTGATCCAAGGAAAGGTCTAATTTTTCCTATTTCAGCAGTCAGTTCATAAGATGTCTATTTTTGTTCATGAAAAAGAGTAATAAAAATAACATACTATATAGCTTTAGGTCAGGTTTTTTAAATTTGGTTGAGACTTTTCTTAATTAAAAGGAGACAGTTTTCTACTCTAAAAGCAAATTTTGTCTTGTCTTGCTATCTTGTTTGTTTTGATTTTTGTTTTGTTCTGTACCTGACTTTGTTTATGTGTTTTAAGTTTTAAATATTTATTAACTTCTTAATACATGTGATAATCCATGAGGGCACTTAGATACCTTAAACTACATTGGATCATTAGAACTGCTCAGCAAATTCAGCTGAGGAACTCATACCTCAGATGATGAGAAAATTGAGATTCATAAATATCACCACCTAGCAGGAGCCTGTATCTATGACCATCACAGTTCCCCTTGAGGGAGCACTAGGCTTATGATAGATATTTTACTGATGCTATTTCTGTTCCTCTCGACTCCCAGCATCTAACTTTGGGGAAGTTAATTTGTATTGAGTACTGTGTGTGTGGGTTCATTATTCCTCTGAAGCTGAATATACCTACAAAAAATAATAGGGCCAACTGAGCCCCAGAAATCTGTCCTGCCATTTTTCTCTGTCACTATTCCCAGAAAAAATTAATATGGGCCTGATTTCTTACCCCAAACAAACATTTAGCAATGACTTTTTCCTATGTTTAGACAGTAGATAATTGTTCGTATAAGCAGTATAATGCCCTTGTAAGCAATGTATATTAATCTTACTTCTTTTACTCATTTTAACAGTTTCTTGCCTTTAATGTGTAAATTTAGACCACTCATATTAAACTAAATAAAATTGTTATTGATACAGTTGAACAAATGTCCATCTTATTTTGTACTATTTTCTATTGTACTTTTTTCTGTTGGCCACACCCGGTGACGCTCAGGGATTACTCCTGGCTATGTGCTCAGAAATTGCTTCTGGTTTGAAGGACCATATGGAATGCCAAGGGGATGGAACTGCAGTCCATAGTAGATCAGCAGAGTGGAAGGCCCTACTGCAGCACCACCACTCTGGCCCCTTTATTGTACTTTTTGTTTCTTTTTTCAACTCCTTTAGTTTTATTCAAAATTCTTTTATGACTCTATGTCTGTTATACTTAAAGATCCCCCTAGAGTTTGTAATATACATTTATTACTGGCCTAATTTCTGGTAAAACTTCATGTGTAAACTAGTACTGTATAGAATATTCCCAATTGCCCTCCTCATCTGTGAGCCAGAACTGGCTGTTACTCCTTTTCCTTAACCAAGTTCAATAATCATCAAATCATTGTTGATTAAATAATCAGTAAGAAAAAGAAAGGAAGTGTTTGTTTTAGTTTCTCAAATGCTCCTCCTATTATCCCTCCTTCTCTCCATTTTGCTTTCCATCCTTTCTTTTTAACTTTCCTAGAAACCCAAATTTCTGCCTTGTATTCTTTCCCTTTCCTCTACAGAACTTCTATGCACCATTCTGCAAGGGAGCCCTGCTGACAACAAATTAAACAGATCACCCCAGTCTTTGTTCCTGTGGGAGGGTTTGCATTTCTCATTCACCTTTGAAGGGAAATGACAGTCTATAGAGAGCATTGTTAGTGTTATATTTTTGCCTTTCAACATTTTAAATATTTCACTCTTCATGATTCTTGTTATAATGGTTTCTGACAAGAAGTCCAATGCAATTTTTATGTTCTGCTAAAGTAGCATAAAAGCTAAAGTAGCCCCCAAACTTGGTTTCTTGGAGGGTTTTTCTCCTTATAATTTGAATTTGATTTATCTAAAATTTAAATTGTTATTTCACATTTTTATTGTCTCAACTTCCAGCATTTGTTAATTTTGAAAAATCTCCAACTATTATAACATCAAACATTTTGATCAATTACTTCTTTTTTCTCCTTTTGGTGTTCTTGTTACAAAAACTTTATTTAATTGTACTATGATTCTTGGATTTTATTTTTTACTGATCTATTTTTACTTTTATAATTTGGAAATTTGGAAATAAAATATATTTAAGCTTCCTGCTTATTATGTTGGCTCTGGACAGAGTTCAGATATCTACCAAAGATACACTCATGTTCGAGCACTTGTAATTTGAGCATTTCATTTTGATGTTCGCTCAAAGTTCCCATTTCTCTTTATGTTACTTATTAATGTCTACACATTGTTCATTTTTTCTGTTAGAAAAAGCATGTAAAGCATAGTTATTTCAAATTCTCTATAATATAATAATTTCAATCTCTTTACCCTATATTAATTCTATTCTAACTTTATCTTCAGACCATATTTTTCTTTCTTCCTTATTCCATGTTTATAAGTTTTGGTGCAAGAAGACCATGATCCATTGTTCAATTTAAAGTAAGGTATTTTGAGATTGTGTGTGAGCTTTAGTGTTAGAAGCCGAATGGTATTTAAAATTGTTTGTAGGGGCCGGTAAGGTGGCACTAGAGGTAAGGCGTCTGCCTTACAAGTGCTAGCCAAGGAATGGACCATGGTTCAATCCCCCAACGTCCCATATGGTTCCCCCAAGCCAGGGGCAATTTCTGAGCGCATAGCCAGGAGTAACCCCTGAGCATCAAAAGGGCGTGGCCCGAAAAACCAAACCCCCCCCCCAAAAAAAACAAAAAAACAAACAAAAAATAAAGAACAAGTAAAATTGTTTGTAACTTTAAAGATTAGAAGCTCCTATTTCCACTGGTTCTCTTTTCCTTCCTCTGTCATCTTTGGGATTTCCTAAGACCTCTTCCTTCAGTAGGTCTATTTCTTGAAATTATAGTCTCCTCTTCCTAGACTGGGGCCTATTTATCTGTTGTAGGGTGTAGGGGAGGGTAAGTAGCTTATACTATTATAAATAAATATTTCTCAGTTTTCTTATGGGATATAGCTCCCTATACTATGATCTTTAGAATTTCTTGAACTACTCTCTGTTTGTGAGACTGCAAGAAGAATCTAGAGCTGTGCAGGTTCTGTTCCTTTAGTTCAGAGGAGTCTCTTTAGTCAACAGTGCCCCAAAGCAATGGTTTTCAGCCAATGGTCTACAGACAGCACAGTTGAAAAGCAGTGTATTAAAAAACAAACTTAAGAGCCAGAGAGATAGGATGGAAGTAGGGTGCAGAAGGACGGTGGTTCAAATCCTGGCATCCCATGTGATCCCCTGAGCCTGCCAGGAGCAATTTATGAGCATAGAGTCAGGACAAAAGTAACCCCTAAATGCTGCCGGGTGTGACCAAAAAAAAAACAAAAACAAAAACAAAAAAATAACAAAAAAAGAAAACAAACTTAACTTTTTTTTCTCTTTTTTGTACTTGGGGGCGTACTCTCAGAGGTAAACAGAGGAGACTCTCAGTTCTGTGCTTAGGGGTTGCTCCTGACAGTACTAGGATATAGTACAGTGTAGGGAGACAACTCCAGGCCTCCTGCCTAAGAAATATGCTCTCAGCACATTGAACTGTCTCTGCAGATCTGACAAACCTATTTTCTGGATAATTCTTGGGTTACATTAACCATTTTTAAACAGTTAATTTTCTCACACTCTACCTGAAACTTGAGGGTATTTCTTTGTCCTTTGATAAAAGATAATTGTATGTGGCTGCATAATGGTGGCCCTTTGGCATGATTCCTCTTAGAGAAATTATTTTAGCTACATATGCATTTATCCAGTGGAAAATGGAAAGGATTTATAACCATAGGCATTCAATAAAGGCCTGGAGATATTTGATGCACACTGTAACATTTAATCAAATAATTAGTCCTTTAGAGTTTATCAGTATTATTAAACTCATCTTAGAGATGATAAAATTGATGTTCTGAGGGCAGATTATAAGTTAAATGTATTATGTTTGAGCCACAAGAAAAAACTTGTGACTTTCCATATTTGTAAATTCTGTTTTATAAAAAGGCTTTCAGACACAATTTTCTAAACAGGACTGTAATCTTTTACATCAAACATAATTCTTTAGTAAAAAATGTATTAAATAAAAATTTTACCCAGTAACTTAAAGTGTTGTTTTATGACAGATCCATGATCTATGAATGTTTTGTACTCGGGCAAGCCAAATTGAGGGGAGAACATTTGACTGGTATACAGTTCTATGAGCCTCATCAGAAGATTTATGTTTGGAAAACCTAATTAGGCCAATTAAGTTCTAAAAGCTCCATAAGGATACCTTCATTGCAAGAAAATGACAGCCACCATGCTGTGAGTTGTCCAACAAATTTCTTGTATGTATATGACAAAGACTTTTATCTTTTTTTAACCTTATTTTCTTAGGATGTACTGCATTTTTTATTCTTTGAGGTAATTGATGTTTCACTTAACTGCTTAGAATTTGATGGGGGGCACCCCCGGTGATGCTCAGAGGTTACTCTTGGCAATGCGCTCAGGGGTCACCTGGCTTGGGTGACCAAATGGGACACTGAGGATTGAACAAAGTCCAACCTGGATCGGATTCTTGCAAGGCAAATGCCCTACCCCTGTGCTATCGCTCCGGCTCCAAATGCTTAGAATTTTTTAAATGCAGAGATCATATGGCTGGAGAGATGATAAAGAAAGTATGGCATTTTCCTTTCATGTGGACAACTAAGTTTTGATTTCTAGTACCCCATATGTCCCCTTTTAACCCCATATAATCCACCAAGGATTATCTTTAAGTGCAGAGCTAAAAGCAAGCTCTGAACACAGCCAGGTGTGGCCCCAAAACAAACAAACAAACAAACAACAAAATACACACGTTTCAGAATCATGATAAAATTTGGCAAATTTGCTCATTTGTGAGGTAAAGAAAATTTTAACAAAACAACTAAACCAATCATTTTTAGAATCCTGGCACCTAGGGAAATACACACTGGTAGAATTGAAAATCATAGTATTATAAACTACAGTGCATATTTTTAAGTGCTGATCATAGAGGCTGGGGGTTGGGAGGGAGAAACATGGAACACTGGTAGAGAGAAGTAGACACTGGTAATGAGATTAATATATATTCAAATGCCTGAAATTCAGTCATGAGTAACTTTGCAAATCATGGTGTCTCAATAAAATAATTTTTTAATGAATTAGGATTAGACTGACATAGAATAGAATTGAAAATCATCATCTAGCTAAGCGGGAGCAGGATTGAAAATCTTTAAAACTCAACTAAGAGAGTGGGGTCTGTAGAGTTTTAATTTGGAACTATTCCCATTCTTTTTCCCTTTCCTGCTCAATGGTGAGGAAACTGAAATCCAGCAGCTTTGGAGATAATGAAAAGATCTGATTGTTTTTGGAACTCTGTTAAAAGCTTAATCCCCAGAGCACAGTTACTATGTTCTCCTAACTTGGAGCTGCTCTGGAAATCAGAAGGGACTGGAAATCAGATTTGATCAGACTCAGAGCCCAACACAGGTGGAAAGGGAAAAGAAACTCTATCAACTAATGAGATCATGGCTATCCAGGGGCAATATTTCCCTTCCTGGAGGTTGTGATCTTAGTTGAGGCAACTAAAAGTTTGCCTGGGAAGTTCAGAAAAATCTCAGAGGACTAAACAAAAAGCAAAGGGAGTTCTTCAAAACTCTAACCATTCCTGAAGACCAAATATATAAATTCCATAGGCCATATAAATATGCAAGAAATATTGGGAAAAGAAAAAAGAATAACCACTTGTCTATGCTTTCTTTGAGGCACTGTGGGAAAAAAAACAGTAAAAATGAAGACTAAATGAAATCAAATTTCTGTTTGAAGTTTGAAGTTGAGGCATTGTATACACATTCTCTTGATATGACAGCAGACACACTGACAAGAATTGGAATAGAATCTTAGGAAAATCTCTTGATTGGTCACAGTTACACTGAGACAGGAAACCAGACTGAACAACAAAAATACAAGAAATTAAAGGGAAAAAATAGTACAGAATGCAGTGACAAACACTTATAGAAACTCAAATTCTATAAACTTATGTAGAAAAAAGCTAACAAAATAAGCAGCAACTAAAAAAATGACCAAAAAATGTTAATGACACCAGATGACTTGAGAGATTCAGAATTTTGAATATAGTTTTCCATTCTATTGTATAACACCTAATGTATTCAGTAAATAAAGAATTCAATAATACATGCAAAAATAGGTAGGGTCCATAATTTTTAGCAAACAGAAAATGTATTGAGAAAGGGGCAGAATTTTAAAAATAATATCTTTATTTAAGCACCATGATTACAAACATGTTTGTAGTTGGGTTTCAATCATAAAAAGAGCACTCCCCTTCACCAGTGCAACATTCCCACTGCCAATGCCCCTCAACTCCCTCCTCCCCATCCCCTGTCTATATTCAAGGCAGCCATTCTACTTCTCTCAATACCATTGTCATGTAGTTAGTTGTTAGTGTAGTTCTTTCTCTAACTGCACTTACCACTCTTTGTGGTAAGCCATGAGCCAATCCTTCCAGCCCTCATCTCTATTGTCTCTGGGTATTATAACAATAATACCTTTTATTTTTCTTAAGTCCAACAGATAAGGGAGACTATTCTGTCTCTATTTCTCTCCCTCTGACTTATGTCACTCAGCATAATAGTTTTCATGTCCATCCATGTATAGGAAAATTTCATGACTTTATATCTCCTGATGGAGAGTTGACGGAGGGAAATAAACATTATGCAGCTGTCAGGAGCAGATTTTGAACTTAATTGACAAAACCTTTGAATCTGTGCTTGTAAATATCAACAAATAAATAAAAGAAACAGCTTATGAATTAAATAAAAATGGATATAGTGATAGTACCATGCTTGTCCTGCATGTAGCCAACATGGGTTAAGTCCTCACTCTCTATATGGTCCTCTGGGCCCTGCCAGGAGTCATTTCTAAACAGGGGTAGGAATAATACTTGAGTGTAACCAGTTGTTGACCCCAAACCAAAACAAGCAGAAAAGGAATAAATTTTATCAATGACATCTCCTATAAAGGGTCTGTATTGAGTTGGAGAAGTAGTAATGCAGATAAGGTGCTTGCCTTGCATACCTCTCATTTGGATTTGATCCCGGAAAACTCATATGGTCCCCTAAGCCCATCAGATAGTTCAGAGCCAGGAGTAAGTCATCATCACAGTGGGATGTGCCCCACAACCACTTAAATGAGAAAGAATGACAGGTAAAAGAATACAATATAAAATGTTAACTAGTAGAATAAAAACTAGCAAATATGACTGAAGGTCAATAGAAATTTTCTTTTTTTTTTTTTGGTTTTTTTTTGTTTTTTGTTTTGTTTTGTTTTTTTTTGTTTTTTTGGGCCACACCCGGCAGTGCTCAGGGGTTACTCCTGGCTGTCTGCTCAGAAATAGCTCCTGGCAGGCACAGGGGACCATATGGGACACCGGGATTTGAACCAACCACCTTTGGTCCTGGATCAGCTGCTTGCAAGGCAAATGCCGCTGTGCTATCTCTCCGGGCCCAATAGACAATTTTCAATGTGAGTTTATAGGGAATAAATGAAGAAAAAGTAATAGGCTCAGAGATCTTGGAACCAGGAACACCCGAAAATATCAAATGCACTTGTACATACAATAGAATTCTCAGAAAGAGATAAGATACATGAAAGGTACTTCAAGAGGTAACAGCCTAAAAATTCCCAGATTTCATAAAACATTAATTTTTACTTGCAAAAATATTAAAAAGCTCCATTTATAAAAAAAATAAAGAGAGACACATGTTTAACCATAATAAACAAAAAAAGCAGAAATAAAGTCTTGAAAAACTAAGAAAAGTGACTTTTTATGTGCAGGTGACCTTTCAAAAGATTAACATATAATTTATCACCAGAAAATCATAGGCTAGTGCAAAAGTAAAAAAAATATGGGGAGATATTTCCAAGAATCTAATATCTGAAAATGGCTCTCAAAAGTAAAAAAAAATAAAGATACATGTATAGGCAAATAAAGTCATATTTTCCCTAGAACACTCGCTTTTTCAGAAATACTAAAGATCCTTTATGCTGAAATAAAAACATTGGACAATGACTCAAAACTTTATTAGAAAATAGAGAATAAAAGTCAAAAGTAATTTACATAGTTATATTGATACTTGAGGGATATAAACATTATTGATGTTCAAAGCAGACCATCCTCATAGATTCACTCTTTTCTTGAACAAGATATAAACCTAGCCATGAGATATTATGACTAAGTCAGCCCATACAGCAGAAAGCTGACAATCTCAGGAGGAGAGGGTGGGTCAAACCCACACCCTATCGAAGTTATGCCTGATGCTTCTATCACCCAAAATTACTGTTTCCCCAGGTGGCATACCCCATCACTGGCCCTCTGTGATTCCCTGCAGGGACACTGATCTGACCACAGTTCAGGTACTCTAGTTTTGGGGACCACCCTTCCTCCGTATCTTCCTTCTCTGGGAAGTCTGACAACTGAATGCAAGCCACTAAAAGTCTTAGTATCAGTAATAGTGTTTTGAATCTCTGAACAACTTCATTTGTTTAATGCTGTCATCCCTATAGGAACATACCAATTTAACAGAATGGACAGATAACAACAAAAGCTTACTAAACCTCCTGTCATTGTATTAATGACTTCATTGGAAATAAAATAACTTTTGTAAATGTGCTTGCTACTGTGCTTTTTCTTTGTTTATTTAACTTTCTTTTAATTTTTAATTTTTCTTTATTATCAATATCTTTGCTTTCACTTATCTGGAAACAAATGTATTATGACCAACTATGTCAACTATGTGATGCATTTTCTTTAAATAAATTTGAAAAAACAAAAAAATAATGTAAACATTTTTGGTTTTTACTCCTATCAACTATTCTAAAGGATAAGTAAAATATAATTATGAAATATTGCTGATAGTTTTACAAAGAATAAAAAGATATGTGTATATTGGGGGCAGAGCAGTGTGCAGTAGTAGGGCATTTGCCTTGCACACGGCTGACCTAGGATGGACCGCGGGTCGATCCCCTGAAGTCCCCAAGCCATAAGTGATTTCTGCATGCATAGCCAGGAGTAACCCCTGAGTGTCACCAGATGTGGCCCAAAAAAAACAAAAAAGAAAGAAAGAAAGAAAGAAAGAAAGAAAGAAAGAAAGAAAGGAAGGAAGGAAGGAAGGAAGGAAGGAAGGAAGGAAGGAAGGAAGGAAGGAAGGAAGGAAGGAAGGAAGGAAGGAAGGAAGGAAGGAAGGAAGGAAGGAAGGAAGGAAGGAAGGAAGGAAGGAAGGAAGGAAGGAAGGAAGGAAGGAAGGAAGGAAGGAAGGAAGGAAGGAAGAAAGAAAGAAAGAAGGAAAGAAGGAAAGAAAGAAAGAAAGAAAGAAAGAAAGAAAGAAAGAAAGAAAGAAAGAAAGAAAGAAAGAAAGAAAGAAAGAAAGAAAGAAAGAAAGAAAGAAAGAAAGAAAGAAGAAAGAAGAAAAATGTCTATATGTACATATTACAATGTACAAAATATGCATATACATATACCATTTATTTTATACATCATATACAATTTATAAAATATATTTGGTATAAAATATATTTTAATTTTATTTGTATTTTCTTATTCATAGTGGGATGAACCCTTGTCTCAAGAATGAAAGGCATATGCTTTACTACTAAGCTTTATCCCTGACCCCATCTATTTTTAAAAGATAGAAAAATAGTGATTAAAAAATAGTTGTATTAAATTAAATTTGTATTAACTTGAATTAGATTTCTTAAAGATGCTAATTTTAGCCCTAACATTGTCATTAAGCAAACAACTAAGAAAAATATAGTAACAAAAAATTTATTCAAATATACACTTGAAATACCTATTATCAAAAAATAAAAGAAACAGAGTACAAAACAGAAAAATAAAACCAAGAAATTTAGAAGACTTTTAAAAATAGAAAAATATAAAGCATTCTGCATATTATAAAGTATATTAAAATACACAGGGGGTGAACAAGATTACAATGGGTAGGGCACTTACCTTGCACATAGCCAATCCAAGTTCAATCCTCATCATTTAATATGGTACCCCCAAGTCCCTCCAGATATAATTCCTGAGTGAAGAGCAAGGAGTAACCCCTGAGCATCACTATGTGTTGCCCATCTAAAAAAAAATAAACCAAAGCAAAACAGGTAATTGACAAAAAAAAAAAATACACATAGACTAAGCACCACAATCAAAGTACTTATTGGGTAACATAAATTTGAAACTACATGATTCTATCTATGTGCTCTCAACAAAACCTCTATTTAGGTTCAAAGACATATTATTAAAATTAAAATGCTAAAAACCAAGTAGGCAATGACTAAAACAGAAATTAGAATTGTTCAAAATAGAGACTAGAAAGAAAGTACAGTGGGTAAGTCACTTGCCTTACGCATGGCCTACCTGTGTTTGATCTGATGCATGATTCTCAGAGCACTGCTAGAAGCAATTCCTAAGTGCAGATTCAGAAGTAGCACCTGAGCACTGCCAGATGTGTCCCTCCACCCCTCTAGAAAAGACCAAACAGAATTAACCTTTTTGTTTGTTTCTTTTGGGACCATACCCAGCAGTGATCAGGGGTTACTCCTGGCTCTGTACCCAGAAGTCACTCCTGGCAGGCTCAGGAGACCAACCCAGGTCAGCTGCATGCAAGGCAAACTCCCTCCTGCTGTGCTATCACTTCAATCACTAAACATTTTTTTAAAAGAGAATTCCTTGAATCTAAGAAGGAAATTTTATGCTGAAAGGGCCATTGTATCATGAAGATATAATAATTATAACAAGCATGCTGTAAAATAAAATGAGCAAAAACTGATAGCAAGTAGAGAGGAATAGGATAATTCAACAATAACAGTTGGAGATTTTAGTGCCTTAATTTCACAATGGATAGATAACTAGCCAGGGCATCAATGAGGAAATTGTATTATTTCAGCACTATAAACAAGTGGACCTAAATAACATGCATACAACATTTCACTTAGCAAATGTATATTCTTTTCAATATATACTTTTCTATATATATATATATATATATATATATATATATATATATATATATATATATATATACATATACTCCTGGATTGCAGTATGCTAGGTAGTAAAATAAGCCTAAATGAGTGAGTCAGGCATCTCCTAAGAAAGGCCCAGCATTTCTTAGAATCCTTACAGGTTGACAGAAGACATTTCTCACCCAAAGCCAGTTTATAAAGACTGGATGAGGTCACTTCAACTATGAAGATGGTCACACCGACTTCAAAGAACACAGAAAAAAATAAAAATAAAACAAAGCACCCCTAAAGAACATTTGCCAGTAACCAGCCTTCAAAGAGATAGAGATCTGTGATTTGTCTGATAAAGAATTCAGAGACTTTTTTCCTGAGCAAGGTTAGAGAGCAGCAGGAAATGAAACAGGGACAAATCAATGAAGTCATAAAAATAACACTCAAGACAAGAAGTTTAACAGAGAAGAAGAAACCATCTGAAACAAGAAACTTTGAGGCTGTAGTTTAAATACAAAGAATAGATTATGTGATCAGAGATTCAACAGTTAGCAAACTTGATAAATCAGGAGGAAAAATAAACATGATGTTGCAAACAAGCATTTGAAATTTTCCAGTTGGAGGAAAGCAAAGACCAAAAAATGAAAAGGATTTAAAAGAACCCTAGAAAATTGTGGATACCATCAGAAACAATCTGTATTATTTGTTGAACCCAGAAAGGGGTTGGGGGCTAGAGATAGTTTAGTGGGCTGAGCATAGGCTTTGTATGCAGGAAGCCTGAGCAATTGATCCTTGGAACAACCCCAGAGCAAATCATCATCCACTGATCTCCCCAGAGCACCAGGTGTGGCCCCAAAACATAACAAAAAGAAACTAAAACAATGACTGAGAACTTTTCAAGGCTGAGAAGAGATTTCAACATACCAATTCATTAAACTTACAAGTTCCTCCAAAACTCAACTCGCCAAAAATTTTTCTGAGTCACATTATTTGGGGGGGAGGGGGAAGGCCTCAAATCAAGAGCAAAGGAAGACTTTGAAAACCCACAACAAAAAAGCAAAAGCTTCCTCACAATCAAGGAATCCCCTGGGGCTTCAGCAAGTATTACAGGGCCAGGATTTAAGATGTGAAAAAAAGCAACTACCAATCCAAAATATTTTACCTTCCAAAATAAACCTTCAGAAATGAGGAAGAGATGATTATATCCCAGTCAAAAGCATGAAAGTGCATCACAGCTAGCCTAGACTTATAATGCATGAAAAGCTAAAATGAGCTCTTTCTTGCGGGACACTAGCATTCAGCCTGGCATATTTGCCCCCACACACTCCCATTTATCTGAGATAAAATTTAATTTTATTTGAACTTTTATTGATTTTTTTAAAATAAGTTTTGCAGTGCTAAGGATCAAACCCAGAGCATCACAGCAGGAACTTTTCCAGTGAATCATATTCCCATCCTGGGTAAAATTGTAATATACAATTAATTGATTTGTATTCAATTTCACTAAAGGGTTCAATCTCCCTGTGACCTTTACATTTAATATTATCCATATGTGATTTTATTTCTTTTCACCTGAAGAAAGCTTTTCCCTTTATTGTTTGTTAATTAAGGTCAGTGACTACAGACTTAAAAATGTTTATACATGTAGATAGTATCCTCAATATCTCAAGACTTACAAAGGAGAATTTATACTCTCTCAGTTATAGACCAAATATCCTGTTACCATGACATTATATTTTAATATAATTATTACTTTATGGTTCCCACAACAATTCACATATGTAAATAATAGTTTTCAAATGTTTTTCATAAGAACTAGAGAGAATATAAAATGCTGCAGCTATAAAAATTTTAGTATTATGATAATAAAAAATAAATAATAAAGCTTCTCAAATTTCCTCTTTTGAAAACCCTTAGTTTTCAAGAATAGTGCACTTAGGAAAAAAAAGATATCATCCCTGATCCCAAAAGTAAATCATGAGTGACTCACTGACTTAGAACCTTGTGGGGATGGAAAGGAGACACATTCAGCAGTGCTCAGGAGTGATTCCTAGCTCTTTGCTCAGGGTTGCTACTGGTGCTGATCAAGGGATATGTGATGCCAGGAATCAATTTCAAATCTCCCTTCATGCAGGAGATTTTGCTCAGTCCATTGCACTTTCTCTCTGTCCTACTGATTTGACACACAAACTAAAGCAAATCTTACCATCTTGCCATAAGTGCTGGATTTTATCATTGATACAGGTTTTAAGAATAATTCAAAAATTTGGCCAAGTGTTTAGTTGACTTGATAGCTCATTTAGTGCCTCCATGTCAGATTTTGTCTCTCAGGTGATTGTATGGCCACCCTGACATGCATAGGGAAATAATGACTGCCATGATGGCATCACATGGCATGGGACCAGGAGACTGCACACTCTTTGTGTCATTATTTTTTTTGGAGAAAAATAATTTGTTTATTGGATTTCTCCACTCAGAGTTGCAATTTCTTGCCAGAGTATAAACAGTCATTAGGAAACCCCAAAATTGGCATAACCCTATTTATCTAGCCCCAGAAACTTTGCCCCCCTGTGATCAAAGTGTGGACCATGGACTCTGCTGGAGTGAGGTCAAGCCAGGACACTTTTGGTAAAGCACAAGCACACACATCACATCACATCACATCACATCATTACATCACGTCACATCACACCGTTCTGTGAAGGCATCTAATTTGGAACCCTGGAGTCACAATTACAGTTTCTAAAGTAATTGAATTAGGCAGACATTCCATAATTCACTCCCCCCTATTTTCCCCTGTAATATTAGGACTTGAACTAAAAACCTCATGCATGTAACTCAAGTGCTTAAATCCCAAGTTCCTTCCTGACTTTTCGTTACTTTTTCTTAACAACATAAGCAGAGTACTTACTGAAAGGTGTTTGTGAGGTTCTTTGAATTTTTTAAAGTGAAAGAGGAAAGCACAGTTAGCTGCAAGTTAATACAAACTCTGTTATGATACCATTGGAAACTACCACTCTCAAGTCCTCATACAAGGACTTACAAGGTGGGAGGATTGAATGAATTGTCCTTAACAGCACACATGGACCCATTCAGACATCCTGACTCTACTGTTTGCAAGACTTATGATCTTGGGCATGTAAGTCACTCCATATGTGTAATGGGTTTCTCCTTCATCTGCTTTAAACTGAGTACTATTGTGAGAAGAAGATGAAGTAATATATTAAGTTCTTATGCAATGTATAGCACATAGTGGGTACTCATTAAACAAATGCTTTCCTTAATAGTGTACAATATATCCGTATCAGAGCTACAGTGGATTCACTTTCATTCTCCAGCATGAGCAGTTCTCAGAACCTTCTAGCTGTACTAACTTCTTAGAAACAATCTTTCTATTCTAAATTAGGTGCAGGGGTGGGGAGAATCCACATGATCCAAATTATTTTCTGCTATTAAAGCCTTATGTTCTAAGTGACGGGCAATCAAATCTCATGCTTCAGAGACTAGATTGATCATTAAAAAGTCTCCATTTCTTATACTCGGGACACTCCCTGAAAAATGATGATGCCCGATGCCGTTTTCAGATGCCTGCGACTGGATTTCATCAGCCTTCCTGCCTGTGATCTTGCCTGCTTCAGAGGTGGATCGGGACATACAATCAATGATTCCTGCTGGTTTCTGCCAGGAGTCAGAAGGGCGCAAAAGCCATCTTGGGCCATGCGATTTCCAGCTGCCTAAGACTGGATTTCATTAGCGTTCCTGCCAGTGATCCTGCCTGCTGCAGAGGTGAGTCGGGATGTATACACACTGATTCCTGCTGGTTTCTGCTAGGTGTCAGAAGGGAGCAGAAGCCATCTTGGGCCATAGTGCTTCCAGCCTCCTGAGACTAGATTTCATCAGCTTTCCTATGGGCAATCCTGCCTACTACAGAGAGTTGGTTGGCTCCACCCTCCTGCTGTGCCTTGAATGACCCTGAGGACTTGAAGGGAACTCTTTACTTTGCTTGTCTGTCTTCCCTGAATACTTGAAGCTCTACTCAGAGACCTAGGAAGCACACGTCATCTAGAGGCTGCAGAAGAGCACTGCCACTCCACTTCAATGCCACGCACTGTTTCTAACCAATGAACTCGACCACAACAAGCAGAAAAAATCACACTACAAGCGTGACAATGGGGAAACCTCGCAGGCAAACACCATGCACAGAGAATGAAGACGATAGCTCAGATGACCTAAAAAATTCCAACCACCTGATTAACCTCTCGGATAAGGAACTTAAAATAGCAATATAGAAGATGTTTGTAGAACTCAAAGAAAGCATAGATAAATCTGAACAGAACACAAAGACAGAAATCAGAAAACTCCAAAATGAAATAACAGATCTGAAAAACATGGTACCTCAACTGAAAACCTCAATGGATGGCCTCACCAGCAGGGTAAAAACAGCTGAGGAGAGAATATGAGTACTGGAAGATGAGATGCAGAAAAACTCAACACAGCAGAAGAAATTGGAAAAGAACCTTAAGACAAACGAACAGGCAATGGAAAAGGTACTCAAGGAATGCAAACAGATCAAAATAGAAGTCTTTGATGAACTCAACAGAAACAACATAAGAATCATTGGAGTCCCAGAGACCCAGGTAGGAGATCTCCAGGAAGAATCAACTGTCAAAGACATCATCAAAGAGATACTCCCAGAGGTAGACTACATGCAATCAAATCCTGCATTCCCGAAGATTACCAGCTAAAAGAGACTCAAAGAAAAACACCCCAAGACACATCCTCGTTACAATGACAAATCCCACAGATAAAGAAGAATACTGAAAGCAACCAGATGAAAAAGGGAAATTACATTAAAAGGAGGATCCCTAAGACTTACAGCAGACATGTCACAAGAAACTCTCAAGGCCAGAAGACAGTGGTGGGATATTGTGACAAGACTGAATGAAATGAATGCCTCGCCAGCTGAGAATACTATACCCAGCCCGACTCACGTTCAGGTTTAAAGAAAGAATACATAGCTTCATGAATAAACAACAGCACAGAAACTTCACAGATGAAAAACCAGCCGTAAAGGAAAAACTGGCAGGTCTACTCTAAGACAAGAGAGACCAACAAACACAGCATACTTATCTACAAAGATGACATTAAATCCTATGACAATCATCTCCCTCAATGTCAATGGACTAAATTCACCAATTAAAAGACACAGAGTGGCAAAATGGGTCAAAAGGTGAATTCAACCTTCTGCTGCCTAAAAGAAACACACCTGAGTAGTTAGAACAAACATTGACTCAAAATTAAAGGCTGGAGGAAAATCATCCAAGCAAACAACACCCTCAAAAAAGCTGGGGTGGCCATATTAATATCTGATAACACCAACTTATACTCAGAAAAGTGGTAAGGGACAAAGATGGACACTATGTACTAATCAAGAGATATGTGCAACAAGAAGAAATCAGACTATTGAACATATATACACCTAATGAGAGACCAGCAAATTATCTTATACAGTTACTGACAAATCTGAAAGACATCAATAATAACACAATAATTGTGGGAAACCTCAACACGGCCCTATCAACACTTGATAGGTCAACCAGACTGAAACCCAACAAAAACATACTAGCCCTGAAAAGAGTAATGGAAGAAGAGGACTAGTAGATTATATATAGGACACTCCAACCCAAAAAAACCTGGATACACATTCTTTTCCAATGTGCATGGGTCATTCTCCAGGATAGACTACATACTGAAACATAAAACATACCTCCATAAAACCAAGAGGATAGAAATCTTATAGGCTACCTTTGCTGACCACAAGGCTCTGAAATTAGATGTGAATTAAAAAGGCACACAAAAGAAAAACTTTAGCAATTGGAAATTAAACACCCTGCTACTGAACAACCAGTAGGTCCGAGATGAAATCAAAAAGAAAATCAAAACTTTCCTGGAAACAAATGACAATGAAGACACAAATTGCCAGAATCTATGGGACACAGCAAAATTGGTCCTGAGAGGAAAATTTTTAGCTCTACAAGCACACATCAGGAAGGAAGAATGAGCATACCTGAATAACCTAATGACGAAGCTCAAAAAATTAAAAAAAATGACCAACAAAAGGAACCAAAAATAGGGAGACTGAAGAAATAACAAAGCTGAAAGCAGAAATCAATGAAGTTGAAAACCAAAAAAAAAAAAAAAAAAATCCGAAAGATCAACGAAAGTAGAAGTTGGTTCTTTGAAAAAATAAACAAGATTGATAGACCATTGGCAAAACTCACAAAGAAAGAGAAACCTGATAACCCATATTAAAAATGAAAAGGGGCAGATCACGACAGATATTGCAGAGATCCAAAGGGTAATCAGAGACTACTTTGAGAAACTTTATGCTACTAAACATGAGAACCTAGAAGAAATGGAAAAATTCTTGGACACTTACAACCTTCCACAGTTAAGTAAGAGGATGTAGCATATCTAAACACCCCATCACTACTGAGGAAATTGAGACTGTAATCAAACATCTGCCCAAAAAGAAAAGCCCAGGACCAGATGGATTTCCTAATGAATTTTTCAAATCTTTCAAGAGGAGCTACTAACAATACTAGCCAGGCTCTTCCATGAAATTGAAAAAAAAAAAAAAAAAAAAAACAGGAACACTTCAAAACAGCTTTTATGAAGCCAACACCACCTTGATACCAAAATCATTCAGAGATGCTTCCAAAAAAGAAAATTACAGACTAATACCCCTGATGAATGCAGATACAAAGATCTTCAACAAAATCCCGGCAAATAGGATCCAATGTATCATCAAGAAGATCATACACTACGACCAAGTAGGTTTCATCCCAGGAATGCAAGGATGGTTTAACAACCATAAATCTATCAACATCATACACAACATCAACAATAAGAAAAATAAAAATCACATGATCATATCAATAGATGCAGAGAAAGCATTTGATAAGGTCCAACACCCATTCTTGATCAAAACTCTCAGAAAGATGGGAATGAAAGGAACCTTTTTCAATCTAGTTGAAGCCATCTACCACAAGCTAATGGCAAATATTATCCTCAATGAAGAAAAACTAAAAGCCCTCCCTCTAACTTCTGGTGCAAGACAAGGCTGTCCGCTCTCACCACTCCTCTTCAACATAGTACTGGAAGTTCTTGCTATAGCGATCAGGCAAGAAAAGGATATCAAGGGAATCCAGATAGGAAAGGAAGAAGTCAAGCTCTCATTGTTTGCAGATGACATGACACTCAACTTAGAAAACCCTAAAGACTCTAACATAGGAACAAGAGACTCATAGCAATGTGCCAGGCTACAAAATTAACACACCAAAATTAATGGGCTTTTTATACACCAATAATGATAGAGAAGAGAAGGACATCAAGAAGGCAATCCCATTCACATTAGTGCCACATAAAATCAAATATCTTGAATTCAACTTGACCAAAGAAGTGAAGGACCTATATAAAGAAAACTATAAAGCCCTTCTTCAAGAAATAAGAGAGGACACACGGAAATGAAAACACATACCCTGCTCATGGATTGGCAGGATTAACATCATTAAAATGGTAATACTCCCCAAAGCATTATACAGATTTAATGCGATCCCCTTAAAAATACCCATGACATTCTTCAAAGAAGTGGATCAAACACTTATGAAGTTCATCTGGAACAATAAACACCCTCGAATAGCTAAAGCACTCCTGGGGAAAAGGAAACTGAGAGGCATTACTTTCCCCAAATTTAAACTGTACTACAAAGCAATAGTTATCAAAACAGCATGGTATTGGAATAAAGACAGACCCTCAGATTAGTGGAATAGGTTTGAGTTCTCAGACAATATTCCCCAGACATACAATCACCTAAGTTTTGACAATGGAGCAAGAAATCCTAAGTGGAGCAGCGAAAACCTCTTCAACAAGTGGTACTGGCAGGAATGGTTAGCCACTTGCAAAAAAAGGGAACATAGACCCCCCCCACTTAATGTCATGTATGAAGGTAAAATCCAAATGGATTAAAGACCTTCATATCAGACCTGATACCATGAAATATATAGAACAACACATCGGTAAAAACTCCATGACATTGAGACTAAAGGCATCTTCAAGGAAGAAACTGCACTTTCCAAAAAAAGTGGAAGCAGAGCTCAACATATGGGAATTAATTAAGCTGAGAAGCTTCTGCACCTCAAAATAAATAGTGCCCAGGATACAAGAGCCACCCACGGAATGGGAGAAACTATTTGCATTAGAAAGATGCAAATCAAAACAAGGATGAGATACCATCTCACACCACAGAGATTGGCACACATCACAAAGAATGAGAATAATCACTGCTGGTGGGAATTTGGAGAGAAAGGAACTCTTATCCACTGCTGGTGGGAATGCTGTCTAGTCCAATCTCTATGGAAAGTAATATGGAGATTCCTCCAAAATCTGGAAATTGAGCTCCATAGGACCCAGCTATTCCATTCCTAGGGATATACCCTAAGAACACAAGAATACAATACAAAAACCCCTTCCTCACACCTATATTTACTGTAGCACTATTCACAATAGCCAGGCTCTGGAAACAACCAAGATGCCCTTCAGCAAACAAATGGCTAAAGAAACTGTGGTACATATACACAATGGAATATTATGCAGCCGTCAGGAGAGATGAAGTCATGAAATTTTCCTATACATGGATGTACATGGAATCTATCATGCTGAGTGAAATAAGTCAGAGTGAGAGATAGAGACGCAGAATAGTCTCACTCATCTATGGGTTTTTAGAAAAATAAAAGCAATTTTTGCAACAATCCTCAGAGACAATGAGAGGAGGGCTGGAACTTCCAGCTCACTTCATGAAGCTCACCAATAAGAGTGGTGAGTGCAGTTATAGGATAACTACACAGAGAACTACCATAAGCATGTGAATGAATGAGGGAACTGGAAAGCCTGTCTGGAGTACAGGTGGGTGTTGGGTAGAATGGAGGGAGATTTGGAACATTGGTGGTGGGAATGTAGCACTGGTGAAGGGGGGTGTTCTTTACATGCTGAAACCTAATCACAATCATATTTGTAATCAAGATGTTAAAATAAAGAATAAAATTTAAAAATATCCTATAAAAAAGACTTCTGCATTAAAAAAAAAGAAAATGATGATGCCCATGATAATGTCCTTCCTACAACGAACAAGGATGGTTTAATAGGGTTTTTCATGGCAAAGCAATTTCTCTGCTATTTAAGAATGTGTGCACAGAAGTCAAATGATGCTGGTGATATTCGTTGTGGGAAGGACATTATCATGGGCATCATCATTTTCTTTTTTTTAAATGCAGAAGTCTTTGTTATAGGATATTTTTAAATTTTATTCTTTATTTTAACATCTGTTCTTTTAACCTTTACTGGGTTATTAACTCCCTTTCATCAGCAGCTACTCCAGCAGTGAGTTTTCAATTTGAGTGATAGTGACCTCAAGACATCGTTGTGTGGTGTTCCTGAGATGGGGAACATGAGTCTTTTAATTTTGCCATGCAGGATCATAGTTTTACTACTAATTTAATGATTAGTTATCAAATTATTTTACATGTGGCTCTTTGCATCCTATTTAATGCAGAAAATCTTCAGTAGTCTGAGAGTTTACATCCAAAGAGCATGTATTTACCCAGGTCATTTCTAAGAACACTCCAGAATATCCTCCATGCAAATATAGAATATCATTATAAAGTAGGAATAAAATCCTAATTTCTTTGAAACTAATCAATAACAGCAGCTCCATTTGAGGAAAATTTAAACTTCATGCATTAATAAATGAGTAGTTGATAACTTCAATTGGGTTATAGAATTCCTCGTTTGAGTTTGTTTTTTCCTCTTTAATATTAGAATGTTGAATGAACACATCAGTTTTTTTCTTGTTTAATTTTTGGTCCATGCCTGGCTATTCTCAGGACTTACTCCTAACTCTGCACTCAGCAATCACTCCTGGTGGTGCCCAAGAGAGCAAATGAGGTACCAGGGATCTAACCTTGGTTCGATGCAAGGCAAACACCCTACTATTGTACTCTTGCTCCAACTCTTCAACTTCTAGTTCCTTTCTAATGACTGAGCAAGAAAATCTAAGCATGCATATAGAGACCTATATGTGTGAGTCGATATACATTTCAGTATCCATTCCTTCCTTTGTTTCGTGTGTATAGTGTTTTGAAACTCTGATGCATTATTGCATGTATCCTTCCAAGCAGTTATTTGATTTCTTATAAAATGAAATCTCCCATGATGGGCAATCTGACTCCCACACTAGGCATCCCATTGGTTTACAGTAATCATGCAATTCTGGTACAAGTGTCAGGCAGTGTCAGAATGGTCTCGCTGTACTCCTGTGTAGCACCTTTATCAAGGACATTGTGGATGTTGGTCCCTATTGCCTATGGCTTTACAGTCACTATTTCCAGTACCATAGAACCAGGTCTGACCCTCCTACACTCACTTCTTTCAGTGTAGTGGTGTGTGTAGATGCAACACAACTAAATTGATCTGTCAAACTCTGAGTTTCATCCTGAAATCTTGCACCCTTTAAAATGTCTTCCTGAAAAAATAACTGCCTACAAGAGAACTCATTCCATAATGATGTGAAGTTCTCTGGACTTTGACAGATACCATAGAGAACAATCTGCCTGGCTTTGCTTGGCATGCAGCATATGCGCGTAAGGCAGTCTCGCTTCTTTAGAATTCTTCTGTGCTCTTTCTTCCCTTTAATTCCTTTGTGCTTGCCCCTTCTCCCCCTGCATTCATCCCCTGGCACCCATTGGTTTTATTACTGTCTCTCTAATGTTGCCTTGTCAAAAATGTCATTGAATAAAAATCATATGGTGGGTGGCCTTTCCAGATTGACTTCTTTCACTTACAAATATGCCTCTAAGGCTCATCCAGGCCTTTTCACAACTTGTTAATTAATTTCTTGTTATCTCTATATAATAATAACATCGCATTGTGTGGTGATATAATCCTTTGTTTATTCACCATTTATTCAAAACCATAATTGTTGCTTCGATTTATAGCCGTGTTTGAAGAAGGCTGCTATACATATCTTAAGTGCAAATTTTTGTGTGCACAAAGAATTTTTCAGCTTTATTTGTGATATAATTGATACATAACGTTGTTTAACTTTAACATATACAACATGTTGATTTGATAAACAATGTGGCAGAAATCATATTGCAAGAGCTTACCACCATAATGCTAGCTAATATTCTATCACAGCATAGTAATTATCTTCTTTTTTTCCCCTAGGGAGAACACTTAAGATTTACTCTCAGTAATATTCAAGTATATAAAACCATATTACTAACTTATATATATTAAATCCACAGAACTTATTCTTCTTATAATTACACTCTTCGGCTGTCACCTCTTTTCCATTACTCTTAAGCTCTTGGTAATGGCCATTCTGGTATCTGTGGCTATAAGTTAGGCTGCCTTTTTTTTTTTCAGATTTAATATTAGAAGGATATCATACAGTATTTGTTTTTCTCTCTTATTTCACCTAGCATAATTACCTCAAAGTGCACGTATCTAAGCTTTAGCTTCAGGTGTATAGGAGTACAACAAGGAGAATTGTGCATTTATATAAGCTTTAGCTGTGTAGAAATGTCATGAAGCCTGTGTTTGCTTGATGCTGTGATAAGATTATCTCTGTCTTTGTAATAAAGGACTATTTCACTGGTAATGTTCCTTTGCATTCATCCACAGTGACAGGAAGATCATGCGATACATCTTTGCCAAGTGCTGGTATCAGTCTGGTTGATTTTAACTATGTGTCTAGTGTTTTAATTTGCAGGGTTTTTTTTGTTTTTTTTGTTTTTTGTTTTTTGTTTTTTTTTGGTTTTTGGGCCACACCCGTTTGACGCTCAGGGGTTACTCCTGGCTATGTGCTCAGAAATCGCCCCTGGCTTGGGGGGACCATATGGGATGCCGGGGGATCGAACCGCGGTCCTTCCTTGGCTAGCGCTTGCAAGGCAGACACCTTACCTCCAGCGCCACTTACCCGGCCCCATAATTTGCAGTTTTTTAATGTTAATGCTTAAAGTTGAACACTTTTTGTATGATTATTTTTCAGTTTTCTTATTTAACAGGCATTTTCACATTTTTGAAGTGATTTTTTTTCGGTTTTTGAGTCACACCTGGCAGCACTTAGGGGTTACTCGTGTCCTGGCTCTACACTCAGAATTCACTCTTAGCAGGCTCAGAGGACCATAATGATGGTATTTGAACCTCTGTCCTTCTGCATGCAAAGCAAATGCCTTACCTCCATGCTATTTCTACAGCACTGGAGTGATATTTTTTAATGTGAGTTTAAAACCTTGCATATTTGAAATATGAGTCATTTATCAGATATGTGTCTTTCAGGTATTTTCTTTGTCTGGCTTTCTTTTCATTCTTCAATACTGTTTTTGTCAAAGTTATTAATTTTCATAAAGTTCATCCTATCACTTTTATTCTCTTGTGTACATGGTTTGGGTATTATATCTAAAAACTCATTTTCACAGTTTGTCCTATTTTTTATATAAATAGTATTATTTTACATTGACTTTGAGGGATCAGAGAGATAGTAGAGAGGGTAAGGCATTTGTTTACCTTGAGAGCAGCTGACCCCTGTTTGATACCCAGAATCATGCATGTTCCCTGAGCACCACCAGGGGTCAATTCTGAGCACAGATCCAAATAGTGTTCAAAACATTGCCAGATGTTAACATACTCCGCCATCCTCCCAATACAAGTTTACCTTGAGTTGACTTTTAAGAGATGTGTAAAACTTGATTCACATGTCTCTTAGCATATGAATGCCCAGTTGACCCTATAAATTGGCTAAAAGGTCATCCCTTTCCACTGAAATGATTTTCTGCTTTTCTGAAAGATCAGATGACTCTATTGGTGATCTTTCTCTGAGCTCCCTGGTCTATCTTGTTAGACTCAACATCTATTTCTTCTCTACTACACACTATGTTGGTGACAATAGTCCTGTAATAAGCCTTAAAACTGATCATGTAAATAGCTTATGCTTTGATCAAGTCTCTTTTGCTATGTTGTTTATATTAGATCTTTTGACTCAAACATAAATGATAGTCTAATAATATGAACAAAATTGACTATTGAAGGTTTAACTGAGATTTTGTTGAATATAGGTATGAAATTGGAAATAAGAAAGATCCTAACAATACTGAATTTTTTAAGATATGAATATGAATGATTTTTACAATTACTAAATCCTTTTTGATTATATAACCAAAATTTTATAACTACCTGCTTATAGACATGGTAAATATTTTATCTTTATACCTAACTTTAATAGCTTTTGTTTCAGTATTATATTACAGTTTTATTCCAAATGTTCATTTTTAATACCTGGGAAATTGATTTTTATATATTAAAATTGTATTATGCATACTTACTAGTTACAGGAGTGGGTTTTGATTGCTACATCTTTTTTCTAAGTAGACAATGTTGTCAAACTTAATTCCTTCTTCCCAATTATGCTATATACTTATATTTTCATTTCATGTTTTATTGTATCTAGCTGAGCATTCCAATGTGATGATCAATAGATATGCATGATAAAAGTTGGCATCCATTCCTTGATTTCTGGCATTGACACTTTCCTTAGGGGAAAACTATCCAGTTGATATGACCATATAGCATTTTTTCAACCACATTGACATGGGGCATTATGATTAATTTTTAATTAATGAAACTAGCCTTGTACAACTGGAAAAAATTAAACTTACCATGGCCTATAATTCTTTTAATACATTGTTTAATTTGCTATTATTTTGTTGAGGACTTATGGGTCTGTATTCATGAGGGATGTGGTATGTGTTTTCCTTTGCTGTAAGATCTTTAACTCTTTTAATATTGGGGTAATGTTAGCCTCATGAAATAAGTTAGGAAACTTTACTTGTATATTTATTTTTTGAAAAAAAAATTTTTTAAAAAGTTGCCAGTTTTTAAAGCTTAAAAGAAACTACTTGTGTTTTCTTTGCTAAAAGAATTGTGTTGCTAGAAGTATTGGACAGGTGTTTGCTTTTTTACTCAACTTCTCTAGTGGTTGTAGAACTATTCATGTATCCTATTTTTTCCCCTGTGATATTTACCAGTGTCTTTGAATGAATTTTTTGTCTACATTATCAAATTTGTGCTATAAAGATTCCTATATTATTCTTATAAAGCCTATTAGATTAATGGGGATGTCTCATTTGAAAATTTTATATACTAACAATCTGCATCTAAATAAATATATATAAATTATAGTGATATTTTATAAGAACCTACCTTTTAATTTCATTGATTTTCTTTATTGATTGCTTGTTTTTTAATATCATTGATTTTTACACTATTTTTTTAAACTATTATGCTCATTAGAATTAAATTGCTATTCTCTATTTTCATAAGATGAAAGTTTGAGGTTTTTGTTCTGGACTTATTTTGTGTCACATCTATTTAATACTATATATTTTCCTCTAAACACTACTTTTGCCACATCACATATTTTTGATAATTAAAAATTTTTTTTTTAGTTTAAAATTTCTAAAAATTTCTCTTTGACCCACATGATTGTGGTTTATAAATCATAGGTCGTAAATTTTTGTAGATTTTTCTCATCTTTCTATTGTTTTTTATTCTACATAAGAATATTTTTTATAGTTTTTAGTTTTTTATATTATCAGTGCATTTTATGATCTGGTCCAGGAAATGGTCTATATAAAACTACATTTCAGGTAAACATGAGAAGAAAGCATAGTTATCTGTTGTGTGAAGAACTGTTGAAATGTCAATTAGATCAAACTTATTAATAGTGTGATTTAGGTCACCTATATTCTTACTGATTTTCTGCCTGCTTGATCTATCAGTTACTGAGCAAAGAATGCTAGTCTCCAGCGATAATCATGACTGTGTCTATTTATCTTGTCCATTCTTCCAGTTTCCACTCTCACACTTTGCCATTCTGCTCTTAGATGCATACATCTTAATGATTCTTGTGTCTTCCTCAATGATTGTCCTTGAAGATGGTGCAAGGCCTCTCTTAACTCCTGATCGTTTTCTTAGTACTAAAGTCTATTTTGTCTGAATTAATATAATTATTTTATATTCTGTTTGATTTCTCTTATTATGATATATTTCTCTCTGTTCCTTCAATTTTTATGGGGTAAAGCCTGCCCAGTGATACTCAGGATTCAAGAGTCTTTCCTAGTGGTACTAAGCCTGGCAGTGTGGGCCTGATGACCCAACGAGGGCCCAGTAATACAACACTTATTGTTGGAGGCTAAAAGCCACATTTGGCCTTCTGGGATGGGCCTGTGCTGTGTCAGGACTGACCCACAACATGTAGTACAGCCCCATGAACTGTGCCCATGTCTGTATACCCCACCCCTTTATTCTTACTTACCTTTATCTTTATATTTAAAGCAGATTTATTTTAGACAATTTAGAATTGATCAGATTTATATCCACGCTGCCTTTTCCTTGAAATATTTAGATCACTCACATATATGGTAAATTATTGATAAATAATTTCTGACTTCACTCATTGTGTTTATGTCTTCTCCTATCTTATGTCTTCCGGCTATGAGTATCATTTTTTTTGTTTTTTGAGATGATACCCAGCAGTGCTCAGAATTCACTCCTTGCTCTGTTCTCAAGGATCACTCCTGGTAGTGCTTGAGAGATTGCATGAAAGTGCTGGGGACTGACCTGGGTTGACAGCATGCAAAACAAACACCCTATACACTGGACTATCACTGTGTTCCCAAGAAAATTTTACAGAATCCCATTTCTCACCTTTATTAATATCTAAAAATACTCTTTTACAATTTTAATGATTGTCCTAAGGTTTCTAAAGTATATTTTAGCCAACGTAATTAATTCTAACTTCAAAGAGTGTTGGAAGTTTTAAAAAAAATTCACTTTTGGGGCCGGAGAGATAGCACTTACGGCATTTGCCTTGCACACAGTCCCGGATGGACTCCGGTAGGATTCCTGGCATCCCATATGATCCCCTGAGCCTACCAGGAACGATTTCTGAGCCCAGAACCAGGAGTAACCCCTGAGCGCTGCCAGGTGTGATCTCAAAAAAAAAAAAATTCACATTAACTGCCTGTAACTTAATCTCCAGTCTCTTCTCCCTGCACCTTAATATATTGCTTATTATTTTCATGTGTTTATAAACTATAATCATGTAAGATAGTGCTATATTGTTACTGTAAACAAAACCCGAGTGCTTGTTCTGAAATATTTTAAATTGTCCCTGAAAAACTTCTTAAATTATTACTTATATTTATTGCAGGGTTGGTCTGCTAACAAAAATTTTCCTCTATTTTTATCTTTGAAATTCTTTATTTATCACTCACTTTAGAAGTATCATTTTACCTGATATAGAATGCTAAGTTGGCAGGGTTTATTCTTTAAAGATTTGATGGTATTTTTACTGCTATGAGAAAGTCTTCGAGAAGACTTTCAAGAAGACTAGTATATGTCATATCCTTGTTCCTCCCTAAGGAATTAACTCTTCTCTAGAGCTCTTTAAACATTCTTTCTCTAATAACAGTTGCGTAGTACAGTGGGTAGGTGCTTACTTTGTATGGGGGTTCAATCCCTGGCATCCTATATAGTCCATCCCAGCAGATATGATTCCTGAGCTCAGAAACAGGAATGAGTCCTAAGCATCACTGAGTGTTGACCTAGAACAAAAACAAACCAACCATTACCTTTACATATCCTGATTCTGTGAGGTTAATGTCTGGAATTAAGTCTGGAAAGAGTCAGACATTGCTCCTTCAAAAATATTTTTCCCTATTTTTTCTTTATTTAAACATCTTGATTACATAAATGATTGTGATTAGGTTTCAGTCATGTAAAGAACACCCCCTTCACCAGTGCAACATTCCCACCACCAATGTCCCAAATCTCCCTCCATCCCACCCCACCCCCACCTGTACTCCAGACAGGCTTTCCAGTTCCCTCATTCATTCACATGATTATGGTAGTTCTCTGTGTAGTTATTTCTATAGCTGCACTCACCACTCTTTGTGGTGAGCTTCATGAAGTGAGCTGGAAGTTCCAGCCCTCCTCTCATTGTCTCTGAGGATTGTTGCAAAAATGACTTTTATTTTTCTTAAAACCCATAGATGAGTGAAACTATTCTGTGTGTCTCTCTCTCCCTCTGACTTATTTCACTCATCATGATAGATTCCATGTACATCCATGTATAGGAAAATTTCATGACTTCATCTCTCCTGATGACTGCATAATATTCCATTGTGTATATGTACCACAGTTTCTTTAGCCATTTGTTTGCTGAAGGGCATCTTGGTTGTTTCCAGAGCCTGGCTATTGTGAATAGTGCTGCAATAAATATAGGTGTGAGGAAGGGGTCTTTGTATTGTATTCTTGTGTTCTTAGGGTATATGCCTAGGAGTGGAATAGCTGGCTCGAATGGAGCTCAATTTCCAGATTTTGGAGGAATCTCCATATTGCTTTCTATAGAGGTTGGACTAGACGGCATTCCCACCAGCAGTGGATAAGAGTTCCTTTCTCTTCACATCCCCGCCAGCACTGATTGTTCTCATTCTTTGTTTACTCTCTTTTTCATATTCTAATACTCTAGTAGCATACATGTTATTACTTTTGAAATGGTCACAAGTTCTTCTTTTTAATTATTATTTTCATTGTAGATTATCTTCCAAACTATTCTTGAGAGGCCTGGGGTCCCCCTCAATAATTCAATGTGAGACCATAAGAATGCAGTTTTTCTTAAACCTTGGAGACTATGGAGCCAATCCAGCAGTGTTTGGAAATCTTCAGAATCACTTCTGACAGTACTTGGGGGGAGGGACATAAAGATCTAGGGATTTAACTGGGGTCAAGTGCATGTAGTGATGTGCCTTAACCTCTCTCTTGTCTTGCTGTCCCCTAATTCTTCCTCGCTTTACATTTTTGACTGGAAAGTTTTGTTGACTTTGTTTGTGCTCCCTGATACTTTGCTCAGTTATGAGCAGTGTGTGGAAAAGCCCATTCTCCGAGATATTGTTCTCTTCTGAGATGGTACTTCAAAAATGTCTAGTATTTCCCTTCATATTTTTTGTTGTTTAAATCTATTAACACTATTCATTGATATTAAGTAGAGTCTACCTTCTCATTAAATATCTTGTGTTGGGCCAGAAATAGTTCAAAGTTAATAAAGGTGCTGGCCCAGAACTCAAATGTACCATATTACATCATCAGCTCTACATATGGATGCCAATACCTACCGGACATAAGCTATAAGTAAGTCCTAAAAACCTCAGGGTTAGGCCCCAAACTCCAGAAATCAATCGATGAGTAATGGCCTTGTGTTAATGATAGCTACTTTAATGCCCTGAAAGTGCCATTGTATTTATTTCCACTACATTTCTTTCTTTTTTTTTTTTTTTTTTTTGATTTTTGGGCCACACCCGGCGTTGCTCAGGAGTTACTCCTGGCTGTCTGCTCAGAAATAGCTCCTGGCAGGCACGGGGGACCATATGGGACACCGGGATTCAAACCAACCACCTTTGGTCCTGGATCGGCTGCTTGCAAGGCAAACGCCACTGTGCTATCTCTCCGGGCCCTATTTTCACTACATTTCTTAGGCTTGCTTCACTTCTCATGCTTTTTGACATGATTAAATATTTTGTTATTGTGCTTGAAATTTGTACACATTAAGTGAACTAATGGATGCTGAGGACAATGAGCCTACAGTAGGATAATTTATATGAGTTGAATTTAGACTATTTTTAATGTCTGTAAAGTTGGGATCAGATGCCCTCAACTCCTGTGATGCTAGTTTTGAATCTCACTTTTCTCTGGACTTCTGGCTTCACTAATAACTTCTCCTCAGAGATCATATGTCCAAGAGATTCATGACAAAGGCTTATTATGGACTGGTAGATGGTTCAAAAAAGTGGAGAACGTGATTTGTATTCAGAAGCTCTGGATTACATCCCCTGCACCTCATGAGTCCTCCTGGGTATAGCCCTTGACCCAAAAAAGTAATTAATTTTAATTTTAATTTATTCCTATATTATTTTTATGGAGCTGGATGGTTAAAAGGCAATGTAATGTCTAATATACACAAATTAAAAGGACATTGGCCAAACAACTTGGTCTTAAAAGATAAAATCCTTATTTTCTTTACTCAGCTTTTGTTGTTGCTGTTGTTTGGATCAAACCTGCCATGCTCAATGGTCACTCATTGGACTTGGGAGACCATATGGAATTCTGGGCATAGAACCTGTGTGAGCCCTCTGTACTACTGCTCAGGCCCATTACTCTACTCAATATTGAACTGTAAAACAGATTTATCTCTGGTATTTCATATTTTCATGCATGGGACTTAAAAAAATAAAACCTGATTCTCTTAAAAGTAAAAATCAAACCTGATCCAAGGTGAATAAAAAGGCTACAGAAATCATACAGTTAGTAAAATAATTTTTGAAATGTATCTAGCAATATTACATACATGATATTTTTCTGGGAGTTACCATCTTTATTTAAGAAAGATGTTCCAAGTTAATTGTCTCACCACCAATAATATAATAGACAGCAGGAGTTTCTGAACTTCTGTATTAGAAAGAAGCAATGGACAAGGATCATATTCTTTATTCAAGTGTCCATTCACTCAGCGTGTACTTATCTAGTATTTCTACTTTGTCAGACCTTGGGAGCTGTCTTTAGAACTGATCTTGAAAAATTGTTCAGATCATTTTATCTTTTTAAGTTTTTAGTTTCTATAATAGCAAAACAAAAAAAAATATATCTGTGCTTGTGAGATTCAAAGGAGATAGTGATTGAGTGGTCTCATTGGAAAAAGCAATAGTAACATATAATTTTACTTATTTTTAGTTGAAATAAACTAAATGCAGGTCATATGCATCACCAACAAGTATATGTGAACACATCTGTTGGCATGCAATATGCTTCTATAAGAGACGTTATTTATACTGCATTTCCAAATCTTGGCACGGATGATAATTTTTCATTAGTACTACTTATTTGAATTCTCATTCCCTCCCCTCCCTCTGCTCCATGCTTTCTTTTATTAACTTCCTTAATGGGAAATACTCCATTTTCCTGACTCAGTTTTATGATTCCTTCCTTCCAGATTGATGCCTTGATTTTTCAAAAGTAGAGAATTTTTTTTTTGCTAATTTCTATCATTTTAGATAAATTTGCCACTAGGATGCAAATGGAAAGTTAAGTTTAAAAAAAGTCTGTAAAAGTTTTTACAAACCCACAGCAGGACTTCAAACTGATAATACACTCTGTGCCATGCTTTCAGCTTCTTATAAAAAAAAAAAAGCATGGACTCTTTTAGTCTTCAATTAATAAACCTAACATCAGGTCTTGGACATATTTTTCCTGCTTCCAAGAGCTCTTCATGGAAACCACTGAACTGTAGCTACCATTTCCTTTCTGTGGCATATTCCCTTGGTTTACAGTAAGGAGTTGTATAGAAAGGGTGTACATCTGCCTTTGTCACAGGAAAAAAATTAGCCAGCCAGAATTTGGAGCCTAATTTCCACCCATTATGCTTACTGGAGCAATATGTTGTGCTGTCCAGAGTAGATAAAAACCCGAGACTCTCTGTACATTATTCTCATCGAATGACTGAGAAATAAATTAAGGTCTAAGCACAGCAAATGAATAGCTGTGACGTGCATTAGTTTATCATAAGATGCCAACTCTCTGCTCCAGTACCTAGGGCATTATACACAATGAATTTCCTGGGCAGAAGTGGGGAGGAACATTGCAGACAGGATCGAAACTTCAGAAAAAAGCCTTTGTCTGACCTTCGAGAGACCATTGCCATGTCCTGCTGGCTTTTCATTACAGCTTCTTCCCTTTTGCACTACAACTCCACAATGACACCTTAAAAAAATAAAGTCATTCAAAAATTAAGAGCACCAGACCTCAGGGGGTCAAAAGGCAGAAAATTGAAGAAAGAAGAAAAAGCAAGGAAAACAGCAAGCCTTGCTTGGAAGCAGAGAAAGTAATTTTCCATTTCCCCTTGAGAATACAAATATAAGAAAATGTTAAATTAAAGTCCTGGGACAATGAATACTATTTGTGGTATAAAATGTCATAATCTTGGGTAAAATGCCTAAGAAAGAAGTAACAATAAATTTTATTTCTGCAAAGCATGACAAAAGAATTAGAAAGATACTGTCCCTAACTTTGTGTTCATCCTAGACATAATCTGTCACTGCTCTGGAAAAAGACTGGGAAATAAGGTTATATTTTTCTTTGGTCTTTAATGAAATTAATACCTTACTGTTGAGTTAAATGCCTTTGGTTTATAATATAGCAAGTCAAATTTGAGTAAAGAATTAGGGGTCATTGGTGGTGGGAATGTTGCACTGCTGAAGGGGGGGTGTTCTGTTTATGACTAAAATCCAACTACAATCATGTTTGTAATCATCGTGCTTAAATAAAGAATTTATATTAAAAAAAGAATTAATGATACATAGGGGACAAGTGTGGTAGTATAGCAGTCATGGCACTTACTGAACACACAACCTGGATTGATCCCCGTTACTCCAGATGGTTCCTTTTTTAGCACCACCACGAGTGATCCCTAAATATAGAGCAAAACTAAGCCCTGAACACTGCCAGGTGTCACCCCACTGGGAAAAAAAAAAAAGAACTAATGACTAGACTTATATCTGTATAGACCATAGGTACTTAAATACATATTTTTCAGTAAGGTAATTAGTAAAGTGATATTTTGATGATAAAACCTGAAGTAATATTGAGTGAATATTTCGAACAGACCATAGGGCAAAAAAAAAAACACTAATAACCTTCAGAGATAAAAATAAATCCTCTACTTCATTCTTTACTATGTTCCTCCCTGGCTGGAAGTTTGACTTATACTTTTAAATAAACTTCTTTCTATTTCTGAAAAATAAAAAGTCCTCTAGGGCTAAAGAGATAGTACTGAGAATAAAGGCACTTGCCTTTCATGAGGCTAATTCTGGTTCAATCCCCTACACCACATGTTTCCTTAAGTACCAATAGGGGTGACACCTGAACACAGAGCCAGGAGTAAGCCCTGAGCACTGCCAGGGTTTGACCCAGCCCCTCCATAGCAATAAGTACTTTAATGTTTATGTCTAAAATAATCAAGTTAAAAATCACTGTGTCTAACAAAATGACTGTTCCAGCTACTAAAAGGATACATCAAAATGATAAAAAAAAAAAAAACTCCATTTTACTCAACAGTGCTCCAAAAGTGGCACTCTGAGATCACTAAGAATGGACCATCTCTCCATTTTGATGAAAAGAAATCAAGATCAAACTAAAAATGAGGGCTTCTAAAGTTATTGGGAGCTAGCTCAACTGGTTATCTAAACAATTCTCATGGCTTTCTGAAGGACACATGCCTCCCTACCCACATGCATTCACACACCTTACAGAACAGAAAGAGCCTCTGTTATTTGAGGTCATCTGCATCCATTTGCAGAAGACTGAGCCTGTTAGCTAATGCCTTTCCAAAACCTCTCTGCATTCAGACTGCTCACAAGGCCGCTTGGATAGGAGAGATGCCAGCAAGAGCTAAGTCGTGGAAGTGGAGGGTATGCAGCAGTCTGCGCAGGGAGTCTGGGAGAGCCACCTAGGGGAATTCTGTCAATCCAGTGTCACAAGGTCCCTGTCAGGTAGTTTCAGGACCCCATGATATGGTGGGAAATCAACAGAACAAGAGATCTATAGTCAAGTGAGTGTAGTGTAGAGATAAAGTTGCATAAGCCAGGGGATTGTTGTGTGGTGGTTCTGGGTAGACCTGCTTCTTCATGCACATCTCCTGTCACACCACATAGCACTGTCTGGGCAAACCTCAGCCCGTTTGCCTATTTTTATGCTTTTAGAAAACATTGGCATTATTTTATTCTTTTTGGCATTAAAATGATCTCTTTGGAGAAAGAGTATACAGAGGTTGAGGCACGTGCCTAGCATACAGCCTACACCAGTTCTGTGCCTGACACCACATGTCCCCCAGGGCTGATACCCAGTCTCTGGGTATCCAGTAGCCTTGATATCACCAACAATACAAAGCCTGTCAGAAGTTAATCCTCAGGCTCTCAGTTGGAAGTGTCACTCACATTGGGCAAGTACCAGCCTGAGGGGCTTCAGGACCTCCTGAGTACCACTGGTGGCCACCTCAATTAAATAAATAAATAAATAAATAAATAAATAAATAAATAAATGCATATCCTTGGCAGTTTTGCTCTGGCAAATAGCTGATTTTTTTTTAGGGCCACACCCATTTGATGCTCAGTGGTTACTCCTGGCTAAGTGCTCAGAAATTGCCCCTGGCTTGGGTGGACCATATGGGACGCCAGGGGATTGAACCGCGGTCGCCATCTTTCCTTGGCTAGCACTTACAAGGCAGACACCTTACCTCTAGCGCCACCTCGCCGGCCCCAATAGCTGATATTTTTTACATATAAAAATATATTTCTTTTTTTTAGAATTTTTTGGAAAGCATACACATTACACATCACACATTCTCATCTGCTGTCACACCCTCAAATGCTCAGACATACTCACATACTCTCACACACAATAACATGTTCTCATATATATAATCACATACTACACACTTGCACACATGCTCTCACACTCACATGCTCTCATGTATGCACACACATGCTCACATACATATCCTCTCACACACATGCACTCAAGTATGCACACACACACACACACACACACACACACGCACACACACACGCACACACACCTAGAGAATTACTGCTCTGATCCCAGAAGCCAGGCCTGAGTGACCAGGAAGATTCCTTCCTCCAGTGCTGGGGCTGGCACTCAGTACCCACAGCTATTAAAACTCTCCATTCCCCAGCAAAGGCCAGTAGCAGGACTACAGTTTGCTCTATATCCTGTAAATAAATCTTCCCTGGAACCAGTAAAGTGAAGCAATTTAGGAAACAGTAACACCAGGAGAAAGAAGTGACAGAAGGGGAGAATCCCTGTTACTCCCGCACACAGCCATCTTGGAAGCTGAGAAGGCCCTTTCCTTGGCCGGAGCACCAAGTCTTGTCCTGGGAAGAGCCATTTTCCCATTGTAGTGCCGTAGCACTGAGGCCCATTAGTATTGGCCCTACCCTGATATAGGTTATGCCAACAGGAGGATGAAATTCTAACTTAAAGTTAAGCTCCAAAGGACTTGGGCCAATTTCATACCATGTCCCAGGTATCTACACCCTGATATTGAAAAATGTCAGACACTCTGGGTTTAATGTAAAAGTCAAAGCTTGGTTGAAAAGTACCTTAACAAAAATGCATCTGTTGTTCATGCATTTGCCCTTCCATTCTCCACATTGGGGCTGAGTGGGTGGGGCTCCTAATCACCTATTATATTCTGAGCAGATGTGATTATCCCTATGTTTAATGTCAGCACCTTTGTTTCCACCAGCCTGCACTGAAACCAGCATTTCTACAGAGGCAGGATCCAAGAGGTCTGGGCTGACCTTAAAATTCTTCAGTTTTGAGATTTCAGGGCTAGATCACAGATTCCATACAAGTGCATTTTCAGCTCACATTGACTTGCCTTGATGATGGGATGTAGCACTACTGCAGAGCATGAAGCAAGTAGATGGGGTCCTGGGGTACTGCATAGCAGGGAAGGCTTTCCTGGAAAGCAAAAAGAGGAAATAGGAAGAAAGAATTAGCTCAGCCAAGATCACCTTATGGTGGGCAGGAAGCTGGACCTCACCCAGTTTTGTCCACAGTGATTCCAGGCTTCCTAGTTAAAGGTTCCATTCCTGAGAGCTATTGAAATGATGCTTTGGCCAGGCAGTGAAGTGACAAAGTGCTGACATGGATGTTTAGTATCAATGATTCCACTGAGGCTGCAATGAACTAGGAGATGAAATAAGATAAGGCAAATAGGGAAAGGTGAGGATGAAAGTTAGCTGCATGCTATAGGGTAATGGCGTGATAAGGAAACAGATCCAGTCCCTAGGATTAAAACATTATATCCATATAGAGAATAGAAGGTATCAGAAGACTACACATAGCAGGAAGAGACTCCACAGCAAAGAGGACAGGGAGTTGTGTTTGTGTTTACAGGATGCGAATTATTAAAAAGTGACTCTTGTGATTTATGTAGTTTTGACTCCATTTTGTAGTACATCAAGAAAAATGTTATTAACATGAGAGTACAACAGAGGTCCCAGATTTAGTCTGGGGCAAGAGAAGTTAATCTGGCTCCTCTGAGGAAGTGTCTGAGCTGGCATCTGGAGGCTGAATTAGAGTCACTTAAAAGAAACTTAAGTGTTGCAGAGAGAAGCACATCCAAGACAGGGAGCATATTGCAAGAAACATGGGGACTCCTAAAATAAGGACAGGACATGAAGGCGAGGATGATGAAGATAAGATTCATCAGAGCAAGTTGTTGCTTCATCTACTTTTTTATTCATGATTCGATAAGAAAGTGTGCAGTGTGTTTTTTGTTTGTTTGGTTGGTTGGTTGGTTGGTTTTGGGGTCACACCCGGCAGCACTCAGGGGTTACTCCTGGCTCTACACTCAGAAATCTCTCCTGGCAGGCTCGGGGGACCATAAGAAATGCTGGGAATCGAACCACCGTCCTTCTGCATGCAAGGACAATGCTCCACCTCCATGCTATCTCTCTGGCCCCATGTGCAATGATTTTTAAGCAAACAGGAAATACAATCACATTCGTGTATTATCTGAAACAGGGGCAGTATTCAGAATAGGGTCACTTTGAGACTCTCTTTGCCAATTCAGGGAGAAGACAACAGATGAGTCAGGTTACCAGGGTTGCTGATTTAAGTCTTCCAGGCATGATCTTCAACAGATTTATTGGGAGGCCAACTATGGAACTCAGAGACGAATTCAAAGCTGGGAATGGGCACTTGTGGTTCATCAGCATCTGAATGTAAGTGAAGGCCTGGGCATAGAGAGGAGTAAAATATTCATGTGCAGGACCAGGTAGAATTCCAGGAGTATGTGTGTCAGTTCTGAGCCACAGCCACCTTATGTAAATTTTACTTCCTTCCTTCATATAGTAGCTCTGTGGCCTCAAGCCATTTACTTAGCCTCTTAGTAGCTGCATTCCTTCATCAGTAAAAATGAAGCTAATAATACTTATCCCCTAGGGCCTTGTGAGGCTTAAATGAAATAACACATGGAACATTCTAAAATCAGTGTCTGGTACATAATAACCACCCACTAAATGTTAATTGTTTCTCTTCCTGGTTCTTGTTCACCGTCGCCATTAATATTTTTATGATCACTGTCATTTTTATCAATAGTTAGCAGAAGAAAATTAGTCTGTAAAGGTGACATGGCTAATGTGTCCCACCTAGGCAGGTTGATATGTGAGTAGAAATGATCAAATTGAGAAAATGCTAAAAAAAGAGAGGTGAGAAGGAATGGTCTCATCTAACAGGATTAGTCGCTTGGAGAGAATGAACTTTCAAGCTAGGATTTAGGTACTGGCTGTGGGCAGAGGACAGGACTAGATGTAGGGAGGAAAAGAAGTTTGGAGACACCAGTATGCTCTTGGGGAAGGTGAGAATATTTCTAGGAGTTCTTACTCTCTTCAAATGATGTAAGTGAGATTCTCGTCTAAGAAAGAGCATCATGGATGTGTGTGTTGAGGAGAAGGAAGAAGGTACATTGTGAATGGCCCAGCATTGTAGTAATGTGGATCAAATTTCATTAAGTGGGAAGGAGGGTGAGAAAACATAAAGTGAATTTAGGCAGTTCTCAGAGACATTCTGGTATAAATTGAAGATAAATATAAAGCCTGATCAATAGTTTTTTTTTAATAACACTTGCATCACTTTTTTTAAATTGGTTTTAGAGCCATGCCCAGAAGTACGCAGGACTTATTCCTGGATCCATGCACAGGGATCATTCCTGGTGGAACTCTGCTGAGAATAATAGGGATTCTAGGGATTGAACCCAGGTTGGTAGCATGCAGAGAAAGCACGCTATTTGTGGTAGTATCGCTTCAGCCCACACTTCTTGGTTTCTGGATGTCATGACAAGTAGAGCAGCAGTTTTGATCCATCATAGTTAGTATCTTAACCAGGAGCAGCACTGAATAAACACAAGTGGGGATTGAGGGTACTGTTGACATGGTGGATAGTGGGGATGAGCAAGGAACTAGAGTAGAAAATAGGTCAGACCAAGAACACATTTCTGACACAAGCCAGCAGTTACAGACGAGAGCTGAACAGAGAGGCACCAGGAACAAGGACCTAGATTCAAGCAGACTGAGGTGAATTTTGAGGGAGAAGCCCACCTGGAAGTCCTCAGGACTTACTACTGGTTCTGCACTCGGGGATCACTCCTGGTGGGACTCAGGGAACCATACAAGTTGTCAGGGATCAAACTCTAGTTGGCTGCGTGCAAGGCAAACACTGTCCCTTACTATATTAGGTCTCCAGCCCCATGGATTCTAGCTTCAAATGAAGCCCCTATAACAGAATTGTCCCTCTTCATGTTTGATTTCTTTTATCCAGAGATCTCAGCCCCACCACTTTCTTGAGTGATCTGCTTAATCTGCCTGGGTTGGGAAGCCTAACACTTAAGATTTGTCTTTCCACTATGTCATAACACTTAAGATTTGCATCTTTCCACAATGTCAGCTTTTATGAAAACATTTCTAACAAGAAACATTTCAAGGAGGCTCAGAGCCCTTGTCACTGCTTCCCAGGGGCAGAACACACATTGGTTGGCACTGAAGGAAGAGAAGGGGTTCGTTCTCCAGGGAGGGAGTAACTCCCAGCACCCAAAATCTGTGTTCAGTCCACATGTGAACTACATGGTGCTTACGAGGTAGCATATACACACACAAAGTTAACATTTCATGCTTAAGTGAAACAAAAAGCCATCAGAAGGAGCAGAAGTTTCACATCTTTTCTAAGCTCCTACTTTACCAGCAAATGTGCAAAGGAAAGCTTTGGTGTTTAATCTGAACAGCATAGGTTCTGGTATAAAGCCTCAACACTGGCTTTGTTGAACACTAAGCAAGCATAGTTTCCTCTGAGGCAGCAATGGAGCAACCTGGCAGTGGGCAGCAATGCCTCATGGGAGCTGAGTTGTCTCTGAGAGGCACAAGTTTACATAATACTTGTGCTGGAAACATCTTTGTTTTATGCAGATGGCTTTTACCTTTCTTTTGATCCCTTGGCTGTGCCTGTGACTTCCCCTCAGCTGCACCTTACTTCACTTCATCTCTTCACCTGTTCTAGATCAGCTGTGCCATTTTCAAAACATCTTTAAGGGACAGGATTGATAGTACAGCAGGTAAGGTGCTTGACTTGAAAATAGCCATCCAGGGTTTGAACCTCAGCACCACATATGGTTCCTCAAAGCCTGCTAGTAATGATTCCTGAGTACAGAGCCAGGAGTGGTGCAGTCACTAAATAAATAAATAAATAAATAAATAAATAAATAAATAAATAAATAAATAAATTTAACAAGCCTAGAAATTTAAAGCTTGCTTTTTACTATCTTCAAAAGAGCTCCGAGGCAGTGAATATCTTCTTGGTGAGTATGGTGAGTATGAGCTCACTATTTTGTGAATGATGACTATTTTTAAATTCCATTTGTGTCCATGTGTCCATTGTGTCCATGGTTAACCTGTTTAATGTAGCCAGCTTTAATTCACAGAGAGAACCTCTCTATACCAATGACCAGAGTAAACCAAATGCTTTTTGACTATGGCCATTAGACTCATGTGGTTGTCATACTAATGGTCGCTTTTCTCTGACTGTCAAACCACTAACTAGATGAATGATATCTATTGCTTTCATTCCTCTCCCATCCAGGAATCTTATTTCTACCTCTGTCCCTATAGAATTTCTATTTTCTACCCTTCAGTGATACTAAGATTCTCTTATAGTTCTATTGACAATAATGGTATGTTCCCATTTATCATTATTCTTAAGGGAAAAAAAGTCAAGAATATAAGAAGCTTAACAGAAGGAAAATTTTGAGGTCAAAACATGGCTTTAAATAAAGGGGTGCCAATAGAACTTAAAAAACTGGGTTGGAGTACAGGGAGAGTTTATAGACAAGAAAGGATTTATGTCAGAGGATATAGCAGGAGATAAAGTTGGAAACGCAGAACAGGAATGTACTTAGTTGTCTTTGCATAGTACCACACCATTGTTAAGAAATAATTCTATTATGGTGGAATATTAAGGATTTTTCATCAGAGAAGTGGCATGAAGACAGTGCTGTTTTAAGAAGATTAATCTGTCTAGCTTCTGAGTGAATTAGACATAGCCACAGGCTGTGGATCTAGTTGGGGGGGAGGGATTAAATTCTTTTTCAAAAGCACTATTGAGCAATTTATTAAAATTATTCTGGGACATGTACTATCCATATTCCTCTGAAATTTTCCTGTGGACAAGCTAGGTACTAGCTCCAGGTATAACACAAGTAAATATATACTCCTTAGAGAATTATATTTCTTATAATGGAAAGAGTTGGTGAAAACTGTGAGTAAATTGTTATAATATAAGGCCTTATAGGAAGGATTTAAAACCAGAAATGCTCAGTAAATTTCATGTCTGTGCAAGGAGCTATCAGTGAATCCTATCTCGTAAATAAAAAGCTAGAAGAAGGTCTCTCAGAGGTAACATGAGTAGGGTCTTGAGGGACGTGACTGGAGTTTATGCACTGGCTTGAAACCACTATTGTACTCAGAGTAGACCCAATTGGTGTGTTCTCACCCCAAAGGTTCTCAGTGATGTGGTGATTCAGGCCAGTAGAAAGCTTGCTTGGCACCATGGGCTCATCCATGCTCCTTTCTCAAAGGCTCTGGCCTGAGGGAAATCAGAAGTAGGCCACTGACACCCTCTGATACGTGCAGTAATGAGGTCTTGTTGACTATTGATCTTCCAGGAGATGGCATTGATGATCTGTCCTACTGTGGCTAGAAAGCAGTGAGAAGAAGCAGGAGGAGAGAGCAGTAGTCGAGGAAGAAGGAGATAATGATTCATCCCAGTTTGAGTCACCTCTGGAGACTCTGATTCTATTTTCTATGGGGTCAGGGTCTAGAAGTGTTAGATCAGTGATGCAAACTTTGGAGAGGGTTGATGGCCAGCACCAAGGAGTGGTCCACTCCATCTTGGGTAGAAACTCAAAAGAATCTCCCCTGAATGTGAACTCAAGATAAGAATCCATGCCTCTCTGTGATCACACAAAATAGTGCATACAGTGTCATAAGTGAGGGACTTGGAGACAAAAGCTTGTTCCCCTAAAATACGCAGAGCATCTACCAAGATGCCTGCATGATCTGCAATGCTCCCTTCAGTACCTCTATAGCAGTCTAAGGAAAGATTTTTCTGCCCTTCAAAAGCTACTAGGGCTGTTTCCCTGTCATGGCTTTTCTGCTAAATACAGAGATAAACAGGTGTGCTTATAGCCTTTCAAGTTAACATATTTGTATTTGGGGGGTAAAAGCCAAGAAGTAGAATCACTGGGTCATCTGAGAGTTCTATCCCTGTTTTGGGGGGAGCTTTCCATATTGCTTTTCATGTAGGCTGAACATTTACAGTGCAGACTCCCCCGTCCCCAATAGCAGCTGAGGACTCTTTTCTCCCCCACAGCCTGTCCAATGTTGGTTGTTTCTGAGCTTTTTGTTTGTTTGTTTGTTTCTGGGCTTCTCACTTGTGCTGGGATATCTCAATGCTGTTTTTGATGAGTCTTTCCTAGACAATAAAACATTTTGAAACATGAATTTTTACCTTCAACCTTCCAAATAATAATTCAGGGCAAATGTGAGAAATAGTCCTAGAGAAAGAAATCAAAAGAGAAAAATACTTTTTTAATTTGTTTTGGTTTATGTTTGACATAGTTGAGAATTTGAGTTACTTTTACCACTTACATTTCTTGTGTTTAAACCCATGGAGCAAGCTGAGCCCCTGAAGACCCCAGACACTGCTGACTTTGCAACCTGCTGTTTAGTGGAAGAGAAGGTCCACAGGACCTCAGGACTGAGTGTGAAATTCATGGCATCCAGGAATGAAGTAAACACTGGTGGGATCTGGTGGGGAGCTTAGATCTGCCTGTTGCAGGGGGCTAAGTATTTGCTGCCACCCACGGGGAGAAGCTTCTGGATTATTTGGGGACTGGGAAAAGCTCAGTGAATGAGGTGGGGAGGAACCTTCCTCCCTGATGTGTGACAGCAACTATTTTTTCAAGAAAATTAAAGCGACTTGGTCAGTTAACCTGAAATTCCCGCAGGGCTCCAAAGGAGGAAAGGGGAAGTTGTCTAGCAGAGAGGCAGAAAGTGTGAGCTGTTGATGATGGGGTCCTACTGCCACCTAGTGGTCACTTAGAGGGCTGCTGTCCTGGTCCTGAGACCAAAGGAAATGGAGGTGATGGGAAGAGAGAAAGAGTGGTGGTCTGAAAGGGGAAGACACATTCTCTTTCTTCACATCCTAGAGTTCACTGTGGCTCACTTCCCCACCTCCTGGTCCATTGCACAGTCACCTCTCTTCCCAAGCATGTATTATTAAAGGCAGATTGTCCCCTCTCTGTTCCCTTGGACCCCAGACCTTGCCCGCTGCACAGGAATCAGGGCTGAATTTAGTTTTGGCTAATGTAAATCATGCTACTTGTGAATTTGAAGTCTTTTCAGTGGATCCTATTATCTGATTATGGTCCTGCTGGTTTGTGTGGCATTAGGGAACATACTGTTCAAGGGTACACATATTGTCTACAATTTATCATGTTAAAATAAATGTTTGTGTTGAAGAGACAACTCAATAGGCTGGGAATGCTCTTTGTATGTGGGAAGCTTGGGTTCAATATCTACCTCCCAAACATGACCAGGAACAACCTATGAGCACAGGCAGAAGTAGCCTTGAGCATCACCCATCTAAAAAAAGAAATTAAAAAAAGTGATGCTTGTTTATGGATGGTCACAATGAGACTTCAACTCAATACTGTTGGTCATGAGTACTTATATTTTAAAGAAGACAAGTGATGTGTGTGTTGATGTTGTGAGAGGGAATGAGAAGGTAGATATTATATTCCCCAGGCTAGACCCTAGTTCCCAGCATGGGGTCCAACCCTAGTCTCTTGTTAATGTGAAGACATTTGTGATGGGAGCAGCATAAGTGGCTAATAAGCACCTTACAGCAGGTTTTTCTTCAATACCATGTTTATGGGCCATGTCTGATCAGTGGAAAGCCTTATAGACAAAGCCTGGTAATAGTATGCTATGACATATAATATCAAAGACAGGGTCAGGAGAGGTGGAAGTTGGTTAGCAAGAATTTGACCTCTAGATAGTTTGAATATACAGGCTGCCATCATGTTTCCTGCTAGGCTCTCTGAAGGGTTCAGATCTAATTGCAAGAACCAGTTCCTTAAAATAAAAATTTTAGATAGGTATGGATGTATAGATAGGTAGATAGATATCTTTATATAGAGATGGATATGGATGGATAGATAGAAAGAAAGAAAGAAAGAGAAAGAGAAAGAAGAAAGAAAGAAAGAAAGAAAGAAAGAAGAAGAAAGAAGAAGAAAGAAAGAAAGAAAGAAAGAAAGAAAGAAAGAAAGAAAGAAAGAAAGAAAGAAAGAAAGAAAGAAAGAAAGAAAGAAAGAAAGAAAGAGAGAGAGAAATGGATGAATAGATAGATTCAGATATACAGAGATGGGACTGGAGCAATAGGATGTTGGATTCTATCTGGATTTGATACTCAGCATCCTTAATGGTTCCCTCTATTTGGATCACACCAGGAGTGATTTCTGAGTGCAAATTTAGGAGTAGCTCAGAGCACTGCCAGGTGTTGCTTTGTAACAAACAAACAAATAGATAGATGGATGAATAGAGGGATATGTATAGATCAATCAATGGACAGACAGTTATAGACAGAGATAGATGAAGATAGATATGGATATAAGGATATACAGATATTTGGGTAGATTGAATGACTGATAGAGATATATGGATGAGTAAAGATTGATACTAGATGGAGATATAGACATAAATATAGAACTCATACTAATTTTGTTTCTGTAGAGAAGCCTGAGTTATGATATCATGACTGAAAACATTCCAGCTTTCAAGGGACCAGGTCTGCTCTTGCTGGGGTAGGTATATTTCATGAAAACACTTGGGTTTTATTTTCTTTTTTTATTAGGGGGGCAATCTTTGCAATGCTCATGATCTATTCCTGGCTCTGTGCTCAGAAATCACCCTTAGTGGTGTTTAGGGAATCATCTATGTCACTGGGATTAACCAAATTGGGGTTGGCTGCAGAAAGGCAAGTGTCTTACATCCCATCCCATCTATCCAGCCCTTAAGTGTTAGGCTACTTATTCAAGGGTATGTTGAAGTTCTCTAGTAGAGGAACAGCCCTGACTCATCCAGATTAAAGGGAACAACATAAATGGCCTCATCAGAGGCACTTGAGTTTCTCACCCCTGCAACTCGGTCACTCCAGACTCAGGTGCCCAGGACCATCTAAGACTGCAGAGAAGACAGGTGTATATAAGGGTTTCTAGAAACATTGCTGGCCTATAAACTTAGATGTTGAGCTCTTGGGCATTGTTGGGGAGGGCCATTTCTAGCTGAGAGTTACATGAGGATAATCTGGGCTGGAGAGATGCTTGGGGATGTCCCTGCACAGATCACTGTGGTGATCCTCAGAGCAGCTGGAAAGGAACAGGACTGTTGGGTCCCATGACCACTGTAAGGCAGGTGGTGGCTGCTAGGGTTGACCTTCCCTGGTGGATAAGGTTCCCTTGCTCTACTCTGTCTATATGAATTAGCTCATATTAACTCTCTATACCTTGCTTTCTACACTTCTGACGCTCTGTCTTAGCATCAAAGCCCAGGACCTGGGAGCCCAGGAACTGTGTGAGGGGTGCTGTAGTCTGTTGTCTTATTGAAAAGAAAAGTGCATCTCACACCAGCACCCCCATCCTATGCAACCTGCACATTTTTGCTGGATTTTCCTTTCCATGTTGGCAGCCCTGGCTGAGGGAGAGAGAGGTGATAGGCTAAATGGTGGAGGAGCTTTTGCTAGAGCTCTGAAGCAGCCTGGCCCTCATTAACAGAGACAGCTCAGCCCCTGGGACAAGAATGACAGCTGGACCCAGGAAAATGAGATCTTCCTGGACCCCAGGACAATGAGATCAGAAAAGAGTTTTTTCCTACAGGACCTAATGCTTCTAGAATATTCTTAAGGTGTCTATGAATTGATGCTACACAGAAAGGATCATCTGAAAAGATGCTTTAGCCCCAGCTCTGTGGCACTACTTCAAACACACATGCATCCAAACTCACATTCATTTATACACACTTGCATACACTCATATGCCCACTGTCATCTAATCTTATACTCACACACAATATTCACATACATAGACACTCGCTCATACATTCTCACCTACACACACAGTCTTAAAAACACTGAAACCCACTTAAACACACTCACACACTTACACAGACAGTCTTATATACACTGACACAGTCTTTCATTCACACACTTTCTCACTCACGCACACAGTTGCACAAACTCTCTCACACGTATGCCCCTCCACAGACATATATATGCACACCCCAAAGCAACAGGTACATTTGGGTTGCCTCTTTCTGCCTTCTATGAAATGATTTTGCACAAACCTGCCTCAGTGGGACTCTCTGAAGCTAAGGGCTTGCTTCATGGTGCCTCAGTTCTCTTGAAAGAAAAAGGGTTAAATTCTGACACTCTCCCATATGTCACTCACACATACATGCCTCTCTCTTTTGTTTTTTTTGTAACCCAGCAGGGCTGACTCATGGCTCTGCATTCAGGAATCACTCCAGGCAGGGCTAAGGGGAATGTGGGATGCTGAGGATCAAACCTGGGTTGCATACAAGGCAAGTGCCCTACTATCTGAACTAATGCTCCAGCCCCTAAAACTTTATCTATACACTGAGATTCTTCTGACTTGTCATCTCTTTTTTTCCCGAGGAAAAACTTTGTCTTTGAGATAAACAAGTACAATCATGGACTAACCTCACAACAGACACTTCAGGCTTTGCCTGAGTTCTTCTCGGCCTTCTCTGTGCCTGGGCTGCTTTGCAGAGAAATAACATCTTAGAGCATAAATTCTCTCCATCTAATTTACAGTCCTGGAAATTCATTCCAAAGACCTTTCTGGGTATAAATCCCCAAGTCCCATATTCTTGGATTCCTGAAATACAGGGGAAAACAGGTTTCTCTAAGGGCTTTTCTCCCTTCCTGGCACAGTTAGGGTTAAGATACTGGCACCCCAGAATAATAAAAGGTTCTTATTTTCCAGGACTATGAAGCAGGCCTGGTTACCATCTGAAGGTAAATGAGGGAAGAAAGCTTGTGTATGCAGAGTCCAAAATTCAGTCTCTGTGTTTTCTGGACCACAGCAAGATGAATTCAATAAACCACTCAAAAGAAATTAAGGACAGGGGTTGTTTTTCAGAAAAAAAAATGTCATGAGGCCAATCACTACTATCATCACAATCACTATCAACATTTGTCAGTGTTAGAATCAAGTGTTACAGCAACACAGGGAAGAGAACTTCATTCCCCCAGGCCAACTGTACACACAGCAGAGACCTAGTCTTCAAGCTGACTTCTTTACTCCAGAATACTCCTCCATCTAAGGCAGCCCTCACCTCATTGCACAGGAGAGAAAAGCCAAGCACCATGATAACTCATGGTAACTCCAAGGGAAACTTCAGAGCTTTCTAATTGGGGTGGCAAGGGGACTTAGTGGGAAACCATTCCCAGAGCATTCTGAAGTTCACACAGCCCTGAACATGCTCCCAGGTTTCTGCTGGGAAAGGAATCAACTGCATAGCCACTTACACTACCAGTTTTGGGTTGGTTACTTCTCATGGGACCTGCAGGAAATGGTCACAGCACTGGACCTAGCACTTCTAGCCCAGGTGTGCTCCGGCAGGATGTCGGAGAGAACTGTGGCAGTTTTCATTCTTCCCAAGCCTGTAGGAGCATCTGATGAACAGGATGAATACCGACATTTATTGGCAAAATTACCTAAGAGGAGTTTCAATAAACAAGTATCTAACAATAGTGGCTTTTAAAGGAATCTGACTGCATCTCTTGAAAGTATTTTTAATGCATCATTTAAATGAGCACTAGAAACAATCTAGTTTAATATAATCAATATAATCTTAGGAATGAGGGGAAATAGTACCTGTCTGCTGACTCTTCTCTGATGCTCTCATATGCCTATTTACCATATGTAAAATGAAGTTAATAATATTAATGAATATGGGCTGTTATAAAATAAAATAATTTAATATATGTATGAGCATTTGAGGCTAGCACGGAGTAAAACTCAATACATCAGGTCTGGAAAAACCACTGTATGTTTGCAAAGGAATCTGTGCACTTAAAATGTTTCTGAAGATTTTAAATTGGGTACACCCATTTCCAAGTGGCAGTTGAGTGAGTCCACATGGTACCTCCCACCCTGAGGAGGAGGAAATGAAATGTGGCTTAAAACTTCAGGAATTAATGTGGTGCAACCAGAATACAGCCAAACCAATATCAAAACCATGTAAAATGTATCCTAGTTCATGAGAACTTGCAGCAGTTTTGAGAGTTCCCTCAAATGTCAACCTCCTTACTCATGAGCTGATTTTAGTGGTGAACCACTTGTAAGTGGTGTTTCCACTGTCAGATAATGCTTGCTACAATCTGTGTAAATAATTGTTATTAATATTGAATAGATGCACTATGCTTGGCATTTCTTCTTGAATTAAGCCAAACTCCAAATGCTTCTTACACTTATTTCTCTAGATTAGTACTATAAAAATGCTGCCAATTTTTTTTTTTACAAATGTAATCTGGAAGTTATAGAATAGCACTTAGAGTTTTTCCAATTATCTGACTACACTGCCTTCTTATCCCTTAATCTTTTGCATTTAAAAGCATGGATGATGGAAGTAGATATGACTAATTGGAAGAAACTCATTCCCTTCCAATATCCTCATCTAAGCATTTCCTAGAGGATTCTGTTCTCTTACTTTTCAGTGGACTACACAAACTTAAAACTACAGTGTCATGATCCTACTCTTAAGAGCAGGGCAGACTCTATCCTCTTTTCCAGTTGAGTAGCCTCAGAAGATACCATCTCTACTCCCAGCATACAGCCTCCCCTTTTACAGCAAAGTTTGTTTCTATACTTCAGACAGATCTGTGCTACAGAACAAGTTTTGATGACACTGGTGAACATCACCTAGGCTTATAACTGTCAGGACCATGGACAGCGCATCAGAACCACAGAGCCAAGACAAAAGAGCCTTCCCTTTGCCGGTTCACAAAAATCCAGCTGCACCGGTCTGGGAGCAAAAACATGTTTGTTGTGTGGTGCTATTATACTTGTCCTCAGAAGACCGCAGAATCGTTGGCCAAGAAGGCTAAAGTCCTTGTTCTTCATTCTCTTTCTCTGGAACTTGTAGTTTCCTATCAGCCACTAATGCCTCCACCTCAACTTTCCAAAACCTGAACCTATGCCCACAACCTTAGGTAGAGATGTATGTAAGCTTTGTCCATTAGGCAGATAATGAATCCAGACTGTTGCCAGCTTCCATCATTGCCCTATCATCTTGCAGTTGGCAAGTACAGCTGGGTCACAATTGCACTGGACCAAAGGCAGCCCCTGTGCCCAGCAAGCATGGGACCCTAAGTTATTTTGAGAAGGAAAGACTCAAGTTTTGTAATAGAAACACCCCAGAGTTTTTTTTCACATTTTTAATAATGTCTTTATTTAAACTCCTTGATTAAAAACATGATTGTGATTAGGTTTCAGTCATGTAAAGAACACCCCCCTTCACCAGTGCAACATTCCCATCACCAATGTCCCAAATCTCCCTCCACCTCACCCCACCCCCATCGGTACTCTAGACAGGCTTTCCAGTTTCTTCATTCATTTATGATTGTTCTCAGTGTAGTTATTTCTCTAACTGCATCCACTGCTCTTTGTGAGAAACAGCCCAGAGTTTTAAGAAATCTTTAAAATTAATTTAGTGGCTGGGAACCTGAAAAGTTTAAGCACATGAAATTCTTCAGTCTGATCCAAGATGGTGACAGGCCAGACATGTATGCTTCTATGTGGTTGGTCATAGGCCACCTGCCTATATATTAATGACCCATCCATATATTAATATGGATAACCTTACAAATATTACACTGGTCTTGGGCAGAAGAAAATATTCTGCATCCCTAACTTAGTAAGTTGGATAACTATAAAAATTGTTTGCTTATTTTATTTTGTGGATGCTCAGGCTTTACTTCCAAGTTTGTACTCAGGGATCACTTCTAATGGGCTTGGGGGACTCCCATTGTTGGGATCAAATCCTAATGTTGGGGGTCAAATCCAGGTTGGCCGTATGCAAGCAAGCTGTTACTAACTGCTATCCTATCTCTCTGGCCTTAAAATCAGACCATTTTAATGCCAGAAAATTAGCCTGTAAAAACGTAAATGTGCCTACCACACACAAAGCATTTGAACCCTGAGGTCAGTCTAGGTGTGAAGTACGAGTGGTCATCACAGGGCACCATGAGGCACCTGGAAGTTCACACCCTTTAGCAGAGCCAGATCAGAAAGAACCCCCACAGACGGGTGGTGCTTTAGACAGCTCCTTTAAGAGGAAGTCTATTCACAGTCCTCCTCGGCCATGTCTTTGGGGTCAAGACCAAGGGCAAGAGAAATCTGGGCACAAATAATCAAATGAGACTGTGTCTCATTAACAACCTTAGTGCAAGAAAGAGGCTGGTTGGTGACACTGTGATACAGTCCCTCTGGGAGCTCCTCAGGGACTTGCAGAGTCTGGGGGTATCAGAAGTTTTTCAGGGCTCTGAGCAGCTAGTGGAGTCTCTGTGGACCAAGGGAAGGAGAGGAAACTGGCCCAGAACTTTCTTTCTAGAACCTTCTACAGAAATAGCATTTCTTTGGATCACAATCAGCAATGCTCAGGGCTTTCTTTTTCTGGCTCTGAGCTCAAGGACTGCTCCTGGCAGGCTTAGGGGACCAGATGAGGTCCTGGGAAACATACCTGAGTTGGCCACATTCAGAGCAAGTGCCCTGCCTACTATACTATAATTCTAACTCTAGGGGTCTGATTTCTGAGACAGATTCAGGAAGTGGGGTGAGTCTTGACTGCCCAGAGCTGCATGTTGGAGGACTGGGGTGGAGCACAGGCTGGAGATGGGCTGGTTCAGGTCAGGGTCAGTCTGCTCTAAATGACCGCGACTAAATCTAGGATTGCAGGAAAGGGGGCTGAACTCACCGGTGGACACGCAGTGTCCTCACTCTGCCAAAAAGGCTCACAGGGCCAATGCATTGGGGAGCAGTTTCACTGCCACAGAGGTTCCCATCTCTCAATTCTTCCACACTTTTCTATTTTCAGACCTCATCCATCTATTAGATTGAAAACTGTCCAAAAAAAGTGATAGTATAGACAAGAACAGTGGTCATTCTGGAAACCTTAAGACCCCTTCATGGCACACTGCAGCGTAGACTGGAAGCTTGAGGCTGAGGCGTGATGAGGGGGCAAGCATAGTCCTGACCCAGAGGACAGAAAGTCTTTGGGGACCTGGAGAAGGAGAACAAGATCTTGAGGGAAAGGCATGGGGAAGGAAGTAGAGGCAGCATTGGAAATATCAGCCTTTGTGGGAAGCCCAAGTGTCCCTCCTGGGCTGGCTCCACATGACACTGAGATGGGCCCAAACTGGTTAATTTCCAGATGGAAGCGAGTGGACACAGTGTCCACTAGATGGCAGCAGGGCTCTTCCAGCCGGTGCCAGAGCTGCTTGTCAGAGTTAAAATACATGCTCAGAGAAAGGAAGGGGCTACTCCATGTGATAGCTTACAGGGGGAACCTCCTCCTCACCCCCTTTCGAAAATGTCATTTTTTCAAAATGGTTTGCTTTGTTAAAGTCTTGGGACAAATAGCTTTGCAACCAGAGTGCCAGCCTCCTTCTAGCCATGTCAGACAGAAATGGTGCTGCCCAAGCCAAAACCTACTAACCACTCGCACCCATCAGAGAAACCGGTCGGCCCAGCTTCAGCCTTGTGCTCTGCTCTCTATGAAGGCATCAGGCCAAGGTAGGCTGTGTGGGCAGCCTGGAAAGAGTATCTGGGACCAATTTCATTCATCACACACATACTTTCAGGCGTCTCAAACTCATGGCCCACGGGCCGTTTGTGGCCCTCCGTACAACATTTTGTGGCCCTGTCCTAGAGGAATCTTTTTTGTTTTGTTTTGTTTTAGTTGTTTGGACACCCCCCCCCAATGTTCAAGGCTTACTACTGACTTTGCACTCAAGGATCACCCCGACTTTGCCTCCTGCGGCCCCCAGGTAAATTGAGTTTGAGACCCCTGCAAGTTAAGTCCTTCTTCACTGACCCTTGATCCCAACCCCTGCTCAACTCTACAAATGTGTAGAGAGGAAACTTTCAATAAGAACAAGGGTGGAAAATAGGTTGTTTGCGAGTGATGTTGGCATACAGTTGTGGGAACATCTTAACCAGTAGTAAATGTGGCTGGCTTCCCTTTTCCCTTCACTATCACTTGAACTTGAGGCATTGGAACAGAATTCAGGGTTGCTGTGACATTCTGATCTCATTTTCATGGAGTGGGTGATATGACTGTATGCCTCTCCTCTGCAGCCCATCTCCTGCCTTATGGGGATTCTCCTGTGGCTTACTTAGTACTGTAGCAAAACTAAAGGGAAACCTTGAGGGTGCTCAATAGCAAGAGTGAGTGGGTAAAATCAATAAAATCCAAGCCTTGAATAGATATTTGTCTATGCCTGATTTATTGCACCATCCTTTTGTATGAAGACAGATGACTTTCAATTATCTGGTCTTTTCCCCCTCTAGTCTGGAAAGTGTTGGTAACCAATTGTGTCCTTAGAGGAATGTCTTTAAGATGATACTTGGGAGACTGTTTTCTAGGTTGTTTTATTATTTTTCTGTACATTTATTTTTATTAAGACACCGTGGTTTGCAAAGTTGTTCAGATTTGACTTGTTTCTGGCATACAGTATTTCAACATCAATGCCACCACCAGTGTCCTGTTCCCTCCACAGCTGTCTCCAGTTTCCCTCCCATCCTCAACACAGATAACAGGCAGATAACAACTGTGTTTCTTATTACTTATTCCAACAAAGTTTAAACTGGAATCATCAGAAAAATAATCCATAAAAATCAATTTGTTATGATCTGTATGATTTTACTCTATAGCCAATAAAATTCAAATAATTTCATATAATATAATGTAATATTTTCTTTTAATAATTTATGTTTAAAGGAGCTCAAATCTTTCTCTGTTTCAGAGATACTATATTCCTACACTACGCCTACTACCAAAGTTGTTTTTGTTTTTGTGTATGGTTTTTGCATATGATTTCATTCATGTTGTAGCAAAAATCAAAACATCATCTTCCTTTCTGGCCGGGTAGTATACATTGTGTCTCTAGACCAAAGCTTCTTTATCTTTGTCTATAGCTGGACACTCAGGTTGTTTTCAGATTTTGGCTGTTGTGGACAGCACCACAGTGGACCCAGGCATACAGAGTGTTTCTAAATTCTTGGCTACAGTAACTCATAGTGGGATTACTGGAGATCATTATAATTCAAATTTAATAGCAAAAAGTAGTTGGTTGCACAGGATTTGTGATAGATCAAGATCATCATAAAAATACATTCTTCAGTTTGATATGATTTCAATGTTTCATTGATATGGTGTAAAAGATACTCTCATCTTCTTATTGGTGAGAATGTTTTCTGGTTCAATCCCTGTGGAAAACAGTATGGAGGGTTTTAGTAAATTGAAAAACGAGCTACCAAAAAATGACCTACCTGTTCCACTTTTGAGTATCTATCCTCAGGAAAGGAAACCATTCCTCTAAAAGGCCATATGTACATCACTATTCATCATAACACTCAGTATAACAGGTAAGAATTAGAATCAGTCTTCTGTTCAATAACAGAAGAGCAGATCATGAAGATGCGGTACATATATACAATGGAATACTGCATAGCTGTAAGGAATGATACAATTAGGTGCAACATGGAAATAGAAAATATTATGTGAGGTGAAACCAGAAGAACAAATATAAATATAGGGTGTTGTAACTTATATGTGATATTTCGAATAAATGCACAATGAAATGCAGTGGTTTAAATTGGGGTTGTCTAGAAAACTTTTGGCTGCATAATATAGTGAGAAGGAAAGAAATTAAGTGAAGGAAGGAGAAAGAGAAATGTTAAATGAAAGAGCATACTTGCCAAGGGGACTCAGGTGAATTGTTGAGATTATAAAAGGACAGAACAGGGCCCAGAGAGATAGCACAGTGGTGTTTGCCTTGCAAGCAGCCGATCTAGGACCTAAGGTGGTTGGTTCGAATCCTGGTGTCCCATATGGTCCCCCGTGCCTGCCAGGAGCTATTTCTGAGCAGACAGCCAGGAGTAACCCTTGAGCACCGCTGGGTGTGGCCCAAAAACCAAAAACCAAAAAAAAAAAAAAAAGGACAGAACAGAATATCTAAGTCAATAACAATAAAATTATGAGATTAAAACTTAACAACCAAAATAAAAAATGGGTCTGTTAAGATGACAGACTGGGGGTAGTGGTAGCATGGAATAAACTCTGGGAACCTTGGTGGAGGTAGAATGATCCCAGTCGTACAATAGGTTCTGAAACATTATATATCTAAAACTCAACTATGAAGAACTTTATAGATCATAATAATTTTTTAAAAAAGCATTCATACATTTGTACATAAAGAAAGCCTGGCATACAATTAGATTATTCCTTATGGTTACTGTAATAATAAAGAAATATAGCTTGGATTTTGTAATAGCTATTAGGTTTAGAAGTCTAGGGATACTTGAATCCTGCCTAATAACCCTTGACTTCCAACCAGAATTAACCTGTAATAGAATCAATAGCCAGATATGAACCAGAACATCACTGTACTGCAAGCTAGATGAGGTCCAGTTCTCAACAGAAGTTTTTTTGTGAAGGCTGCTTTATAGCCAGTTTTGCTTCATCCCGTTAAGTCTGGCATTTTCCTATTCAGAAAGCCAGAATTTAAAGGGGGAGCTTTCTTTTATCACTCAAATCAAAGGAAAAAAAGATGCTGTCCACCTGTACACAAATTAATGTTAAGAGAGAGAGAGAGAGGGTGTTGTGTGAGAGAGGATGTGTGTAGAGAAAGCTTGTGTGTGTGTGAGAGAGAGAGGGAGAGAGTGAGAAAAACAGAGAGACACGCATGTGTTGCCTTTATTGCCAGCTCTCAATGGAAGTAGATTGAATGAAGAGCTCAGACTCCTGTCACACACATGATTAATGGGCCTGACAGTGCATACAGTTCAGTTCCATTTGCAGCTCCTTTCTGTATGCGAGCAGCTGACTGAATAGACAGAGACAGGCAGCCCCTTTGCCCCGTCCCAGGTGGATTTTCATGGGCTGACACTCTTGGAGTAGCTGAAGCATAGAAAACCTTCCTCTGCTGATGTCATCCGAGGATGAGCAGCATTAGTTTTTCCACTGAGTCTGCCCACCCCCACTTTGATACTGAGCCAGAGAAAGGACAGACCCACCTTTGAACTTTGAGGAGACCCGTGTTCATTTAGCAGCTGTTTTCCTACTCCATCCTCCTGATAAATTGGGAAGCACTGAACAAGCCTATTTTTTGTAAAAATAAAAAATAAATAAATAAAAATAACCGAAATTAATGTTTTATCTGTGATGGTTGCTTATATTTGTGATAAACTGTGAATATCTAAAAGTGAAGGAGAATCCCTACTCCACCTCCCCTATTCCTTGTGTATGATTCTTCTTCCACACCAACCTCCTTTGTGTCTTGAGACTGTTTCCTCTGATTGTCACTTCCCTGTTACTGCTTGTCATGTGAATTCTAGGTATTTGAAATATATTTATTTATCTATTTTTTTTATTTTCTGGTCACACTCAGTGCTGCTCAGTGACCTCACCTAATGATGGTTCTGAGGATCAAATCAGGGATGGCTGCATGCATGGAAAGTGTCTTAACCCCTGAACTATGCCCCCTCTATGACACAATTTTAATTTGAAGCACAATAAGCTGAAAGCTTGTTCTTGGAGAGAAGGGTTTGAATGTTGCACATCATTATTCACTGTCCCATCACCATGAGTTAGAGATGGTTCGGTAGGCTGGAGTCCGTGCTGTGCATGAAAGGGGCCTAAATTCAAACCTCAGGGTTCCCCCAAGTATTTCCAGATACAATTTCCAAACAGACCTAGGAGTAGCCCTTAGTATTGCCATATGTGGCACCCAAAACCAGACCTATCTAGTCTCAGATTTCTACCAGAGTTCTATTGCAACATTTTGCTATGCAGCAGGTTTCTATTCTCATGACTGTCCAAACACTGCCCATTGTCATAGTCCTCCTTCCTTAGTAGACTCTGCTGTTGATATAGCATAATTATAATTATAATTATATAATATAATAATATAATTATTCCACAATTTATTCATTTAGTTTGTTGGTTCATTAAAAAACTAGTTGATATTTTCCCAAGAGGTTTAGTCTTTTTGTTACTAACCTACCAAGCTTATTACTCATATATTCAAATTTTATAAGAAATGGATGTATACTCATGAACTAATACAATATTTATCTCTGAGGTCTGGTAGGCACTACTTTCTTTTTAGTTCTCCTACTCAGAAACCTATGGTATTAAAGAATACTCTGTACAGATCTCCTCCTAGAAGGAAATCTGTGTTGATCTCCATTTAGGATGGATGTGAAATTCACTCCTTGATCCTTTTTGCTTATATTTTATTCAGGAAATGTACTGAACAAAAGTCTGTTATTTCAAGCAAGCTGCAATAAGTTAGTTTTTTTGGCCCTGCCATTTCTGGAATGTGTTGTTATTATATCTGATACATTTGGTCACACCCAGCAGTGCTCAGGGGTTACTCTGGCTCTACATTCAGAAATCATTTCTGGCAAGCCCAGGGAGCCATATGGGATGCCTGGATTCAAACCACCATCCTTCTGCATGCAAGGCAAATGCCTTACCTCCATGCTATATCTCTGGTCCTCATCTTGATATTTTATTCTCTCTCTCTCTCTCTCACTCTCTCTCTCTCTCACCATCAGAAGAGTGGAACCGAGTTAATTCAAATTCCTATTTATTTCACCTGTATAGATAAGTGACATTTTCCAAGTTAAAGTTCTTGTTTTTCCTCTTATCAGTAAGATAGGGTACTAAGCAGCTTTATTTAGGGTAAGTCACTGTCTTATATAGATGAGGAAGACACTATTTTATATAGGTAGGGAAGTTTGGGGAGGAAAATTACTCCTTGGAGATTTAATTTTGTAATGGATGTAAATAAACTTCATCTGATGAGCTTCTCCTTGGGCTGGGTATAGTCAATACACATATACACAGATATTTAAAACCTACAGCACTCACTGCCACAAGATAGCATAATTAGGTTATGTCAAGTATAGACTTTAACTTGTTATTTTATTTTTATTTGGGGGTGTTTGGGACACATCCAGTGGTGGTCAGGGATTATCATGGCCCTGCATTTTCTGATCACTTTTGTCAGACTCAGGAGAACATATTGGGTCCTGGATTTGAACTTACATGCAAAGAAAATACCCTATCTGCTGTTCTATCACTTTGTTCCTCTTTTATTTAGTTTTATTTATATATTTTTAAAAGTAAAACAGGTTTTATTTAGAAGTTCTGAGGAAGAGGAGGGAAAGGAGAAGTCAGAGAGAGAGTCATGAGTACCATGCACAAGAGAATGTGGACATCTCCAAAGGCAGAGGGAGCCCAGATACACAACCAAGCATAAAAATAGGAAAGTTCACATCTCAGGAGGTTGATGCAGGTAACATGTATTTAGGTATCATGTACCCAGGCAACACCTAAGTCACAGTTTTTTTTTGGGGGGGTGGGGGCACACCTGGTAGTGCTCAGGGGTTCCTCTCAGCTTTGCACTCAGAAATTATTCCTGGCAAGCTCGGGAGACCATATGGGTTGCTGGGGATTGAACCTAGGTCAGCTATGTACAAGGCAAACATCCTAACTGCTATACTATTGCTCCAGCCCCACATGTGCCTTATTTTAATGCTGAATACTCTCTTTCTCTCTCTCTTTCTCTTTCTCACACACAGTCTACTGGCAATACTTCTCTTTGCTGTTACTTTATAATTTGATACTGTCAGTGTCTTATATGCATATAGTTAGAATTATATCATGGCAGAAATGCAGTATGACTATTGAAGAAGGAAGTGAGAAGAGAAACGTAGAAAACAATCCATATGATGTCAATGAACAAAGTTAAACAATTCACATCTTGTTTTGTTCCACAACATGTGTCTGTGCAGTTGCCTGGCTCTCCAGGCAAGGGTGAGTCCCTGGTGGATATTTTAGTACCAAGTTAATAATGGATCTCTCTCTGATCTTATTTTAGATGAATATTCTTCCAGTAAGTGAGCTGGCTTGCAAAGTTTATATTTCTTTCTCACCAAAAATTAGTGGTCTGTTGGGCCTAGCTATATGGATGCAACTGTCCATTTTAAAGGTCCCATATGAATAGGAGAAGATGCACTAAAGCATGTAGAATGAACCAATCTATCTATTAATGTAGAGATGGATGATGGGCATGAGAAGAAAAGGTGGGGAGATGCAGTCTATGCATGGAAGTTCACCGAAAAGGAGATTCTCAGCTGGGAATGTGTCAGACATATTTAGTGGGAAGGGAGAGGATAAAGGCAGGAAGACCTCCAGAAGCTACATTCTTATCAAACAATTGGAAGACACAAGTTCTGGATTTATTAATTGGGTACTGATTCATTGTTACTATTCAAGCACAATAATTTATTGCCTGGAAATGGCTTTTTCTTCAAGTAGTATGCTATTTAGTGTTGGTAATAGGCTTCACACTCACAGATATGTGGCTGGGTTTGGAAGTGGAAACTCTGAGTTGTGGCTCTACATCCTTGAGTAATTTATTTAACCTCTTTCTATCCTTCTTGGTCCCTCCTCCACCACCTTCTACTTAAGCTGTTGTAGCTACTGAAGTAGAGCATTCCAAGGGCTGATAAATTTACATGAACATTCTAGGTAAGTACTATGAAATGACTGGTAGCAGGGTCTGAGCTGGGGCACTGAAAATGCTTAGGGAAACAGAAAACAGAAGCTCGTCTTTATTCGATGCAACTATCCTTCAGAACAGAAATGAAACAGAGCCTGCTGCCAGCTATTTCTGCTAGGAATCTTGTTTCAAAAGTCCTGAAAAAGCCTTTCAGTCTAAGAAGCAATGTAGCATCATTTCAAAGCCAGCTCAAGCTTTTTTTGCTTGCTACTGGGTCATAACCTAAAGTTCTAGTAGAGGCTGTCATTTTGCATTTGGTTTTTCAGACACCTTTTTAAGGCATTGTCACTGTTGTACTGGGCAATGTGTCCTTTCATTAAAGATTAGAATGTGATTACAAACATGCATAGAGGATTTATTTAATCTGATCCTCTCTAGTGGAGACTTCACCTACCTTTAATGCCTTTAGTAAAGGCATTCTTAGACATTCTTAAAACAGTATTAATTTTGTAATCTCTATTATACTTTACTTGAAAATTAATTTAACTCTTAAGGAAGGGTTGTGTTAGATAATAAATAAATGTTAATCCATCACAGGGATCCAGGAACTGCTAAGCTAGAGGGAAATAATAGTTGAAACTTCTTTTTTTAATATAATATTTATTTTAATCATAGTGGTTTACATATCACTGACGATAATATTTTAGGTACATATTAACATAAAAACAGGGGAGTTCCAATCACCGAATTGTCCTCCCTCCACCTCCGCTCCCATCCTACCTCCCATATCCTCCTCCCTCACCCCCGGGGCTGCTTGAATAAGTGGTCCCCTCTGTGCCTACCTTACTACTTAGAGGTCCTACACCTGTTTGGTCTTGGTACCTCCCTTATTTCCCGCTCTAATTGGGAGGCGGGACTAGATAGTTCAAGTTATGTGGTTTTGTTTGAAGAAGAGAAAGGTACTAAGCTGGGGGAAAAAATCAAATATGCCGAAAATGGCCGGAGTCCTTCTGGAGGCTCTCATTCTAGGTTTGAGAGACGAAGGAGAAAAGAAGGGTGAAACACCACAACAGTACAAAAAGAAGTGTCAAGTAAAATATCCAGTGAGCACTCCAACAATAAAGATAAGCACCACATAAAGGTCATGGTCTTGAGATAAAAAAAACATGGCAGAGCACATAAAGGAAGAAAAGAGAAGAAGGAAAAAAACCAAATACAAATGGAGACAACAACTTCAATAACCACACCAAAACAAAGAAATCAACAAAAACTAGATAAATAACTAAAAAAGAAAATTATTTTGTGTTTTTTTTTGTCTTTTTTCTTTCTTTTTATTCCCTCCTGCATAGGCACAATAAATAATGGGGTCATTCGAAAAGGAATTCCCTCAGCCTAAGAGATACAGGATTTCTCTGCCCTTGAAATATGTTGTCATGGGATTAACTATAGACTCCTGTCAGGTTCATTTACTCTCCTCTTGGAGCTTTTGTAGTGTATGGAATACTTCTGCTCCATCCTGGGTGATAAAATCAGACCTCTGTATCTAGAGATCTCCGTGTCTGCACAGGTCAGTGATGAGAACTTATGATGAAGTCTTTCTTTGTGGTTCTAGAAGTTCTGTTCCCTCAGTGTCATTTTAATCTTTTTCTGTGGTTGGTGGTCTTGGTCTTTGTGCTGATTCTAGTGTTGGGCCTGGGATAGCATCTTTCGTTAGGTTTCCAGAAGACCCATTCCATTGCAAATTGCCTCAGACAGACCTCTGGAACTAGAGATCATGGTTGTTGTGCAGGTCATAGCTCAATCCCTAGCCTAGGCTTTTTTTATTGGTCCCAGGATACATACAGTGAGGTTATGGTTCTATCAACCAGTCATCTGTAAATTGCAATCTTGGCATTTGGACAGACCAAAGGGTGACAAGTCTTCTGATTTTTGTCTTATGGTTAGCTGGTGAGGTAGGATAACCTGCTCTTGGGTCAGTTTATTCCCAGTTTCCTCTTTGTCATATATCATATTAGAGCTGGCACTTGTTGGTGTCCGAGCAGTATTAAGGATGTTCTGAATGGGATTTGTTTCTTGTGGATGTTGTGAAGAACTGTGTCATTTCTATATCTGTGATCCAGAGTTCAAGGTTGGACGATTGTGTCTAAACACCTGAGATCTAAGTTGGGTTCACGTGACATATTTTCAAGGTGGGAGATGCCCCTGTATTGTAAACAAGTATGAGTTCTTATCCCTAGTAGATAGGAGCTTGTTTTTATACTTAAGATTTCCCTTTTTTTAGTGTGCCTTTGCAGGGAGAAATGGTGCTACATTATATTGCCAGTGCATTTGAGGGTGGAAAGAGAAGAAAACAAAAATAGGTCACACACCCAAAAAAAGATAAAAGTAGAAATAAAAATATATGTGCTCACGTATACATATAAAAAGAAAAAATATTTTTAAAAAAAACGAGGTAAAAAAAGTAATTAAAGGAGTAAAGTGATGCAAGAGACTACTTTACATTATGGTAAAAGCAGGTAAAGAGGTAGTGTAATAAGGTCTTATACTTATGATGGAAGTATAGGTTTCCCCATTGTCTTTTGAGATTTTCTTGTGGTATGTAGGTTCCTGGGCACCTTTTCATCAGACAACCTGACCCTCTTGAGAATGGCAAAAGCTTTGCAGCAGGGAGGTCTTGGGAGGAATTCTTGCATTGGGGATACTTTTAGCGCTAAGTCCGGTTTCAAGTAACAGTCCAAGTTAGGAAGGGTTGGTAAGGAGGACCGTGCAGCATGAGTCAGCAGAGGAGTTGGTTGCCTTTTCTTGCAGGAGACGAGGTGTGGGTTTGACTGGTTGTCCTTTCGCTTGGGTGCTGGGTATTGGTTCGTTGGGGTAGGAGGTCAGTCTTGATGCCTAATGGATTAAGAACTGAGGGTGAAGAGTTTTAATGAGGTGGGAAATCTGGATGGAATTGAGGGGTGAAGGGATAGTCAGATTTCCAAAGGGGGGCGAAGGGGAAAGTATATGGGAGGGGCAGGAGAGAAGAAAAAAGAAAATAAATTAAAAAGAAAAGGAGAGGGAAAAAAGGAAGTAGCGAGAAGAGAGGAGAAAAGAGCAAGGGAATGCTAATTTGCTTGAATGTGTTCGATGAGTCAGGCCTGTAGTATAAGTCTGTAGGTCACAGTTGCTGCTTTGGTGGTCTGGCTGGTCATGTGTTTCAGGTCCTAAAAGAAGGTATAACCTATAGATAAAGGGTATGTTAAAGAGTTTTCTCGGGGCATTCTCGTAGTGCAGGCTAGGTATGGTATCTCTTGTGTCTGAGCCCCAAGATGCCATCTTAGTTTGTCCACCCTTTGTATCCAAGAATGCCTGTAGACAGAAAAGCTGAGAGGTTATTTTAAATATAGTAAGATTAAGGCATTAAAACACATTGTTATGAAATGCTTCCATTGAAGTCAGTAATTTCCCATGGTATTCTTTTTCTTTAATAAATTATCTTTATTTAAACACCGTGATTACAAATGTAATTGTAGTTGTATGATTATAGTCATGTAAAGAACACCCCCCTTCACCAGTGCAGGATTCCCACCACCAATTTCCCAGATCTATCTAATCCCCACCCCACCCACACCTGTACTCAAGACAGGCCCTCTTTTTCCCTCATTCATTCACATTGTTATGACAATTTTCAGTGTAGTCATTTCTCCAACTGCAATTATCACTTTATGTGGTGAGCTTCATGTCATGAGCAGCACTTACATGGGAAAATGGGGGAAATAAGGATTGGGACTGAGGCAGTAAAATATTAGAAATGAGATTTGTAGGGCAGTATCAAGGTCACAATACAAGATGGATGTTATGGATATATAAAATATATGCATACAATACTATCAATATGCTCCCAAAGTGCATTTCCATTAGTGTAGGGAGAGGTAGGGGGAAGTCTGAGGACCACTAAGAGTCCACCTGAACCCACTTCTGGCCATCTGAGCTGGCACCCAGGAAAGGACTGGAGTCAGGGGAAAAAGACAAGGATGGCTGGGGGCCTACCAAGCCTTCCAACACTCCCCAGGTTAGGGAGAAGGGCTCCAGTATGGGGCCTCCCCAAACCCCATACCTGGCAAGAGCTGGTCTCCATAATCAAGGAGAAACCGGAAGCCAGATGTCTGCCCACCCTCCTCCCCATGCACCTCCCCACTGGAGTACGGAGGGAGGGGAGAAGCCTGAGGATGGTTCTGTATAAGATCCCTAAGGGATTATTGTGGGCTTTTGTAGTAGAAGGTTGATTATATACCTGTTCTCTCTATGCTGCTGTTTCTGTTATTGCTGGTTTCTTTGTGGTATAATGTGTAGTCAAGAGTTTGTGTTGTTCCTCTTCCATGTGTTTTGGGCACTGCTCCCCAGTATATGTTGACTTCTACAGTGTTTGGAGTTTCTACCCTGTTAAACCCCATTAGTTGATTGTTGAGTATTAGTTGTATATAAGGTGTATGTTCTAGGTGCTTCAGAGTAGTGCTATCATTCTGTGTTTATCTTTTGTCTCTGACTTACTTCGTTTAACATAATATGTTCTAGTTCCATCCAGGTTGCTGCAAAGTCTGTGACTGTATCATTTCTGACTGCCATGTAGTATTCCATTCTGTATAGATACCACATCTTAATGATCCATTCATCTGTTGTTGGACATCGAGGTTGGTTTCAAGACCTGGCTATTATACTGAGTGCTGAGATAAATAGTGGGGTGCACACATAACTTGGGATCAATGTTGTTCCAACTTGGGGGGTAGACACCTAGGAGAGCAATTGCTGGGTCAAATGGCAGATCAATTCTGAGTTCTTTGAGCACTCTCCAGACTGTTCTCCATAGATGTTGGACTAGGGGCCATTCCCACCAGCAGTGGATGAGAGTGCCTTTCATACTGCATCCCCTCCAACAGAGATTGTTCCCATTATTTTTTATGTGAGCCATCCTCACTGGTGTAAGGTGGTACCTCATTGTTGTCTTGATTTGGATTTCCCTAATGATGAGTGAAAGTGAGCATGTTTTCATGACCATCTTTTGGTACTCGTCAGAGAAGTGTCTATTCATTTCATCTCCCCATTTTTCTATGGCTTTATTTGGTTTGGGGGGTTCAGCTTTCTGAGTGCTTTGTGTTTTCTGGATATCAGCCCTTTATCTGACATGTTGAGTGCAAAGATTTTTCCCATTCAGTTAATTGTCTTCTTGTGTTAAGTAGGGTTTCTTTTGCCATGCAGAAGCTTTTTAGGTTGGTGTAGTCCCATTTGTTTATGTTTGATGCTAAAGTTCTTGCCATTGGCATTCTATCATCAAAGACTTTTTTGATATATAGGTCTTCAAGTGTTCTGCCTATTTTTTCCTCAATAAACTTTATAGATTAAGGTCTGATTTCAAGGTCTTTAATCCATTTTGAGTTGACTTTTGTATATGGGGTGAGGTATGGGTCAATTTTCATTTTATTACAAATGTTTTTTCAGTTGTACCAACACCATTTGTAGAAAAGACTTTCTTTGTCCCATTTCAAGTTCTTGGCCCTTTTGTCAAATAATAGTTGACTGTATATCTGGGAGCTTATGTCTGGAAATTGTGTTCTAACCTACTGATCTGAGGCTTTGTCCTTGTACCAGTACCATGCTATTTTGATCACTATGGCTTTATAGTATAGCTTCAGGTTAGGTAAAGAAATGCCCCCCAACTTCCTGTTTTTAGTATGTGTTTGGCTATCCTGGGTCTTTTGTGGTTCCAGATGAATTTTATGATTAATAATTCTAAATCTTTAAAGAATGATGTCTGAATTTGGATGGGGATTGCGTTAAATCTATATAGAAGTTTGGGTAGGATAGTCATTTTGACTATGTTGATTCTACCTACCCATGAGCATGGGATGTTCTTCCATTTCCCAAGATCCTCTTCAATTTCTTTCTGAAGTGTTTTGAAGTTTGCCTGGTATAAGTCTTCACTTCCCTTGTAAGGTTGATTTCTAGGTACTTGATGTATTTTGATACTATTTTAAATGGAGTTGTATTCTTAATCTCTTTCTCCTCTACTTCGTTATTTGTATAGAGAAATGCTACTGTCTTTTGTGTATTGACTTTGTAACCAGCCACTTTGCTGTATTGGTTTATTGTTTCTAGGAGTTTTACTGTGGACTCATTAGGATTTTTTATGTATATCATCATGTCATTTGCAAAAAGAAATAGTCTGAATTCTTCTTTCCTTATTTGAATTCCTTTGATTCCCTTCTCTTGTCTTATTACTATTGCTAGGACTTCTAAGATTATGTTGAATAAGAGTGGAGAGAGTGGACATCTTTTTTTTTATTTTTGGGCCACACCCGTTTGACGTTCAGGGGTTACTCCTGGCTATGTGCTCAGAAATCACCCCTGGCTTGGGGGGACCATATGGGACACTGGGGGATCAAACCGCGGTCCTTCCTTGGCTAGCGCTTGCAAGGCAGACACCTTACCACTAGCACCCCCTTCCCGGCCCATGAGTGGACATCCTTGCCTTGTTCCTGACTTTAGTGGAAATGCTTTTAGTTTTTCATCATTAAGGATAATGTTGGCTGTGGGCCTTTCATAGATAGCTGTTACTATCTTGAGAAAGGTTCCTTCCAGACCTATTTTGCTTAGTGTTTTCAACATGAATGGATGTTGGATTTTGTCAAATGCCTTCTCTGCATAGATTGATATGATCATTTGTTCTTTTTTTATTGATGTGGTGTATGATGTTGATTGATTTGCATATGTTGAACCAGCCTTGCATCCCTGGGATGAAACCCACTTGGTCATGGTGTATAATCTTTTTGGAGTAGTGCTGGATTCGGTTCGCTAAGATTTTGTTGAGTATTTTTGCGTCTATGTTCATTAGTGAGATTGGTCTGTAGTTTTCTTTTTTTGGGATATCTTTGCCCTCTTTGGGAATCAAAGTGATATTAGCTTCATAAAAGGAATGGGGAGGATTCCTGTTTTTTCAATGGTTTGGAAGAGCCTGTGGATCAGTGAAAGTAATTCTTCTTGGAATGTTTGATAGAATTCACCTGTAAAACCATCTGGGCGTGGACTTTTGTTCTTGGGGAGTTTCTTAATTACTGTTTCAATTTCCTCCGTGATGATTGGCCTATTTAGGCTTTCTAAATCCTCCTTTTCTAATCTTGGAAGCTGGTATTTTTCCAAGAATCTGTCACTTTGTTCTGGGTTCTCTAGCCTAACTGAGTATAGTTGTTCATAATATGTCCTCATGATGTGTTGGATTTCTTGGGGTTCTCTTGTAATCTCTCCCCTTTCATTTTTTATCCTGCTTATTTGGGTGTTTCCCCTATTTTTTTGTGAATCTGGATAGTGGTTTGTCTATCTTGTTTATTCTTTCAAAAAACCAACTCCTGGTCTCATTGATTTTCTGTATTGTTTTCTTAGTTTCTATGTTGTTTATTTCTGCTCTGTTTTTTATTATTTCGTGTCTTCTGGTTGTGTTTGGGTTTCTTTATTGCTGTTGTTCCAGATCCTTAAAATAGTCCTTTAAGCTGCTAATTTTGTTGGTTTTTCTCTTTCCTGACATAGGATTGTATTGCTATGAGTTTCCCCCTGATTACTGCTTTTGCTGTGTCCCACAAGTTTTAACAAGTTGTTTCTTCATTGTTGTTTGTCTCAAGAAATCTTTTTTTTTTCTTCCTTGAGTACCTCTTTGATCCAGCTGTTTTTGAGCAGTATGTTTTTTAATCTCCAGGTGTTGGATTTTCTTTTTTTTTTTTTTTTTTTTTTTTTTTGGTTTTTGGGCCACACCCAGTAACGCTCAGGGGTTACTCCTGGCTATGTGCTCAGAAGTTGCTCCTGGCTTGGGGGACCATATGGGACACCGGGGGATCGAACCGCGGTCCGTCCAAGGTTAGCGCAGGCAAGGCAGGCACCTTACCTTTAGCGCCACCGCCCGGCCCCAGGTGTTGGATTTTCTCCATTGCTTCTTTTTACAGTCAATTTTGACCTCTGTTGCATAGTGATCTGACAGGGTGCTTGTAATGATCCTTACCTTCGTGATTTTATGCAGGTTAGATTTGTGTCCTAAGGCATGGTCTATTCTGGAGATGGTTCCATGTGGACTTGAGAAGAATGCGTACTCTGCTTTCTGGGGTTGGAGGGCCCTATATAGGTCTATTAGCCCTAGTTCTTCTAATTTTTTATTTAGGGCTCTTATTTCTTTGTTATTTTTCTGTCTGGTGGATCTGTCCAGAGGTGATAGTGGAGTATTAAGATCTCCTACTACTATCACATTTTCTTTCATGTGTTTCTCCAGTTTTGCAAGCAGTACGCATTTTGCTGGCTCTGCATTAGGTGTGTAGATATTAACCAGTGTTAGCATTTCTTGGTCTAGTGTTCCCTTGATCAGTAAGTAGTGACCCTCTTTGTCTCTGATCACTTTCTTGAGTGATTGGTCTAAGAATGGCCCTCCCTGCCTTTTTTTATTTCCATTGGCCTGGATAACTGATTTCCATCCTTTTATTCTAAGCCTGTGCCTATCTTGTACTTGTAGGTGTGTTTCCTGTAGGCAGCAAAAATCTGGTTTATGTTTTCTAATCCAGTTCTCTATTATGTATCTTTTAATGGGAGAGTTTAGTCCATTAACATTTAAGGATATTATTGACAGAGAAGGCTGTTGTGTGGTTGTGTTATTTAGCGTGGTTGTTGTTACAATTGGGGAATTGGATTGTGTAAGTCGTCTCTGAGTATGTCATTTAGGGTCGGTTTTGTTTGTGCAAATAATGCAAGTTCATTTTTGTTTGAGAATGATTTTAGTCTTCCCTCCTATATGAATGAGAGTTTTGCTGGATAGTGGACTCTAGGTTGAAAATTTCTTTCATTCAGTCATTTAAATATGTCATTCCACTGTTTTCATTGCTTGAAGTATTTCATATGGGAGATCTGGTGTGATTCTAATATTCCTTCCCTTGTATGTGAGGGGTTTTTTCTCTTATTGCTTTAAGTAGGTCACCCTTCTCTTTGTTTCTTGCCATTTGAATTACTATGTGTCTTGGAGTTGTTTTGTTGGGGTCCATTTTGTTGGGGACTCTTTTCATCTTCTGGATTTGCTCAGAAGCGTCTTTCCAGGGGGTGAGAAATTTTTCCATTATTATTTTTCTGACTAATTGTCCTTCCCCTTTCTCTGTTTCCTCCCCTTCTGGTATACCTACAATTCTTAGATTATTTCTTTTGTTTTTGTTCATTAAATACTGAAATTTTACTTCCAGTGCTTTTCCTTCTATTTCTTTGTTGGCTTCTTTGTTGTCTTTTGTTTGCAGTTTATCTTTGAGTTGTTCTATGTGATTCTCGAGCTGTGCTATTCTGCTCTTCTGGCTTTCTACGGTTTTATGTATTTCTTTTAACTGTTTGTATGGAGTCTTTCATATTTTGTAGCAATTCCTGTGTAATTTGGTTCATTTGCTCATCTGTTAATTTCTTGTAATCTCTGGCCAGTGTATCTTTCATTTCTTCAAGCATGGCTTAGAATTCTATTCTCATGGATGCTTTTAGGTCTTTCTCTCTTGGATCTGTGCGTTTTGGTGGACTTGGAAACTTGTTCTGATTTCTTTCCTTCTCCCCTGTTGTTAATATTTTCCTTGGTTTACCCATCTTTCTTTGCATTTATTGGCTTGGCTTGAAATGCAATGCCTTCAGGTTTCAGCCCACTTTTGCCTCCTGTGGCGTGGGGCTGGGTCCCTTCTCGGGGTGTAGCTCTACGTGAGTATGTTGGGTGATGTCGCTGAGTTTTGGTCCTTCCCTCATCCTCCAGACAAGCCTAGTCAATCTCCACCCACTTCCTGCCAGACATTGCACGTTCACTCCTGGCCAAAATGGTAGAGGGCCACGTTGAGCCTAGATCACTAGCCCTCCCCACCTGGGAGCCAGCTGAGCTTCCTTCTTGCTCCTCTAGTCACTGGTCCTCCTGACTCTCTGTCTTCTTGGGCTGTGTAGGATAGACTGATGTGTTGGTGATGGCCACAAGTGCACCCAGTGGCCTTTCTCCCCAGTCTCACGGACCGAGGGTGCCCTGCGCTGCCCGTGCTATGTCGAAGAATGGGCTCCTTTGGGTGGGTTCTCATGATTCCCTTGAATAGGCGCCTTCCACCCACTCTGGTCGGCAACTTCCAGCCCTCACTCTGGCCTGTACCTGGAACTCACGCTTCCCTTGAATAGGTCCCTTCCACCCGTTCCAGTGGGCAACCTCCAGCACTCCCTCTGGCCTGTCCCTGGAACTCACAGCTCCCTTGAATGGGCGCCTTCCATGCACTTTGATAGGCGACCTCCACACACTGGCCAGTCCCAGGAACTCAGGTTCCCTTGAATGGGCACCTTCTAAGCATTCCTGTCAGAGACCTCCGCACACTCCTTCTGGCCTGTCCCAGGAACTCAGGTTCCCTTGAATGGGTGCCCTCCACATGCTCTGGTCAGCGACATCCACACACTCCCTCTGGGAACTCACAACTCTTTTGAATGGGCGCCCTGGTCGGGAACCTCTACACACTCCCTCAGTTGAAACTCCTTTTATGAATATTTTGTATTCTGCACACAGCATTGGATGAGCTAAGGACATAGGTGTGTTATTAAGGAAGTAGACCACTGAAAATCCAACAGAAACAGAGCAGATGCCTTATACCCTATTTTCTATGGGAATACAAACAGGCAAATCTTTCTTTTGCACACTTAATCCTTTCATACTTTGATCACTTTAATGCAATCAATATGCTAACTTGGAGATTTTACTGAAAGAATGGTCACTGTCCAGCACTGTGGTTAAATGAAATCTTCAGCATAAGCAGCTTTTTTTCCTATTTGCTAGATGATTATAAATAATTGGCTTTATAATCTCTAAATCCCTAAGATTCAGCTTTATTTTAAAAATGAGATAACACGGGACCAAAGTGATAGCATAGCAGTAGGGCATTTGTCTTGCATGTGACTGACCCAGGACAGATGTCTCTTATGCCCACTCCCCCAAGCCAGGAGTGATTTCTGAATGCATAGCTAGGAGTAACCCCTGAGCGTCAATAGGTGTAACCCCTCCAAAAATGAGATAACATGATAATGTACATTGAAGACTCTAAGTAGTCCACAAAAATAATCTCCTAGAAACAATAAACCAATACAGCAAACTGGCTGACTACAAAGTCAATGCACAAAAGACAGTTGCATTCCTATATACAAATAATGCCTCAGAAGAGAAAGATATCAAAGAATCTAACACACTTAAAATAGTGTACAAAACTATTAAGTACTTAAGAATCAACATAGCAAGAGATGTAAGAGACCTATGCCATGAAACTTCAAAACACTTCAGAAAGATATTGAAGAAGAACAAAGGAAGTGGAAGAACATTCCATGCTCATGGATTAGAATATCAAAATGACTTTTTAACTACTATATAGATTTAATGCAATCCTTATTCAAATTTATATAGCATTCTTCATGGACTTAGAACAATTAATTATAAAGTTTGTGTGGCCCCATAAAAGAACTAGGATAGCTAAATTCTTAATGAAAAACAAGAAACTGCAAGGCATCTTATTATATAACTTAAAGCTCTACTACAAAGCCATAATGATCAAAATTGCATGGTATTGAAACAAAGACAGATGTTCAGATCAATATCCACTGAAAAAATCCACTTATATGGTCAATTAATCTTGGATAAAAAAAAGAGATGTTCTCTAAGACACTCTCTTCAACAAATGGCTTAGGAACAATTAGATAACCATGTGCAAGAAATTAAAGATTGATCCATACCTCACACTTTACACTAAAGTCAATTCCAAGTGGATTAAAGACTTGCAATTAGACCTGAATTCATAAAGATTATTGAGGAAAACATCAATGAGAACACTCCAAGACTTAGACCTCAAAGATGTCTTCAATGATAGAATGCCAATGGGAAGAACTATAGCTTCAAACCTGAATAAATGGGACTACATCAAACTAAAAAGGTTTTGTATGGCTAAAGAAACATGGCAAGAGATATAGCATCAAACCTGAATAAATGGGACTACATCAAACTAAAAAGGTTTTGTATGGCTAAATAAACATGGCTAAAATTAGAAGACAGCTAACTGAATGGGAGAATTTCTTTAGTCAACACATCAGATAATGTTTTGATATCCAGAATAAACAAAGTACTCACAAAGATTACTCCACAAAATCTATAAGCCCCATCAAAATTGGGGAGAGAAAATGAACATATACTTCTCTGAGGAAGATCAACAGATGGCCAAAAGACACTTAAATATATGCTCAACATTACTTATCACTAGGGAAATCATAATCAAGACTAAAATGAAATATCATCTTACACCACTTTTGTTATTCTTCATCTCCTTCTTTGATTTTGATGTGATACTGACGTTGCTTCTTCTTTGCTGATACTTGAACAGTTTTGCAGTGATCTTTGTGTTTCTCCTATTGCTTTCTTTTACCTTTTGCTTTCCGTGTGCAAAATTACTCATTTGAGAGCTGGAAATGTTGTGTTCCTCATGATTCTTCTTATTCATTTTTTATTTTTGTGCCTGTGTTCCTATTCTTATCCTTTGTGAAAATTGCTTTGTGTTTTCTATTTCTTCATCTCATTATTTGATTCACCTGTGTTCTTTATGTTTCTTCTTCTTTACTGAAGCTTGAACAGTTTTGCAGTGATCTTTGTGTTTTTCCACCTGCTTTCTTTTTACTTTTGCTTTCCTCAACCAAAATTACTCATTTGAGAGCTGAAAATGTTGTGTTCTTCATGATTCCCCTTATACATTTTTGATTTCGCTGTGCTTGTGTTTCTGTTCTAATCCTTTGTGAAATTCTTTTGTTTTTTGTATTTCTTCATCTTATCATGTTTCACCTGTGTGCTTTAAGTTTCTTCTTCATTGCTGAAGCGTGAACAATTTTGCGGTGATCTGTGTGTTTTCCTATGGCTTTCTTCTTACTTTTGCTTTCCAAGTGCAACATTCCCCAACTAAGAGCTGAAAATGCTGTGTTCTTTATGGTTCTTCTAATACTTTTCTGATTTTGCTGTGCTTTGTGTTTCTATTCTAATCCTATGTTAATATTTCTGTATTTGTTGTTATTCTTCATCTCCTTCTTTGATTTTCATGTGTTACTGACATTGCTTCTTCTTTGCTGATACTTGAAAAGTTTTGCAGTGATCTTTGTGTTTCTTCTACTGCTTTCTTTTACTTTTTGCTTTCCGCGTGCAAAACTACTCATTTGAGAGCTAAAAATGTTGTGTTCTTCATGATTCTTCTAATTCTTTTCTGATTTTGATGTGCTTTGTGTTTCTATTCTAATCCTTTGTTAACATTTCTGTATTCTTAGGATGGCACATATAAATAATATTAGGAACAATCTTTGTTGGCTGGGACATGAGAAAGGAACTTTTATCCACTGTTGGTGGGAATGCAGCCTGGCCCACCCCATGAAAAACAGTAGAAAGCATTCTCAGTAAATTCAAAATTGAGCTGTCATATGACCCCAAAATCCCTCTTTTGTGTATCTATTACCAGGACAGAAAAATATTCATCCAAAAAGAGACACACCACTATTTATTGTAGCACTCAGTACAATAGCTAAGATTTGGAACCTACCTAGATGCCCAAAAAAGACAAGAGGATCATGAAGATGTGGTACATATATTCAAATACTACATAGCTGTAAGAAGTTATGCAATCTGAAGCAATATTGGAGGAACTGGAAGCTATTATGAGAAATAAAGTAAGCCAGAATAAGCATAAGTACAGAATTATGTCACTTATTTGGGCTATTTAGAATAACTGCATCAAGAAACACAATGGTCTAAATGTTAGCTCTCTTGAACACAATTGGCTCCAGCATATGGCAAGGAGAAGGAAAGAAACTGAATGGGAAAGAAGAAATCCAAATATGAGAGGATGGGGACAGAGCCAATCAGTTTTAGCTGCATTGGTAGTGTTAAAAAAATGACAGAACTAAATATCCAAGCCAAAGTCAACCACAATTGAATCAAGAGATTCAAGATTTGACAATCTAATCTTTAAGTGGTTCTGTTAAACTGGAAACCTGGGGTGTAAGGGGGATGTTATGGGATGCACCTGAGGTCCATTGATGGAGTTTGACACTGGTGTTGAGATTGGCCCTGATCCATTGTGTCTGAAACACAATTATGAAAAATTTGTAAATAACAATGGTCTTAATAAAATTAAAATAAAAAATTAGATAGAGAAGCTGGAATAGGATGGTAATTGTTGGATTAACTGTGTCCTACCCTACTCAGTATATTTTATCCAACCCAGGGAGTGATCTGGTGTTGGATTATTATGTTCCACCTTACTCAGTATTAATTCTCCACCCTAGGTGTGGTCTGGTTCTTGCTAATAAAAAAACCTGAGTTTCAGAAAAGCTTTTGCACTTCTTCAGTCTTCCTCCACTGGGCTACCTGCCTCTTAGGAGTGGGAAGTTTGTGTGTTGAAGTTCTTGGCTTGTGTGTCTGGGTTTTTTGATCCATTTTTACACCCCTTTCACTCTTTAGATTATTTCCTGCATCAGCGTTTGTTTCCAGGTCCTGGTTTTTGAGCCTGAGATTTCCATCACAGATTATGAGGATTATGGGAGGAAATGCAGACAAGTACCTTCCACCGAGCCTGGCTCAAGTGTGTAGAGATGATAGTATGGGCTTCATTGTAATGAAGGTGCCATTTATGAACTCTGCACTATACCAGTTGTAAAATATATTGTTATGGAAATGTCATGTGGCCCTCTTACATTAGGGAATATCTAATAGGCTTAGAGTTTCCACAGTGTTTTTCAATAGAAGGATTTAGGGTGAGATGGCTGGGTGAGAGTTCAAAAAGCTGGAGCCTGCAGGAGCCCTGAGTTTGACTTCATAGTCCTCTGAGCACTACTGGGAGCAAACTCCAAACATTGATCTGACTCAGAAAGAAAATCAAGGGAGACTTAATAGCAAAGATCAATTCAGGGCCCATGATTATGAGAAGCAGGATTGTCAAGTACTTAATTAACCAGTATTTCTTATAGGGGCTTATCCTAGCCAGTCCTTGCCAGGCATATTCTAACAATACCCACCATAGACTGTGTGGCTCTCAAGTCCAATTTGACACGTGGGTAGATAGAGTTCACTTCTCTGTGTATTGCATGTTTGCATTTCACTCAGAGTTAATAAAATAAAAGGCATATTTTAAACTACAACTTATTCATTGAAATTAGATTCCAGAAATAATCCAGAGATCCTCAGGAAAAGCAAAGGAGTTAGTTACCTGTTGGCTCCATACACATGCTGAAGAATGGTTGGAGCAGCATTTTGTAATTCAAGCTGAGTTACTAGGAGTCTGGGGACCTCTTCAGACCCATGCTGGCCTAGGTGGAGGGGTCACATCCACAGGTGTTCTGTAACCTCAGCCACCACCTTGTGTGTGTGTGTGTGTGTGTGTGTGTGTGTGTGTGTGTGTATTGGGGGATGGATGAATAACCCACTGAAAACAACCTCACAGAAAATTACCAAAAGCCAACAAAACCATTCAAAACCCATGGACCACTTTAAGTACAAAACTATATTTTTCTATTAATAATGCTAATAATTTACCAAATTCAGCAGAATAGTATTTAACTGGAGGCTGTGGAGTCTTCACTAGAATTTGACATAATTTTTTATTTTATATCAAACACTCCTACTGCTACAATCACTAGCACTGCAGATGCTAATTTAAAACATAGTAAAATATTTGAGAGTGAATGAGTGTTAGGTTATACCTTTTTTACCCAAATAAAAAGTCACCCCTGGTTTCTTTGTATCTGTTTGTTTACAAGTTTGTTTTATCCAAAACAAAGATTGTTTTCTATGTAAACCTGGGCAGGACAGGCTTGGGATAGCCTGAGCTATCTGCCCTGATTTTGTTCTTATTTTTCCAAGCTTGCTGGAGATAGGAGGTAGAAAACTGCCAGACTAAATGTGTTTCACCCTCAGCCTGACCTGGATTATTTCATTCATTACCTTGATTGAGACTAGTTCACTTGGTGTTGGAAATAAGGTGTATGGGATGATTTTACAAATGAGGATGATGATTGTTTCCTTTCTCATTATGTTTGAGGATTTTAATAATTTTTTTAAATTCCCCTCTCTCCCAGAACCCTTTCACTAGAATTATTATTGCTGTTGTGTGATAGTGAGTCACACACACACACTTCTGGTGGTACCAGCACACTAGCCACAGGGTTCTAGATCTTTGTAGGCCATGCATGTTAGCAGGACTTCTTCCTGTGGTCTCCATTCTGTGAGCAGCACTCATTGACTTTGGCTGTGGCTCTCATGGATAGCACACAGGCAAGGTGCTACACACCCCTGGTTGTGGTAGGGTCACACACATGCTGTGGCAGTGCCAAGGGTCCAAGTCATAGAGCCAATATAACTGGCCTCTGCACATGTGGGCATACCAGAAATTGAATTCTTGGTCTTACACATGATCTCTTGCCATTGAGCCATTGCCAGACTCCTAGCATGATGTTTTCAATGACCACAAAGCTAAGAGAAATGTGCCAAGTGAAGAGACCAAAGAGATTGTACAGTGGGTATGAGACTTGTCTTGGCAGACAGCTGAACTAGGTTCCATCCCCAGCACCAAGTAGCATATATTATCCTCCTCAACCCCAGCAGGAGTGATTCCTGAGCATAGAGCTAGGTATAAGCCCCTGAGCACCACAGGGTGGGGAAAAACAAAACAAAACAAAACAAAATACCAGACTATATCCCTAGTGTAGGGATTGAAAAATTAGAGGATTTGCATCTAGATTCTGGTTCTGTTGATAAATAGGTCATTGCACTTGTCTACTCTTAGTTTCTAGAGATAAATGTCTATACCTATGGAAAAAAAAACCCTATAAAATTATTCTGCTGATTATTTTATTAATAAAGAAATTATGTATTGAATTTCCATGAGATACACAGTTAAAATGTTGTTCATGATTTTTAGTCATATGGTGTACAGTACTTTCACTGGTGCACATTTCCTGCCACCAATGTCCCAGTTTTCTTGCTACCATCCCCTTGCCCTTGCCACCCCTGCCTCCCTCTGTGGTAGATATTTTTCTTCTCTCTTTTTCTCTTTCTTCTTCATTTTCTTTTAGACACAATGGTTTACAATATTATTACTGAGGAGGTATCATGCACATCAATTTATCTCCTTTCTGAACCCAGTTCTGAATGAATGATCACTTGTTAGAGTGATCATTTCCAACTATTATTTCACAGTGGTCCTTTCTCTGCTTCTTTATTAACCTTGCAAGGTATTTGACAGTTATGGAAACAGTATGTACAAATAAGACTACAATGCCTAACACAGTCAATTCTCCTTAACTATCACTTGTTCCTGAAAAGGCATCATACTGAGAATAGGGACTGTGTTGATAATAAACTCCACACTAAGAGAAGATTATTTCAGATAGTGTGTTCCAGGCACTCCTGGTGAGCAGGCATATCTGCTGAGAGTGACTTTGGCCATGACCTTCCTGAGCATGAAGCAGAAATAAGCAGAAATAGTCAGAGGGATGAATCTGACAGGGACTTCAGAAATGTTGATGTCTGCTTTAGTCTGTATTGCCAAAGACTAAGTGGCATTTCTCATACACATTTCACTCACAGAAACACATGAAAGGTAAAAAAAGAATATATTTAAACTTAAAAATAAATATAGAAGGTCAATATAGCACCCAGAAACTATAGAGATTAAAAGAAAATGGAGAGGAAGAGAGGAAGGAAAGAAGGAAGGAAGGGAAAGAGGGAGGGAGGGAGAAAGTAAAGAAGAGAGGGAGGGGAGGAGAGAGGGAAGAAGAAAGGAGAGATAAAGGGAGAAAAGGAAAGTAGGGAGGGAAGGGAGGAATTAAAAGGAGGGAAGGAGGGAGGGACAAAAGGAGGAAAGGGAAGGAAAGGAGGGAGGGAGTGAAGGAAGTGAAGGAAGGGAAGGAAGGGAAGGAAGGGAGGGAGGGAAGGGAGAAGAAAATGAGGGAAGGAAGGTAAAAGGCTTAGGTTCAATCCTTGGCACCATCTATGGTCCCCTGCCAGGAATAATCACAAACCACAGAGCCAGAAGTAAACCCTGAGCACATCTAGGGCTCCAACTTTGATGAGGAAAGATGTGATGACAAGAAAGAAATTATACAGGAAAGTTGCGCTAAGGCCATCCTCCAAAAGAGCACTTCAGGAGACATTGAAACCTCAGAGAAAATATAATAAAATAATATACATAGGTACTGATGAAGTAGCTCAGGTCTCAGGGCACACAGCTTGTATACACAGAGCCTAAAACAAAGAGTTTGAACCTGGTAGCACATGGTGCCCAATTCTCTGCCTGGAGTGGCCCTCATAGCCCCCAAACATCTCTATCCTGAGTATCAAATTCTTTGCCTCATTGCCTGAATGTCAATAAGTTGGTTCCTAACTCCCTGAAATAGCTTGTTCCTCAATATTTGTGAGGATGATTATGACAATAACAACAACAATGATATAATAGTTAGAAACCTAGAAAGTACCTGTTGTTAGGTATGATTCTGGTATATGAGTATATGGTATATGGGCTTTGGATATATGAATGAATAATGAATCACAACTACTTAAGTAAAGGTGGAGGTACTGCAATGAGAAGCAGGACTGATAAACCCAACCAAGATCAAGAGGCTTAGAAAGGGCAAACATGAAGCCAATTCAAGCCCTCTGCTGTATGGTGAGTTCTAATGTGCAGTGTTTTTGATTCGTTCTGAGTCATCTTTGGCTGCACAAAAGCCATAGAGTTTAGGAAGCCTTTCTATAAATGATCCCACAATTTATTCTATCAACAGGGAAAAGATGGACTGGAAATGGCACAACCTTTTGACAGGGGGCCATCAGGACTTCATGTGGAACCCACGTCTCACAGTTGGAGGGAAAGCTTTTTTATTTTTTAATCTATTTGACTTCAAGTCCCAGGGCCTTTGCACAATATGGCAGTTGATTCAACTAGGAAACAAGATAAAACTGGTTAGCCTCCTCATGTTCAATTTTATTAAATCAAGAAAACATCATTTTCATCAGCCAGTGGCACAATGTTTCTCTGGAGAGCAGCAGGAGTGATGGGGTTGCATGTGACTCCCACAAAAGTCATTTCCTAAGGATAATACTTGAGAAGAACCAGAAGTAAATGTGTACATTTACTTAACCTAACCAAGAGTTTGACGTCGGTCAGTAAATGGTGTTAGTTGATGTTACTTGTGTTTTGTGTGTCTGGGGCAGGGTAGGGGGGAGGCCTATGGTAGTGGTCGGCAACCTGCAGATCGCGAGTCACATGTGGCTCTTTCCACTTTTAATTTGGCCCTTCTGTGTTCCGGGCAGCAGCTCCAGGAGTCAAGACTCTGCTCCTAGCTTCTGTTAATGTGTGCCCTGTGTGGCTCTCAAAATAAATTTCAATCGTAGTTTTGGCGAGATTTGGCTCAGTTGAAAAAAAAAAAGGTTGCCGACCACTGGGCCTATGGGAAGATTCAATGTGGATATAAAGCAGAAGAACAAGGGAGAAGTTGTGGGATTTTACAAAATGAAACTGCAATGAAGAGAAAGAAAATCCTCTGTGGGAATCAGGGGACCCATAGTCGAGAGAGCATAGGAAACACTTGGCAGGAGGCTCATGAACTCTGAAGAAAAGGGGAGTGAGTAGAGTGTGCTCCCAATAAGTGCTCAGCAGGCCTTCTCTGCAAAACAATCATCCAAACCAAGATTATAATACTCAGACTGAGTGATGCTCTGTGACTCCCACACCCATCAGGGCTGGGGGACATCAGGTGACAAGGAGCAAACTCAGGGCCTGTGCATGCAAAGCATGTGCCTGAACCCTAGGCCACTCACCTGGTTTTCTTGTTTGCTTTTTTTTATATTTAGTTTTGTTTATTTGTAAAGAGAGGCACACCTGGGTCCTTGAGGTCTACTCATAGCTCTACTCTCTGCTCAGAGTCACTCCTTGTTGTGCTTAGGGCCTGAGTTAGTAGTGCAGAGGATGGCACTCCGGCTCCCCACATGCAAAGTTGTTCTAAGACTGCTGCCTCTCCCAGCCCTTCATTTCTTGAGACATACTATTAATATTTATTTGTTTGGTTTGGCTTTCATTGGGGGACTTGCACTTGGAATATATGGCAGTGCTCAGGGCTTATTCCTTGTTCTATGCTCAGGGATCACTCCTATCAGGGATCAGAGGCCCCTGTAGGGTGTCTAGGGATCAAACCTGGCTTTGCTGCCAAAAAACATGTGCTCTATGGCTGTATATCTTTCTAGTCCTAGTTTTGTTTCGGTTTTGGATTTAGCTTTCAGTGGTTGGATATTGGCACCTTCCAGAAGTGTTCAAGAAGCCCAGTAGATCCTTCTAGCCATTCTCAGCTAACCAGTGCTGTTTCTACTGCCCAATAAATAGGCTATTATTCATCTCATCATAGCTTGGCTTTAGGTCCTTGTATCCCCAAGTGACCTCTAACAGTTAATGTTAATTTTAAAAGCCTTTCTGTTCTAGCAATTGCTGGGAGTATTGAATATTGAAAATATTGAAAAGACAATTCTACGTAATGAAGCACTCAATAGTGGATTTCTTTGGTAAGTCACTGCAGTTCCTACCCCACACCCCCACCCAACCATTCTCTGCCCAGGTTGAGGCAACCATGTTTGATTTTTCATCACCCCACCAGCATTGGCCTTGACGTTTCTTTCCCTGGTAGTCTTCCTCCTCAGATACCTTCTCTTCAAAAGGCATGAAGGCATTCTCTGTTTCCTTCTCCTTTCAGCCATTCCTCCCCTACCCCACCTCCTCCCAACACACACACACTCCCCTACCCCACCTCCCCCCAACACACACACACACACACACACACACACACACACACACACACACACTGTTTCCCTTTTGCCTTTTGCTTAAGAGGTAGAGAAACGTCAGAGTCAAATACTACAATATCTCTATTCTCATCGTCTCGGAGGCAGGATGTAGGGCGGGTGTTACGTGTCAGTTCTGTCAGTTTCACTTCCTGCTTCATAATCAATCCAACATGGGCCTCCCAGGGCCCCGCTACCCCCCTCAGTCCGAGGAGATTTGCTTCTAATCTGACCTGGGTTTCTCTGCCTTCAACTATCCAGGGACTCAGTGAACTATACCTGGCAATATCCATCTCCTGCCTCTGTCTCCCGAGTCCTCTTGCATCTTCAGGGTTATAAAAATGAGGGAAATGTGTTACGACTGATTCACATGGCTGGGGAGTTTCTGGCTGAATGATTTCATAGTCTGACTATTAGCTGGGGATAAATATAATGCCATTCTCACATATCTGGTTTTCTGGGGGTCGGGTGCATGCTGTAGGGAAAATATCAAGGGCGGCAGGGGAAACAGAGAAAGGCTGCATTCTAGGGTTATGATATGATGATTGTGTTGGTTTGTTGGAGGGAGCATTGATGGGGCCAATGATATCTTTTGATGGCCTGGCTTGTTTCCCTTGTAATTTGCATGTGGTAGTAGAAAGTGGGCCTAGTAAGACCTTGAGAATCCAGGCAGAGGTGCTCCCTAGAGCTTTTTGACTGGTTGATTTCCCCTGATGGAGATTCCAATGATGATTCCAGCAACCAAAAAGTGATTGCTTTTGGACGCCAATCTAGGAACCATTATGACGTGGTTGGGTGGTCTTCAGGCAAAATCCTGCTGTGATTAAGGGCCATGATCTAGGGATTTTGGCAGATGAAATAGCCAGATATTATCTATGATGTGGTGAAAATAAAGTCTGCATCTTTGTTAGCCCGTTTCCTTAATCATCTAAGTCAAAGTTGTGCTAAGCCTGCTCTAGGGCAAGTGGTCCCGGATAGAGAAAAGAGCATAACGAATTAGGTAGAGAGGGTCTCTAAGAAATCTAGGCCTCGGCAAGTGTTTAGTGAGCACTACTAAAAACTTTCTCCATGTTTTTTCTTTCTTTCTCTCACCTTTTTGGGTTATAAAATCCCACCCAGGCTTAATTAAGTACCCACCTAGGTTTAATTAACAAAAGTACACTTAACTATATCAACCCCACCCCTCAAGTGAATTACCTTTGTTCTTCTGTTGACTTTGGCTAATAAAAGATACCAGAGAGGTATGGATGGGGCAGCTGGCTCAGTTCAATCCAAGGGGCTCAACCCCCTGGTCCCACGCTATTTCTACCTTGAGTCCTTTGTTTCTTGGTTTCTTGGTCAATGCCCTTGCTGCTGACCTGTTCAGTCCAGGATCAGAAAGAATATGATTAACTGCAAGAAGCTAGGCCCACACACTACTGTGAATTCTATGCCTCTGTGGTATTCTGAAAGACCCAATTGTATCTGCACTAGGTTCCTATCCTCTACCCTGGCTGATTCCATTTTCATTGGACAGATGAAGCAATTTGGATATCACGCTATTTAAATGTTTGTGTGTTCTTGTGCATTGAAAGCTTAGAGAGTTTGGGAAGTCATTGTAAAGTATTAGAAAATTTCTGGAAATGAGAAGAAACATTTAGGGCAAATTCAAAGATATCCTGATATTTAATAAAGTTATTGAGAAACAATAGAAAATTCAAGTAAAGAACTTGAATCAAAAGTCAGGTGTTAGTGAGGATCAGGGCACATGCTTCGCTTGTGTGGAAACCCAAGTAGAATCCCAGTGTTAGTGCTTGTGTAGAAATCTGAGTGAGACTTCAGAACATAAAAACCGGCCGGCAGACTGCTGCAGAAGCTGGATTCCCTGCTTGGGACATCAGGTGGGGAAAAGACACGAATCTAAGCCTGCGCAGAGGGGCCCAACTGTTAGTGTGAACTGTAAATATCTGTCTACTGTCCTCTTGTGTGAAACTCTTGGGAGTGGGGCAAAAGAGCTCCAGAAATCTGCTCTCCCTATCCCGGAGGCCATTTCCAGGGCGGGACTTCAGAACATAAAAACCGGCCGGCAGACTGCTGCAGAAGCTGGATTCCCTGCTTGGGACATCAGGTGGGGGAAAAGACACGAATCTAAGCCTGCGCAGAGGGGCCCCAACTGTTAGTGTGAACTGTAAATATCTGTCTACTGTCCTCTTGTGTGAAACTCTTGGGAGTGGGGCAAAAGAGCTCCAGAAATCTGCTCTCCCTATCCCGGAGGCCATTTCCAGGGCGGGACTTCAGAACATAAAAACCGGCCGGCAGACTGCTGCAGAAGCTGGATTCCCTGCTTGGGACATCAGGTGGGGAAAAGACACGAATCTAAGCCTGCGCAGAGGGGCCCAACTGTTAGTGTGAACTGTAAATATCTGTCTACTGTCCTCTTGTGTGAAACTCTTGGGAGTGGGGCAAAAGAGCTCCAGAAATCTGCTCTCCCTATCCCGGAGGCCATTTCCAGGGCGGGACTTCAGAACATAAAAACCGGCCGGCAGACTGCTGCAGAAGCTGGATTCCCTGCTTGGGACATCAGGTGGGGAAAAGACACGAATCTAAGCCTGCGCAGAGGGGCCCAACTGTTAGTGTGAACTGTAAATATCTGTCTACTGTCCTCTTGTGTGAAACTCTTGGGAGTGGGGCAAAAGAGCTCCAGAAATCTGCTCTCCCTATCCCGGAGGCCATTTCCAGGGCGGGACTTCAGAACATAAAAACCGGCCGGCAGACTGCTGCAGAAGCTGGATTCCCTGCTTGGGACATCAGGTGGGGAAAAGACACGAATCTAAGCCTGCGCAGAGGGGCCCAACTGTTAGTGTGAACTGTAAATATCTGTCTACTGTCCTCTTGTGTGAAACTCTTGGGAGTGGGGCAAAAGAGCTCCAGAAATCTGCTCTCCCTATCCCGGAGGCCATTTCCAGGGCGGGACTTCAGAACATAAAAACCGGCCGGCAGACTGCTGCAGAAGCTGGATTCCCTGCTTGGGACATCAGGTGGGGAAAAGACACGAATCTAAGCCTGCGCAGAGGGGCCCAACTGTTAGTGTGAACTGTAAATATCTGTCTACTGTCCTCTTGTGTGAAACTCTTGGGAGTGGGGCAAAAGAGCTCCAGAAATCTGCTCTCCCTATCCCGGAGGCCATTTCCAGGGCGGGACTTCAGAACATAAAAACCGGCCGGCAGACTGCTGCAGAAGCTGGATTCCCTGCTTGGGACATCAGGTGGGGAAAAGACACGAATCTAAGCCTGCGCAGAGGGGCCCAACTGTTAGTGTGAACTGTAAATATCTGTCTACTGTCCTCTTGTGTGAAACTCTTGGGAGTGGGGCAAAAGAGCTCCAGAAATCTGCTCTCCCTATCCCGGAGGCCATTTCCAGGGCGGGACTTCAGAACATAAAAACCGGCCGGCAGACTGCTGCAGAAGCTGGATTCCCTGCTTGGGACATCAGGTGGGGAAAAGACACGAATCTAAGCCTGCGCAGAGGGGCCCAACTGTTAGTGTGAACTGTAAATATCTGTCTACTGTCCTCTTGTGTGAAACTCTTGGGAGTGGGGCAAAAGAGCTCCAGAAATCTGCTCTCCCTATCCCGGAGGCCATTTCCAGGGCGGGACTTCAGAGCATAAAAACCGGCCGGCAGACTGCTGCAGAAGCTGGATTCCCTGCTTGGGACATCAGGTGGGGAAAAGACACGAATCTAAGCCTGCGCAGAGGGGCCCAACTGTGAGTGTGAACTGTAAATATCTGTCTACTGTCCTCTTGTGTGAAACTCTTGGGAGTGGGGCAAAAGAGCTCCAGAAATCTGCTCTCCCTATCCCGGAGGCCATTTCCAGGGCGGGACTTCAGAACATAAAAACCGGCCGGCAGACTGCTGCAGAAGCTGGATTCCCTGCTTGGGACATCAGGTGGGGAAAAGACACGAATCTAAGCCTGCGCAGAGGGGCCCAACTGTTAGTGTGAACTGTAAATATCTGTCTACTGTCCTCTTGTGTGAAACTCTTGGGAGTGGGGCAAAAGAGCTCCAGAAATCTGCTCTCCCTATCCCGGAGGCCATTTCCAGGGCGGGACTTCAGAACATAAAAACCGGCCGGCAGACTGCTGCAGAAGCTGGATTCCCTGCTTGGGACATCAGGTGGGGAAAAGACACGAATCTAAGCCTGCGCAGAGGGGCCCAACTGTTAGTGTGAACTGTAAATATCTGTCTACTGTCCTCTTGTGTGAAACTCTTGGGAGTGGGGCAAAAGAGCTCCAGAAATCTGCTCTCCCTATCCCGGAGGCCATTTCCAGGGCGGGACTTCAGAACATAAAAACCGGCCGGCAGACTGCTGCAGAAGCTGGATTCCCTGCTTGGGACATCAGGTGGGGAAAAGACACGAATCTAAGCCTGCGCAGAGGGGCCCAACTGTTAGTGTGAACTGTAAATATCTGTCTACTGTCCTCTTGTGTGAAACTCTTGGGAGTGGGGCAAAAGAGCTCCAGAAATCTGCTCTCCCTATCCCGGAGGCCATTTCCAGGGCGGGACTTCAGAACATAAAAACCGGCCGGCAGACTGCTGCAGAAGCTGGATTCCCTGCTTGGGACATCAGGTGGGGAAAAGACACGAATCTAAGCCTGCGCAGAGGGGCCCAACTGTTAGTGTGAACTGTAAATATCTGTCTACTGTCCTCTTGTGTGAAACTCTTGGGAGTGGGGCAAAAGAGCTCCAGAAATCTGCTCTCCCTATCCCGGAGGCCATTTCCAGGGCGGGACTTCAGAACATAAAAACCGGCCGGCAGACTGCTGCAGAAGCTGGATTCCCTGCTTGGGACATCAGGTGGGGAAAAGACACGAATCTAAGCCTGCGCAGAGGGGCCCAACTGTTAGTGTGAACTGTAAATATCTGTCTACTGTCCTCTTGTGTGAAACTCTTGGGAGTGGGGCAAAAGAGCTCCAGAAATCTGCTCTCCCTATCCCGGAGGCCATTTCCAGGGCGGGACTTCAGAACATAAAAACCGGCCGGCAGACTGCTGCAGAAGCTGGATTCCCTGCTTGGGACATCAGGTGGGGAAAAGACACGAATCTAAGCCTGCGCAGAGGGGCCCAACTGTTAGTGTGAACTGTAAATATCTGTCTACTGTCCTCTTGTGTGAAACTCTTGGGAGTGGGGCAAAAGAGCTCCAGAAATCTGCTCTCCCTATCCCGGAGGCCATTTCCAGGGCGGGACTTCAGAACATAAAAACCGGCCGGCAGACTGCTGCAGAAGCTGGATTCCCTGCTTGGGACATCAGGTGGGGAAAAGACACGAATCTAAGCCTGCGCAGAGGGGCCCAACTGTTAGTGTGAACTGTAAATATCTGTCTACTGTCCTCTTGTGTGAAACTCTTGGGAGTGGGGCAAAAGAGCTCCAGAAATCTGCTCTCCCTATCCCGGAGGCCATTTCCAGGGCGGGACTTCAGAACATAAAAACCGGCCGGCAGACTGCTGCAGAAGCTGGATTCCCTGCTTGGGACATCAGGTGGGGAAAAGACACGAATCTAAGCCTGCGCAGAGGGGCCCAACTGTTAGTGTGAACTGTAAATATCTGTCTACTGTCCTCTTGTGTGAAACTCTTGGGAGTGGGGCAAAAGAGCTCCAGAAATCTGCTCTCCCTATCCCGGAGGCCATTTCCAGGGCGGGACTTCAGAACATAAAAACCGGCCGGCAGACTGCTGCAGAAGCTGGATTCCCTGCTTGGGACATCAGGTGGGGAAAAGACACGAATCTAAGCCTGCGCAGAGGGGCCCAACTGTTAGTGTGAACTGTAAATATCTGTCTACTGTCCTCTTGTGTGAAACTCTTGGGAGTGGGGCAAAAGAGCTCCAGAAATCTGCTCTCCCTATCCCGGAGGCCATTTCCAGGGCGGGACTTCAGAACATAAAAACCGGCCGGCAGACTGCTGCAGAAGCTGGATTCCCTGCTTGGGACATCAGGTGGGGAAAAGACACGAATCTAAGCCTGCGCAGAGGGGCCCAACTGTTAGTGTGAACTGTAAATATCTGTCTACTGTCCTCTTGTGTGAAACTCTTGGGAGTGGGGCAAAAGAGCTCCAGAAATCTGCTCTCCCTATCCCGGAGGCCATTTCCAGGGCGGGACTTCAGAACATAAAAACCGGCCGGCAGACTGCTGCAGAAGCTGGATTCCCTGCTTGGGACATCAGGTGGGGAAAAGACACGAATCTAAGCCTGCGCAGAGGGGCCCAACTGTTAGTGTGAACTGTAAATATCTGTCTACTGTCCTCTTGTGTGAAACTCTTGGGAGTGGGGCAAAAGAGCTCCAGAAATCTGCTCTCCCTATCCCGGAGGCCATTTCCAGGGCGGGACTTCAGAACATAAAAACCGGCCGGCAGACTGCTGCAGAAGCTGGATTCCCTGCTTGGGACATCAGGTGGGGAAAAGACACGAATCTAAGCCTGCGCAGAGGGGCCCAACTGTTAGTGTGAACTGTAAATATCTGTCTACTGTCCTCTTGTGTGAAACTCTTGGGAGTGGGGCAAAAGAGCTCCAGAAATCTGCTCTCCCTATCCCGGAGGCCATTTCCAGGGCGGGACTTCAGAACATAAAAACCGGCCGGCAGACTGCTGCAGAAGCTGGATTCCCTGCTTGGGACATCAGGTGGGGAAAAGACACGAATCTAAGCCTGCGCAGAGGGGCCCAACTGTTAGTGTGAACTGTAAATATCTGTCTACTGTCCTCTTGTGTGAAACTCTTGGGAGTGGGGCAAAAGAGCTCCAGAAATCTGCTCTCCCTATCCCGGAGGCCATTTCCAGGGCGGGACTTCAGAACATAAAAACCGGCCGGCAGACTGCTGCAGAAGCTGGATTCCCTGCTTGGGACATCAGGTGGGGAAAAGACACGAATCTAAGCCTGCGCAGAGGGGCCCAACTGTTAGTGTGAACTGTAAATATCTGTCTACTGTCCTCTTGTGTGAAACTCTTGGGAGTGGGGCAAAAGAGCTCCAGAAATCTGCTCTCCCTATCCCGGAGGCCATTTCCAGGGCGGGACTTCAGAACATAAAAACCGGCCGGCAGACTGCTGCAGAAGCTGGATTCCCTGCTTGGGACATCAGGTGGGGAAAAGACACGAATCTAAGCCTGCGCAGAGGGGCCCAACTGTTAGTGTGAACTGTAAATATCTGTCTACTGTCCTCTTGTGTGAAACTCTTGGGAGTGGGGCAAAAGAGCACCAGAAATCTGCTCTCCCTATCCCGGAGGCCATTTCCAGGGCGGGACTTCAGAACATAAAAACCGGCCGGCAGACTGCTGCAGAAGCTGGATTCCCTGCTTGGGACATCAGGTGGGGAAAAGACACGAATCTAAGCCTGCGCAGAGGGGCCCAACTGTTAGTGTGAACTGTAAATATCTGTCTACTGTCCTCTTGTGTGAAACTCTTGGGAGTGGGGCAAAAGAGCTCCAGAAATCTGCTCTCCCTATCCCGGAGGCCATTTCCAGGGCGGGACTTCAGAACATAAAAACCGGCCGGCAGACTGCTGCAGAAGCTGGATTCCCTGCTTGGGACATCAGGTGGGGAAAAGACACGAATCTAAGCCTGCGCAGAGGGGCCCAACTGTTAGTGTGAACTGTAAATATCTGTCTACTGTCCTCTTGTGTGAAACTCTTGGGAGTGGGGCAAAAGAGGCTCCATCAGAGCACGGCCGCTCCGCTTCGCTACGCGGCCGTGCGCTCCTTCTAAGAAAAGAACACCATTGCAACAATAAGAAAAAATCACAATAAGAACTGTGCTATATCAGAGAAGCAAGCATTTCTCTCTGGACTGTCTTCTCTGTTGCATGCTCGGGCCTAAGATTTGACCCAGTGTGAGGCTTCATCCACGGAGGACTCCCCTCCCTTAGAGGCAAGTCAGCCCATCCAGAAAGGGAGAAGCCAGAGGAGTGTGCTGCCTACATCATATAGACAATGAATACCACCACAACACGTATAAAAACCCACAATACAAGTGTGACAATGGGGAAACAACGCAGGCCAGCATCAGACATAGAGAATGAAGATGACAATTCTGAGGACCAGATAATGACTGAACAACTAATCAACCTCTCAGATAAGGACTTTAGACTAGCAATATGGAAGGTGCTCAACAGACTCCAAGAAACCATGGATCGAGTTGAACAGAACACTAATAAGAACCAAGAAAATATGAAGGCAGAAATGACAAAACTCCAAACTGAAATAACATGTCAACTAACAGGACTGAAAAAGTCAGTAAACGAAGTGAATGACAAAATGGATAAGCTCTGGGACAGGGTATCAGAAGCTGAGAATAGACTTGGTGCTGTGGAAGATGAGATACATAACAATTCCATACAGCAGGAGAGATTGGACAAAAAACTTAAAGCAAATGAGCAGACAACGGAAAAATTAGTCAAAGAATGGGAACAGATGAAAATAGATGTCTATGATAAGATCAACAGAAACAACTTAAGAATCATTGGCGTCCCAGAGACCCAGGAAGAAAATTCCCAGGAAGAATCAATGGTCAAGAACATCATTAAAGAGAAACTTCCAGAGCTAAAGAATATAGGTGATCAAATCCTGCATGCTCGAAGAGTACCAACCAAAAGAGACCCCAGAAAAACCACCCCAAGACACATCCTAGTCACAATGACAAATCCCACAGATAGAGACAGAATTCTGAAAACAGCAAGATCAAAAGGGGAAATTACATTCAAGCAAGCATCCTTGAGATTTACAGCAGACCTGTCACCAGAAACACTCAATGCCAGAAAGCAGTGGTGGGATATTGTGACAAGACTGAATGAAATGAATGCTTCACCCAGAATACTATACCCAGCAAAACTCACTTTCCGGTTTGACGGAAGAATACATGGTTTCACTGACAAAAAGCAGCTCAGAAACTTTACAGACACAAAACCAGTCTTAAGAGAAAAACTGAAAGACCTAATTTAAGACAAGACTAACCAAAAGACACCAAATTTCGATATAAAGATGGCATTAAATCCCAGGACAATTCTTTCTCTCAACGTCAATGGTCTAAATGCACCAGTCAAGAGACACAGAGTGGCTAAATGGATCAAAAAACTCAATCCAACCTTCTGCTGCCTACAAGAAACACACCTGAATAGTCAGAACAAACATAGACTCAAAATAAAAGGCTGGAGAAAAATCATCCAAGCAAACAACACCCATAAAAAAGCTGGAGTGGCCATACTAATATCAGATAATGCGAACTTTATACTCAGGAAGGTTGTAAGGGACAAAGATGGATATTTTATATTAATCAAGGGGTATATAGAGCAGGAAGAATTCACTCTCCTAAACATATATGCACCAAATGAGGGGCCAGCAAAATATTTAATACAACTGTTGACAAATCTGAAAAATAATATCAATAACAACACAATAATTGTGGGGGACCTTAACACGGCTTTGTCAACACTGGATAGGTCAACCAGACTGAAACCCAACAAGAATATACTAGACCTGAGGAGAGAAATGGAAGAAAGAGGCCTAGTGGATATATATAGGACACTCCACCCCCAGAAACCTGGATACACATTCTTCTCCAATGTACATGGGACATTCTCCAGGATAGACTACATGCTGGCACATAAAACATATCTCCATAATATCAAGAGGATAGAAATTTTGCAGACTACCTTTGCTGACCACAAGGCTCTGAAATTATTTGTGAATTCCAAAGGGACTCAGAAGAAAAACATTAACACCTGGAAGTTAAACAGCCTCATACTCAATAACCAGTGGGTCCGAGATGAAATCAAGGAGGAAATCAAAAGGTTCCTGGAAACAAATGACAATAAAGACACAAACTATCAGAACTTATGGGACACAGCAAAAGCAGTACTGAGAGGAAAATTTATAGCTTTGCAAGCACACATCAGGAAGGAAGAAGGAGCTTACCTGAGTAGCTTAATGACACAGCTAATAGAAATAGAAAGTGCTCAACAAAAGGACCCAAAAATAGGAAGACAGAAGGAAATAACAAAGCTGAGAGCAGAAATCAATGAAGTGGAAACCCAAAAAACAATCCGAAAGATCAACGAAAGCAGAAGTTGGTTCTTTGAAAAAATAAACAAGATTGATAGACCACTGGCAAACCTAACAAAGAAAGAGAGAGAGAGAAACTTGATAACTCGTATTAGGAATGAAAAAGGAGAGATCACTACTGATATGACAGAGATTCAAAGGGTAATCAGAAACTACTTTGAGAAACTCTACGCCACTAAAAATGAGAACCTGGAAGAAATGGATAAATTCTTGGACTCTTATAATCTTCCACGGTTGAAGGAAGAGGATGTAGCATATCTAAACACCCCCATCACCATTGATGAAATCAAAACGGTAATCAAAGGTCTGCCGAAAAACAAAAGCCCAGGCCCAGATGGATTCACTAATGAATTCTTTCAAACTTTCCAAGAGGAACTACTACCAATCCTGGCAAGACTCTTTCATGAAATTGAACAAACGGAAACACTTCCAAATAGCTTTTATGAAGCCAACATCACCTTGATACCTAAACCAGACAGAGATGCTACAAAAAAAGAAAATTACAGACCAATATCGCTGATGAATGCCGATGCAAAGATCTTCAACAAAATCCTGGCAAATAGGATTCAATGCCTCATTAAGAAGATCATCCACTATGATCAAGTAGGTTTCATCCCAGGAATGCAAGGCTGGTTTAACATCCGTAAATCCATCAACATCATACACAACATCAATAACAAGAAAAATAAAAACCACATGATCATATCAATAGATGCAGAGAAAGCATTTGATAAGGTCCAACACCCATTCTTGATCAAAACTCTCAGCAAGATGGGAATGGAAGGAACCTTTCTCAATCTAGTTGAAGCCATCTACCACAAGCCAATGGCAAATATCATCCTCAACGGAGAAAAACTAAAAGCCTTCCCTCTAAATTCTGGTACAAGACAAGGCTGTCCTCTCTCACCACTCCTATTCAACATAGCACTGGAAGTACTTGCTATAGCGATTAGGCAAGAAAAAGATATCAAGGGAATTCAGATAGGAAAGGAAGAAGTCAAGCTCTCACTGTTTGCAGATGACATGATACTCTACTTAGAAAACCCTAAAGACTCCACCAAAAAGCTTCTAGAAACAATAGACTCATATAGCAAGGTGGCAGGCTACAAAATTAACACACAAAAATCAATGGCCTTTCTATACACCAATAGCAATAAGGAAGAAATGGACATTAAGAAAACAATCCCATTCACAATAGTGCCACACAAACTCAAATATCTTGGAATCAACTTGACTAAAAATGTGAAGGACCTATACAAAGAAAACTATAAAACTCTGCTCCAAGAAATAAGAGAGGACACGTGGAAATGGAAACGCATACCCTGCTCGTGGATTGGCAGGATTAACATCATCAAAATGGCAATACTCCCCAAGGCATTATACAGATTTAATGCTATCCCTCTAAAGATACCCATGACATTCTTCAAAGAAGTGGATCAGGCACTTTTGAAATTCATTTGGAACAATAAACACCCTCGAATAGCTAAAGCAATCATTGGGAAAAAGAATATGGGAGGAATTACTTTCCCCAACTTTAAACTGTACTACAAAGCAATAGTTATCAAAACAGCATGGTATTGGAACAAGGACAGGCCCTCAGACCAGTGGAATAGACTTGAATACTCAGAAAATGTTCCCCAGACATACAACCACCTAATTTTCGATAAAGGAGCAGGAAACCCTAAATGGAGCAGGGAAAGCCTCTTCAACAAGTGGTGTTGGCACAATTGGATAGCCGCTTGCAAAAAATTGAACGTAGACCCCCAGCTATCATCATGCACGAAGGTAAAATCCAAATGGATTAAAGACCTCGATATCAGCCCCAAAACCATAAGATATATAGAACAGCACATAGGCAAGACACTCCAGGACATTACAGGCATCTTCAAGGAGGAAACTGCACTCTCCAAGCAAGTGAAAGCAGAGATTAACAGATGGGAATATATTAAGCTGAGAAGTTTCTGCACCTCAAAGGAAATAGTGCCCAGGATACAAGAGCCACCCACTGAGTGGGAGAAACTATTCACCCAATACCCATCAGATAAGGGGCTAATCTCCAAAATATACAAGGCACTGACAGAACTTTACAAGAAAAAAACATCTAATCCCATCAAAAAATGGGGAGAAGAAATGAACAGACACTTTGACAAAGAAGAAATACAAATGGCCAAAAGACACATGAAAAAATGCTCCACATCACTAATCATCAGGGAGATGCAAATCAAAACAACGATGAGATACCACCTCACACCACAGAGAATGGCACACATCACAAAGAATGAGAACAAACAGTGTTGGCAGGGATGTGGAGAGAAAGGAACTCTTATCCACTGCTGGTGGGAATGCCATCTAGTTCAACCTTTATGGAAAGCGATATGAAGATTCCTTCAAAAACTGGAAATCGAGCTCCCATATGATCCAGCTATACCACTCCTAGGAATATACCCTAGGAACACAAAAATACAGTACAAAAACCCCTTCCTTACACCTATATTCATTGCAGCACTATTTACCATAGCAAGACTCTGGAAACAACCAAGATGCCCTTCAACAGATGAATGGCTGAAGAAACTGTGGTACATATACACAATGGAATATTATGCAGCTGTCAGGAGAGATGAAGTCATGAAATTTTCCTATACATGGATGTATACGGAATCTATTATGCTGAGTGAAATAAGTCAGAGAGAGAGAGAAAAACGCAGAATGGTCTCACTCATCTATGGGTTTTAAGAGAAATGAAAGACATTCTTGCAATAATAATTTCCAGACACAAAAGTGAAAAGAGCTGGATGTTCCAGCTCACCATAGGAAGCTCACCACAAAGAGTGATGAGTTTAGTTAGAGAAATAACTACATTTTGAATTTTCCTTATAATGAGAATGTATGAGGGAAATGGAGAGCCTGTTTAGAGTACAGGCGGGGTTGGGTGGGTAGGAGGGAGACTTGGACATTGGTGATGGGAATATTGCACTGGTGATGGGTGGTGTTCTTTACATGACTGAAACCCAAAAACAATCATGTATGTAATCAAGGTGTTTAAATAAAAAAAAAAAAAGAAATCTGAGTGAGATCCCATGATCCTACCCGGAGAACAGCCAGGTATGTGACCTAGCTGACCCCCAAACATCACTGTGTCCAGCTATCAAACTGTTTGACCCAGTTGGTAAAATTCATTAGTGGTGATTCAGAAACTCTGAGCATTGAATTGAAGTCCCCATTTAAAAAAATAAAAATATAATTTGCCTCTGAAGTTAAGGACTCAGATTAAGAGGCTTGGTCACCTTATGTGTGATCTTGAGGAACCATTTATATTTAGTGTAGTGCAAATTCAGCCTCTATCAAAGCCACTTGATAAGACACATATTTGGATTTCTCATGCAGTGGACAAAGTAATTAACAGTCAGCATTATCAGCACCTGGCTTTGCAGAAGGGCATATTTGCAGAGGACATGGTGAAAGGAATAAGGACTAGGCCCACATATCCCACCCCATATCCTGAGCATTCTCTGCTTCCTCTGTACTTCCACTGTTTGTGTGGAGAGTCACGGTTTTCTCTGGGCCTGAAGCAGCCCCAAGCCAGCCTAGAGAACTCATCCTCCTTTTTGCCTTCATGTCCTGCTTCTCCTGAGAGCTCCCAGAATAAGCAACAGGCTTTGTAGGTCAGGGTGGAAGGATCTTATCAGTTTCTCAGAAGACCCATCACTTCCCTGGACTCTGCAAGATACACACTGGTCTACTGCTCTTCTGCCTCTTACCTTGGTTTCTACTACACAGAAGCCAGGAAGAGGGATTTACTAAGGCAGAAATGAAAAGTTCTATAAAAGAACTGCTGTGGTTCTGCTGTGGTTCCTGTATGCTGTATTATACCGACTCCTTTCTGCATGACTTACCTGAAATTTGATGCTCTATAGATTTGGCCCTTTGTCTCCCCAGTGTCACCTAAGCTCATTCCTTTCTTAATGCAGCTCTGTGGAGGGAATAGAGCTAATTCAACAAAGCCTGTGGCTGCAGCTCCTCTGAGGACTAGCGAACCCAAGAATCGAGTGGAAACTTAAAAAAATAATGTTAAATGAGGTTTAAAATTAGAAATTACAGTCTCTCTCGCCCTTGCTCCATTTCTCTCTCTATCTCTGTCTCCATTTCTATCCCCCTCATACACACACACATACACACATACCTTGCCATTATTAGGGCTTATTTCTGACTCTATGATCATGGATCGCTCTTAGTGGAACTCAGGGGACCAGATTTGGAGCAGGAGATCAAACTGAGTTGGCTGCATACAAGGCAAGTATAGTACTTCCCACACTATTTCTTCAGTCATTTTATTCTCTTACATTTGCAAAAGAAATCTTCATTATTTGCATTTGTAATACAGGAGTCCACTTTCTTTCAGAGGTAAACTTTGACTATTTCATGCTCATTTAATATTGTTGCTTTCTTGAATGGATTTAGACACCTTCATTTCCTATTGTTCCTATCAGTGTTTCAGGAATAATGTGCTTATCTTTAAAGTCATCTGTATGGGTTAATGAGGGTGGGTGCTGGATACTTACCTCTGTTGTGTTAGTACATGACGTTCAATAACAGTTTTAGATGTCATCCACATACAATGCCCATTCAAAGTTTGTCATTAAGTGGCTTTTAATAAAATCACAAGTTGGGCAGCCACCCTTGCACTTAATTATAGGACATTTTTTCATACCAAGTTATAAATCCCAGTCTGTAAGTCCATTTGCCTCTACTTGCTCCCATGTTCTTTATCCCAGTCCTGGGATGAAGACCACCAGGTTTGATTTATTTAATAAGCTGCATGATTCTTTCTGGCTGTCTTCTCTCATGTGGGGTATCCTGTGTTCCAGCTTTGTGCATATGTGGCAATCCTCCACATGCAGTGTTTATTTTTGATTGCTGAATAGTATTCTATTCCTTGAGAAGTCCAGTTTTATCTCCCCTGTCCTCAGCTGACCATATTCCAGTTGTTCCCTCTGCTCTGCTAAGTTATACTGCTGTGTGTATTCTTGGGGAGTTTGTATGCAGACACATTTGCATCTCTCTTGGGCATAGATCTAGTAGATGTGGGACTGCTGAGTAAGATCAGTTCTATATTGAACATTCTGAGGCATGATACTTCCTTTTCTGACAGGGTTACTCTGTTTGACATCATTACCATCACTGTGCAAGTGCTGATTTGCTTAAGTTGCCCAACATGTTAATATCTGTCCAAGATAGTCTTCCTACAAGTGGAAAAATCTTTGTTATACTCCCAAACAGTGTTCAAAGATACTGAGGGCTACTCTCAGCAGTTCAGTGCTCTTTCCAAGTGATGCCCAGTGGTGCCAGAGACCACCAGAGCTATTCCCAGCCTGCTGGACAAGCATATTGTATCATGGATTAAACTCAGTCCCTGTCTATACAAAGCAGGTGACCACAAAACCACCTTCCCAGCCTTCTGCTGAATACCACCATTTTCTGGTGGTTAGTGCAATAAGTTGCAAGTCATGCATTTAGTTGCAGAATTGCATGGCTATAGAGGCCCAAGACTGCTAGGGTTGCATGGCTGCATGGCTGCACAGGCCCAAGACTGCAAGGTCTACAAAACTGCATAACTCGAAGGGACCTGTGGGCCTAGCTGTTTGATGGGGCCTTGTGCTCACCCATTCCCCTGTGGAGACTAAAGTCTGCCTCTGCCTAGAGGTTTCAGAGAGAGATAAACAAATGCACTGGCCATTGGGACCTGGAGAGGCCTGTAGATCTGTGTTTGAGAGACAGATAGGATAGATACATAGTAGGAAGCATCTTAATGATGCTTTATCTCCAGTCTCGCCATGAATTGACAGGCACTGCTCTGAGCACTACCCTGGCTTCCCTCCAACTATACAAGTTTTTCTTTTTATATCCAGCATGACAGGGGCATGTCCAGAGGGCATGTCCAGGGTGTGTGTCCAGGTCTAATGTCATTGCAGTGGGGCTATCCAAAGAGCATGTCCAAGTCCAACTGCCATTATATCAATATGATGGTGTCCACTGATTCTTTGATTCATCACTAATTTCATTTATGAGTCCACTCAGATTATTTACCCCTTCTTTAAAACCAAGTGGATTTCCCTGAACTCAGACTAGAGAGTTACTCTTGAACTGCTCAGACTTATCCACAGGATCTTCACAACAGAATGGAAATTGTCAACTTTTTCTGCTGTCTCCAGGCCCTTGTCGATATCTTCTGACTGGTAAATCAATTTTCAAGACTTGGTTGCTTTTGTCCCTCCAGCAATGCCAGCCTCCTCAGCATCTCTATCTTCGGGTCAGAAAACCAACACCCTCTCTCACTGTGTCAAAGCTGGGCTAGATTTTGCATGAAGGTGAATAGAAATACATATCCTGCTGTGTCTGTGTCCAACATCTATGCTGGATTGTATGTTTCTTGGATTCACCCAGAAGTTATGACTTAGTATAAAGAGCTCCATGATCTTCCAGCTCTCTATAGCACTCCAATCTGAACCATGCATGCTTGTTCTGGTAACTTAGTCCTTGTCTGTTCATGCACTTCTGTTCCACATGCATTTCTTATAGTCATCTTGATACTGCTCATTCCACTTGCTCACCATACCAACTCAGACTGTCTGAGTCCCATGGGGCTGGGAATAAAATTTCAGCCAAAGCCAAGACCACGTCTATTTTATTATTTAAGAATTTATGTTACTTAAAGAATTTGATCAGATGGTGTGTGTAGTTTCTTTCTGGGAGGCGAGATGTTATATTCTGTCAAATATTATTTAAGAGTTGCAACCTCAATATTTTCCATCTCCCAAATGTGCTCAATCAAATAAGATTAGGATGATGGTTATAAGAAGCTTATTAAAATGAGAACATGCCAGCCTCAGAGAGATGGAATGTGTTTATTTTCAAACAAAAATCTGTTTATGACTAACAGAATTTGAGAGTCAAAAATTAAATATAATGGAAAAAAGCAACAGATGCATCAAAACACAGTGACAAAGATGTGATAGTCAAACCAGGGATTCAAAGGTCACCATTATTTCTTTTTTACCCAATCATGATTTATTGGTTTCTTACTATAACCAAGGTACCAGGGGTATCAAGGGGATAAAAAGAATGTAGCATGCAAAAGATTACATTTAAAAATGAAATATTGGAAAATATATTTGTACTCCCTCAACTTCTAAAAGATGCTAAATTGAGATTCGTCTGCGGGGCCGGTGAGGTGGTACTAGCCAAGGAAGGACTGTGGTTCGATCCGCCAGCATCCCATATATTCCCCCCAAGCCAGGGGCGATTTCTGAGCACTTAGCCAGGAGTAAAAAGGGTGTGGCTCAAAATACCAAAAAAAAAAAAAAGAGAGAGGGAGAGAGAGAGATTCGTCTGGAATAAGTACATAACTGACAACCCCAGGGAAGTTTGGAGATTTTACAGAGTAGATGGGAAAATGCAGAAGTATGCAGGCAACTAATGTCTTAATAATAATGGAGAGCCCTTATGGGAGGTGTCCTCAGAGGACATCACAGATGTCCTCAGATGCAGACCTGAGATTCCACCTGATTTGACTCACTGGAATAGACTGCCTGACTGTCCAAAATGTGTTTAGTAGTTCCATCCAAAAGCTTTCCCCCTACCCAATCTCTGAACCAGGTATTAGCCAAGTAAGGAACATTCTTGGCCCTCCTACAAGCTGGTTCTAGGAGCACTTCCTTGATGGACACCCATTTTTAGTCCAATCCTCCCCTAATTTAGGGGCTCAGCACACAAGTCTTCTCTATTTTTGTTTTTGTTTTTTGTTTTTTTTTTGTTTTTTTGTTTGTTTGTTTGGGGGCCACACCTGGTGACAATCAGGCATTACTCCTTGCTATGCACTCAGAAATCATTCCTGGCTTGGGGAGCCATTTCGGACACCAGGGGATTGAATTGCAGTCCGTTCTAGGTGAGATGCATGCAAGGCAAATGCCCTACTGTTGCACTACCACTCTGGACCCAATTCTTCTGTTTTCAATAGCCTTACAGACAAACTAAACCTGTTGAGCCCTGAGTTCTAATACAAACCAGCCTGTTTATTCTAGGACCTCTTATCCTAAACTGTAGGTCATGAACCCTTTAGAGGCCCTATAATTGAAGGTGGAGGCTGCACAAATTTTCTTTTAAAATAAATTCATCATTTATTATTAGCACGTTTTATTTGTATACCTATTCCATATAGCTGGGGATCCCTAAAATGTTTTCAAGTGAAAAGGGGTTATGAGTAGAAAAAAAGTTCAGAAACCTTAATTTGGGCTTGAAAATTGGATCTAATTGTGACCATGTGACTCTCTATTCCTAATCAGAAGATTAATTCTATCTCCTTCCAGGACTTATGTCTTATTTTCTGAAAATCCTTTTGGGATTTCGGGACTGTCTAATGGAGCTAAGCTACTGATAAACAATCATTAGCAGCAGCGCCACCTGGTCCTGAGTTTTTACTATCTTTCTTCAGTCATTTGAGTGAGAGGCTGATGTTCCCTTTGGTGACTCCCTCCTTAAAGTCCCAGATCTACCTTACCCTTTCTGAACCTGTCTGTGCTACATGTCCTGTTTGAGTTCCAGATTTACTAACAACTTCATGAGTAAGCCAATGTATACGACTCTTTGGCCCCAAAAACTAAAGATACTCTATTTAGCTCTTCTATACTGCATTATGTGGTTCTGCATATAACAGAAAGGCCCTGGGTTCTGTCAATCTTACAAGTGAGTTAGATATTATACATATGTTGAAATTTCTCTTCTTTTTACTTACTTTCATCAGCCTAAATTTATTATATTCTGTCTTATGCTTTTACTTTTATTTTGTTTGACTCTTATTCTATTCAAATGTCCCCTTTCTTCTCTTTCCAAAAGCCAGATTCTACTACATGGACAATAAGAGTCCTGCAAAGCACATCTTTTTCTGCCATTCTTCTAGTGTATGTCCTGTAATGATTCACCATAAGGTACAAACTTGTAATATGGAACCTCAAGTCTTTTTGTCTGTACAGATTGTGCTTATGCCCAATTATCAGAATTCTTCATTCTGTCACCATAGGAAAATTCTGTTCAATTTTCAGGACACTGTTTTATAGCTTCAGGTTCTGTGGTGTCTTGGAATGCCTCCTTGGCATATACACATACACACATTTTTATGCGTTTCCCTTCTGGTGTTCTACCATTTTTGGTGAAGCATATGATTTTAGGTGAAATACATGAAGCACATGATGTGCCCCCTATTTTTGTTGAAGCACATGATTCTAGTTGTTAGAATCATGTCAGATTTTCTTATCTTCGCTGCACTAGAAATGATCTATCTGGAACATCTTTGACTATCTAATGAAGGGTTTCTACACCATGATGTAATGGACAGTAAGTGTTTTTGAGCTTTCTGTTCATTGTAGCATGCTCTTCATCTTACATGACCTCAACTCTAATCCTCTCCTGGCATGCCATTAGGACACTCTTCCTGACCTCCCAATATGTGATAATTAGAACTGTCTTCAGGGAGTAGGGAGATGGCAAAATTGATACATGAGAAAACAACTACTCTAGCTTAAAGTTTACATGAATTGTTGCTTGTTAATTTGATAAAAAGGAAGGAAGAAGGAAGATGAATTAGATGAAGAAATATCCGCAGGGTGGGATGTGTAAAACCTAATCGTAGTTATTTTATTTTTATCTAATACTTTTTAAAATGAATCACCATGAGATAAAGTTGCAAAGCATTCAAGATATAGCTTCAGTCATGCAATGTTCCAACACCATCCTTCACCAGTTTACATTTTCCAACACTAATGTCTGTAGTTACTTTAAACAAGTAATTGTGTTAAGTCAAAGATGAGATGAGTACTGTGTGCCCAATGCTAAACTCTGACCATTTGTGTCACTAAAGTGGTGGGCATAAGAAGAGGAAAAAATAATGAAAGAGAACCTTTGTCTGAAATGGGACAGAAGAAAGGGGAGAGAAGTCAGAAAGTGAGTTACATTGGATTTGGACAAGCTGAAGCACAATCAGTCCTATGAAATGATGGCCATGTGCCCAATGGAGATCTGTCCTCAATTTCACTCTGATGCTTTTCACTCTCCCAACACATTATTTATAATTTGGGAGGTGATGGTGATGCTCCTAGTTTCAGGTAGTTGTGAAGGACGAAGACGTTCTGTGTGAATCAACGGTGAGAACACTTTTCCTGCCAGTGACTGTTTGAATATTTAGAACATAAGTTTCAGGTCACACAAAAATCTGTGGACAGCTCAGATAAGAGGCAACATGTCTGTCCCATCATGCACCAGAACAGGGTCACAGGGTTTATTGGCCTTACATGGTCCATAGGCCTGATGTTCCCCCTTTCTGCTATAAAAGATGGAGAAAAGTGCTTTATTAATAGTAACTATATAGTTCTTTCTTCACTATTTATTTCTTCTGATGGGCCAGGACATGGGCTGGAGAGATTTGTACTCACAAATTAATAGTAATGTAGACCACATGTCTAAGCCGAGGATACATTTATAGAGACGCAGAAATTGAAACCTTCTCTGACATCCAAACTGCCAATCACACTGCCTCTGTTTTCGAGTCAGACATCCACATTTGCCCACCGTGTAGTTTTGTCTTTTCATCATTTCCACAGAATGTCTCATTTGGAGAAGAGTCTCCAGTCAGGCCTTGAGTCGTTGTTCTCTTTCTGTCTGCCAGTCACACTTGGCTGCTCACAGAAGCCATTGAACAGGGAAAGCCCGGAAAAGCTGGACTCAGAGATGTTCATAGCTTATTGCTGCTGCCCTGCTACCTGGCTCATTCTACATGTTAGAGGGCTTCAAGCACTAGAGATTGTGTACTTAGAAAGGGAAAAGGACGTCCTGCCAGGTGATTCTAAAAGGAGTTATGGAATGAAGGCAGGTCAGATGTTAATATGGTCTAATAGTTGTGAACGTGAAATCAGGAAGGAGTGTCATGTCAGGATTGGGGTTCTGTAGGAGGAGAGCAGCTCCCTGCAATGTATGGAGCTTTTATTCTTGGAGAGAGAAATTGCAATTTATCATATGCATGGTAGGTGGGTGAGGAAGAAATATTCCAATAGCAAATAAATAACTGGCCGTTGATTATTTCTTTCTGAAGAAACTTTCCATCCCATAGGGATACTAAGAGAGTTTGCTCAGCAAGGTCCCATTTGCAAGGCACATTTCAGGGTGCAAGTCGCCCTTCATCCTGCTGACCTAGCTTCTCTTTAAAGGGTCATTTGGCCCCTTTGCCCTCATTTTATTCATTAGTTAAGGAGGTGCTTGAACTTCATACTGTGGAATTTCTGAATACCTGTGATTTCTACTGGGAGTCAGACAACAAAGTCTCTGGCCCCACTAGTTTTCGCTGCTCTTTGGAACCATTCCAGACTGAGTGTGGGGACCAGCTGAAAATAACAGGCATGGGGAATGAGTTCCAGCTTTGCTCAGTCTTTATGTAAATATCTACCTGCTGTACATCTTCCATTACCCTGGGAAAATAATCTCAAACTTACCTTTTTTTAATAGTCTCATTTAGTAAAGTGCCATAATTTCTCTATTTCTTTTAGTAAATTCTTTCTAGTTAAATTTGGCCAATTTATAGAAATCATCAAAGTATACGTGTGTGTTGTGCTATGTACATATGTGTATTATATGAGCAGGAGCATGTGTGGTGGGGCAGAGCAGTAGGAACAGAGAGAGAGCAAGATAAAGTACCATTTTCATGAGTACTTATAAGAAGTGGGAATAATGCTAGACACTGAGGGGACCACTTATACTAGCAACCCTAGGGATAAAGGAGAGGGATATGGGATGCATGCTGGGAACAGAGGTGGAAGGAGGACAACATTGGTGGTGGGAATACCCATAATTCAATGTCACTATGTAACTAAAATATTACTGTGAAAGATTTGTAATCCACTTTGGTCAAAATAAAGATTAAAAAGAAGAAAAAAGAAGGGAATAAAGAAATCAGAGAAGCTTCCTATTCTTCGGGATGCTTTTACTTTCTTTTCTACTACCACATTCTCCACATATACTTATTTCTTTTGGTTCAAGAATTATAATTTTTTGTTTCTTGTTTCCACCAGGCATTTACACATAAGAAGGGAACAGAGTAAAATTTTCTTAGCTCCTTCCTGTCTCCGCACAGTCTCTACACCCTGCCATGCTCTTGGTCCCAGTTTTTCTTTTAGTACTGTAGCATAGATGAGACTCTTCTAATAGCACATGTTTTCTAATTTTCATTTTTTGGTAACTCTATAAGGGAAGCACTATTTTCACTCTCACCTTAGAATAGTAAAATAAGTGTAATGCATAGAGGGGAAAGAGCATCCTTTGAGATTCCAAGATGATCAGAGCACAACTAGGATTTTCAGACAGATGTGAGCCTCAGGAACTTACCATCACCTCCAATCTATAATTATGTCTGAAAAAGATTCCAGAAATGAATATTAGTTACAAACACAGTCTTATAAATTTGTATCAGCCACATATATAAATTCCTGGAGATATAAGAGAGGTACAGTCATGAATACAAAATTTATTGCTTGTTTTTTGAAAAACGGACATTGAGAGCAATAAGATTCTCTGCAGCAGTGGTTACATGTAATCCACATTTTTACTTAAGAGCTAAATACCCTAATCACCTGATCTTGATCTCCTACTGCTACTTACATAGCTCTTTCAGCTGATACACACCAGGGGTTTTTACAAAGGAAATATAAAACAGAACCAGTGTGAAATCAAGCGCCTGCCTCACTGCCATAGGCATATAAAACAACAGATAACTTGGGAAGCAAATGAGCAGTTGTGTGGATTGGTAAACGCATTTACCTCACTACCTTGCAACTTGCATCTCTGCAAGAGAAATGAAATTTCTCTGTTCTTATTCTTTTATGTTCACAGTAGAGTGATTTAGGGAGGACCCAAACTTGGAAATGACTCCAGTAGTCATCAACCTGTAAAGTTCTAAATAATGTGAGATGCAATAACCTCATATGTTACTGGGCAACAAAAAGAAATGAAGCCTACACATATGCAGGAGTGGAGATTCATTTTTTTGAATGGTCATAAATGAAAAGAACTGGAGAAAATTGCTATATACAGTGAGATTTAATTTTCAGGAAACTTGTGGCTAAAGTGAAACAGGATCATCAGAAAGAAAGGAAACATTTGAGTCAGTGGAGTGAGGCACATATTTTTATACTAAAGAGAATATTCTAAAATTAGATGACAGTGATGATAGTAAAGGTTTCCTAGAACAACTATTTGCCCTTTTAAAAGTACTGTAAGTGAAGGGAAAGAGTGATAGGACAGTAGGTAGGAGATTTGCCTAGCATGCAGCTGAACCTGAGTTTTATTTTCAGGATTTCATTAGGTCCCTGAGCCTGCCAGGGCTAATATCTGAGAACAGAGCAAGGGAGTAACCCCTGAGAGCCATCAGGTATGGTCTGAAAACCAAAAAAGTACTAAAACTTAAGGCATACATAAAAATTTACTAATTATATTAAAATATAATAGTGGGAGTGGAGCAATAACACAGTGGTAGGAAATTTGCCTTGCATGTAGCCCACCCAGGACTGACCTGAGTTCGATCCTCAGCATCCCATATGGTCCCCCAAGCCAGGAGTGATTTCTGAGCACATAGCCAGGAGTAACTCACCGGGTGTGGCCCAACCCCACCTCCCAAATATGTATAATGCAGTGGGATGGTGCTTCCATTGCACATGCTGGTTTGGTTCTTCATCACCACATGTGGCCCCCTTAACCGTGCCAGGAGAGATTCCTTAGCACAAAGCCAGGAATAAGCTGAGTGTGACCTCCACACACACAAAATAATTTAACCTTATGGGGGCAGTTACTTTCTTAATATATTTTTTTAATTGTTGAAAATACAAACTGCATGAAGTTCGCTAGTTTTAACATCTGTGTACACATTATTGCTCAGAATTCTTGTTTTTAAGCAATGGGTACTGCCTTCCATCTGCACAATGTCTTCATCAGCCTAAACTGAAAGTAGAACTAGTGAACAAGAATCCCAGATTTCCTCTCTCCACCATCCCCTTGACTGATCTCCTTCTCTTTTGGTTTCTAATCATTTGGCTTTATTAGGTATCTGGGTTAGTGAGATCATGTCATGGTTTTCCATGGGTGTCTGACTCAAGTGATAGCTTTCAAGTTCAGATAATACTTTCAACTTCAATTCTGCTTCTGCGAGTGTCAAAGTTTATTTCTGATTAGGATGAACTTTCGTGCTGTTATGCATAGAGGCACCATTTTGTATATGCATTCATCTGCCAGTAGACTTCCTCACCTCTTGGATCTTGAATATAAAGCTGCTAGAAACACTGGGGTACACTGATACTGTGTTATTTTATTTTATATATAGTTACCATGAAATTACAAATTTATTCATGATTAGATCTTAAACATACAGTTTTTTTAATTTTTATTTTGATCATAATGGCTTACATATCTTTCACAGTAGTATTTTAGGTACATATTAACATTGAATCAAGGGAATACCCATCATCAAGTTTGTCCTCCCCCATCCCTGTTCCCTTTCTTTAACCTATATCCCCCACCATCACCCCCGGGGCCACGAGAGTAGGTGGTCCCCTCTTGGTCTAGCTTACTATTAGTGATCATATATCTGTTCCTGGAGCTGTTGTGGAGAACTCTGTCGTTTCTATGTCTGGGATCCAGGAGTCAGGGCTGGATGGTCAATGCCTAATTCCCTGGAGTCTAAGTTGGTTCCACATGACATACGTTCAGGGTGGGAGATGCCCCTGAAACATGCAATTTTTATTTTAGGGGCAAAGAAATTCTGGCTTGAATTATATATTCAAAAGTATTTGAGATCTAAATTCTAGCTGTATAGTTGATTACACAAATAAAATGTAAAAGTCTCTCAGTTAGATGAGTCAGGATTTGTATCCACAGACATCTGAAGTAAAGGAAGTGATGTAGAGGGTGTTGGCTAAGACCCTCCCCCAAAACCCTTTGTTGGGGAATAGACCTCTGGTTCTCTTACTGGACTCCTGAACAATGCTGGGAAGTTGATGTCACATTGGCTTGAGGCCCATTGAAGCCCATATTTGCCAGAAAGGGACCAAATGTACACAAGATGGCCCTTAAAACCTTTATTATTTGGGGTTTTTTTATTCATTTCTGGCTTGACTCAGGGATTTTTCCTGGAATTGTGTGGCTGAGCATAGCCTAGCGCAGGTGGCTGGAGGATCCCTTCCCAAGTCCTGGGTCCTGCTCCTTCTCTTTTCCTTGAGACTCACTGACCTGGTGTAAAAATGATTCTTCTGAACCAAAGAGGAGCCCACTACAAATCTTTCTGTCTTCCCCACTTTCTTCTCAGGGATCTGTCCTGGTGGTGCTTAAGGAGATCCTATGTGTCAGCCATGTGCAAATTAAAGGCCATATCCACTGTTCTATCTCTATATTCTCTAAAATAAATCTTTTCATATAAATAGGTATAATTTATAGATTTTCAAATATGTAATTTGAAAGAAAGCAAGAAATGGTTGTGACTCTCTGTTTTTGAAGCCATTAGAATAGAGTTGAGAAATGTCTGATGATCCATCAATTAGGATGCTGCCACTTGGGTCTGTGGAATGATATAGGCTAAGATCTTTAAGAGAGAGTGAGAGACCAGAATCACATGCAGACAAGGGGAGGGAAAGACTCTTTGCTTGGAACCTATCATGGTTCCATTCCTGCTGCTTAGACTTTCCAGACAATTCTCATGCAGCTGCCTTCTGTATGAAGCCTCACCTACTAAGATGAGTATATAAAACTTATGATAGTTATAGGACTGAACTAGAAATTTAAATAAAAATAAGGACTTCCAGAAGATTTGAAAATAACCCTAAAGAAGCATCATTATAGGAATAAAATGTTTATGATAAAAACTATATCTAATCAATATCTATTAGGATATCTATTAATATATGAGATAACCAGTATTCACAGAGATTTGGTAGACTAAAAAACTGTACATAAATTACTTTTACAATATTAATTTTGTACAAAGACCTAGTGGTCAAGAAAGTGAATAGAAGATAGGAGAAAGAGAATGAGAAGTGCTATCAGGTAGCCAATATAAGGCCAAGAAAGTGAAAAAGAAAAGCAAAATTTTATCAAATAAAGAAAAAATGTTTATAACAGATGTAACAGATGGAAAAGAAAACCTCAATTACTAAAACCCCAGTAAACCCTCAACATTAGAAAATATAATGAATTCAGTAAAACTGAAAACCCCAAAAGATAGATATAATAAAGTTTCCCCCAAATAAAAGCAATGGTACCACCAACAAATGATCTGTAAAAAAAATGGCAGCTCTGGATCTGAATTTCCAGCAAAAATGGCAGAAACACTTGAAAGTAAATAAGAGATTGTATTCTTCTTTTCATATCTTCTCCCTATTAGTGAACATCACATATGTAGTCAGTCCAGTCACCATGAAAAACCACAGTTGTATTTGTAGCTACTCATAGTCACAATTGGATGTTGGTCAGAATTATGGTAGATGAGAAACATTGTGATTGTGTGTGGCCTGAGAAACTTCTAGTTCGCGCTTTTAAAACAACAGAATGTTCTTCCCAATTTGTGCTGTTCTTTCATTGCTCCCCTTGCCTTCATTCTTTCTTGTCGTTCTCCTGGCTGGCATGTAAATATGAAGGTAAGAGTTGATGATCATGTTAATCAGGAGACCTGCGTCCTAAGTTCATGTGCCTTGATTGTGTTGATTGTGTTGTAATGGCTCAGACTCATCAAACTGTATGTCAGGCATGCTTGGAATATGTTACCGTAATAAACCAAGAAGTGCAATTTAAAAATAAGTTAAAATGACCACCAACTACCCTTCCCAACCCTATCAAAATGATCGACAGTCATAGGAATAACTAATAATATACTATATTATATCAGCCTTTCTTGTCCTATTAAGTGATGGATAAATACAATCAAGTTTGCAGTCTTTCTTCTTTGCCTCCTAGCTAACACACAAAGTGATGCTGCATAGATGTGAGGATGTTGTGAAGCTTGGGGTTCATGGAGAAAGACCTGTCTTGAGGGTTCAGGGAGGATCCAGAGTGAGCAGAGGAAACAGAATAGGTAGCAGTATAATGACACTTGTCATTATAACATGGGTGCCTTATGAGACCTCAGAAGACAAGCTGTGTGCCAACTGGGTCTTCAACTCTGAAGGAAGTGGCTAGTACATTCCAGAGTACAGTATTACTTATATGTACATATATATAACTTTTATATATAAAGGTTTCTTATATATATATAAAACTTTTAGCAAAATCCTTTATTACTTCAGAGAGATAGCATGGGGTTTAATAACATGCTATAGAGATAGCATGGGGGTTAATTCATTTCTTCACATTTGGCTGGCCTGGGTTTGATCCTTGCCATGCCATATGGCATATGAGTCCTGCCAGGAATGACCTCTGTGCACAAATTAGCCCTGAGCATCACTGGGTGTGGCCCAACCCCTCACCAGTTACTTCAAGCAGACTGTTTTATGTATTTAAATTTTTTAATTAAATCAACATGTGATATAGGGTTAAAAAGTTGATAGTTGAGTTTCAGTCATACAATGCTCTAATGCTCATATCTTTATACCAGTGTTCATTTCCCACTACCAATTTCCCCAGTTATCCTCCCATCATCCTATTCCTACCCCTGCCTCCACTCCCACTTAGTATCTTTCTCTGTTGCAGACACTTTTCTTCTCTCTTTCTCTCATCTATCTATCTATCTATCTATCTATCTATCATGTATCATCTATCTATCTATCTATCTATATCTATCTATCTATCTATCATCTATCTATCTATCTATCTATCTATCCTTCTCTCTCTTTATATATATACATATATATAATATATTTTTTTTTCTTTTAGGCACTGTGGTTTGCAATACTGTTACTGAAGGGGTATGCATATCACTTTACCTCCTTTCAATTTCCAGTTCTTGTCCGGAGTGATCATTTCCAACTATTAGTTTCTTTTTTTTTCTTTCTTTTTTTTTTTTTTGTTTTTTTTTGGGCCACACCCAGTAATGCTCAGGGGTTACTCCTGGCTATGCGCTCAGAAGTCGCTCCTGGCTTGGGGGACCATATGGGATGCCAGGGGATCGAACTGTGGTCTGTCCAAGGCTAGCACAGGCAAGGCAGACACCTTACCTCTAGCGCCACCACCCTGCTCCTCCAACTATTATTTTCATAGTGGTCCTTTCTCTGTCTTAACATAGAAATTTTTATACTATTTTCAGTTTTTAAATTGTAGACATAAATTTTACATTTGTAAAAACTAAGAATATTTCTATGGAAAAGAATGATTTAAAAATGAGCCATGGTCTCAATCAGTAATAAACTCAGATTATGACTTGAAGTCAGAACAAAGCTGTAGGTCCTGACATCAGTTAGAGAAAGACAATGCAGCCCTAGTCCCCTCAGAATCATCTCAGAAGTTGACTCAGCTAATGATCAGACCTGAGAGACAATAAGCAGGGCATCAGGATAACTCAGAATAGCTCAAAGAAAAATTATGATCAAAGCAAAGCTCATGCATGATCAAAGAATAGTTGTAAGAAGGAAAGAAATTAGGAGTGTAGTCAAAAAGAACCATGAAAAAATGAGACAAAAGCAAAAAGGGATTCATAACTTATCCCAATAAAATGTCTTACCATACCACAGGTTACTTGACTAAAAGGAGAAAAGAGAAATGCCAAGTAGAATGAAGATACCATTGCTAGTTGGACATACTTTGGGGCCAGATTCACTTTAAGGGAGCTAATATAACTGAGTTTTGGAAAGAAAATTTCATGTGCCTCCTAGCAGATTTTCCACTGCATTACTGGGTACTTTATTTAATTAAAAAAACCTTTTGTTTTACAATGGGATTATTTATATTTTGCTTTGTTGATCAATAAATATTTGAATGAGTACCTGTTACTCATTGATTTTTTTATTTTTATTGTGGTCAAAATGATTACAAATCTTTCACAGTATTATTTAAGGCACACAGTGACAAAGAATGAGGGGCATTCCCACCACCAGTGTTGTCCTCCCTCCACCCCTATTCCTATTATGCATCCCACATCTCCCTCCTTTAGCCCCCATATTTCTAGTGCAACTATTCTTCCCTGTACAGCTTGGTGGAGATTGAGTATTGTTTCTGTTGTCATTGACTTTGGATTTGGTATTCAAGCCTGATAATTTTTTATTTCCACCAAATGAACATACGACTCTTTGGTCTTGGTACCATTCATTTTCCCACCCCCTCCAATTATGAGGCTGATCAAGGTGATTCCAGTAATGTGGCCCTATTAGAGATAGAAGATAATATATGGGAGACGAAAAGAAAAAAAAGACAAACTAAAAAGAGAAAAACTAGGAGTTCGTCTAGGTGTTATAGATATCTATTTAGAAGAAGAAAGGGAAAAAAGAAAAAGGTAACAAGACAAGTAAAAAAAAAAACAAAAACAAAAACAATAAGTAATAAGGGAGTAACAACAAAAGTACAAAAGGATAAACCAAAAACCAAAACCATCAGCTATGAAAAAACAAATAAACAAAACAAACAAAAACAGACCAGCAACTTCCTTAAAAAGGTTATGTTTCTTCTTCATTTTTTTGGCATAGGCACAGTAAATATTGGGGAAATTATCACTGGGTACTTTTAATCTTTCTTCATTTTTCTTTGTGGTGCTGAAGGTAGAACCCAGGGCCTCCCTCACACATGCTAGGCTAAGCACTCAGCCTCTGATCACAACCCCAGACTATTGAAGATTGTTTGGGGACCACACCCAGTGAGGCTCAGGGGTTACACCTGGCAATAAACTCAGAAATCACTCCTGGCTCAGGAGACCATATGGGATGCTGGGGATCAAACCCAGGTCAGTCCTCAGTCAGTCGCATGCAAGGCAAATGGCCTACCACTGCGCTATCACACCAGCCCCACCATTGTACATTTTTTCAAAGAAATATCTTCTTTCCTTTTGTTTAATTTAGATGTAATTTAACTACAAAGTTGAGCTTTAAATTTAAAGCAGATTTTATTTCTTCTTTTATGGGAAGTGTTTCTCTCTCTTTTTTTTTTTTATTGTGACCAAAGTGCATTACAAATCTTTCACTGCATCATTTATGATACATAGTGACAATGAATGAGGGGCATTCCCACCACCAGTGCTGTCCTCTCTCTGCCCCTGTTCCCAGTATGCATCCCATATCTCCCTCCTCTACCCCCCAGAATGCTAGTGCAACTGGTCTCCACTTTACATCTTGTTGTAGATTGAGCATCCAACCATAATTGGAGATAAAAAAGGATAAGAAAAAAGGGGGAAAATGTGGTGACAATTACCAAAAAAAAGAAAGAATAGAGAGAGAAAAAAAGAAAGAAAATGGAAGAAAAAAGAAAAAAATGGACCCGGCAAATAAAAATAAAAATAAAAATAAATCTCTAAATAATAACTACAAGAGTGAAAAAAAAAAAGAGAAAAGTGAAAGAAAAAAGAGGAGGAAAAAAGTCAAAAACTAACAAATCAAAACAAAACAAAAAAAAGTATGGGTGCTGGAGTGGCAGGGTTTGGTGTTCCCCCACTTTTTTTTTTTTTTTTTTTTTTTGCATAGGCACAGTAAGCATTGAGGAAGAAAGGGAATTCCTGTGGCCTAAGAAATTCAGGGATTCCCCATCCTTGAAGCATACCATCATGGGATCAACCCCTGGCTCCATATATACTGATTACCCCATCCTAAAGGCTTCTTTGTGGTGCTAGGAAAGTTTCCTCTCGGTTGTGTGTGAGAAAATCAAGCCACTGTAGCTAGTGATCTTGGTATTTGCGCGGGTTGTAGGTCAGGGTCTAGGATAGTCTCTAGGTTCTAGGTTCCTACCCATCCTTGTTGTTGTGTTCAGTCTTCTGTAACACTTGCTCCCTGTTTTCGTTCAGTCCCTAAGCCGAAGCCTAGGATATTATGGATCCAAAGGTTCTGCTCAGTCTCTATTGTCCAAGTTGGACCTCTGCAATATGACATCTTGTTGTTGTTGTTGTTGTTGTTTATGTGTCCTGGGCTACAGCCTAGGGTAGGGTTTTCCTTATTAGTCCCAAGGTAGGTTCTGTTCAGTCACGGTTGTCAAGGTCAGTTTTCTGTTGTTGGTGCTCTTATTTTTCACGGTTCAAAGGACGATATCTCTTCTGATTTCCATTTAGTGTTAGGTGATGTGATAGGACAGTGTTTTTTTTTTAAATTCCAAAAGAAATTTTCATTTTGATTGACATTTCACACAGAGGAGCAGACTTACTACCCTAGAAGGTTAGAATAGTCCACTCAGAAATGATCCAGGTGGGTGATTTTTGACAATGTCAGGGAATAAAAATATATTTAATTCTAAAATTAATTAATTAATTTAATTATTTCTAAATAATTATTTAATTTTAAATATAGTAATTATTGCCTTCATGTGAATATTTTATTAGCAAGAATTTTTTGTATCTTCATGGAAATGGAAACTTTAATCAGTTTCTGGAAGCAGGCACATTCACTGTATAAAGCACTATTGCTCATCATAAATTGGAAATTTTATTCTGTGATGTGTGATCTCACATTGGCTAGAAATGTACCTAATTTTCAGTGACAAGAGCACAACCATTGTCATCACAATTGGGCAGCACTTCTGACCCTTCCCCATTGGCAATTTCTTTTTTTGGTTTTTGGGTCACACCCGGTGATGCTCAGGGGTTAATCCTAGTTATACACTCAGAAATTGACCTGTCTTGGGGGATCATATGGGATGCCAGGGATCGAACCAAGTCACATGCAAGGCAAACGTTCTACCGCAGCGCTACAGCTTCAGGTCATGTCCCCATTGACATTTTCTCTGGAAGATTTATTAACACTCTGAACATCATCAACCATCAAACATAAATAACACCCTAAACATCATTAACACCCTAAATATAAACACCCTAAACATATAAGCTTCTGGTCGTAAGCCTGCTACTAGGTGATCCTGAAGACAGAAAATATCTGGGAGATTCACATAGACATTCATGTCTACCATGAAAGTTTTTATTGATTCCTGGAACATGATCATATTCCATGGCACCAACATGTTCATGGTGCCACGAACACCAACATGTTCATCCACCGAATGAAGTATTTGAGAATCACATTGATGTGTTACTCAATTACATTTGGTAAAGCATAAAACATGAAATCTCTATAGACCATGCTTAACTGATAACTCTAATTGTATTATCAGGAATTGTTATTAATATTAGAGATTAAAAAAATTCAAATGTGGGTCGGTGAGCTTGTACAACAGGTAAGGTGCAGGCCTTGCACCTGGCTAGTTGTGATTTAATTCTTGGTGTCATAACATTAGAAGAGCCAGAGCCAGAAGTAACTCTGAGATCTGCCAGTTAAGGCCCCAATAAAAAACGAAAAAGAAATTTTGAAAGAATTTTTGCAAATACTTTTTGCAATTAACTGGATGAAATGTTAGAACAAAGGTTATGAGGTGTAAAGCCGACAGAATCTCTGGAAGAGGAGTTGTACCATGTCTGGACCTTGTCTGTGTAGCTCATAACTACTTGTCAAAAATTTTAAGCAAAACTCTCTCTCTCCCCACTCTCTCACTCTCTCACACACACATACACACATATAAGGCTATAAATGTTTAGATCATAAGCTTGAGAGACAGTTTGCTTTAACTAGAATGTGGATTCTGTCAGTTATTAATTGTGTGGTGTGGGCAAACTCCTTCACACCTCTCAGCTTCATTTCCTGATGTGTAAATGGAAACGATAGGATATCCCTCTTGGCAGACTGTTTCTCCCCCTGGTCTGAGAATAATTAGGAATCTGGCTAAGTCTACCTCCTTTCCTTAAATCCTCTCTTCACCTTTAAATCGTGTCAAACCCCATATACAGACATCATTCAAGAGGAGAGACTTCTGCTGAGTTTTCCTTATCACTACCACTGACCTTCAATCACAGCTAATGCATCTGACCACCCACATTGAAGGTCATAACTTGAACTTACTGTCAGCCAACTGGCAGTTCCAACTTTCTCATTCCAGCCCCTCAGTCTTCTATACTTACTCGCTTGTTTTTTTATGCCTCTTAAACACTGACTTCATTCTCCTACTCAGTAAACTAAAACTGTCCTATTTTTTTTTACCATTATATTTCTGCACTTCTTCCAACTTGTAGGACCCAACCCAGGCCGAATTTTCATTTCTTTCCAGCCTAGACTCTATAGTTTATTACTCAAAATTTATTCTATCCCAAGCCCTTAAATTCATGACTACATATTTTTCTGTGTAAACTGTTTCCTCAGAGAAAAGGATATGTTAATTATTAATTTGTCTCAGACAATTTTATCTGTTGAATCCTAAAGAAGCACCAAATTTTGCACCAGCCATTATGTACTCCTAGAGATTACATATTGATTTGTATTCTCACTCCATATTGCATGTCAAATAAATCTCAGGTTATTATAAATTTGACTTTTTATCATTGACAACAAATTCTAAGGATGTTGTTCCTATTTTTCTGTCTCTTAAAAATGTAGAAGTGCAACATTATATAAACATGAGATAAATAACAAAAAAAATCTTTCAAGTTAAACCTGCATTTTTGAACTCATTTAATTATAGTATTGACCAGAAACAAACCTGTGTAAACTGTAATTGGGGAACAAAACTAAAGTATTGTAAACTGTGATAACGTAGACATATTGGAAATAATAAAACGTGTAGAAAGGCAAACAGACATTCCCTACTGTGAACACCACCATTACATGGGGTAAACTTGATGTGCATTTTCCTTATTTGTCACACATTTATTTTTTTTTTTATATTTTGTATTTAAAATTAGCAACAAGACTCGACTTCCCAGCCACCATCACAAAAGCCAGCACATGCTCAGGAAAGAAAGAACGGTGAAAACAGCCCCAAACCCACCACCACATCCTCAAGTACCCTAGCTCGGCTGGAGGTGGAGCACAGGGACCCCCCCTTTCACCCCTTAAATTTGGTGTGTGCAAAACAACTCTCCCCTTCTTCCCCTGGACCTACCAGCCACTATCACAAAAGCTTGTACCAGCTCAGAAAAGAAAGCCCATTGATCTGCTGCCCCACAAACCTCGCAGATACTTGAGCTAATACCTTATGGTTCTAGGCAGAACAGGCCTAATATTTCTCTTCCTTAGAAAACATACAGCCCCACAACTAGAAAAACAATCCAATAAACTAGTGTACAGCATTTCTTTTATACTTGGGCAATAGCGCTTACCTAGAATAAATAGACCCCAAACAGTATACCTCCAACCATCTCTTACACAATTAAGCAGAACACTTACTTTAACACCCTGAAACTCCAGCACTTCAACCCACCCAATGCAAAGAAAGATGGGGGAAAGTAAGAAAGACACCAGCAGCTGGGGATATGGAGAAAAATTCTAGCAAATTCCCAAGTCCTCCAAAGAGCACAAACCCTATACATGAAGACCTAAAATCAGTATTTAATGTCTTAGCAATGGAATGCAAGGAATTGCTAGTCAAACAAATTAAGAAATTCATATATAAATGAACAACCAATTCATAAAAGAACTCTATCAGAAGATGATAGAATTTACTAAGAGATCTATAAAACATGCTAGTAATCCATAATAGCAGAATTACACACAAAGAGAAACACACTGATGAACTTGAAGACAAAATTCAACCCAACAACAACAAAGAAGACAATAAAGAAATGAGAGATAAAACATTGGAAGAAAATGTAAGGTACTTAATTAACAAAGACAAAAATATAAACTGTACCTAATAAAAATACCAGAAGGGGAGGAAAAGAGTGAAAGGGAAGAATAGTGAGGGAAATAATAGCAGAGAATTTTCCCACTCTCTGGAAAAAACAGCTGTAAAAATCTAAGAGGTGAAAAGAATATCTAACAAAATAGACCATAACAAATCAACACCAAGACAGATAGTAATACAAATGGCAAAAACAGGGGCCCGGAGAGATAGCACAGCGGCATTTGCCTTGCAAGCAGCTGATCCAGGACCAAAGGTGGTTGGTTTGAATCCCGGTGTCCCATATGGTCCCCCCGTGCCTGCCAGGAACTATTTCTGAGCAGACAGCCAGGAGTAACCCCTGAACACCGCCGGGTGTGGCCCAAAAACAAATGGCAAAAACAAAGAGCATAATGAATTTTTTAAAGCAATAAGGGGAAAAAACTCAAATACAAAGAAAGGAACATAAGAATCAAACCAGATCTCCCATTTGAAACAATTCAGGCAAGAAGACAGTGGAATGACATATTTAAACTACTGAATGAAAGAAACTTCCAACTCAGAATCCACTACCCAACAAATCTCTCATTTACATGAGAGAGAGGTTTAAAAACATTCTCAGACAAAAAAGAACTCACAATATTTACACTAATTAAATCATCTCTAAATTAATTTCTCAGAGATCAATTACACACACCAAATACCCAATTGTAACAAGAACAAACCTATACAATATAATAGCACAACAACTGTTCTGTCAATAATTTCCTTAAATGTACTAAACTCTCCCATTGACAGGCACAGACTAGAGGGTTGTATCAGGAAACAAAACCCAGATATCTGCTGCCTGCAGGAATTACACTTAAAAGTTCAGGATAGACACAGGCTGAGAGTATAGGGATAGAAATCAATCATACATGCCACTGGAAAATAAAAAGCTGGAACAGCCATACTCATATTGCATTCAATCTCAAGAAAGTATTCAGAAACAAAGAAAGTATTCAGAAACTACTTATTGATCAGGGAACATTAGACCAAGAAGTACTAACTCTGATCAACATTTATGTACAAAATGTAGAGCCAGCAAAATGTGTAAGGCTTTTTCTCACAAACCTGGAGAAACATATGTATGTAAATGTGATAGTAGTGGGAGATTTTTAACAAACGATTGTCGCCACTAGACATTTCCACTAGGCAGAAAACTAGCAAAGACTTAAGAGCCCTAAATGAGAAACTATAAGGACTAGGACTAATGGACTGATACAGGGCCTTCCATTCTCAGAAAGCGGAAAACATATTCTTCTCAAGTGCACATGGAACATTTTCTAGGATAGACCATGCCTTAGGACACAAATCTAACTTACATAAAATCACTTTTTTTTTTTGTTTTGGGCCGCACCCTGTGGGTTAGTCCTACCACTTGTGACACCACTCCAACCCCATAAAATCACAAATTTAAGAGTTATACCAAGCATGTATTAGACCACAATACAACAGTGATCAAGATTGACTGTAAAAAGATGTGGAGAAAATCTAACACCTAGAATCTAACAACATGATGATCAACAACAGCTGGATCAGAGAGAAAATCAAGGAAGAAATAAAAAGATTCCTTGAGAAGAATGACAATGAATAAACAAATTGCCAAAATCTATGGGCCACAGCAAAATTAGGGGGAAACTAATCGCAATACAGGCAATTAAGAAAGAGAAAATGACAAAATCAACAGCTTAAAGGGCACCTTAAATATCTGGAAAATCAGCAGCAAAGGAACCCAAATACAGTTAGAAGGAAAGAAATAATAACAAAAACCAGAGCATAAATAAATAACACAGAAACAAAGAAAACAATACAACCAATCAATGAGATCAGAAGCTCGTTTTTGAAAGAATAAACAAGATAAATAAACCACTGGCAAGACTTACAAGGATAAAAAAGGAAAAACACTCGACTAAATTGGATTACAAATGAAAGGGGAGAGATTACAACAGAACTTTAAATACAATATATGATGAAGGTTTATTATGAATTGTGTACTCAGTTAAGTTAGAGAACCCAGAAGAAATGGACACATAGCTGAAAAATATCATCTCCTGAGACTTAATAAAGAGGAAGTAGAAAGCCTAAACAGACCAATCACAACTAAAGAAATTGAAACAGTAATTAAAAAGCTCCTCAAGATGGGGCCTGTGTAGTGGCCCAAGGGGTAAGGCATCTGCCTTGCCCGAGCTTGCCTAGTACGAACTGCAGTTCGATCCCCCAGCGTTCCATATGGTGCCCCAAGCCAGGAGCGATTTCTGAGAGCCTAGCCAGGAGAAACCTTTAAGTGTTACCGGGTGTGGCCCAAAAACAAAACAAAAAAAAAACAGAGAGAGAGAGAGAGAGAGAGAGAGAGAGAGAGAGAGAGAGAGAGAGAGAGAGAGAGAAAGCTCCTCAAGAATAAAAGCCCAGGAACAGATGGTTTTACAAGTGAATTCTATCTTCTATCAAACATTCAGAGAATTACTACCATTGATTCTCAGACTCTTCCAAAACATCAAAAAGATAAAAATCCTCCCTATTACCCTTTATGAAGCTAATATCATGCTCATTCCCAAAGCTGACAAAGATGCCATCAAAAAAGAAAACTACAGACCAATCTCACTAATGAACATGGGCAAAAATCCTGAAAAAAAATATTAGCAAACAAAATCCAACAACATATCAAAAAGAGTATACAAGTGGATTTCAACCCAGGGATGCAAGGATGATGGCTCAACATATGGAAATCAATCAACATCATACACCTCATCAATAAAAAAGGACAAAAACCACAGGATCATATCAATTGACACAGTGAAAGCATTTGACAAAAACCAACACATGGTTATTTGTTTATAAGTAATGGCAGAAAGATCTGGCATGAAGACCACCATTATGAAAAAATATATAGATGGTGCCCTATGTGTTCTGAGGTTTCTAGGAATCAGTAGGACACAATCTTGGGAGTATGTCTCCACCTTGAGCAGTACCTCTGAAGGAACATTTGATCTTCCTGAGATCAGGAATATGAGATCATTCAGTGATCACCAACACAAATGGACTTTTGGGAAAGATCATTTGGGCTTCAGAGTGCAGAAGCATTTAGACAGGGTAGGAACATCTGATCTTCCTGAGATCAGGAATATGAGATCATCCAGTGATGACCAACACAAATGGGCTTTTGAGAAAGATCATTTGGGCTTCAGAGTGCAGAAGTGTTTAGACAGGGGCCGGGAAGGTGGCGCTAGAGGTAAGGTGTTTGCCTTGCAAGCGCTAGCGTAGGATGGACCGTGGTTCGATCCCCTGGCATCCCATATGGTCCCCCCAAGCCAGGAGCGACTTCTGAGCTCATAGCCAGGAGTAACCCCTGAGCATCAAAAGGGTGTGGCCCAAAAACCAAAAAAAAAGTGTTTAGACAGGGTAGGACTGGTGGGATAAAAATGTGACAACAATCTTTACAGATTTAAAATTATGCAGGTGTTAAGGCATACCTTGTACACCACCAACCAAGTTCAATCTCTACTTAAGTACATAGACCCCTGAGTCCTGCTAGGATTGATCCCTGAGCACAGACTTAGGAGTAAATCTTGTAAACTGTGGATATGGTGCTAGAAACTCACAACAAAAAAAAAATTACTAATATAAATGGCTATAATGTTTACTATATTCCCCCAAAATCTTTCTTCTTTCAGAAGAAAGGTGTCTTATACTCTTAATTTTTCTCTGTCTCTATTCACATCATCTGCTAATTTTCTTTTGCTTTAAAATAATGTAGGAATAAAAGGATAAGTTTCTCCACTCTTTGAAAGTAGACTTTATATAACCTTGTATAAGTGGAAATGGCATTAAGAGAAGTGTTACTATGTGTTTAGATGGGGGAAATAGCATGAGCTATTTCATGAGCTAGACTCCCAAGAAACCTCCCTAAATCATGAAACCTCAAAGTCAAGGCAGGAGAGTACCGGAGCATACACAGTAGCTCCCAGGGAGAAAGTCTGCCGGGTTTCCCTTGTTGCTCAATGCTGAAGCCCTCTCTAATGACTGTTGAAAACAAAATGTTGAAAACGAGTTTCACTTTAGTCATAAAATGGAAATCCTCTTGGGATTTCTTTGAGTTAGTGAAAACAGGTTATTAGATAGGTCTTTCATGAAAGCAACGTGTCTTATATCAAATATTCTGAGTGGGAGGCTGCCTGTGTCTAGAACTATGAAGCTTCATATTAATATTCCACTGTCACACAATGTTTTGTATTCATACTTACAAAAATCATCTTTGTCATTTGTCTATATGACATAGGTTGTGTTTCTTTTTTAGCCAATCATTATTTAAAAAGTATTTAAATGTCTGAGTTTTTTTGGGGTCATTTTATTTACAGTTATGTTTCCATAAATTCTTGTGTCCAGAAAAGATAACCAAATTATTTATTTGGGAAATAGGATTTTCACTTAATTAAGAACCAGTTTTTTTGTATACATTGATCAATATTTGGAAAAACTGCTCATCTACTATAAGTATTTTCATGCCTGCTTTGTAGATATGTTAATTTTAAGGGCCTAAAGCAGGTAAGGTATCTTGGGTAAATATTACGATGTCAAGGTGTAAAACATGGCATTTTTATTACATGAATATCAATATACATAATGTACATATACATATACAATGTACATAATTCCATCAATAACCAAATATACTCAAAATATATATTTCATCTAGAGTTCTTATAAATGGCAATTTTCTCCTTTCACTGGTAGTTCTTATGAAACAATATAGTAAACAATATTTATAACTAATGTAATTTGATCTGTAACACAGATGTAGAAAAGTCAATTAAGAAATAATTGAAAGCATTTGGGAAAGGGTTTAGGGCCACACCTAATAGAACTAATGGGACCTTGTTCTGGGAATCAGATCTGAACTTCCATATACAAGTTAATGTCCTCTGTCTCTTTGACCATCTCTCTGTCTGCTCTGAGTGCAATGTAATTTAAGAATATAGTTTATTAAATGATGAGGAGTTAATACTTTGTATATTAACAAATCATGAATATTGTGAACGTTAATATAAGATCTTCTAGTAACAAAACTATAAACATCTTTGTAGTTTTTATTTTTGTATAGCATAGATGGTTTTTATTTTTACCAGTTTTGAGATTTTTTGTAGGATTCTCATTGTTGAAATAAGGATGAAATTAAGCTCAAAAATTAGATTCTCATCCAAATCTGCATATCAATCAGTCTATTTCAAAGCCTTAGAGATAGTTGAAAGATTAGGCAAGGCATTTTCTTTGCATACAGCAGCAGATCCTGGTTTGATCATTGGCACAATATATGGTACCCAAAACACTGCCAGGGGTCACTCTAAAATATAAATTCAGAAGTAAATCCAGAGCACAGTCAGGTAAATCCCAAAACCCAGCCAAACTAAAACCAAAACAAAGCCCAAAGATATATACTCATCCATCTCTTTGATTAACTATGTGGCATAGAATGACTAACATATATGATGATCTAAAGTATTTTTAATTCTCTTTCACATATTGTTAAACAAAGAATAATAGCCACTATCTCCTACCATATCTTTAAACTAAATCATACTATTTAATAAGAATGTTGTTTGTAATGTTCTCATTGAATTCCACATAGATCCTTTGCTATTACCCACCTTGATTAATTTTGAGATGAGTTCTGTTTTAATTTATTTTTGTGTCTCTTATAATAGCATACAATGGATATTTTTACCCCCAACTGAGTGTGCCATTTGAGAAGTTTTAAATTAAATTATGCTTTTGTTTTTGTTATTCATACAATGCCTTGCTTTTCATTTTTCTTTGATGTGTTTTTAAATAAGATCATTTATAATTTAAACAGTGTTTCCTTTGCTTTTTGCTTTCCTTTGATATTTTGAAAGTTATTTAATATGTTGTTTTAAAAAAAACTCTACCAAAGCCTGACTTTTAGATTTTAGAAACATTTTCAAACTTACTATTTGTTTCAACTTATAAAATATTAAAATAAATATTTCACTTCTACTATTTGAATTCATAACTGAAATAGAGAGAATTAATTTATGCCTACAATTTCCACTGCGTTTTTAAGTGTTGGTTACTATAACCTCCATTTTAGATCTTGCTTATTATTTATTTGGTGTGTATTTTTATTTTAAATATTGAGTTTTCAATTATCAATAGTCTTATTACTGATTTGATTTTGTTTATTCCTTAGTCAATATAAATAGTTCCTTATGTAATTTTTATTTTAAAGCTTCCATAGTATTTATACCTCTTTATATATGTATATAAATATATATATACACACATACATTAGGATCACACCCAACTGTCCTTGGGAATTATTCCTAGCAGTGCTCAGGAGACATATGTGATTCTAGGGATTGAACCCATGTTGGTAATATGCAAGGCAGACCTCTTATCTATTGTGCTGTCTCTTCTGCTCCAACTATTTATATTTTCTAAGAATTATTATACCTTAGAATTCCCTGTCTCAATTCATGTAGAATTTGTGACTTCCTCTTTGTACTCTTTTTTGTTTGTTTGTTTGTTTTTGGGTCACACCTGGCAGTGCTCAGGGGTTACTCCTGGCTCTATGCTCAGAAATCGCTCCTGGAAGGCTCAAGGGACCATATGGGATGCTGGAATTTGAACCACCGATCTTCTGCATGAGAAGCAAACGCCTTACCTCCATGCTATTCCGCTGGCCCTCTATTTGTACTCTTATTCCACACTTTTTTAAATGAAAGGTTACAAAATAGAGTGATACCTAGTGAGTTTTAAACTTTATTTTCATACATTTTTTTATTTATGAATTGGTGGGCAGGACACACAGTGCTAATGGTTTTCCACAGCCATTGTCAGCCAAGAATGTGATGATTCTTCTGCCCTGTGGAGCAGGAGATAGGTAGAGCTGTGCCTTGGCTACTGGTAGTGCCTGGGATCTCCAGGGTTGCACCCAGTGATGCTCAGGGTACCAGGTATTACCAGGATTGAACTAAGCCCCTCTGTATGGACTCTGAAAATTCCACATGGAAGCACTAACACCATTTCCATAAATCTGGATATTAGTAATCCACTTTATTATGAAAGTAGAATCTTTAGTTAGGCAAGGAAAGATTGTTTTAGTATATAATTTCTTGTCACTTTTTCTTAGTTCTGATATCTTTTAAAGTTATAATTTTGTATAAAATATTAATAATATTGATGATCAATTCTTTTTTTTTCAGAAATTTTATACAAAAGATTTTCTCTTTTGTTTCTTGAAATTATTTTGTGAAGGCCAAAAAAGACCGAGAGAAAATTGTCTCCTAGAGGCTCCACAGCAGATGCTCTCTTTCTCTCTCTATCTTTCTCTTCCCTCTCTTTTTTCTCTCTCTCCTCTTTCTCCTCTCTTCTATATATCTCTCCTCTCTCTCTTTCTTGCTCTCTCTCTCACTCGCTCTTTCTCTCACTCTCTGAAGGGAGGAGGTGTCTAACCCCAAAGGTGTGCTGATCCACAAGGAGAAAGCCTGAAAAAAATTCTCTCACTGCCTCCTCCCATTTGCTCTTCTGTCTCCTGAAATTCTCTTGTGGAGATCAAGAAAGACCCAGCGAAAACTGTCCCTAGAGACTCCACAGCAGACAAGGGCTCAAGAAGAGTGTCTGCTTCGCTTCGTGGCTATGCACTTTTTCTATCTAATGAATCCACCATAGCACACACCAAAAAAATCACACTAAAAGTATAGCAATGGGGAAACCATGTAGGCAAACACCATGCACAGAGAATGAAAATGATAGCTCTGATTACCAAAAATATCAACCACCTAATTAATCTCTTAGATAAGAAGTTAGAATAAAAATATGGAAATCAAATAAAGCATAGATCAAGCTGAATAGAACACGAAGATAGAAATTAGTAAACTCCAAACAGAAATAATAGGTCTGAAAAACTCAGTAGATGAATTAAAAACCTCAATGGAAAGCCTCTCCAACAGGGTAAGAGCAGCCAAGGACAGAATCGGTAAACTGGAAGATGAGATGTAGAACAACTCTATACAGCAGAAGAGATTGGAAAAGAACATTAAAGCAAATGATCAGACAATGAAAAAAGTACTCAAATAATGTGAACAGATGAAAATAGAATTCTTTAATAAACTCAACAGAAGCCAACATAAGAATCATTGGAGTTCGAGAGGCCCAGGAAGAAGATACTTAGGAACAATCAACAATCAAAGACACCAGTACAGAGAAATTCCCAGAACTGAAGACTGCATAAAACCAAATCCTGCATTCTTGAAGAGTATCAGCTAAAAGAAAACAAAAGAAAAACACCCCAAGACACATCCTAATCACAATGAATCCAAAAGATACAGATAGAATAATGAAAGCAGCAAGATCAAAAATGGAAAGTACATTCAAAGGATCTTTAAGATTTACAGCAAATATGTTACAAGAAACCTCAAGGCCAGAAGACAGTGTTGGGATATTGTGATAAGAATGAATGAATGGATAATTCACCTAGAATACTGCATCCAGCCTGACTCACTTCCAGGTTTGAAGAAAGGATATATAGCTTCACAGATAAGCAATAGCTCAGAAACTTTACCGATGCAAAACCAGCCTTAAAAGAAAAGTTAAAAGGTCTACTTTAAGACAAGACAGACCAACAGACACACCAAACTTATACAAAAAGATGACATTAAATCCCATGAAAATCAACTCCTTCAATGTCAATAGACTAAATGCACCAGTTAAGAGACACAGAGTGGCTAAATGGATCAAAAAACTGAATCCAAACTTCTGCTGCCTACAAGAAACACACCTGTATAGTCAGAACAAATATAGGCTCAAAATCAAAGGCCGGAAGAAAATCATTCAAGAAAATAACACCTTAAAAAAGCTAGAGTGGCCATATTAATATCAGATGACACAAACTTTAGACTCAGAAAAGTTGTAATGGACACTTTTTTTTAATTTTATTTTTTAATTAAACACCTTGATTACATACATGATTGTGTTTGGGTTTCAGTCATGTAAAGAACACCACCCATCACCAGTGCAACATTCCCATCACCAATGTCCCAAGTCTCCCTCCTCCCCACCCGACCCCTGCTTGTAATGGACACTTTGTACTAATCAAGGGATATGTACAACAGGAAGAAATCATAGGACTAAACATATATGAGAGAGTAGCAAAATTATTCAGTACAATTATTGACAAATTTGAAAAAAGATATCAGTAGTAACACATAATTGTGGGAGACTTCAACACTGCTCTGTCACCACTTGATAGGTCAAACCAGACTGAAGCTCAACAAAAATATACTAGTTCTGAAAAAAGAAATGGAAGAGGCCTAGTAGATATGTTTAGAGTATCACATACCCAGAAATCTAGATACACATTCTTCTCCAATGTACATTAGTCATTCTCCAGGATAGACCACATGCTGGCACATAAAACATACCTCTATAAAATCAAGAGGATAGAAATTTTGCTGAACACAAGGCTCTGAAATTGGATGTTAACTACAAAGGACACAGAAGAAAAACTTTAACACGTGGAAATTAAGCCTGCTACTGAACAACCAGTGGGTTCAAGATGAAATCAAAGAGAAAATCAAAACTTTCCTAGAAACAGGTGACAATGAAGACACAAACTATCAGAATCTATAGGACACAGCAAAAGGGGTACTGAGAGGAAAATTTATAGCTTTACAAGCACACATCAGGAAGAAAATAGGAGCCTACCTGAATAGCTTAATAACACAGCTTATAAAACTAGAAAATGATCAACAAAAGAAACCAATAATAGGGGCTGGAGAGATAGCATGGAGGTAAGGCATTTGCCTTTCATGCAAGAGGCCATCGGTTCGAATCCCAGCGTCCCATATGGTCCCCCGTGCCTGCCAGGAGCAATTTCTGAGCATGGAGCCAGGAGTAACCCCTGAGCACTGCCGGGTGTGACCCAAAAACCACAAAAAAAAAAAAAAAGAAACCAATAATAGGGAGACAGAAGGAAATAACAAATCTCAGAGCAAAAATCAATGAAATAAAAACACAAAAAACAATCAGAAATATTAATGAAAGCAGAAGTTGGTTCTTTGAAAAAATAAACAAGACTGATAGACAACTGAAAAAACTCACAAAGAAAGGAAGAGAGATAAACTTGATAACCCATATTAGAAATGAAAATGGGGTAATCACTACAGATATTGCAGAAAATTAAAGGGTAATCATAGACTACTTTGAGAAACGCTATGCCAGAAAACATGAGAACCTGGAAGAAATGGATAAATTCTTGGACTCTTATAATCTTCCACAGTTGAATAAGGAGGATGCAGCATATCTAAACTTTCCCATCACTACTGAGGAAATTAAAATGGTAATCAAATGTCTCTTCCAAATAGATTGTATGAAGCCAACATCACCTTGATACCAAAACAGAGATGCTGCCAAAAAAAAAAAATTACAGGCCAATATCCCTGATGAACACAGATACAAAGATCCTCAACAAAATTCTAGCAAATAGAATCTCATGCCTCAGCAAGAAGGTCATTTACCACAATCAAGTAGGTTTCATTCCAGGATAGTTTAACATCCATAAGTAAATCAACATAATACACAATATCAATAACAATATAAAGCTATATGATCATATCAATAGATGCAGAGAAAGTATTTGATAAGGTCCAACACCCATTCTTGATCAAAACTCTCATCAAGATAGGCATTAAAGAAACTTTTCTCAATATAGTTAAGGCCTTCTACCACAAACCAATGGCAAATATTATCCTCAACAGAGAAAAACTAAAAGACTTTCCTTTAAAATCTAGCACAACACAAGACTGTCCTCTCTCACCACTCCTATTAATCATAGTACTGGAAGACCTTGCTATAGCAATTAGGCAAGAAAAATATATTAAAGTCATCCAGATAGGAAAGGAAGAAGTCAAGCTCGCACTGTTTGCAGATGACATGATACTATATTTAGAAAACCCTAAAAACACTACCAAAAAGCTTCTAGAAACAATAGATTCATATATTAATGTGTCAGGCTACAAAATTAACATGCAAAAATCAATGGCCTTCTTAGATACAAATAATGACAGAGAAAAAATGGACATTACAAAACACTCCATTCACATTAGAATCACACAAACTCAAATATCTTGGAGTCAATTTGACTAAAGAATTGAAGGACCTATACAATGAAAACTACAAAACCTGCTCCAAGAAATAAGAAAGGTCAAGTGAAAATGGAAACACATACCCTGCTCATGGATTGTCAAGATTAACATCATTAAAATGGAAGTACTCCCCCAAATCATTGTACAGATTTAATAAAATCCCTCCAAAGACACTCATGACATTATTCAAAGAAGTGGATTAAACAGTCCTGAAATTAATTCATTTGGAACAATAAATAGCCACAAGCTAAAGCTATTCTTGGGAAAAGGAATGTGGGGGGGCATTAGTTTCCCCAATTTTAAATTGTATTACAAAGCAATAGTTATCAAAACAGCATGATATTGGAATAAAGACAGAACTTCAGATCAGTGGAATAGGCGTGTGTATTCAGAGAATGTTCCCCAGGCATACAACCATTAAATTTTGATAAAGGGCAAGAAATTCAAAATGGAGCAAGGAAAGCCTCTTCAACAAGTGGTATTGGCACAACTGGTTAGCTACTTGCAAAAAAGCAAACTCAGACTCCCAGCTAACATCATGTACAAAGGTAAAATCCAAATGGATTAAAGACCTTGAAACCATAATATAGAACAACACTTAGATAAAACACTCCATGACACTGAGATTAAAGACATCTTCAAGGAGGAAACAGCACTCTCCAAACAAGTGGAAGCAGAGATAAACAAATTGGAATATATTAAGTGGACAAGCTTCTGCATCTCAAAGGAAATAGTGTCCAGGATACAAGAGTCACCCACTGAAATGGAGAAATTATTTACCCAATACCCATCAGATAAGGGGCTAATATCTAAAATATACAAGGCAATAACAGAACTTTACAAGAAAAAGCATCTAATCCCATCAAAAAAAAATGGGGAGAAGAAATGAACAGACACTTTGTCAAAGAAGAAATACAAATGGCCAAAAGACACATGAAAAAATACTCAACATCACTAATCATCAGAGAGATGCAAATCAAAACAACTATGAGGAACCATCTCACGTGACAGAGATTGGTGCACATCACAAAGAATGAGAACAAGCAGTGCTGATAGGGATGTGGAGAGAAAGGAACTCTTCTTCACTGCTGGTGGAATATCATCTAGTCCAGCCTTTATGGAAAACAATATGGATATTCCTCAAAAAAATGTAATTTGAGCTCCCATATCATTCAGCTATACCACTCCTAGGAATATACCTGAGGAAGACAAAAATACAATTCAAAGATCCTTTTCACACCTATATTCATTGCAGCACTATTTAACAATAGCCAGACTCTGGAAACAACCAAGATGCCCTTCAATAAAGGAATGGCTAAAGAAACTGTGGTACATATACACAATGGAATATTATGCAGCTGTCAGGAGAGATGAAATCATGAAATATTCCTATACATGGATGTACATGGAATCTATTATACTGAGTGAAATAATTCAGAGGGAGAGAGATAGACACAGAATAGTCTCACTCATGTATGTTTTTTTTAAAGTAAAGTCATTATTGTAATAATCTCAGAAACAATAGAGTGAAGAGCCGGACAGACCAGCCCACAATATGAAGCTCACCACAAAGAGTGGTGAATGCTGTTAGGGAAATAACTACACTAATAACTAGCATGACAAAGTTTATGAGTGAGAGAAGTAGAATGCCTGTCTCGAATACTGGCAGGGGTGGGGGAGGAGGAGATTGGGGGCATCATTGGTGGGAATGTTGCATTGGTGAAGGGTGTGTTCTGTTTATGACTGAAACCCAAATACAATCATCATGCTTGCAATTATGGTGCTTAAAGATTTTATATTAAAAAAGAGAGAGAAAAAGAAAGTATGGTAAAAAAATTCTACAAACATTTTCTACATTATGTTAGTAATGCCTTATATTCTGTTTAATCAAAATTCATATGTTTATTGAATGATTTTTATTCAGGGTGACAGTTTTATTTTTTCCATCTTTACATATTCCTCCTGAACGTGAATACTTCTTTCTGACCTCTACCATAGTATAATAGGCATAATGTAATTTGTCAATAAGGACAGGGATAGGACTTCCTTTGTTGATGAGGTCATTTCAGAGGAGTTTATTATCCTGACCCTGAAAATAAAGTGTTATCTTCTACGTTGCATTATATTTTCAAAAGGAGAGCTATGCATTTATTTTACCACAGTTGCCACTGAAACAAAGCTAAACAGCTTTATAGACTAGAACATCTACAGACCATACAGGTTTAAATGATTTTTGTTTTTTGTTTAGTTGCTTCTGAAAGTAAGGGAATTTCCCCACAGTGCTCAGGGCCCAGGGTCCATTTCAGATGATCCTTGGTTCAGCCATGCAGACCTCAAGGTTTAGTATTCACAGTGTGACTATAGGGTCCTGCTCCACCTTCAGACCGGCGTCCTCTGGATTCGCCTGGCACAATTAACCTGTATCGGCACACAGAAGCAGAGAATAGGCTTTGGTGTTAGACACACTCCAGCCCTTTTAGTCAGGTCTTAGATGCTGTTTAACAAACTAAGATCGAGTTTCTGGATTTATAAATGGAGGGAGTGTATAGGCAATGGGGTCATGAGCAAATGACTAAGTTATAGGGCTTGCTGCATTCTTCAGTCTGCCTGTCTTGGACAAGGGCTATAACAGGAGCTTTATTTTCCTTCTCTTGGTCATACATGCTCACTGGAGTTAAGGTACTGGTGTATTCAACTTTGAAGAGCATACAACCTTCCCTGAGATCCCTGAGATGTAGACCTATCATTTATGGTGTCGAACCTTGCTGCTTTTTGTTAAGATCTTCAGTGATATACTGATGGATTCTTCTATATTATTTCCAAGGTCAAGATTTTTTTTCAAATGGACATTGGCCTGGTGACTTTTCCTTCACAGTCCAGTATAATATTACAAGCAAGTATTTAAAATTTCTAGGAAGTTTTTGGTTCAATACTTTTGATTACTTTGATAGGTTTTCAGTTGTGTCTGCCAACCTTATCATGTCTTTCTGAACTAGAAAATTAATTTTGTTTTGCTGACAATACATCATATTATTGTATATGAATATTGTCTTCGTGTATCTGATATACCATATTCTTAGAAATAATGTTCTTACATTATTTTAATATACTACACATATAATATTGTAATACCATGTATTACAATATAGAATATAATACAAGTATTATCATGTCATTTCCCTGCTATTTTTAAATACTGGAGGTCTTCCAAATCCATTCAGGGAACTTGAGGCCTTCCTTCAAGTCAGGGAATATGGGGAAACTACTGGTCACAAGTATGGCCCAGATGTGCAGAAGTTTTGAGTGTAAGAGATAAAGGAGAGTAGGCACTGTGAAATGGGAGATTAAACTTGGGGCCATGTGGATGGCAGGCATGAGCTGCAGTCCAATGACTTTTTTTCCTTATCCATGGCCCCAGTTTTAACCCATCTGTGTTTGCCTATTGTCTGAAAACATATGTTCACTGTTGTAGGAATGAACTTTTAAATATAAATTACCAACAAGAAATCACATGTTCTTGAATCACTAGCATGAAATCACATGCTTTTGGTCCATGAACTCCCTGATTCAAACTACAGTAAGGTTTGTTTACCCCCATGTCTTGTCTAGTGACTTATAAATGTCTTGCCTGTTGGGTGAGTTTCAGTTCTCATTATGATGCATTGCCTTTCTAATGTAAACTTAATATCTGAGCACTACAGACTTTTGAGTTTGCCTCTCTGTTTCCAACTGGCATTCTAGACAATTGGCGTTATTCTCATTTTCCTCTGATTGATCTCACCTTTATTTCTGATCTTCTGCTAGAAAGTACATCTCTTCCCTTTACATTCTTCTGCTGGATATCCTGTTGGTTCTTCAGATATTTGCTTGGATTTCACTTTGTCTTAGAATCCTTTCATGATTCCCTGAGTTAAGTAGCTCATGGTATATCATCATAGCCTTCTCCTCATGGTTTATGTCACAGGTAATATTTTTTCTATTTTTAATATTTTATTTAATTAAATAACTGCAATTAAGAAGTTACTGACAGTTGAGTTTTAGTCATATAGTAATTCAACACCAATTGCACCACCAGTGTCAACTGCCATCATCAGTGCTTTCATACTCTATGTCCCACCCTCAGACCAACCTCCCCTACCCCTGTCTGCCATCTTGACAGGCACATTAAAGTTCATTGGTTTCAACTTAGAGTTCATGTTTTCAGTATTGTTTATGTTTTTGATATCCAAAGTGCTAAAACACTTTTATAACTGTCCATATATAATTTTTAGTGACTCCCTCCCTTAGTAACCCCAGTTTTTTCATCAGAGTCCAAATGTTTATTTTCTTTTTTTTCAGTCAAAATCTTTTTTATTTTTTTAATTTTTTAAACAAATTTATTACATACATGATTGTGTTTGGATTTCAGTCATGTAAAGAACACCACCCATCACCAGTGCAACATTCCCATCACCAATGTCCCAAATCTCCCTCCTCCCCACCCACCCACGCCTGTACTCTAGACAGGCTTTCTATTTCCCTCGTACATTCTCATTATTAGGATAGTTCAAAACGTAATTATTTCTCTAACTAAACTCATCCCTGTTTGTGGTGAGCTTCATGAAGTGAGCTGTAACTTCCTGCTCTTTTCTCTTTTGTGTCTGAAAGTTATTATTGCAAGAATGTCTTTCATTTTTCTTAAAACACATAAATGAGTGAGACCATTATGCATCTTTCTCTCTCTCTCTGACTTATTTCACTCAGCATAATAGATTCCATGTACATCCATGTATAGAAAAATTTCATGACTTCATCTCTCCTGACAGCTGCATAATATTCAATTGTGTATATGTACCACAGTTTCTTTAGCCATTCATCTGTTGAAGGGTATCTTGGCTGTTTCCAGAGTCTTGCAATGGTAAATAGTGCTGCAATGAATATAGGTGTAAGGAAGGGATTTTTGTACTGTATTTTTCTGTTCCTACGATATATTCCTAGGAGTGGTATAGCTGGGTCGTATGGAAGTTCAATTTCCAGTTTTTAGAGGAATCTCCATATTGCTTTCCATAAAGGTTGAACTAGACGGCATTCCCACCAGCAGTGGATAAGAGTTCCTTTCTCTCCACATCCCTGCCAACACTGCTTATTCTCATTCTTTGTGATGTGTGCCAATCTCTGGGGTGTGAGGTGGTACCTCATAGTTGTTTTGATTTGCATCTCCCTGATGATTAGTGATGTGGAGCATTTTTTCATGTGTCTTTTGGCCATTTCTATTTCTTCTTTGTCAAAGTATCTGTCCATTTCTTCTCCCCATTTTTTGATGGGATTAGATTTTTTCTGTCAGTGCCTTGTATATTTTGGAGATTAGCCCCTTGTCTGATGGGTATTGGGTGAATAGTTTCTCCCACTCAGTGGGGGGCTCTAGTATCCAAGGCACTATTTCTTTTGAGGTGAAGAAGTTTCTCAGTTTAATATATTCCCATCTGTTAATATCTGCTTTCACTTGATTGAAGAGTGCAGTTTCCTCTTTGAAGGTGCCTTTAGTTTCAATGTCCTGGAGTGTTTTACCTACATGTTGTTCTATGTATCTTATGATTTCAGGTCTGATATCGAGGTCTTTGATCCATTTGGATTTAAACTTCATTCATGATGTTAACTGGGGGTCCAAGTTCATTTTTTGCAAGTGGCTAGCCAGTTGTGCCAACACCACTTGTTGAAGAGGCTTTCTTTGCTCTATTTAGAATTTCTTGCTCCTTTTCAAATCTTAGGTGATTGTATGTCTGGGGAACATTCTCTGAGTATTCAAGCCACTGATCTGAGTGCCTGTCTTTATTCCAATACCATGCTGTTTTGATAAATATTGATTTGTAGTACAGTTTAAAGTTGGGGAAAGTAATTCCTCTCATATTCTTTTTCCCAATGATTGCTTTAGCTATTCTAGGGTGTTTATTGTTTCATACAAATTTCAAAAGTGCCTGATCCACTTCTTTGAAGAATGTCATGGGTATCTTTAGAGGGATCGCATTAAATCTGTACAATGCTTTGGGGAGTATTGCCATTTTAATTATGTTAATCCTGCCAATCCATGAGAAGGGTATGTGCTTCCATTTCCACCTGTCCTCTCTTATTTCTTGGAACAGAGTTTTATAGTTTTCTTTATAAAGGTCCTTCACATTTTTAGTCAAATTCATACCAAGATATTTGAGTTTGTGTGGCACTATTGTGAATGGGGTTGTTTTCTTAATGTCCATTTCTTCCTTATTACTATTGCTGTATAGAAAGGCCATTGATTTTTGTGTGTTAATTTTGTAGCCTGCCACTTTGCTATAGGAGTCTATTGTTTCTAGAAGCTTTTTCGTAGAGACTTTAGGGTTTTTTAGGTAGAGTATCATGTCATCTGCAAACAGTGAGAACTTGACTTCTTCCTTTCCTATCTGGATTCCCTTGATATCATTTTCTTGCCTAATCACTATAGCAAGTTTCTTCCAGTGCTATGTTGAATAGGAGTGGTAAGAGAGGACAGCCTTGTCTTGTGCCAGAATTTAGAGGAAAGGCTTTCAGGTTTTCTTGAGGACAATATTTGCCTCTGGCTTGTGGTAGATGGTCTTAACTATATTGAGAAAGATTCCTTCCATTCCCATCTTGCTGAGAGTTTTGGTCAAGAATGGGTTTTGGACTTTATCAAATGCTTTCTCTGCGTCTATTAATATGATCGTGTGATTTCTATTTTTCTTGTTGTTGATGTTGTGTATTATGTTGATAGATTTATGGATGTTAAACCAGCCTTGCATTCCTGGGATGAAACCTACTTGATCGTAGTGGATGATCTTCTTAATGAGGCATTGAATCCTATTTTGTTGAGGATCTTGTTGAGGATTTTGTTGAGGATCTTTGCATCTGTATTCATCAGCGATATTGGTCTGTATTTTTCTTTTTTGGTAGCATCTCTGTCTGGTTTAGGTATCAAGGTGATTTTGGCTTCCTAAAATGTACTTGGAAGTGTTCCTGTTTTTTCGATTTCATGAAAGAGTCTTGCCAGGATTGGTAGTAGTTCCTCTTGAAAGGTTTGAAAGAATTCATTAGTAAATCCATCTGGGCCTGGACTTTTGTTTTTGGGCAGACATTTGATTACTGTCTTAATTTCCTCAATAGTGATGGGTGTGTTTAGATATGCTACATCCTCTTCATTCAACCGTGGAAGATTATGAGTCCAAAAATTTATCCATTTCTTCCAGGTTTTCATTTTTAGTTGAATAGAGTTTCTCAAAGTAGTTTCTGATTACCCTTTTGGATCCCTACCATATCAGTAGTGATCTCTCCTTTTTCATTCCTAATACGAGTTATCAAGTTTCTCTCTCTCTCTCTCTCTCTCTCTCTCTCTCTCTCTCTCTCTCTCTTTCTTTGTTAGTTTTGCCAGTTGTCTATCAATCTTGTTTATTTTTTCAAAGAACCAACTTCTGCTTTCGTTGATATTTTGGATTGTTTTTTGGGTTTCCACTTCATTGATTTCTGCTCTCAGCTTTGTTATTTCTTCTGCCTACCTATTTTTGGGTCCTTTAGTTGAGTACTTTCCAATTCTATGAGCTGCGTCATTAAGCTATTCAGGTATGCCCCTTCTTCTTTCCTGCTGTGTGCTTGCAGAGCTATAAATTTTCCTCTCAGTACCACTTTTGCTGTGTCCCATATGTTCTGATAGTTTGTGTCTCCATTGTCATTTGTTTTCAGGAAGGTTTTGATTTCCTCTTTTATTCATCTCGGACCCACTGGTTATTCAATATTAGGCTGTTTAACTTCCAGGTATTAAAGTTTTTCTTCTGTGTCCCTTTGTATTTCACATATAATTTCAGGGCCTTGTGGTCAGCGAAGGTAGCCTGCAAAATTTCTATCCTTTTGATATTATGGAGGTATGTTTTATGTGCTAGAATGTAGTCTATCCTGGATAATGTCCCATGTACACTAGAGAAGAATGTGTATCCAGGCTTCTGGGGGTGGAGTGTCCTGTATATATCTACTAGGCCTCTTTCTTCCATTTCTTTTTTCAAGTCTAGTATATTCTTTTTTTTTTTTTAAAAAGACTTTTATTTTTTTTATTTTTTTTTGTGGGTCACACCCGGCAGTGCTCAGGGGTTATTCCTGGCTCCAGACTCAGAAATTGCTCCTGGCAGGCACGGGGGACCATATGGGGCACCGGGATTCGAACCGATGACCTCCTGCATGAAAGGCAAACGCCTTACCTCCATGCTATCTCTCCGGCCCCTAGTATATTCTTGTTGGGTTTCAGTCTGGTTGACTTGTCAATTGTTGACAATGCCGTGTTGAAGTCTCCCACAATTATTGTGTTGCTATTGATATTATTTTTCAGATTTGTCAACAATTTTATTAAAAATTTTGCTGGCCCCTCATTCGGTGCATATATGTTTAGGAGAGTGATTTCTTCCTGCTGTACATATCTCTTGATTAATACAAAATGTCCATCTTTGTCCCTTACAACTTTCCTAAGTATAAAGTTTGCATCATCTGATATTAGTATGGCCACTCCAGCTTTTTTATGGGTGTTGTTTGCTTGGATGATTTTCCTCTAGCCTTTTATTTTGAGTCTATATTTGTTCTGACTATTCAGGTGTGTTTCTTGTAGGCAGCAGAAGGTTGGATTGAGTTTTTTGATCCATTTAGCCACTCTGTGTCTCTTAACTGGTGCATTTAGTCCATTGACTTTGAGAGAATGAATTTTCCTGGGAGTTGGTTCCATCTTTATATCGGAGTTTGTTGTGTCTGTTGATCAGTCTTTTCTTAAAGTAGGCCATTCAGTTTTTCTCTTAAGACTGGTTTTGAGTCTGTAAAGTTTCTGAGCTGTTGTTTGTCTGTGAAACCATGTATTGCTCTTTCAAACCTGAAAGTGAGTTTTGCTGGGTGCAGTATTCTAGGTGAAGCATTTATTTCATTGAGTTTTGTCACTATGTCCCACCACTGCCTTCTGGCCTTGAGTGTTTCTGGTGACTGGTCTGCAGTAAATCTCAAGGATGGTCCCTTTAATGTAATTTCTCTTTTCGATCTTGCTGCTTTCAGAATTCTGTCTCTATCTGTGGGATTTGTCATTGTAAGTAGGATGTGTCTTGGGGTGTTTTTACTGGGGTCTCTTTTAGTTGGTATTCTTTGGGCATGCAGGATTTAATCGTATGTATTTATTAGCTCTGGTAGTTTCTCTTTAATGATGTTCTTGACCATTGATTCTTCCTGGAGATTTTCTTCCTGGGTCTCTGGGACGCCAATGATTCTTAAGTTGTTTCTGTTGAGCTTATCATAGACTTCTATTTTCATCTGTTCCCATTCTTTGAGTAATTTTTCCATTGTTTGATCATTTGCTTTAAGGCTTTTTTTCCAATTTCTTCTGCTGTATGGAATTGTTATTCATCTCATCTTCCAGTGTACTAATTCTATCCTCAGATGCTGTTAACCCATGGGAAAGCTCAACTATGTTTTTCTTCAATTCATCTACTGAGTTTTTCAGACCTGTTATTTGACCTGAAATTTTAGTTTGGAGTTTTCTGATTTCTATCTTCATATTCTCTTGATTCTTACTAGTGTTCTCTACTATACTTTCCTTGAGTTCTTTGAACATCTTCCATATTGCTCTAACCTCCTTATCTGAGAGACTGGCTAGTTGGTTGGTCATGTTCAAGTCATCAGAGTTGCCATCGTCATTCTCTATGTCTGGTGCTGGCCTGCGTTGTTTCCTCATTGTCACACTTGTATTGTGGGTTTTCCTGTGTGGTATGGTTGTATTCGTTGACTAAATGATGTGCATGGTCGGAAAGCAAAGCAGAGTGGCCGTGCTCCTCTGGCTCCACTCTTTCTGGGCTTGTAAACTCACCTCCAGGGAAGGCTCCAGGGAAGGCGGGCTATCCTCAGATGAGCCACACACAGGATAAAATCAGGCCGAAAATGGAGCACAGGACAGAATACAGGTAGATAGGGATGCTAGCTTCTGAGTTCCAGCAGAGTTCAGCAGCTTTCCCTTTCTGGGTGTGCAAGCTCAGCTCCAGGGAAGGCTCCAGGGAAGGCGAGCCCTCTGCAGATGAGCCACACACAGGATGAAATCAGGCCAAAAATGGAGCACAGCACAGAAAGCAGGCAGATAGGGGTGCTGGCATCTGAGTTCCAGCAGAGTTCAGTGGCTTCCCCGTCACATGTAATTTAACTGAAGAGGGAAGAAAAGTAGTGGCTTGAGAGGAGAGTCTCCTGGTTTCTTCTTGACTCACTGTGGTCACCCAGAAGTGCATGGGATGTTTAACATTACTATCATCTGCTATGAGCACCTCTGCAGCATACACTTTGCATTTCACCAGCTCATGCAGCAATAGTCAAACTGCACTGAGACTCACTTGATCTTTATTTTGATTTCTTAAAGCTCTAGCCTCAGGTTAGAACAATGAGCAAGAAATTGCTCTTTGTTGGAGAAAGGAAAAAAATCAATTTTATATCTGCCCAGGTGTTTTTTCTCTCTTGCTTAACATTATAGATAATAATTTTATGAAGGAGACAAATACTGAAGCAAGGTCAGATTATTTAGGTAAACGAAGGGGAAAGAAAGTTAAATTTTCAAGAGATATCATGGGACTCTCCAGAGGGGAGGAGAAAAATAGATATACCATGTAAAACTGTGAGTGGATCTCCAATATAAAGAAGGCACCATAAAGTAGAAAAGTATTCACATTTTGGCAAGAATTGTAGAGAAAGCTTACAGTGTGAAAATGTTACCTCTGTGGAAGGTTATTTTTTTGTAGCATTTTCCCCAAACTGCCCCCTCAATCTTTGCTAGAATGTTGTCAAGTGATAGTATGGAACCACTGTAGTCTTTTTTGATATTCTTAGCATGACCTTTGTTCTTCCCAGGGGGTCCAGTCAAACTTCTAGGCTTTTCAAAGGTTTACTGGGATTCTTAAATGGATCATGTATTTCTAAAGGCCTTCCTATCTTTAGGCTGGTTTGCACTGAAGATAGTGTCTTCCTCAATCCACATTACTAGGCCCCAGGCTGTCTAATTTTATTTTACCCATCAGTTCTCACATTAAGCATAGACCTATGTATAGTCTCACTACAGAAATAGAATCTTCAGTTCTCATTCTATGCAAAGACTTCTTGGGAACAGAAACACAAAAATTCTTTGTATCCTCTTTAAAATACTAGGCTAAGGATTATATTAATATTTTTAATTTTCTAAATTAGTTATTTATATTCTTTAAACAGATAGCATTTTGACTCAATTTATAGCAGACTAGAAGTAAAAATGGCCCATTTTCTGATTTATCAATTTTTGTAAGACATCAATATTTAATTATTGATGAGAATGTGCACCATAGAAATCATTCATTTTTCTTTCATTCAGTATAAAATTATTTACTATTTAATGTGCCAGGGACATAATAATGTGCCAGGAAATAACAGTCCCTCCCTTCAATGTATTTTTCATAATGGTTTCTAAATAGTTATTTAGAATTTACTTTCCTTATAAAAAGAAACTTTAAGTTACTTTCCTTAAAAATAATAGCTTAGCATGTATTTTAGTTGCTGAATAGGAAAAACAACTATAAAATAGATTTTTGGAAGTTCTTGTAGAAAAAATTACATTTTTTTCTCTTTTCAAAATCCTAGAAAGCTCTTAGAGATTTACTTCAAAAGTATTATACAAAGATTATTCAAGGCCTGGAGAAATACACCACAGCCTAGTTAAATCCTTTGTTTGATGCCCAGGCACTGCATTTGGTTCTTAATCATCACCAACAGTAGCCCCTGAACACCATAGGAGTGACCCAAAAAGACAAAAAAAAAATTAAAAATTACTCAAGGGTTGAGGCCGAAGCGGTGGCACAGTGGTAAGGCATTTGCCTTGCAAGTGTCTTACATAGGATGGATCTCAGATCGAGGTTCGATCACCGAGCATCCCATATGCACCCCCCAAGCCAGGAGCGATTTCTGAGCTCATAGCCAGGAGTAACTCCTGAGCGTCACCGGGTGTGGCCCAAAGACAAAAACAAATTACTCAAGGGAATTTCCTATGGAAAAGTTTATTTCAAACTTCTCCTGTGTGGATGGAAGAACATGGGAATTCTCTGTCTCAAGGCAAAACTTAGTGCTGTGTCATAGGCCAGAGAGAAGGTTGCCTCTTGCTCTTAGCTTCTTCTCTGCCTGCCCCTTCCTTCTTCCTCAGTATAAACCAGATTTAAATGGAGAGTGACATTTGTTTGTTCTCTTTGAAAATGATTAATTTTAATAGCGTGGCTTGAGCATTTACTAGAATAAGTGGGTTTTTTTTTTAACCCCTAACATGGGTATTCCTGGCTTAACAATACTATTGGTGGTCTCTGAAACCAGTTTCCTTGTATACTTAGTTTGAACCATCACAATCTTGTTCAAAGGAAGGGTGGTTAGAGTTCATTTTAGGATTTATTTTTGATCAGTGGCTTAAATAACTGAGGAAAAGGTTCCTGTTATTGAAGGTACTCAAATCTCAAGGCCCATTTCAGGACACGATTGAATCTCTCTGTGCTCCTAGGAGTCAGACATCTGTTTGTTAGTAGTCAGCACTTGAGTGTGATTTCTGCTGGCTTCAGGAACATGGTCTGACCTTTTCCTTCTAATAAATCTATCTCCAAATCCAGACCTAAAGAAAGCTAATGAAAATGGTTTCTTGGATTTTCAAATCAACTCTCACTCAGTCCTTCCTAAGGATTTGATAAGCACAAGAAAAATACCTCACAGTACATAGGAATAAATCTTTTGCTGGACTGGGAACAATTTTTATTTTGAAAGAAATGAAAAACCAGATAATTTCACCCCATTTTCTATACAAGGATGAAATTAGAGACTAATACCTTGGGTCATTTTCTAGCTAATGTTGCTAAGAGAGATAAACTATTTTCTCCAAGTACAGGAAACTCTGAGGTTCATACAACTTCAAGATCTTAAAAAAATGACTTTGGTACTCTAAAGCATCTGTAATGTCTTAAAAGACACTGAAATTGTATCATTTTAATTGTATGGTATATGTGTATCAAATACAAATTATACATTTGTCTACACAGTAAAGAAAGAGGGAGCAGAATCCTAGAGACCTTTAGGAGGAAAGGGGATGGATCTTGTAAAGAAATGTAAAGGGAAAACAGATAAGGTACATTGAAAGTGAATCAGTTTGAGGAAACAGAGTTATACAGCAGTTTATTTTGAACATACTAGGCAGATGAACCAACCTGAGCAAAAGCTACAAAATGCCGTAATAGATAGATTTTTCTAGAAGAAAAAAAAAAAAGCTATTGTGCCTAGATCATAATAAAGAAAGTAAAGGGAAAGAGTGGAGAAATAAGACATATGAGGTCATCTAGGTCATAAACAAGTTCTGTATTTGAGAGAGAAGGAAAAGCTATTAGAATAGCTTGTGAAGGAAAGAAATATATATAATATTTGTCTGAAGTTTAAAAAAATTGGTGGTGCTGGGGGTGGAACTCAGGGCCTAATCTCAACAAGGCAAATGATTCACCACTAAGCTACAATCCTTCTCATACTAATATTTAAAGATGAATGTGCCTGCTTCTACATGGAAATTTGTTTAAAATCTGAGCAAATAAAGTCAACCAAAAAGATATTAAAAAAGATAAGATAGTCTAAGAACTTGAGAATTATTTTAAGAATGCAAGATCGATTAACAAATAAAAATCAATATTAGTCTCCAAATTGAGAAAAACTATAATATTGGTACATACATTGGCAGCTAAGAAAAGTCATTTGGGAATAAATAAAACAAAAAGAAAAGTTATTTGGCTAGTTCAGTTCCCCTTTATGATATAACAGTACATTTTGCAAACTGTGATTAGTATTCACTATATTTTTGAAACCTTAAAACTTCATGATAAAATATTTTAAGTTTTCTCTCTGAAATTACTAACAATAGCAGGTTTAGGGTAACACAATTTTTAATACACAATGGAATATTATGCAGCTATCAGGAGAGACGAAGTCATGAAATTCTCCTATACATGGATGTACATGGAATCTATTAAACTGAGTGAATAAGTCAGAGAGAGATACACATAGAATAATCTCACTCATCTATGGGTTTTAAGAAAAATTAAGGGCATAATAATGCCCAGAGACAATAGAGATGAGGGCTAGAAGGACCAGCTCACAATATGAAATTTACCACGAAGAATGGTGAGTGCATTTAGGGAAATAATGACACTAACAACTATCATGACAATCTTGGTGACTGAGAGAAGTAGAATGCCTCTCTCGAATACAGGCAGGGGTTGAAAAGTAGGGATGAGGCACTGGTGGTAGGAATGTTGCACTGGTGAAGGAGGGTGTTCTGTTTATGACTGAAATCCAACTACAATCATGCTTCTAATCATGGTACTTAAATAAAGATTTTATTTTGAAAAATTGAAGCAGAAGTTCTAGTCAGTGCAATGCAACAAAAGAAACTAAATTCATAATTTTGTAAAAGGAAGGAAGCAAGACATTAATTCTAGGCAGCATGATTGCATATACTAAAAATAAAACAGACACAAGAAACTAACACAATTAAAAATTGAATTCATTCAGAAATCTGTACAATAACTCAGTATACAGTGCCAATTGCATACATATGTCTGTAATTTAACAACAGACAAATTGAAAACAAAACTTTAATGATAATAAATGATAGCATTTACAGTGGCATTTAAAAGCTGTCAAATTTTATTGGGGCCAGAGCAATAGCTCAGCAGTAGGGCTTTTGCTTTGCATGTGGCTGACCCAGGACAGACCTGGAATCGATCCCTGGTGTCCCATATGGTCTCCAAGCCAGGAGTGATTTCTGAGCACATAGCCAGGAGTAACCTCTGACCATCATCAGCTGTGGCCCAAAAAAGATTAAAGATTTTTAAAAAGCTGTCAAATACCGGTATTCAGAAATAATTTTAGTGAACTGTGAATAATACATATACATTGTAGACAACAAGAGTTTTGAGATAAATCACATTAGACTTAAATAAATAAAAGTGTTTATTGTTCTCATGCATCAGAAGCATCATTCATGAACTATCTTTGAGTTCAGTGTTATCCCAGTGAAGGTCTCAGAGGGTGCACAAGCATGCAAACACTTATTCACACACATTAGGCTGATATCTGCAAAGTTTTTAAATGCAAAGAAACAAAATTAATTATATAAACATTAATTTGGGGGGGAATTACTACAAGATTTGACTATTTACTTCAAAATTATGAGAATAAAGACTGTGGTACGAAAGGCAGAATCATGGAACTGAATAATAAACTCAGTCATGCTTAGCACGTGATTTGCCACAGAGGTGACACTTTGGTAGGAGAGAAAGAATGATTTTCCCATTAATTCTACACCTGAATCCTAACCTCTGACATTCTGAAAAGGACAGTGAAGGGCATTGAAGTAGAAGCTGGAGGATTAATTTAGCTTAATGAGTAAGGACTGAAGATGCTATCCAAAAACTCTGTGAACATTCCCACACTTCCTTTTCTCAAAAAAGCTATAAAGTCTTATAACATGAGGACTCAAAATAATGCAGGTTCATGCATGCCTTGTACTGCCCTGGTGTAGGCAGGAACTTAGTAGATCCTTCAACAGTTCATTGGGTTTTGTCAGCTTTTGCATCTGGGAATCAGGCATGAGTCTCCTCAAAAGATGGTCAATTTTTGCAACCTGCTTTTTTTGTTTTGGGGCTACACCTGGTGACGCTCAGGGGTAACTCCTGGCTATGCACTCAGAAATTGCTCCTGGATTGGGGGACCATTTTGGATCCTGGGGAGCTAACTGCAGTCCATCCTAGACTAGCGTGGGCAAGGCAGATGCCTTACTGTTTGTGCCAGCACTCTGGTCCCAGCAACCTGCTTTTTTACTGTAGCTTGTTTCCATGGAAAGTCATCCCGTGGATGGAATCATGACTTGCTTTTGTGGAAGATAAGTGGTACATTCCTGATAAATTTTAAAGCATCTTCTAGAACTCAGAATAGAATTGGCATTAGGACTTATACCCTTGGGACCATCAGCAAAGGAAGAAGGATGAAAATATCAGATTTTTTTCACCAAAGAAACAGAGATTGGAAGAGATGACTCAAGGCTGAAGATCATGGGCCCGGAGGGATAGCACAGCGTGTTTGCCTTGCAAGCAGCCCATCCAAGACCAAAGGTGGTTGGTTTGAATCCCGGTGTCCCATATGGTCCCCCATGCCTGCCAGGAGCTATTTCTGAGCAGACAGCCAGGAGTAACCCCTGAGCACTGCCTGGTGTGGCCAAAAACCAAAAAAAAAAAAAAAAAAGGCTGAAGATCATGGGCAACATGCACACACACATGAAAAAGAACCTGAAGAAAATAAGGTGGTAAAGGAGAATAAAGAAGAATCTTTCAAGAAAACAAGGGATCCAGGAAGGGAAACATTTCCAGAAGTGCAGATACAAAAGAGGAGACCCTGGCATTTGCTCCCCACCATATCCAAGAATCTATGTGGAAGACAAACTTAAAATTCTCTCCAGTCTTCTTAAGAGAGAGTCAGAAAAATAAAAGTTCTTGCAGCAAGTGACAACTTCACAGCTGGCAAGGGTTTGAAGGGTTTTGAAATGTATTGACAAACTGGTGGAAGTAGAACTATTATTTCACCTCTCCCAATCCTGTAACTGAAAATGTGCTGGCATTTAGTGGTGGGAGGATTTAAATAAGATGATTCAAAGGCACAGAGCCCAGAGCTGCCAGGTAGTGCCTTAGGATTGCTTTTCAAATATTTCCTCCCAAAATCACTTCCTGGCAGGGACTACTTTTTATCCCTCACATTCCCTGCTGCGTCCTGATGTGCTTACCACACTGCCTGACCTAGCCAGCCTCTGGGTCCCTATTTATTTAGTCAGTCGTGGAATCTTGGTAATGTAGCTGATTTACCACAGTTTCAATTTCGCCAGTTTTCTTCCAGCTGCAGTTTGTGTCCTCTTGTGAACTGAAGTCAAAGAGGACAGGTGATAAGAGTGAAAAGAGTAGTAACCAAATGGCTCGTCTTCTCAGTGACCAAGACCTGCAGTGCCCTGGGGAAATTTGGGGACATTTGGGTCTGATGTCTTCAGTTCCTTTCCCTACATCATGCTGCTATTCCTCCGTGTATCTGGTCATCATCACAAAGGCCACAATCTCTCGATTTCTTGCCAGCCAGCACAAAGCAAGCTGAATAGGAGACTTCAGACTAGCATGTGGTACAAAGTCTGCACTCCTTGAGCATTTCTCTCAGTTAAGCAAGATTCAGTCCTTTAAAACCATGCAGTTTCCTCCTGCTCTCTCCGAATGTGTTGAGGCTATTTGAACCCTGTCATCATCGCTGCTCCCCAGTTTGCCAAGAAAACCAATAAGTTGTTTTAGTGCCAGATGGCTGATGGGACTGAAAATACGCGCGCGCACGTGTGTGTGTGTGTGTGTGTGTGTGTGTGTGTGTGTGTGTGTGTGTGTGTGTGTGTGTGTGTGTTGTTTTTGCTTTGCAGTGCTGAGGATGGAACCCAGAGGCTCACACATTCCAGGCATGCTCTGTACCACTCAACCACATCCAATTCTTCTTTTCATTTTTCGAGGTGAGCCAAGAAAATCAAAAAGGGGTTACCTTACCTAATCTCAACTCTTGACCTCAGGAATCTGTTGAGGATCCTATTGCCACAAAAGCAAAGGCTGTTTTTGCTAAGCTTGGTAAATGTTAGCTGCCCATGCCACATGTGGAAATTAAAAGGAGTGTAAACGATGATGAAGAAGAGCTTCTTTTTCCTGGAGACTAAAAACCCCCAAACAAGTGGGGGGGGAGCAGAGCGCCTCTGGCCCTTTGATGGCAGAATCAGAGTTAAACAACTCTTTGATCTAGTCTCTGCCTCTTACTGAGCATGTGTGGATCGTAATAGAAACACATGCCACATGCTTTTGATGGGGCTGCCTTTTCTGCACCCTCAAAGGCATTTTGTTCCAGCTCCCAAGAGCTCAAGACTTGCCGCTGTGCAAGTCTGGAAAAGTTTGGGAAATAGGGAGTGGTATTTGCGCCATAGCAAAATCAAATAAACTAGAGCTGTCTGGATGCAAGTGGTTCTAGAAATGGAGAAGAATGGGGGAGAAGAGATATGGGAAGGACTGAAAGTAGAGGGGGGGAGAAAGAGAGAAAGAAATGACACACAGAGAGAAATGCTGAAGACAAGAACTATTTTTGTGACATTGAAGAATACCAGGCCAGGTGCAGGGTCTGAGTGCTTCTAGGGGCTGCTTAGTAGACTTCAGGTACAGACTCAAATCCAGGGCTTTGAGCCAAGTCCTCAAATTGGAGTTTCCTTACTTGTAATCATCACAAACTCTGAGTGGGATTCTCCCCAGTTCCTCCTGTAGTTGTTGCTAGAAGCAGAAATGGGGCAAATCTCCCTAGAGAACTGTTGGGGCCACAGCTGAATAGCAAACTGCAATAAAGGCTGCTAGGCACTCACCGACAAAGAAAGAAGGGACATAGCTGTGTTTGGAGAGTGGGGACCAGAACTAAGGATTGTGTGTTTTGAGTGTGAATATATATGAATGAGTATATGTGTGAGCGTGTGTATGCATGTGGATGAGTGTATGTGTGTTTGTATGTGAGTATATGAGCATGCATTTGTGTGAGTGCATCTGTGTGCGTGTGTGTGTGCGCGCGCACAAGTACACAATTGTCAGCCCTCTGCTGGACAACCTTCTACATGATCCATGACAGAGGAAAGAAATGTATCTTCCTTCCCCGCCCACATTTTATTTTATTTTATTTTTGGTTTGGGGCCACACCAGGTGGTACTCAGTGCTTACTCCTGGCTCTGAGCTAAAGAAAGGCTCACTCCCTTGCAGGTTCTGCCCTCCCCTCTTTACTCTCCTCTCCTCCCCTCCACTTTTCTGCCCCCCAAGCTTCTGGGCTTTCTCAAACCCACCTCTCTGTAGATCTGGTTTTCATTTGCAGCCCCCTCCCTAGCCCTGTACCTAACATCTTCTCCCAGATAATTTGACTTGATTACTTTCTGAAAGAGCAGCGGAGGCAAGCAGCCTGCACCATTTCCTTGTCACTCTTAGCATCGCCTTCATTTGCCTCCAGCTGCACCTCCCCCCTCTGGAATAATTTGGGTATCAACTCCCTCCCCAGACCCCAACAGGAGGGAGAGGGACACCCTTCTACTGAGCTGCCCCCAGTAAGAGAAGAAGGTGTTCCGGAGAGTGGATCACAGATTTGTCAGAGAATGGCTGAAGCAGCCAAGTATTCACCACCCTGCATGATTGGGGCCTTAACTTTATTTTGATTTACAAGACTAAAACTCAGATAGTCAAAAAGCCAGTGGACAATTTTGTGACTATAAAAGCTGATATTTGTCATTTTTTTCTAACACCTGATATATAGAGGTTATATTGAGTTATATTTCCTTGCACTTATTACTGTATAGAGTGGTATACTTTATTCTAATAGGGCTAAATTGTGAAAGTTACTACATTGCCCCTTCCCCCAGATTTGTTCCCTAAAATCAGTCACGATTTATACTTTCTTTACAGTAAAACATTCCACAGTCAGATACCTTTAAAATAAAGGGTCTGTGCCATTTCTCTGTCCTTTTATTTCTGATCTACCTATCTTTTCTTTTCTTTTCTTTTCTTTTTCTTTTTTGGCCAGGCACACCCAAACCTTTTTATCGCTTGCAACTTTTTTGTAAGTTTCAGTCTTCAATAAAATCTTCATTTTTAATCACTAGTTTGTCTGCTCTCCAAACTCGAGATTAAATGCTCAAGATATAGAGTTTGGGCCCATAAAATTTATTTATGTTTTTGTTTGTTTGGTTTTTTTTTTTTGGTCCACACCCAGAAATGCCCAGGGGTTTTGCCTAGCACTGTACTCAGAAATTACTCCTGGCCAGCTTGGGGTGCTGGCGATCCAACGTAGGTCAACTGTTAACAAAGCAAATGCCCTACTCACTGTGTTATTGCTCCAGCCCCTATGGTTTTATTATTGTTCTGTAACAGTGCCTTGGCCCTTCACACCAAGGTCATCAGACAGGTACCGTATTTTCTGATGTATAAAACAATTTTTGAAACAAAAAAAAAAAAGTCAACCGAAAATCAGAGGTCGTCTTATACGCCGAGTATATCCCGAAAAATGTTTCAATATGCCGCTAAACAAAAAGTGTCTGAATATTGCCACAAAACGAATTTTCCAACTCGATCCTGCACCAATCACTGCCAGGCTGCTCAGAACGCCTCTCTAACTCAGCCAATTCAAGCAAGCAGACTTTTTATGCATGCAAATTATACAGTATTCTGTACCCGAATCTACACTGTAAAAAGCCTGCTCAGATTGGCCAGAGTCAGAGAGGACGTCTATTACAGTATAACCTTTGAATCTTTGCTTGTTTTGATTGTCTCACTGTGGAAGATACAGTTGCAGCGCAGGAACATTCTGTCTTATACAGCAAATATAGGCCTAAACCTATGTTTTAACTGTAAAATTAGGAGGTTGTCTTATACGCCCGGCCGTCTTATACTCCGGAAAATACGGTTTGGCTAAAGCCTTTTGTCTAACAGCTCACAACTTCTGCCTGGCACTTGTTACAAATGTCCAGGTATATGCTCATTCTGTAATATTTTGGACATAGAAACATAGTTTTCCAATGGCTGTTTCTAGTGTTCAAAATGATTACTGAAATGGACGTATAGTATAGTATAGTATAGTATAGTATAGTATAGTATAGTATAGTATAGTATAGTATAGTATTTAAGGTACTTTCTTTCTTATGTGGCCAACACTGGTTCAAACCACAGGACCCCATATGGTTCCTCAAACAGCATTAGAAGTGATTCCTGAGCTCATCTGTGTGTAAGGTACACCCCCAATAAAATAAATTAAAATGTTCATCAATCAGCAGTTGTATATATTTCTCCTTCTTGCAAAGCTATCAGGAATAGATTTCAACTATTGTCTACTGCCTAATTAGGAAGTGGTTCAAATCAAGAGTCACAATATTTGACAACTTAATAGTTATTATTTGATCATGGCTTCTCATTTTAAAAAGACTTTGCTCCTTGTGATTTTAAATGTATGCACACATATGAGAGAAAATAGAGGAGTGTGGGCATTGTAGTGTGAGATTCTGCGTTAGAAATATTTGGATTTGAGAGCCAGTGAATGTCTCGTGGTGCCCTTAGGAAAAAGATTTTTTGATTCCTGGTTTTTCAATTTCTTCACCAATAAAATCCTCAAAACAGCAATATTGATCTTATAGAGCTCCTGGGTGGACTGTTGGGCATAAGAAACGTAAAACAAAACCTTGTTCATAATAAATATTTTATGTCTGCTATTCACTGCAGCACAAATATAGTTAAATTTATAATCAGGTGGCAAATATAACTACATATGGGGGAAAACCCTGTACCCTAAAAAGTGCCAGTGAGACCACGATATTCAAGGATCTCAAATCTCCGTCTTCTTAAAGCGTGTACTTAAGTGATTAGTGAGTGTATATCTGATATGAGTAGGTGAGGGCATGTGCTGAGCTTTGTGTATGGGAGTGGTTTCTTGGACTCAACTGGTTCTTTTACATATTGCCTCATTTTGACAGCTGAAAAGAACCAGTGTGGCTAGCCATGACAGGGGGAAGAAATTCAGGGTGGAGAAATAGCCAGACCCTGTCTCAGTTTGTTGGTTCAGGGTTTGAAAATTAAGAATAGGAATGTGGCTTTCCTTTTTTCCTCTGGCCAATGGAAAGGCCAAAGCTCAGGACTGTTGGAAGTGACAACCAAATTAATCAGGCTCTGTACTTCCAACTAGGTTTCAGCTGGCCCTTGATTGTGAAATTTTTTTAAATGACCCTTTTGTCTTCAGTAGCGCCAAAGGGAAATTCTTGTGGGATCACTTGCTTCTTGGCACCTGGTATCTGACCAGCAAAAATGTGGGACAAAACATTCTTTGGAAAAAGAGGCCAAGCTGTGCATTCATTTTCTCAGAAAGAAAATATGAAAGAGATCATTTTAAAGAAACAGTGAGTCTGTCAAAGTCCTCCCTATACCTCTGGCTATATGGTTCTAGAAACAACGAATTTCAAGTAATTGATGCCTGATTTTGTGATGGTGGCAGAGAAGGAAATACTAATACTCTTTGACTTAGAGGGGAACAGTAGTGCGGGGTCCTAGAATTCTAGAATAACTTTCCTTTTCCCTCCCAGCATATTTTTAAATCATATGACCAAATGGAGAACAAAAGGAATTGGTCATGTGGTGTGAAGGACACACCAGTGCTTTCTTCTGGAAACCCAGGCCTCTTTTATCTGGGGAGATTTAAACACAACTGTTGTCTACTTGTGTTTAAATCAACATAGATTTGTATCCTGCTCAACACTAAGCTCCCTTGGGACTTCCAAACACTGCATCTCAGTTTTTCTTGATGGCATTATTGTGGAATCAGTGGGTATCAGCAGTACTGTCTTTCTGTTCCTGAAGGAAATGAGATTCAGAACTTGGTCCAGACTCTCACATTGTCAAGAGTCCCTCAAAGAACTTTGGTCTCCAGGTCTCTGGTACTAAGATAGGATGGGATTTTGAAATTTTTTCAAGTAATTCATAATAGGAAACAGATATATTAAATAACTTTCCTGAAGGGATATAGAAATCTCAGATTAAATAGCTCTTCCATGGGTTAAGAGTGACATAATCTAGACCTTTGACTAACATTTAAAATAGATATCAACATGGATAACCTGTCTTTTATTTTTAATATAATTACTTTATTTAAGCATTATGGTTACAAAATTTTTCATATAATGTACACCAACCTTCACCAGTATACATTTCCTACCACCAATGTCTCAGTTTTCCTCCCACCCACCCTTCCCAGACTGCCTCTGGGGCAGGCATTTTACTTCTTATCTCTCCCACCCTCCTTTCTCATTCTCTCTCTCTCTCTCTCTCTCTCTCTATATATATATATATATATACACATATATATGTATATGTATATACATATATATGTATATGTACATATATATATGTCTCCCTCTGACTCCTTTTCCCTGACACTGTTTCTGGAATACAAAAAGGAACAAATCACACTCGCCTTCCAGTAACTTGCTCAATGCTTACATTTTGTCAGTATGTACTTAATAATATTTTGCATTTTATATTTTATAAGCATAATTTAATAGGCATTTGAAATTAATTTCATTTGAGATATGATGTAAACTCACACTTAGTATAGTATAGACTAGGAATAGAGACTTTGAGAGAATGACAGCCTTCCCTCATCACATTGCTAAGGAATTAAGATTGAGCATGAGGCCAGTCTTGACCTGGGCTCAAGGCACAAGGATTCATAAGAAGCAAAACCCAGATCTGTTCTCCTCTTCAATTGTATCTTTTCTTTTGCTTCAAATTCATCTACTGAAAACAAATCATTTATAAATGTATACATGTAACTCCTAGAGGGCTAGAGAGATAGCTAAATGGTCATGGTATTATGTTTTACATGTCTGAGGCCCCTAGTTTTATTCTCAGCACTACGTGGTATGCTTTACACCACCTGGTACAGCCCCAGAAAGCCTCAAGAACGACCAAGTAACCCTGCTAGTCTCTGGCACCACTAGGCCAGGCAGCCCTGCATCACCAGGCCTGAGCGTCAAACCGTCTTGCTCAGTGAGCCCAGTGTTGCCAGAGTGGTCCTCTGAGTACCAGCACTACTTGGAAGGCCCTTCTCCTTTTAGGCTAGGTCATTCATAGCCTAAACCTTCTCAGGACAGAAAATATAGGCCCCATTTTCTCATTCATAGATGTTCATCAATAAGAGTAAGCGCACTCTTGAAAGCACATTGATATATGACAGCTTTAATCTGACATCATTAGCTTCATTCATTTAATTTCTTTGCACCATTTGCTTTATTTTATGGCCACACAATTGTGTGGCAATTGCAGAGAGAAGAATGGAGAGGACAGGAGAAGAGGAGAAGAAAGGAGATGAGAGGGGGTGTGAGGAGAAAAGAAGCAAAGGGAGAGGAGAGAGGAGGAGAGAAGCGGAGAGAAGAGGGGAGGGGAAAGGAGAGAAGAGTGAAGGGAGAGGAGGTGGTAAAGGAGAGGAGGAGAGAAGAGCGGGGAGAGGAAAGGAGAAGAGAACAGAAGAGGGGAGAAGAGAGGACAAGAGAAAAGAGGAAAGGGGAGGGGAGAAGGGAGGGGAGGAAAGAAGAGGAAGAGAGGGGAGGGGAAGGATGGGAGGAGAGGAGTATGGAGAAGAGGAAAGGGGAGGAGAGATAAAAGAGGGGAGGATAAGAGAGGGGAGAGGAGGGATGGGAGGAGAGAAGATGGAAGAGATGGGAGAGGAGAGATGAGGGGAGTGATGGGAGGAGGGCAGAATAGAAGGGAGAAGAAGAGACGAGAGTAGAGAAGAGGAGATGAGAGGAGAGAAGAGGGGAGGAGAGGGAGAGGAAGGGTAGGAGAAGGAGAGGAGAAGAGAAGGAGGAGAGGGGAGGAGAAGGAGGGAAGGGGAGAGGAAGGGAAGAGAGGGGGAGAAAAGAGGAGAGGAAAGTGAAGGGGAGGAGAGGGGAGAACAGGGGAGAGAGGAGGGGAATGAAGGAAAGGAGAAAAGAGGGGAGGGGAGGAGATAGGAAGGAGGGAAGGAGAGGGGAGGGAAGTAGAGGGGATAAGATGGAAGAGAGGAGAGAGGAGGAGAGGGAGAAGAGAAGAGGGGAAGAGATGGAAGAAGGAAGGAGGGGAAAATCAGGATTCAATGCTATAAATTCTTCTCTAAAAATCTCTATCATAAACTACATTTTTGTGGAAGTACAGATTGTTATATATTAAAATATTCAGAAAATGGTGGCATTCCCTTTTTACTGTAGTTAATTCTACTATGACTGGATAATAAACTTTTTATGTATTAAATTCTAAAAATATATTTAAGAGCATAGAGAAAGAGTGAAATGCACAAAATAAAAAAGGGTTTAATATATCTAAAACTATGTATCATGTTATACCATGCCTGTATTATAGCTTTATTAGTGTACTTTCTGAGTACATTGAATATCTTTTTGTGTTGTTATGACTAAACCTGGTAAATTCAGGAGCTATGTTGGCTCTGTGGCTCTATATTGCCTAACGTATAGTTGGTGACCAAACCAATATTTTCCATAAACTATAAGGCTGAAAGTTTCTACTGTAGGATGGCATTGTTATACCAAGCACCAGGAGTTCTCCAGAATAAAATGGCAAGATGAAGGAAGTCCACTAATATATAGGTAATGTACACATAGATGAAATGATGGACTCCAAAGAATCTCCTTTCTACAAAGTAAACCTTCAGGCAAGTTTGGGTCATGGGCAGAACTCTGGTCAAGTAGCTCAAAATCTAGAAGTGAGAAAGGCTGGAGTCAGGTTCTAAGTTGGTTTTGAGTTTTTGCTTATATTTAATGTGCTTTTGTTTTTTAATTTTTAATTTATTTTATTAAAATACTGTGATTGATAAAGTCCTATCTTCCTTGTGGAGGGATGAGGGTGCAGGTGACCACAGGTTTAAGGGGTCTGATTTTCTCATTTTTTTAAGCAAGTGTCCTACAGTAGAATAAAACCCTGGACTCCCACATAAGAAAGCAATCAGTTAAGACATTTTGCTGGCTTAATTAGGTTTAGGAAGAGGGATTCAGGAAAGTGTGTCTAGAAAAAACTGGTTCAAGCTTCCCATAGAAAAATGTCATCCTGGGCCCGGAGAGATAGCACAGCGGTGTTTGCCTTGCGAGCACCGATCCAGGACCAAAGGTGGTTGTTCGAATACCCGGTGTCCCATATGGTCCCCTGTGCCTGCCATGAGCTATTTCTGAGCAGACAGCCAGGAGTAACCCCAGGAGCACTGCAGGGTGTGGCCCAAAAACCAAAAAGAAAGAAGAAAGAATGATAAGAAAGAGAAAGAAGAGAAAGAAAGAAAGAAAGAAAGAAAGAAAGAAAGAAAGAGAAAGAAAGAAAGAAAGAAATAAAGAAAGAAAGAAAGAAAGAAAGAAAGAAAGAAAGAATAGAAAGAAAGAAAGAAAGAAAGAGAAGAAAGAAAGAAAGAAAGGAAAGAAAGAAAGAAAGAAAGAAAGGAAAGAAAGAAAGAAAGAAAGAATGAAAGAAAGAAAGAAAGAAAGAAGAAAGAAAGAAAGAAAGAAAGAAAGAATGAAAGAAAGAAAGAAAGAAAGAAAGAAGAAGAAAGAAAGAAAGAAAGAAAGAAAGAAAGAAAAGAAAGAAAGAAAGAAAGAAAGAAAAGAAAGAAAGAAAGAAAGAGAAGAAAGAAAAGAAAGAAAGAAAGAAAGGAAAAGAAAGAAAGAAAGAAAGAAAAGGAAAGAAAGAAAGAAAGAAAGAAAGAAAGAAAGAAAGAAAGAAAGAAAGAAGAAAGAAAGAAAAGAAAAAAAAGGAAAAAAAAGAAAATGTCATCCTGTGGTGAATCCTGGGGCAGTATCTAGTAGGAAAGTAGCTTTGTCCCCTTCTGAAACCCACCTGGCATTACAACAGCCAGGCCTTCCTGTACCTCATATCTCCTTTAGCCTCCACTATCACAGAAACAGTGTCTGTCTGTTGGCTGGGGCTTGGCTTAGGGTCCAGGGCCCAGTGCTCCTCATTCCCTTGTCCCCCAAGCCAGAATTCTTATGCTACCTCTCCTCTCCTTGGCCAAAGACAGTAAAGCATCTTATAGTGAGAGGTTGCTCATGGGAAGTGGAGGGGGGACCAAAGTAATAAAGCTTCTCATCAGAGGTCCAGGAATACTCCTGTAGATTTATCTCTGAGCCTCCAGGATCTGTCCAAACAACACAATGGCTCAAGACTCACAGAGGTGCCTGCTTCTGAGACAAAGGTCTCTAGACAATCTCTGGGGTCCCCAAAACAGCCTCTCAGAGGTGACCCATCTTCTATGCACTCAGAGTATATGGCCAAGTTTAGAGGCACACGTGGCCTGCCTCCCTCCCCATGTGCCTATAAAGGACAGCAACAATGCCCAGGTCTCTTGAACGGAGACTTGATGGCCAGGAGAGGAGGGTCTTCGCAGAGAGCTCAGGAAAGGCAGCGTCTTGCTGCTCATTGTGACGTCTCCTCCTGCTGACTGCCTTCAAATGCTGAAAAGAAAAGGGATAAAGTGAGGTGGGGCCTCTGGGCAACTCAGAGAAGACTCATGTGACATTAGTGAATACAGGGCAGGGTTTTTCCTTGATTCATTTACTAAGATGCTAAAACATTTTAATCTCCTCAGTTAGACCCACACTCAAGGTAACTCATCCATGTGCTTCCTTATGAGGACACTGGTATCCTCTGTCCAGGGACTCTCAGAAGCTCATCACATTGTCCTGCTGAATCTGACATGGAGTCTCCTGTATGTGTGAACCTTTCCCCCCATATTGGTCTATGACCAAAAGTTTAATGTGAGACTCTAAGAAACAGCCAGTTTTTCTAGTAGCTCTATGTAAGGGACTTTACCTTGAATACAGACACAGCATCTAAATATTGTCTAAGTTTGTTTGAGGTAAGGTCTATTTCCTGAACCCTCATCCATTCCCCTCAGGTCTGTGAGAGGAGTGATGTTTCTCCTGGCTTCAAACAACCCAATCTCCATGTTCTTCTACACTGTCTCATTCTTAGACACTGCCACTAAATTTCCCCAAAACTGACCATGTGTCCTTACCTCTTGCCTTGTCAGGATGTTATATAAGTTGTAGGTGGTAACCAGGATCTAGAGATAAAAAGATACAGGAAATGAGGATGGGACTTCAGGAAGTACAATCTAGAGAAACTCTCATTCTTTTCTGTTTCTGATAACCAGTCATCTTGCCTATGGTAATTGAACCCAAAGCATGAAGGTCCTGTATATATAGACTCAGTGACATCATCACTGTCTACTGAAGTCACAAAGGGTCACAGCTTGGGGGCTAGGGCACCATGGTTATGGAACCCATAGGTCCTGTCCCCACCCAGAGGCATAGGTAGTCTCTCAGCCTGCCTGGACCTCCAAGGTAACTCTATCTTATCTGTCATCCTTTTTCCCGCTCTTTCATCTTGCTCTTCGTTCACATGCCTTGTTTTCTCAGGATCCAGGGATCACTTAAACACTTTGTACTCTGAGGCCTGACTGGTGTCTCCCCTTTGCTGTCTTGTCTTGAACTCCTGGAAGAGTTCCTGCATTCAGCAGAATTTACTCTCTGGATCCTTTATAACAAAGTAATTTATAAATTGATATTTAAACATATAGTATTTCAGCACCAATCCCAACACCGGTGTCAACTTGCCTCCAGCAGTGCTTCCAGAGTCTATCCCATGCCTTCCCCTCTGAGATTTGCCATCTTTACAGGCACCTTTTTAATTTGGTTTTTAAGTGTCTTGATTTTTAAGTGTCATTGATGCCATGGTTTGGATATTTAGTTCTGTCTTTCTTAAACTTTTTAGTTTGATGTAATCCTATTTATTCAGGTTTGATGCTATAGCCCTTGCCAATTTCATTCTATCATTGAAGACTTCTTTGAGGTCTAAGTTTGGAGTTTTCTGCCTGTTTTCCTCAATGAACTTTATGGATTTGGGTCTAATATCAAGGTCTTTAATCCACTTTAAATTTACTTTTGTGTAAGGTGTGAGATATGGATCAATCTTTAATTACTTATATTTGGTTATCCAATTTGTTTCAATTTGGATTTGTCTATTTATTGAAGAGATTGTCAATTCGATTTCAAGTTCTTGTCTCCTTTGTTAAAGATTAATTGACGTGGATGTTTGTCACAGGATATTCTATTCTGACCCATTGATCTGAATGTCTGTCTTTGTTTCAATATGATGCTATTTTTTATCACTATAGCTTTGTAGTAGAACTTCAAGTTAGGTTATAAGATACCTCCTAGTTTCTTGCTTGTCCCCTCATTTCTTACCTCCCCCCACCCCTTGCTTGTCTTCAAGATAAGCATTGTTTTTCTCTCTCATCATTGTCATGGTAGCTGTTAGTATATTTATTTCTCTATCTGTACTTACCAGTCCTTGTGATAAACTTGTTATCAACTTTATTGTCTCTGCTATCAATTTTATTGTCTTTGGGTGTTATTATACTGTCTTTTATTTTTCTTAAATCTCACATATGAGTGAGATTATTCTGTGCCTATATTCCTCCCTCTGACTTATTTCACTCAACATAATAGTATATAAATCTATCCATCTATAAGCAAATTTTGTGATTATATTTCTTCTAACAGTATTCCATTTATAGATGTACCACAGTATCTTTAGCCACTCATCTGTTGTTGGACATCTGGGTTGTTTGCAGATTTTGGTTATTGTAAATAGTGCACTATGAATATAGGAGTGCAGAGAGCATTATTGTTTTGTATATTCCTAGGATATATCCCTAGGAGTAGTATTGCTGAATCATATTGGAGTTCAATGTCCATTTTTTAAGGGATATTCATATTGTTTTCCAAAAAAGATGGACTAGATGGCATTCCCACCAGCAGTGAATGGGAGTTTCTTTCTTCCTACATCCATGCACACAGTGGTTGTTCTTATTATTTGTGATATGTACTTTCCATAACGGCTGGACTAGATGGCATTCCCACAAGCAGTGAATGAGAGTTCCTTTCTCTTCACATCCCCTCCAGCACCTATTGTTCTTGTTCTTTGTGATGTGTGCCAGTATCTGTGGTGTAAGATGGTACCTCATTGTTGTTTTGATTTGCATCTCCCTGATGATTAGTGATGTGGAACATTTTTTCATGTGTATTTTGGCCAATTGTATTTCTTCTTTGACAAAGTGTCTGTTCATTTCTTCTCCCCATTTTTTGATGGGATTAGAAGTTTTTTTCTTGTAAGGTTCTGTCAATGTCTTGTATATTTTGGATATTAGCCCCTTATCTAATAGGTATTGGGTGAATACTTTCTCTTATTCAGTGGGTGGCTTTTGTATCCTAGGTATTATTTTCTTTGAGGTGCAGAAGCTTGTCAGCTTAATATATTTTCATTTGTTTATCTCTGCTTCCACTTGTTGGAGAGTGCCATTTCCTCCTTAAAGATGCCTTTAGTCGCAATGTCATGAATAGTATTTCCTACTTGTTGTTCTATATAACTTATGATTACAGGTCTGATATCAAGGTCTTTAATCTATTTGGATTTTACCTTCGTACATGGTGTTAGCTGGGGGGGTCTGAGTTAGCTTTTTTCAAGTGGCTAACCAGTTGTGCCAACACCACTTGAAGAGACTTTCTATGCTCCATTTAGGATTTCTTGCCTCTTTATCAAAATTTAAGTCATTGTATGGGGAAAATTCTCTGAATACTCAAGCCTATTCCACTGATCTGAGGATCATTTTTTATTCCAATAATATGGTCTTTTGATAACTATTGGTTTCTAATAAGTTTAAAATTTGGGACAGTAATGCATCCTATATTGTTTTTCCCAAGGATTGCTTTAGCTATTTGTGGGTGTTTATTGTACTAAAGGAATTTCAGAAGTGTTTGATCCACTTATTTGAGGAATGTCATGGGTATCTTAGAGGGATTGCATTAAGTCTGTATAATGATTTGGGGAGTATTGTTATTTTAATGATGTTAATCTTGCCAATCCATAACCAGGGTATGAATTTTCATTTCTGCGTGTCCTCTCTTATTTCTTGAAGCAGATTTTTTACAATTTTCTATGTATAGGATCTTCACATCTTTAGTCAAATTGACTCTAAGAAATATGAGTTTGTGTGACACTAATGGAAATGGGTTGTTTTTGATTTTTTAAATAATGTTTTATTTAAACACCTTGATTACAAACATGACTGTGGTTGGGTTTCAGTCATGTAAAGAACACCCCCCATCACCAGTGCAACATTCCCATCACCAATGTCCCAAATATCCCTCCTCCCTGTCCATTTCTTCTCTATCATTATTGGTGTATAAAAAGGTCATCTGAATAGGAGTGGTGAGAGAGGACAGCCTTGCCTTGTGCCAGAATTAAGAGGGAGGGCTTTTAGTTTTTCTCCATTGAGGATAATATTTGCCACTGACTTGTAGTAGATGGGTAGATGGCCTTAACTATATTGAGAAAGGTTCATTTCATTCCCATCTTGCTGAGAGTTTTGATCAAGAATGGGTGTTGGACCTTATCAAATGCTTTCTCTGCATCTATTGATATGATCATGTGATTTTTATTTTTCTTGTTGATGTTGTGTATTATGTTGATAGATTTACGGATGTTAAACCATCCTTGCATTCCTGGAATAAAACCTACTTGATCATAATGAATGATCTTCTTGATGAGGCATTGAATCCTATTTGCCAGGATTTTGTTGAGGATCTTTGCATCTGCGTTCATCAAGGATATTTGTCTGTAATTTTCTTTTTTGGTAGCATCTCTGTCTAGTTTAGGTATCAAGATGATGTTGGCTTCATAGAAGTTATTTGGAAGAGCTCCGTTTTTTTCAATTTCATGAAAGAGTCTTGCCAGGATTGGTAGTAGTTCCTCTTGGAAGGTTGTAGCAATCAGGCAAGAAAAAGATAACAAGGAAATCCAGATAGGGAAGGAAGAAGTCAGGCTCTCACTCTTTGCAGATGACATGATACTCTACTTAGAAAACCCTAAAGACTCTACCAAAAAACTTCTAGAAAGAATAGATTCATATAGCAATGTGGCAGATTACAAAATTAACACACAAAAATCAATGGCCTTTCTATACACAAATAATAATAGGGAAGAAATGGACATTAAGAAAACAACCCCATTGACATTAGTGCCACACAAACTCAAATATCTTGGAGTGAACTTGACTAAAGATGTGAAGGACCTTACCAAAAAAAAACTATAAAACTCTGCTCCAAGAAATAAGAGAGGACACACAGAAATGAAAACACATACCCCGCTCATGGCTTGGCAGTCTTAACATAATTAAAATGGCAATACTCCCCAAAGCATTGTACAGATTTAATGTGATCTCCCTAAAGATACCCATGACATTCTTCAAAGAAGTGGATCAGGCACTTTTGAAATTCATTTGGAACAATAAACACCATCTAATAGCCAAAGCAATTATTGGGAATAAGAATATGGGAGGCATCACTTTCCCCAACTTTAAACTGTATTACAAAGCAATAGCTATCAAAACAGCATGGTATTGGAATAAAGACAGACCCTCAGATCAGTGGAATAGACTTGAGTACTCAGAGAATGTTCCCCAGACATACAATCATCTAATCTTTGATAAAGGAGCAAGAAGTCCTAAATGGAGCAAAGAAAGCCTCTTTAACAAGTGGTGTTGGCACGACTGGCTAGCCACTTGCAAAAAAGCAAACTTAGACCCCCAGCTAACATCATGTATGAAGGTAAAATCCAAATGGATCAAAGATCTCAATATCAGACCCGAAACCATAAGGTATATAGAACAACACGTAGGTAAAACACTCCATGACATTGAGACTAAAGGCATCTTCAAGGAGGAAACTGCACTCTCCAAGCAAGTGAAAGCAGAGATTAACAGATTGGAATATATTAAGCTGAGAAGCTTTTGCACCTCGAAGGAAATAGTGCCCAGGATACAAGAGCCACCCACTGAGTGGGAGAAACTATTCACCCAATACCCATCAGATAAGGGGATAATATCCAAAATATACAGGGAACTGACAGAACTCTAGAAGAAAAAATCATCCAATCCCATCAAAAAATGGGGAGAAGAAATGGACAGACACTTTGATAAAAAAGAAATACAAATGGCCAAAAGGCACATGAAAAAATGCTCCACATCACTAATCATCAGGGAGATGCAAATCAAAATAACTATGAGGTATCACCTCACACCACAGAGATTGGCACACATCACAAAGAATGAGAGCAAGCAGTGTTGGCTGGGATCCGGTGAGAAAGGAACTCTTATTCACTGCTGGTGGGAATGCAGACTAGTTCAAACTTTCTGGAGAGTGATATGGGGATTACTCCAAAAACTGGAAATTGAGCTCTCATATGAACCAGCTATACCACTCTAGGAATATACCCTAGGAACACAAAAATACAATATAAAAACCCCTTTCTCACACCTATATTTATTGCAGCACTTTTTACCATAGCAACACTCTGGAAACAATCAAGATGCCCTTCAACAGATGAACGGCTAAAGAAATTGTAGAGCATATACACAATGGAATATTATGCAGCCTTCAGGAGAGATGAAGTCATGAAATTTTTCTATACATGGATGTACATAGAATTTATTATGCTGAGTGAAATAAGTGAGAGAGAGACATAATGGTCTCACTCATCTATGGGTTTTAAGAAAAATTAAAGACATTTCTCAACAATTTTCAGAGACATAAAGAGAGGAGGACTGGACATTACAGCCCACATCAAGGATGTCTCCACAAAGAGTGATGTGTTTAGTTAGAGAAATATCTGCATTGAGAACTATCCTAACAATGAGAATATATGAGGGAAATAGAAAGCCTGTCTAGAGTACAGGTGGGGGCGGGGAGTTTAGCTCTGGGAGTTTCTCTGTGATGATATTATTGACTGTTAATTCTTCCTGGGGATCTCCTTCCTGGGCTTCTGGGACTCCAGTGATTCTTTGTTGTTTCTCTTGAGTTTATCAAAGATTTCTATTTTCATCTGTTCACGTTCTTTGAATACTTTTTCCATTGTCTAATTGTTTGCCTTAAGGCTATTCTCCAATCTCTTTTGCTGTAAGGAGTTGTCCTGCATTTGATCTTCTGGTTCACTGATTCTGTACTCGACTGCTGTTACCCTGTTGGAGAGGCTTTCCATTGAGGTTTTCATTTCAACTACGGTGTTTTTCAGACTTGTTATTTCAGTTTGGAGTGTTTTGATTTCCATTGTTTACTGTTCAGCTCGAACTATATTTTCTATGATTTCTATGAGGATCCTCCATATTTCTATTCTAACTCCTTATAATTAATCAGATAATTTTTTTGTGTTTTGTTTTGTTTGGTTTGGTTTGGTCATCAGAGTTTTCATCTTCATTCTCTGCATGGTGTTTGCCTACTAGGTTTCCCCATTGTCATGCCTGTAGTGTGATATTTTTCTATGTGTTATGGTGAGGTTCATTAGATAGAAAGAGCTTGCTGCTGCAAAGTGAAGTGAAGCTCTTCTGGACCCCCTGTATTCTGTGGAGCTTCTTGGAGCCAGTTTTCACTGCGTCTTTCTTGGCCTTCTCAGGAGAGTTTCAGGAGACAGAAGAGAAGAGAAACAGACAAAGGAAACAGGCTTCTTCTGTCTCTCTCCCAGTTGCTATGCTAAGGGTCATCATTTTATATCATGTCATATGCTAATAGAAATTGCTTTACTTCCTCTTTTTAAATTTGGAATTCCTTTGATTTCCTTCTCTTGTCTGATTGCTATTGATAGAACTTCTAATATTATAAGAATAAGAGTGGAGAAAGAGGACATCCTTGCTAGTGCCAAAACTTAGAGGAAATGCTTTTAGTTTTTCACCATTAAAAATAATGTTGATTCTAGGGAACCTTGAGCTCATCCCAGAACAGGCCAGAGTGGGTGCAGGAGGTCCCGGACTAGAGCGAGTGGAAAGCGACCATTCAAGGGAACCTGGCATTCCCGGAACAGGCCAGAGTGAGTGCAGGAGGTCGCCGATTAGGGCAGGTGGAAAGCAGCCATTCTAGGGAACCTTGAGCTCCTGGAACAGGCCAGAATGGGTGCAGGAGGTTGCGGACTAGGTCGGGTGGAAAGAGGCCATTCTAGGGAACCTTGAGCTCCTGGAACAGGCCAGAGTGGGTGCAGGAGGTCGCCAACTAGGGCAAGGTGGAAAGCGGCCATTCTAGGGAATCTTGAGCTCCCAGAACAGAACAGAGTGCATGCAGGAAGTCACCGACTAAGGCGGGTGGAAAGCGGCCATTCTAAGGAAACTTGAACTCCCGGAACAGGCCAGTGTGGGTGCAGGAGATCGCCAACTAGGGCGGGTGAAAAGCGGCCATTCTAGGGAACTTTGAGCTCCCAGAAAGGCCAGAGTGGGTGCAGGAGGTCGCTGACTAAGGTGGGTGAAAAGCTGCCATTCAAGGGAACAGGGACAGGCCAGAGAGTAAACCTGCACTGTCTGGCTTGAAGGGAGTGGTGATTGGTCAGGCTGGACTGAGGACGAGGGAAGGTCCAAAACTCAGCGACATCACCCAACATACTCACATAGAGCCACATTCCAAGAAGAGACCCAGCCCCACACCACAGGTGACAACAGCGGGCTGAAACCTGAAGGCACTGCACTCCAATGCAAAGAAAGTTGGGTAAACCAAGGAAAACATTAACAACAGGGGAGATGGAGAGAAATTAGAACAAGTTCCTAAGTCCACCAAAATGCACAGACCCAAGAAAGGAAGACCTAAAAGCAACCAAGAGGGGGGGCCGGGCGGTGGCGCTAAAGGTAAGGTGCCTGCCTTGCCTGCGCTAACCTTGGACGGACCGCGGTTCGATCCCCCGGTGTCCCATATGGTCCCCCAAGCCAGGAGCAACTTCTGAGCACATAGCCAGGAGTAACCCCTGAGCGTTACTGGGTGTGGCCCAAAAACCAAAAAAAAAAAAAAAAGCAACCAAGAGAATAGAATTCCAAGTCACGCTAGAAGAAATGAAAGACACACTGGCCAGAGATTACAATAAATCAATAGATGAACAAATGAACCAATTTAAACAAGAACTCCTACAAAATATGAAAGACTCCATACAAACAGAATTAAATGAAATACGTAAAACCGTAGAAAGCCAGAAGAGCAGAATCGCACAGTCGAGAATCACATTGAACAACTCAAAGATAAACTGCAATCAAAAGACAACAAAGAAGCCAAAAAAGAAATAGAAGAAAAAGCACTGGATGTAAAAGTCCAGTATTTAATGAACAAAGACAAAAGAAACAATCTAAGGATTGTAGGTATAATAGAAGGGGGGGGACAAGGAAAGGGGAAGAACAATTAGTCAGGGAGATAATAGTGGAAAATTTTCACACTCTCTGGAAAGACACATCTGAGCAAATCCAAGAGGTTAAAAGAGTCCCCAACAAAATAGACCCTAACAGTCCAACTCCAAGACACAGAGTAATTCAAATGGTAAGAAACAAAGAGAAAGGCGACCTACTTAAAGCAATAAGGGAGAAAAAAAATCCTCACATACAAAAGAAGGAATATTAGAATCAAACCAGATCTCCTAATGAAATACTTCAAGCAAGAAGACAGTGGAATGACATATTTAAACAACTGAATGAAAAAAATTTTTTAACCTAGAGTCCACTATCCAGCAAAACTCTCATTCATATGGGAGGGAAGGCTAAAGTCATTCTCAAACAAAAATGAACTTGCACTATTTGAGCAAAAAAAATCGACCCTAAATAACTTACTCAGAGATGAATTATACAATCCAAACCCCCGATTGTAACAACCACTCTAAACAACACAACTGCACAACAGCCCTCTCTGTCAATAATCTCATTAAATGTTAATGGACTAAACACTCCCATTAAAAGACACATAATAGAGAACTGGATTAGAAAGCATAAACCAGATTTTTGCTGCCTACAAGAAACAACACCTACAAGTACAAGATAGGCACAGGCTTAGAATAAAAGGATGGAAATCAATTATCCAGGCCAATGGAAATTAAAAAAGCAGGGAAGGCCATTCTTATATCAGACCAAATTGCATTCAACCTCAAAAAAGTGATCAGAGACAAAGAGGATCACTAGTTACTGATCAGGGGAACACTAGACCAAGAAGTGCTAACGCTGGTTAACATCTACGCACCTAATGCAGTGCCAGCAAAATATGTATGGCAACTGCTTGCAAAACTGGAGAAACACATGAAGGGAAATGTGATAGTAGTGGGAGACCTTAATACTCCACTATCACCACTGGACAGATCCACCAGACAGAAAACTAACAAAGAAATAAGAACACTAAATGAAAAATTAGAACTAGGGCTCATAGACTTATATAGGGACCTTCACCCCCCAGAAAGCAGAGTACACATTCTTCTCAAGTCCACATGGAACCTTCTCCAGAATAGACCATGCGTTAGGATACAAATCTAACCTGCATAAAATCACAAAGGTAAGGATCATTAGAAGCACCCTGTCAGATCACTATGCAATAGAAGTCAAAAATGACTGTAAAAAGAAACAATGGAGAAAATCCAACACCTGAAGTTTAAAAAACATGCTGCTCAAAAATAGCTGGATCAAAGAGATACTCAAGGAAGAAATAAAAAAATTCCTTGAGACAAATGACAATGAAGAAACAACTTGTCAAAACTTGTGAGACACAGCAAAAGCAGTAATCAGGGGGAAACTCATAGAAATACAATCCTATGTCAAGAAAGAGGAATACAACAAAATTAGCAGCTTAAAGGACCATCTTAAGGAGCTAGAACAACAGCAACAAAGAAACCCAAACACAACCAGAAGACATGAAATAATAAAAACCAGAGCAGAAATAAACAACATAGAAACTAAGAAAACAATACAGAAAATAAATGAGACCAGGAGTTGGTTTTTTGAAAGAATAAACAAGATAGACAAACCACTGGCAAGACTGACCAAAAAAAAAAGAGGGAAAACATCCAAATAAGCAGGATCACAAATGAAAAGGGAGAGATTACAACAGAACCCCAAGAAATCCAACACATCATGAGGACATATTATGAACAACTATACTCAGTTAGGCTAAAAAACCCAGAACAAACTGACAAATTCTTGGAAAAATACCAGCTTCCAAGACTAGAAAAGGAGGACTTAGAAAGCCTAAACAAGTCAATCACGTCAGAGGAAATTGAAACAGTAATTAAGAAACTCCCCAAGAACGAAAGTCCAGGCCCAGATGGTTTTACAGGTGAATTCTATCCAACATTCCAAGAAGAATTACTTCCACTGATCCACAGGCTCTTCCAAACCATTGAAAAGACAGGAATCCTCCCCAATTCCTTTTATGAGACAAATATCACTCTGATTCCCAAAGAGGGCAAAGATACCACCAAGAAAGAAAACTACAGACCAATCTCACTAATAAACATAGACGCAAAAATACTCAACAAAATCTTAGTGAACTGAATCCAGCACTACATCAAAAAGATTATACACCATGACCAAGTGGGTTTCATCCCAGGGATGCAAGGCTGGTTCAACATATGCAAATCAATCAACATCGTACAACACATCAATAATAAAAAAGACAAAAACCACATGATCATATCAATTGATGTAGAGAAGGCATTTGACAAAATTCAACACCCATTCATGTTGAAAACACTAAGCAAAATAGGTCTGGAAGGAACCTTTCTCAAGATAGTTACAGCTATCTATGAAAAGCCCACAGCTAACATTATCCTTAATGGTGAAAAACTGAAAGCATTCCCACTAAGGTCAGGAACTAGGCAAGGATCTCCACTCTCTCCACTCTTATTCAACATAGTCTTAGAAGTCCTAGCAATAGCAATCAGACAAGAGAGGGGAATCAAAGGAATTCAAATAGGGAAAGAGGAATTAAAAATATCTCTTTTTGCAGATGACATGATGATATACATGGAAAACCCTAATGAGTCCACAGTAAACTCCTAGAAACAATAAACCAATGCAGCAAAGTGGCTGGTTACAAAGTCAATACACAAAAGACAGTAGCATTTCTCTATACAAATAACGAAGTAGAAGAGAGAGATTAAGAATGCAACTCCATTTAAAATAGTATCAAAAAAACATCAAGTACCTAGGAATCAACCTTACCAGGAAAGTGAAGAACTTATACCTGGCAAACTTCAAAACACTTCAGAAAGAAATTGAAGAGGATCTTGGGAAATGGAAGAGCATCCCATGCTCATGGATATATAGAATCAACATAGTCAAAATGACCATCCTACCCAAACTCCTATATAGATTTAACGCAATCCCCATCCAAATTCAGACATCATTCTTTAAAATCTTAGAACAATAAATCATAAAATTTATCTGGAACCACAAAAGACCCAGGATAGCCAAACACATACTAAAAAACAGGAAGCTGGGTGGCATCTCCTTACCTAACCTGAAGTTATACTATAGAGCCATAGTGATCAAAACAGCATGGTACTGATACAAAGACAGAGCCTCAGACCACTGGCTTAGAACAGAATTTCCAGACATAAGCCCCCAGATATACAGTCAACTCATATTTGACAAAAGAGCCAAGAACTTAAAATGGGACAAAGAAAGTCTTTTTAACAAATGGTCTTGGTACAACTGGAAAACCACATGCAAGAAATTCAAAATTGACCCATACCTCACTCCTTATACAAAAATCAACTCAAAATGGATAAAATACCTCGAAATTAGACCCGAATCTATAAAGTTTATAGAGAAGAAAATAGGTAGAACACTCGAAGACCTACATATCTCAAAGGTCTTCGAGGATGGAGCACTAATGGCAAGAACTTTAGCGTCAAACATAAACAAATGGGACAATATCAAACTAAAAAGCTTCTGCATGGCAAAAAAACCCTACTTAACACAAAAAGACAGTTAACTGACTGGGAAAAAATCTTTTCACCCATCACATCAGATAAAGGGCTGATATCCAGAATATACAAAACACTCAGAAAGCTGAGCCCCCCCGAAACCAAATAAAGCCATAAAAAAAATGGGAAGATGAAATGAATAGACAGTTCTCTGAGGAACACCGAAAGATGGCCAACAAACACATGAAAACATGCTCATCTTCACCTATCATTAGGGAAATTAAAATAAAGACAACAATGCAGTACCACCTTACACCAGTGAGGATGGCTCACATCAAAAATAATAAGAACAATCTATGTTGGCAGGGATGCAGCATGAAAGGCACTCTCATCCACTGCTGGTGGGAATGCCCCCTAGTCCAACACCTATGGAGAGCAGTCTGGAGAGTGCTCAAAGAACTCAGAATTGAGCTACTATTTGACCCATCAATTGCTCTCTTAGGTATCTACCCCCAAGTTGGAAGGACATTCATTCCAAAGTATGTGTGCACCCCACTATTTATTGCAGCACTCAGTATAATAGCCAAGTCTTGGAACCAACCTCAATGTCTAACAACAGATGAATGGATCATTAAGATGTGGTACCTATACACAATGGGATACTACATGGCAGTCAGAAATAATACAATCACAGACTTTGCAGCAACGTGGATGGACTTAGAACATATTATGTTAAATGAAGTAACCCAGAAGATGAAAGATAAACACAGAATGATAGCACTATTCTGAAGCACCTAGAACATACACCTTATATATAACTAATACTCAACAACCAAATAACAGGATTTAACAGGGTAGAAACCCCAAACACTGTAACAGTCACCATATACCAGAGAGCAGTGCCCAAAACACATAAAAGAGGAACAACACAAACTCTTCACTACACACTATACCACAAAAAAAAGAATAATAATAATAATAACAGCAACAGCAGAAACAGCAGCATAGAAAGACTAGAAAGACAGGTAAGTAATCAGCCTTCTACTACAAAGGCCCATAATAAGCCTTTAGAGATCTTATACAGGATTACAGGCAAAGGATACCATGGGAAACCGCTAACTCCAATGGAAGCATGCCATAAAAATATGTTTTAATGCCTTAATCTTTCTATACTTAAAATAACCTCTCAGCTTTTCTGTCTACAGGTGTTCTTGGATACAAAGGGTGGACAAACTAAGATTGCATCTCAGGGCTATATCACACGAGATACCATACCCAGCTTGCACTACGAGAATGTCCCGATAAAACTCTTTAATATTCCCTTTATCTCTAGGTAATATCTTCATTTAGGACTTGAAGCACTTGACCACCCAAACCACTGAAGCAGCAACTGTGACCTATAGACTTATACTACAGGCCCTACTCATCGAACACTCTCAAACTAGCATTCCCTCGCTCTTTTCTCTACTCTTCTCACTACTGTTTTTTCTTTTATTTCTTTCTCTCCTTTTCTTTTTAATTTATTTTCTCTTTTCTTTCCTGCCCCTTTCATATACTTCCCCCTTTCACCCCTTTGAAAATTTGACTATCCCTTCACCCTGCAATTCCATCCAGATTCCCCACATTAAAACTCTTCACTCTCAGTTCCTATCCCATTAGGCATCAAGAACGACCTCCTTCCCCAGCGAACCAGTACCCAGCACCCAAGTGAAGGGACAACCAGTCAAACCCATACCTCGCCCCCTACAAGAAAAGGCAACTAACTCCCCTGCTGACTCATGCTGCGTGGTCCTCCTTACCAACCCTTTCTAACGTGGACTGTTACTTGAAACTGGACTTAGCTCTACAAGTATCCCCCAATGCATGAACTCTTACCAAGTCCTCCCTACTGCAAATCTTTTGCCAATCTCAAGAAGGTCAGGTTGGGAGATGGAAAGGTGCCTGGGAACCCACACACCACAAGAAAATCTCAAAAGACAATGGGGAAACCTATACCATCATAAGTATAAGACCTGTATTACACTACCTCTTACCTGCTTTTCCCCAAATACAAGATACTTTCTTGCATCACCTTGTTCCTTTAATAATTTTTTACTTCATTTCTTAAAAAAATTTTTTCTTGTCATATATTATTTATTTCTATTTTTATCTTTTTTGGGTGTGTGGCATGTTTTTGTTTTCTTCTCTCTCCACCCTCAAATGCACTGGCAATATAATGTAGCACCACTTATCCCTGCAAAGGCACACTAAAAAAGGGGAAATCTTACGTATAAAAACAAGCTCTTATTTATTAGTGATAAGAACTCATACTTGTTTACAATACAGGGGTATCTCCCACCTTGAAATTATGTCACGTAGACCCAACTTAGACCCCAGGTGATTAGACACCAACTGTCCAGGCTTGAACCCTGGACCACAGACATAGAAACGCCACACTTCTTCACAACAGCCACAGGAAACAAATCCCAATCGGGACATCCTTAACAGTGCTCAGACACCAACAAGTGCCAGCCCTAATATGATACCCTGACAACGAGGAAAATGGGAACAACTTGACCTAAGAGCAAGTTATCCTACCTCACCAGCTAACGATAAGACAAAATCAGAAGACTTGAGACTTGTCACCCTTTGGTCTGTCCAAATGCCAAGATCGCGATTTACAGATGACTGGCTGACAGAACCATGGTCAGACTGTATGCATCCTGGGACCAATAAAAAAGCCCTAGTCTAGGGTGTGAGCTATGACCTGCATAACAACTATGATTCCTAGTTCCAGAGGTCTGTCTGAGACTATTGCAATGGAAGGAGACCTCTGGAAACATAACGGAAGATGCTATCCCAGGCCCATCCTAGGATCAGCTCAAAGACCAGCACCGCCAACCACAGAAGATGGATTAAAATGACACTGAGGGAACAGAACTTCTAGACTCACAAGAAAGACATAATCATAAAATCAACTCCTTGACTCATGCAGATACCGAGACCTCTAGATACAGAGGTCTGATGTTATCACCCAGGACGGAGCAGAAGTCTTCCATACACCACAAAAGCGCCAAGGGGAGAGTAAATGAACCTGAAAGGAGTCTATAGTTAATCCCATGACAATATAATTCAAGGGTGCAGAAACCCTGTATCCCTTAGGCATAGGAAATTCCTTTTTGAATAACCCCAATATTTACTGTGCATCTGCAGGAAAAAAAGAAAAGCACAAAACAATTTTTTATTATTATTTACTTATCTATTTGTTGTCGTTTGGCTATTGAAGTGGATGTCTCCATTTATATTTATTTATTTTTTTCTTTTTTTTTATTTAAACACCTTGATTACATACATGATTGTGTTTGGGTTTCAGTCATAAAAGAAACACCACCCATCACCAGTGCAACATTCCCATCACCCAAGTCCCAAATCTCCCTCCTCCCCACCCAACCCCCGCCTGTACCCTAAACAGGCTCTGCATTTCCCTCATACATTCTCAATATTAGGACAGTTCAAAATGTAGTTATTTCTCTACCTAAACTCATCACTCTTTGTGGTGAGCTTCCTGAGGTGAGCTGGAACTTCCAGCTCTTTTCTCTTTTGTGTCTGAAATTTATTATTGCAAGAATGTCTTTCATTTTTCTTAAAACCCATAGATGAGTGAGACCATTCTGCGTTTTTCTCTCTCTCTCTGACTTATTTCACTCAGCATAATAGAATCTGTGTACATCCATGTATAGGAAAATTTCATGACTTCATCCCTCCTGACAGCTGCATAATATTCAATTGTGTATATGTACCACAGTTTCTTTAGCCATTCGTCTGTTGAAGGGCATCTTGGTTGTTTCCAGAGTCTTGCTATGGTAAATAGTGCTGCAATGAATATAGGTGTAAGGAAGGGATTTTTGTATGTATTTTTGTGTTCTTAGGGGTATATTCCTAGGAGTGGTATAGCTGGGATCGGTATGGGAGGCTCTGATTTCCAGTTTTTGGAGGAATCTCCATATTGCTTTCCATAAAGTTGAACTAGACGGCATTCCCACCAGCAGTGGATAAGGGGTTCCTTTCTCTCCACATCCCGCCAGCACTGTTTGTTCTCATCTTGTGATGTGTGCCATTATCTTGGGTGTGAGGTGGTATCTCATTGTTGTTTTGATTTGCCTTCCCCTGATGAGTAGTGATTTGGAGCATTTCTTCATGTGTCTTTTGGCCATTTGTATTTCTTCTTTGTCAAAGGTGTCTGTTCATTTCTTCTCCCCATTTTTTGATGGGATTAGATGTTTTTTTCTTGTAAATTTCTGTCGAGTGCCTTGTAATATTTTGGAGATTAGCCCTTTGTCTGATGGGTAATTGGGGTGAATAGAGTCTCCCACTCAGTGGGGGCTCTTGTATCCTGGGCACTATTTCCTTTGAGGTGCAGAAGCTTCTCAACTTAATATATTCCCATCTGTTAAATCTCTGTTTCACTTGCTTGGAGAGTGCAGTTTCCTCCTTGAAGATGCCTGAAGTCTCAATGTCCTGGAGAGTTTTTGCCTATGTGTTGTTCTATATATCTTTATGGTTTGGGGGTCGGATATCGAGGTCTTAATCCATTTGGATTTTACCTTCGTACATGAGTGTTAGCTGGGGGTCTAAGTTCAATTTTTTACAAGAGGCTAGCCAGTTGTACCAACGACCACTTGTTGAAGAGGCTTTCCTTGCTCCATTTAGGATTTCCTGCTCCTTTATCAAAAATTAGGTGATTGTATGTCTGGGAACATTTTCTGAGTATTCAAGCCTATTCCACTGATCTGAGGGTCTGTCCTTATTCCAATACCATGCTGTTTTGATAACTATTGCTTTGTAGTAAAGTTTAAAGTTGGGGAAAGTAATTCCTCCCATATTCTTTTTCCCAATGATTGCTTTAGCTATTCTAGGGTGTTTATTATTCCAAACAAATTTCAAAAGTGCCTGATCTACCTCTTTGAAGAATGTCATAGGTATCTTTAGAGGGATAGCGTTGAATCTGTATAACGCCTTGGGGAGTATTGCCATTTGATGATGTTAATCCTGCCAATCCATGAGCAGGGTATGTGTTTCCATTTCCGCGTGTCCTCTCTTATTTCTTGGAGCAGAGTTTTATAGTTTTCTTTGTATAGGTCTTTCACATTTTTAGTCAAGTTGATTCCAAGATATTTGAGTTTGTGTGGCACTATTGTGAATGGGATTGTTTTCTTAATGTCTATTTCTTCCTTATTACTATTGGTGTATAGAAAGGCCATTGATTTTTGTGTGTTAATTTTGTAGCCTGCCACCTTGCTATATGAGTCTATTGTTTCTAGAAGCTTTTTGGTAGAGTCTTTAGGGTTTTCTAAGTAGAGCATCATGTCATCTGCAAACAGTGAGAGCTTGACTTCTTCCTTTCCTATCTGGATTCCCTTGATATCTTTTTCTTGCCTAATCGCTATAGCAAGTACTTCCAGTGCTATGTTGAATAGGAGTGGTGAGAGAGGACAGCCTTGTCTTGTGCCAGAATTTAGAGGGAAGGCTTTTAGTTTTTCTCCATTGAGGATAATATTTGCCACTGGCTTGTGGTAGATGGCCTTCACTATATTGAGAAAGGTTCCCTCCATTCCCATCTTGCTGAGAGTTTTGATCAAGAATGGGTGTTGGACCTTATCAAATGCTTTCTCTGCATCTATTGATATAATCATGCGGTTTTTATTTTTCTTGTTGTTGATGTTGTGTATTATGTTGATAGACTTATGGATGTTAAACCATCCTTGCATTCCTGGGATGAAACCTACTTGATCGTAGTGGATGATTTTCTTAATGAGGTACTGAATCCTATTTGCCAGGATTTTGTTGAGGATCTTTGCATCTGCATTCATCAGCGATATTGGTCTGTAATTTTCTTTTTTCGTAGCATCTCTGTCTGGTTTAGGTATCAAGGTGATGTTGGCTTCATAAAAGCTATTTGGGAGTGTTTCCACTTGTTCAATTTCATGAAAGAGTCTTGCCAGGATTGGTAGTAGTTCCTCTTGGAAAGTTTGATAGAATTCATTAGTGAATCCATCTGGGCCTGGGCTTTTGTTTTTCGGCAGACTTTTGATTACCATTTTTATTTCATCAATGGTGATGCGGGTGTTTAGATATGCTACATCCTCTTCTTTCAACCGTGGAAGATTATAAGAGTCCAAGAATTTATCCATTTCTTCCAGGTTCTCATTTTTAGTGGCATAGAGTTTTTCAAAGTAGTTTCTGATTACCCTTTGAATCTCTGTCATATCAGTAGTGATCTCTCCTTTTTCATTCCTAATACGAGTTATCAAGTTTTTCTCTCTCGCTTTCTTTGTTAGGTTTGCCAGTGGTCTATCAATCTTGTTTATTTTTTCGAAGAACCAACTTCTGCTTTCGTTGATCTTTCGGATTGTTTTTTGAGTTTCCACTTCGTTGATTTCTGCTCTCAGCTTTGTTATTTCCTTCTGTCTTCCTATTTTTGGGTCCTTTTGTTGAGTACTTTCTAGTTCTATTAGCTGTGTCATTAAGCTACTCAGGTAAGCTCCTTCTTCCTTCCTGATGTGTGCTTGCAAAGCTATAAATTTTCCTCTCAGTACTGCTTTTGCTGTGTCCCATAAGTTCTGAGAGTTTGTGTCTTGATTGTCATTTGTTTCCAGGAACCTTTTTATTTCCTCCTTGATTTCATCTCGGACCTACTGGTTATTGAGTATGAGGCTGTTTAACTTCCAGGTGTTAAAGTTTTTCTTCTGAGTCCCTTTGGAATTTACAAATAATTTCAGAGCCTTGTGGTCAGCGAAGGTAGTCTGCAAAATTTCTATCCTCTTGATCTTATGGAGGTATGTTTTATGTGCCAGCATGTAGTCTATCCTGGAGAATGTCCCATGTACATTGGAGAAGAATGTGTATCCAGGTTTCTGGGGATGGAGTGTCCTATATATATCCACTAGGCCTCTTTCTTCCATTTCTCTCCTCAGGTCTAGTATATTCTTGTTGGGTTTCAGTCTGGTTGACCTATCCAGTGTTGACAAAGCAGTGTTGAGGTCCCCCACAATTATTGTGTTGTTATTGATATTGTTTTTCAGATTTGTCAACAGTTGTATTAAATATTTTGCTGGCCCCTCATTTGGTGCATATAATGTTTAGGAGAGTTATTCTTCCTGCTCTACATACCCCTTGATTAATATAAAATATCCATCTTTTGTCCCTTACAACCTTCCTGAGTATAAAGTTTGCATTATCTGATATTAGTATGGCACCCTCAGCTTTTTTATGGGTGTTGTTTGCTTGGATAATTTTCTCCAGCCTTTTATTTTGAGTCTATGTTTGTTCTGACTATTCAGGTGCGTTTCTTGTAGGCAGCAGAAGGTTGGATTGAGTTTTTTGATCCATTTAGCCACTCTGTGTCTCTATTAACTGGTGCATTTAGTCTCCATGACGTTGAGAGAAAGAATTGTCCTGGATTTAATGCCATCTTTATATCGAAATTTGGTGTGTCTTTTGGTCAGTCTTGTCTTAGATTAGGTCTTTCAGTTTTTCTCTTAAGACTGGTTTTGAGTCTGTAAAGTTTCTGAGCTGCTTTTTGTCTGTGAAACCATGTATTCTTCCGTCAAACTGGAAAGTGAGTTTTGCTGGTACAGTATTCTAGGTGAAGCATTCATTTCATTCAGTCTTGTCACAATATTCCACCACTGCTTCCTGGCATTTAGTGTTTCTGGTGACAGGTCTGCTGTAAATCTCAAGGATGCTTGCTTGAATGTAATTTCCCCTTTTGATCTTGCTGTTTTCAGAATTCTGTCTCTATCTGTGGGATTTGTCATTGTGACTAGGATGTGTCTTGGGGTGGTTTTTCTTGGGTCTCTTTTGGGTTGGTACTCTTCAAAACATGCAGGATTTGATCACATAAATTCTTTAGCTCTGGGAGTTTCTCTTTAATGATTGTTCGTGACCGTTGATTCTTCCTGAAATTTCTTCCTGGGTCTCTGGGACTCCAATGATTCTTAAGTTGTTTCTGTTGATCTTATCATAGACCTCTATTTTCATCTGTTTCCCATTCTTTGACTAATAATTTTTCCATTGTCTGTTTCATTTGTTTTAAGTTTTTTTCCAATCTCTCCTGTTGTATGGATTGTTATGTATCTCATCTTCCACAGCACCAAGTCTATTCTCAGCTTCTGATACCCTGTCCCAGAGCTTATCCATTTGTCATTCACTTCGTTTACTGATTTTTTCAGGCCTGTTATTTGACATGTTATTTCAGTTTGGAGTTTTGTGATTTCTGTCTTCATATTTTCTTGATTATTATTAGTGTTCTGTTCCACTCTATCCATGGTTTTTTTGAGGTCTTTGAGCATCTTCCATATTGCTACTCTAAAGTCCTGATCTGAGAGGTTGGTTAGTTGGTTGTTCATTAACTGGTCCTCAGAATTGTCATCTTCATTCTCTATGTCTGATGCTGGCCTGCGTTGTTTCCCCATTGTCACACTTGTATTGTGGGTTTTTCTACGTGTTGTGGTGGTATTCATTGGTTTTATGATGCAGGCAACGCACTTCTCTGTCTCCGCCCTTTCTGGATGGGCCGACTTGCCTCCAAGGTAGGGGAGTCGTCCGTGGATGAAGCCTCACACAGGATCAAATCTTAGGCCCAAGCACGCAGCAGAGAAGACAGTCTGGAGAGAAATTCTTGCTTCTGTGATCCAGCACAGTTCTTAGTGTGGTTTTTTTCTTCTTGTGATGGTGTTCTTTTTTTAGAAAGAGCGCACGGCTGCATAGCGAAGTGGAGCTAAGTGCCTTCTCAAGCCTCTTTTCAGCCCACTCTCAGGAGGTTCACGCAACAGGATAGCAGAGAGACACACACAGGCAGCACTCACAGTTTTTCACAGTCGGGCCCCACTGGTCAGGCGTAGTTTTCACTCGCTCGCTGGGCAGCTTCATAATGCTGTATTTTTGTGGTTCACTTCCCAGGACTCTGAGGAGAGTCACTGGCTCGCTGGGTAGCTTCCGAATGTAGTTTCTTTGGGGTTCGCTTCCCAGGGCTCTGAGGAGAGCTTCCAGAGTTCAGGAAAGACAGAGAAGGGTAGGACAGGGCTCCCTTCTGGTGCTCAGTTTCCTCAGAAGAAGCACAGCCGGGTGGAGACTCTGCAGGTATAGCAATCAGCACTCTGCCTGGAAACCCCCACATCCAGCCATTTCTTACTCACTCACTGGCTCGCTGGGTAGCTCCCAAATGTAGTTTCTTTGGGGTTCGCTTCCCAGGGCTCTGAGGAGAGCTTCCAGAGTTCAGGAAAGACAGAGAATAGTAGGACAGGGCTCCCTTCAGGTGCTCAGTTTCTGGTTCGCTGGGTAGCTTCCAAATGTAATTTCTTTGGGGTTCGCTTCCCAGGGCTCTGAGGAGAGCTTCCAGAGTTCAGGAAAGACAGAGAAGGGTAGGACAGGGCTCCCTTCTGGTGCTCAGTTCCTCAGAAGAAGCACAGCCCGGTGGAGACTCTGCAGGTAGAGCAATCAGCACTCTGCCTGGAAACCCCCACATGCAGCCATTTCTCACTCACTCACTGGCTCGCTGGGTAGCTCCCGAATGTAGTTTCTTTGGGGTTCGCTTCCCAGGGCTCTGAGGAGAACTTCCAGAGTTCAGGAAAGACATAGAAGAGTAGGACAGGGCTCCCTTCAGGTGCTCAGTTTCTGGTTCGCTGGGTAGCTTCCAAATGTAGTTTCTTTGGGGTTCGCTTCCCAGGGCTCTGAGGAGAGCTTCCAGAGTTCAGGAAAGACAGAGAAGGGTAGGACAGGGCTCCCTTCTGGTGCTCAGTTTCCTCAGAAGAAGCACAGCCGGGTGGAGACTCTGCAGGTATAGCAATCAGCACTCTGCCTGGAAACCCCCACATCCAGCCATTTCTTACTCACTCACTGGCTCGCTGGGTAGCTCCCAAATGTAGTTTCTTTGGGGTTCGCTTCCCAGGGCTCTGAGAAGAGCTTCCAGAGTTCAGGAAAGACAGAGAATAGTAGGACAGGGCTCCCTTCAGGTGCTCAGTTTCTGGTTCGCTGGGTAGCTTCCAAATGTAATTTCTTTGGGGTTCGCTTCCCAGGGCTCTGAGGAGAGCTTCCAGAGTTCAGGAAAGACAGAGAAGGGTAGGACAGGGCTCCCTTCTGGTGCTCAGTTCCTCAGAAGAAGCACAGCCCGGTGGAGACTCTGCAGGTAGAGCAATCAGTACTCTGCCTGGAAACCCCCACATGCAGCCATTTCTCACTCACTCACTGGCTCGCTGGGTAGCTCCCGAATGTAGTTTCTTTGGGGTTCGCTTCCCAGGGCTCTGAGGAGAGCTTCCAGAGCTCAGGAAAGACAGAGAAGGGTAGGACAGGGCTCCCTTCCGGTGCTCAGTTCCTCAGAAGAAGCACAGCCCGGTGGAGACTTTGCAGGTAGAGCAATCAGCACTCTGCCTGAAAACCCCCACATGCAGCCATTTCTCACTCACTCACTGGCTCGCTGGGTAGCTCCCGAATGTAGTTTCTTTGGGGTTCGCTTCCCAGGGCTCTGAGGAGAGCTTCCAGAGTTCAGGAAAGACATAGAAGAGTAGGACAGGGCTCCCTTCAGGTGCTCAGTTTCTGGTTCGCTGGGTAGCTTCCAAATGTAGTTTCTTTGGGGTTCGCTTCCCAGGGCTCTGAGGAGAGCTTCCAGAGTTCAGGAAAGACAGAGAAGGGTAGGACAGGGCTCCCTTCCGGTGCTCAGTTCCTCAGAAGAAGCACAGCCTATTTATTTTCTTCTTTTCTTATGTGCTCTGCCACATTTTTTTATCTCAATACCATGGCTTTTATATGGTGCTTACCCTTTTCTTTTGCTTTGTTTTGTTTTGTTTTTGGAATGCTCACTGGATATTTTATTTGACAGTTCTTTATGTACTGTTGTGGTGTTTCACCTTCTTTTTCCCCTTCCTCTCTCAAACCAAGGATGAAAGCCTCTAGAAGGACTCCGCCTGGGCAGAGTATCTGATTCTTTTTTTCTAGTTTCTAATTTAGGAATCTATGTCTTTGTTAATATTCTACCTAGTAGATCTGCCCAGTGGTGATAGTGGTGTGTTGAAATCATCCACTACTATCATGTTTCAGTCCATATGTTTTTCTGGGTTTGTAAGCAAAAGCCTTACAAACTTTGATGACTCTACTTTTGGTACATACATGTTGATCAGAGTTAGTACTTCTTGTTCTATTGTTTCCCTTATAAAATAAGTAGTGTACACCCTTGCCCCTGAGTACTTTCTTGAGATTGAATGCCATTTGGTCTGATATAAGTACGACTGTCCTAACATTTTGTTTGTTTTCCAGTAACTTGCATAATTGTTTTTCAGCTTTTACTCTAAACTTGTGTCTATCCTAAGATTTTAGGTGTGTTTCCTGCAAGTACAATATGGCTCAATTTTATTTCCTGATCCAATCCGCTACTCTGTCTTTAGCTGGGATAGTTTATTCCACTGACATTTAAGGAAGCAATTGAAAGAAAGGACTGTTGTGCCATTATATTGTGTAGTGTTGTTCTTACAATTGAGTATTTGGTTTATATCATTGATATTTGAAATATATTTCTACTTCCTCCTCATTAAGTTTTGAGAGGTTATCTGTTTTCAGAAATCTGTCCATTTCTTCTAGATTCTCTAGTTTAACAGAGTACAGTTCATAATATGCTCTCAATTTTTATCTCTGTGGCATTGTGGTTTGATAGGGTGCTTGGTAGAATCCTTATATTTGTGAACTTTAGTTCAGTTTAGTTAGTGCAAATGTTGCAATTTCTTTTTTTTTTTTTTGGTCAGATTTTTTTTATCTCTCCCACATAAATGAGAGGTATGCTGGATAGTGTACTCAAGGTTGAAAGTTTCTTTTATACAGTAATTTGGATATGTCATTCCACTCTTTTCTTGCCTGGATTGTTTCAAATGGGTAACTGGTTTGATTCTTATGCTCTTTCCTTTATATTTAAGGTTATTTTTCCCTTATTGCTTTATAGATCTCTCTCTCTCTCTCTCTCTCTCTCTCTCTCTCTCTCTCTCTTTCTCTCTCTTTGCTTAACTATATGTCTTGGTGTTTCTCTGTTAGGGTCTATTGTGTTTGGCACTCTTTTCGCCTCTTGAACTTTTACAGCAGCCTCTTTCCAGAGAGTGGAGAAGTTATTTGTCAAGGTTCTCACTACCTGTTCTTCTGCTTTTCCTTTACCCTCCCCTTCTGGTATTCCAATAATTTGGAAATTATTTCTCTTGTCTTTGTTCAGTAAATACCTTAAATTTGGCTTTCATTGTTTTGTCTTTATTTTTTGACTTATCAATGCTGGCTTGTAATTTGTCTTCAAGTTTATCTATGCAGTTATCCACCTGTGTAATTCTGCTACTATAGCTTGCTAACATGTTTTGAAGTTCCTTTAGTTCCATTTGTATGGATTCTTCATCTTTTGAAAGAACTGTTTTTTGAATTCATTGAATTGTTTATATATAAATTTCTCTTTTTTTTTTTTTTTGGTTTTTTGGGTCACACCCATTTGATGCTCAGGGGTTACTCCTGGCTAAGCACTCAGAAATTGCCCCTGGCTTGGGAGGACCATATGGGATGCCAGGGGATCGAACCGCAGTCCTTCCTTTGCTAGCACTTGCAAGGCAGACACCTTCCCTCTAGTGCCACCTCGCCGGCCCCAATAGATTTCTTAATTTCACAGATCAGTGACTCTGATTTGTTTCTAAAACATTAAATGTTGATTTTAGATCCTCATCTACAAGGCTCAGGTGATTTGATGGACTTGAAAATTTGCCTCAGTTTCTCTTTATATCCCCAATTGCAATTGTCTTTCTTGGTTTAACCATTATTATTTGCATTTAGTGGGCTGGGATGATGGAATTCAGGTTGTTTAAGAATGTGATCTGTTAAGGCCTGAGTGGTGGCGCAAGGGGTAAGGCATCTATCTGCCTTGCCTATACTAGCCTAGGACGGACCGTGGTTTGATCCCCCAGCCAGGAGCTATTTCTGAGCTCATGGCCAGGAGTAACCCCTGAGCATCACCAGGTATGGCCCAAAAACCAAAAAAAAAAAAAAAAGTTATCTATTGAATTGATTCTATAAAAATGTGGCTAGAGGCTAGACATATACATGCTTTAGAGGTTTTTTTTTCTTAACATGTGAGCTTATCTAAGTATAATAATAAATATTGCCAATTAATTCATTGGTTTGACTGAATTTTGAGGTTGTATATTTTCTAAGAAAAAGAAATGGTCAGTCCAATATTCCTGGAAATATCTGAAATAAATATGAGTGTCTTTGCATTCTGATTAAATAAGATACAAATGTCTGATATAAATAAGATATAATTATCTGACCTAAATAATATATAAATATATCTGATATAAATAAGAATGTGAAGAAGAGAGTTTTTATGAGGGAGAGGGGCTTGGAAATTCCTCTCTTGGCAGAAGCACCTGAGATGAGCCAAAAGACAGAAGGGAGGCAGGACCATCAGTGAGATATAGAATTATTTTCTGAGTATATCCTTTTGAAGGAATATTTTTATGTCCTGGGAATAGATAGCCAGAAGTGAAATTTCTGAGTTGTATGGCAGCTCAATATTGAGAACCTTCCATACTATTTTTCATAGGGGTTGGACCAAACATTCCCACCAATAGTGAATGAGAGTTCTTAATTCACCATATCCACACTAATATATATTGTTCTCAGTACTTTTGATATGTGCCATTATTATTGGTGTGAAATGATATTTCATTGTCATCTTGATTTGGTTTCCCTAATGTTGTGTGATAATGATCAATTTTTTTCTTGCTTATTTGCCTTATCCTGTCTTCCTCAAAGTGATATCTGTTTCTCTCCCCATTTTTTGATGAACATTTTAGATTTGGGCACGGGGGGGGGCAAATGTGTATGAGTACTTTGTATATCGTGGATAACAACCTTTTGGTTGTTATCACCTTTTGGTGAGTTACATGCAATATTTTCTTATTCAGCTGTCTTTTAGTTATAGTCTGCGTTTCTTTTACCAGAGCTAAACTTGAGAAGTCACTTTACCAAAGGGCAAACAAAATTACTTCTGCTTTTCTGGTTATTTGTTGTACCAAGCACAGTAATTTGATTACATTGAAAACATTGTCAAAGAGTAACTCATGAGCTAACTGAGTTTGGAAACTGTGTACAGTCTGAGTAATAGCAGTGTCATATCTCACCTGCCAGCGAATAGAGATGTATTTATCACTGTATTTGTGCAGCAACTACAGTTTTCAAACAATTTTGTGTTTAGATGGTAAGTATCAGCTCTGGCAATCTCATCTGTTTAGTGAGGTTTGGGGCACTAATTTGGAAGCCTTGTTCCCCAGTTTGCAAATTGTGCTTGGGAAATCAAGTTTCCTTATCTGGGGGGAGGGTGTCAGCCATACCTGATGATGCTCAGGGGTTACTCATGGCTATGCGCTCAGAAATTGCTCCTGACTGGAGGACCATATGGGACGCTGGGGAATTGAACCACGGTCCATTGTAGGCTAGTGCGTGCAAGGCAGAAGCCTTATCGCTTGTGCCACATCTCTGACCCCTGTATCTAACGTTTTTAATCCCTCTCTAATTTCACAAGCCAATTGCTTTCATTGTGTCCTCAAAGCTCTCCCTCCCTGCTTTCATTTTCCTGGTACCCCTACATCTGTCTTATCACCTGGAGGTTTCTTGAAGCCTCCCAGATCTGTCCAGAGACTCCCATTGCCTACACCATCCCCATTCCATCAAGCCAGGATGATTGCCCACATTTCCAGGTCCTATTCTTGACCAGATTCCTATTAAACCCATGGTGGGTCCTGTCCCAATGGTAATGTAATATTTTCCTATTTCAAAACTTCTCCATCTGATCTACTCACTGGCATTATATATTGTGAATACACAGGGTGAGTTTCACTTCCCAGTTGCTGTTGCTTATGCCACTTCATTCTCAGGAATTTCCAGTCATCATTTTACAGTCTAGGATGAAATTCTGACTTTAAAGAATTCATAAGTTTAGTTTCCCAGGAAACTTGTCAAGTATTATATTTATGAAGCTTCTCTTTGTGTCTGTAGTTAACTTCTATTTTCAATACATCATGATCTGAGAAAATAGTTGATACAATTTCTTTTTTTATTTTATTTAAACAACTTTATCACATACATGATTGTGTTTGGGTTTCAGTCATGTAAAGAACACCACCCATCCCCAGTGCAACATTCCCATCACCAATGTCCCAAATCTCCCTCCTCCCCACCCACCCCCGCCAGGCTTTCTATTTCCCTCGTACATTCTCGTTATTAGGATAGTTCAAAACATAGTTCTTTCTCTAACTAACGTCATCCTTGTTTGTGGTGAGCTTCATGAGGTGAGCTGTAACTTCCAGCTCTTTTCTCTTTTGTGTCTGAAAGTTATTATTGCAAGAATGTCTTTCATTTTTCTTAAAATCAATAGATCAGTGAGACCATTCTGCGTCTCTCCTCTCTCTGACTTATTTCACTCAGCAAATAGATTCATGTACATCCATGTCTAGGAAATTTCATGACTTCATCTCTCCTGACAGCTGCATAATATTTCATTGTGTATATGTACCACAGTTTCTTTAGCCATTCATCTGTTGAAGGGTATCTTGGCTGTTTCCAGAGTCTTGCTATGGTAAATAGTGCTGCAATGAATATAGGTGTAAGGAAGGGATTTTTGTATTGTATTTTTGTGTTTTTAGGGTATATTCCTAGGAGTGGTATAGCTGGTTCATATGGGAGCTCAATTTCCAGTTTTTGGAGGAATCTCCATATTACTTTCCATAAAGGTTGAACTAGACAGCATTCCCACCAGCAGTGGATAAGAGAAGAAATACAAATAGCCAAAAGACACATGAAAAAATGCTCCACATCACTAATCATCAGGGAGATGCAAATCAAAACAACTATGAGGTACCACCTCACACCCCAGAAATTGGCACACATCACAAAGAATGAGAACAAGCAGTGTTGGTGGGGATGTGGAGAGAAAGTTGATACAATTTCTATCCTCTTGATTTTCTGAAGGTATTTTTAAGGCCCAGCATGTGGTCTATCTTGAATAATGTCCCAAATGCATAGGAGAAAAATGCATCCCAAGTGTTTCTTGGGGATTGAGAAGTTTTCTGGGGATGGAGAGCCATATATATATGTGTGTGTGTGTATATATATATGTGTGTATTTGTATATTTATACATGTGTGTATATGTATGTGATAACACACATATATGTTTATATCTATACACAGTATACACACATACACACACTGATATACTTTTTTTCATTTCCTGCTTCTGAGCCAGTATATCCTTGTTAGGTACTCAATGCACCATGTCACGCTGGCAAAGTATTCACTTCAGTCTTTGGAGCAATCTCCTTGGACCAAATTTTCATCTTATTTTAAGTGGTTGGGCCATATTCAATTGTACATACAAAGCACAACATCCTTCTTCCATCATCTGTAGATGAACATTTCCATTGATTCTGCAATGTGGCTCTTGTCAGTAATGCTGCTTTGAATATAGGGTGCAGAAATTATCTTCCTTATTCTTTGTGTAAATGTCTCAGCATGACATTTTGATTGTATCACTCACAATAGCTGTGTAAGACCTATTGAAAAATCTCTCATCTGGTGCATGTGGAAAGATCATGAGTAATTTCTGGCTAACTCAGTGTGTGTAAGAATATGCACCAACCCAGGTCTACATGAGTCCAAATTTACATTGTGTACCCTGAAACCCTGCCTGTACAGATCACTGTTGTGTAGTGTTCCTGATCTACTATTTGTAAAACTGAGTTGTCACCCTTGGCAAACAAGATGGTACTCTATTCATCATGGCCTGCCCATCTGTTCACACATCCTGCTGAATTCAACCATGTTCCCTGAGAGCTTGGCTGATATACAGGGCTCTCTGTATCTCTGTGCCTGTTGTCAGCCCTTCTCAGATTCTTCTGTAGGCAAATATACATTGTTCTTCCCTGCAACCTTTTTCTCAAGATCATCCCAAGGTGTCTTTCAACAGAGAAGCAACTCGTGTCTGTAAGAAGATCACAACCTGGGGATCTAGTGGATCACAGGCAAACATCAGAAAGTTCATTTGTGGCCAGGCTCTCCTCAGCTGGAGATCTTGCTAGTGGTAGATCCAGGTGGGGTGAATACTTCCAATCCCTCCACCCCTCGAGAGCCAATCCTCCCCTTAAAGTGCCTCAGCTCTTGTGTCAGCCACATAGCACAGCAGTCAAGCTAATGAATGGTCTGCTGGGATCTCTCAGTCCAAGTGTGCACTCCCAAAGGCTTGAAAGAATGGGGGAGTGGGGGAGCAGGAGGGAAAGACTTTGGGCTTCTGGGACTTGACCCTAGAGCTGTCTGAATAGCAAAAGTCAAAGCAAATTCAGTGGGAAATGGCAGGTTCTGTTCTAAAATAAACCCCCAATCAATATGGTACAATTTCATAGCTCATTATTCCTGTGTGTGCCAGAGCACAATGGTGGGGGGGGGGCAGTGATGGAAAGTGAGAGGGGGCCTGGGGGTTCATATGGAAGCAATTAGTGGAGCCTTCATTCAAAAAAGCATTAAGGTACTTGTAGCCCTGAAGCTCAAGTGACCCCTAGGCTGAGACCATAATTCACCAACACTTAATACCATTTACCCCACAGATGTGCATTTTATACAGAAATATCAGCTTACCCCTTTGAAAAATTAACCTATTGAAGGCTGTCAAATTCTGACGCCCTCGTGGGGGTATTATATATTGTCTGCGCGGTTCTGTTTTGCCTTTTACCCCCAAATCAAGGATGCCTCGGGTTAATTGGGAAGTGAGGTGGCTAAAGGAACAGGAAGTAGTGCAGTTGAAAGCAGTTGAGAAATGAAGACACCAGCAGAAATGTTGGAGAACTGAGGGACAAGAAAAGTCTTTGGTTCTAAAACACAAAGGCCATGGAGAAAATAACCACCAAACCAATAACTTGTAACATACACACGAACTGGGCATTCTCAACACACACACACACACACACACACACACACACACACACACACACAGCCTAGACCTTCTCAGTCAGAAACTAATGATTATTCATTATGATGTAGTTAAACACAAAATGACTTCTATTGAGTCTATTTGGTTAAATAAACAGTTTAACTATTTTTTCTAGCAAAATCTGATGTGCGTAGAAATATTTCAATGGCCACCAGTTTTTACCCATTTGTTTGGTATATAAAATAAATTGGAGATGTCTCAAATAATATATCCCATTCTTGGCATATATGAGGCTCTGAGTTCAATTCCTGGCACCAAATGTTCTCCAGCACTGCCAGAGATAATCCTCTATGACAATTGGCTATGTCCCTATAAACTTCATTAACATTTAGTTTTCTTTCAGGTTGACAGAAATAGATTTATTCTGATAATGAAGGTGGAAAGCTAACAAAATAAAACTTTTGGTAGAGGTATTTAGGAATAGATATTAAGGAACTTAAAAATAAGCATACCTTTTGCTTCAACAGTTCAACTTTAGGAATATTACATAAAATAAGTAAAGATGTATGAGATCATCTTAATCAAACATTTGTTTATATTAAAGAGGAACATTGGATAGAAGTTAAAGCTTTTAGTGGTGAACTGGTTAAATATTATGTACACTTAGAATAATAAAATAAATTCGTAAAGCAATAACATTTAAAGATTCAATGTAAAAGTGTTTTTAAAATGAATTACTAATAGGTTTTTAAGTTGTCTTACAGTTTTAGTTTATATTAATTGCTACATTAGACTCACAATATCTTGGGCTGTCTTTGAGCCTTTGTGGTTGCTAAGTTTGTATGTTCATGGTGTGAGTTTTAACTTCTGAAGAAGATTGAAATCAGTGCAAAGATGGTTTCCTGGACTCTGGCACCCTCCCCTGCTTCTCCCTCACAAAATCACACTTTAGGCTTGCCAACTGTTTATCCCAGACTCTGCATACACTGTGCATCCCCACTCCCCCAAGTGGCCAGCTTCTGCCCAGTTCTCATTCTGTCCTCAGAGCTAGATCATTCACCCCAGTTTTGGACCCACTGAAAACTATGTTCTTTCTCTACACCTTCCTATCAAGTCAAAGTCCATTGTCTGCTTTGTTGGGAGTCTCTGCTGAAATTCAATAAGAAAATGTGTGTCAGGACTTAGTCCTCCAACAATTCAAGTTAATCCTCTATACTCCTTCCCAGGTACCTGAATTTGTGTCTGTAGTCCAGGTGTTTAGTGAGTATAGGGCATCTAACCCAATCTGGAGTGTAAGAAGTCATGATATGCTTCTACCAAGTTTTCTCAGGGTAGAGACTATTTCTCTGAGTGGAAGGGTCAACTCAGTCATGATGAGAACATACTAGTGACATTCAGAACTAAAAACACTCAAATTTCCTCACTCAGCTACTCCTCGAGTTGGATAGGACCCAATGCTTGCCCATATATCTGTCAGTGTCCTAGTGAACTGGAAAGTTCGGAAGACTAGGGCTTGAACACTCAGTTGTGTCACAAACTCCTCCAGTCATTTTGATTTGCAGTGTGGCTTGGCTACTGCTATCCTATGCTTCTCCTGCCTTATCCTTCTGCCTTTGAATATTCCTGGTTCTGTTGCATCCCCAGGCTCATTTTCATAGGATTTGTATGGAATTTTTTTTATATTTTTTCTATTTGGAATAAAAAATTTTGTTAGAGCCAGGTGGAGGTGTCTGGGAACAGAGGCATGTCAGATTCTCTGAGCTACTGATATGGGTCTAACCCAGCCTGCAAATTAGATGCTGAGTTAGGCACAGGAGAAAAATGCATCAGAATTGACAGAAGCAGGGCTGGAGTGATAGCACAGTGGTAGGGTGTTTGCCTTGTACACGGTCAATCCGGCACGGACCTTGGTTCAATTCCCCGGCGTCACATATGGTCCCCGGAGCCCGGAGTGATTTCTGAGCAGTAGCCAGGAGTAACCTCTGAGCATCACAGGGTGTGACCCAAAAAGAAAAAAAAAAAAAGAAAAGGAATAACATAATTGACAGAAGCAAGAAGATCAGCCTGGACATAGTTAACTCAGCAGATTGGCATCTGATTTGACTCAAGGGCCAAATTTCTGATGGGAGAAGCCAAAGATTTGACTGGAAAGAATTCTGCTTAGGTATCCAGGTCTTAGCTGAATTCTCTTTTATACTATTAAAAGACAGTAGTTCGGAGCCAAGAATATAGTTCAAGGCTTGGATGGGAGGCACTTGCTTTGCAGATTACAGGACTTGGCTTCCATTTTTGCACTGCAGAGACCCTAAGCATCACCATGTGGCCCTGGAGGTTCTAGGGTGTCCCTGGTGACCCCCAGAACTGCAGGGCTCAGGCACTGCATCTCCCAATCTGGTGGTATCATCAAGAGTAATCCCTGGTCTCCCTTTTATTCTGGGAAGCCATTCAACTGAAAGAAAGAATGTACCCAGCTGAATCATGTCTGGTTCTTGGTCTTATCAGCTATAAAATGTCATGAAGGACATTGCCCAATTTGTGGAGCTTGAATGGACTACTACAAGTTTGTGTGTTTGTAAGGACAGGTTGGGTCACACTTGGTAGTACACATAGAAGCTGCATCCTGTGTAGTACTTAGAGGGGTGTTTTCACTTCAATGGGCTAAAAGCATATGTCTAGGCCTTTGAGCTATGTTGGTGAACCCTAGAGTAATTTGGTGGCAGGGGAGACACAAGGCAGTGATATGGGCCTATACTTAAGTACTCCTGGCTCTCAGAAATTACCCCTGGCAAGGTAAGAAGGACCATATGGAAAGTCGAGGATCGAAACTGGGCTGCTTTGATCAAACTGGGTTGGTGTACTAGGCAAATGCCTTATCCACTGTGCTATCACTCCGGCCCCTCCTCAAATAATTTTAAACCAAGTCTGAACACAAACCTGGTTGAGAGTTGGAAACAAGGATGAAATGAAGCATGGATGACTTTCTAACTTTCACTCCACCACTCTTTATAGGGGTTCTGGGACCTGAAGATGAGTTTATGCAACTCATCCTGAGACACCTTTTGTGCAGTTGAGGGGATCAAACTCCCATGCATAAACTGTGGCTGACACCAACCAGGACTCTTGTCAAGTCTGGGCTTTTTTCACAAAGAAGGGACTGAGGTAGACAGTGGTGGGTACATCTGTCCCCTTCCACACACACACACACACACACACACACACACACACACACACACACACACACACACACACACACACAGGATATCAAATCACCTGCTAGCCAAAAACCTCAGCTCCAAAGTAAGCACTGATCTCACATCTCCTGTCTCCTCTGCGCAAGGCTAACTCAAATGTTTTGTGTACAATGTGATTCCTTTCTCAGTAGCCAAAACAATACTACATTTGGAAAGCAGAGTGAAACGCTTGCTGATTGGCTGTCAAAAGTTCCCTAAAAGATTAGAGGTGAACTGGGGCTCTTCTTGGATCCTCAGAGCTACAGTCTTAGATCCTTGAGCCACTTTGTCTAAGTGATCATGATCTTTTCATCATAATGTCTTTGAAAAGCATCCACGTATAGGAAAGAAAAACTCCTCTTCATGGGGACAAATACAATCTTATCAGAAAGAAACAGAACAATAACAGGAAGAGGGAAGGGATTCTGGAATGCAGAGGCAGGTGGGGCTGCACAGGGAGAAGACAGATGACCAGTGAAGGCCCTAGGGAGGCCAGAAATCAGAGCTGGCAGCCAAAGGAGGGCTATCAGCTGGAAACATGGTCAAGGTGTCAAGGCTGTACACCCCAAAATGCTGCTTTGATGTCCCTGTTACCTGGACTATGCATGGGTGGAGACATTCATGGTCTTCACCCAGTGGCCTCCCTCCAGAGCAAACCCAGAACCAATGGAATGATCTGTCCTGGTCATGGAACCCCTCCCTCACCCTACACATGAGCCTCCCTTGTTCCCTATTCTTTTGCGCCATCGATCAGAGGCTCTGACTAAAGCGTCTCTACCCTGTCCTCTCTCTAAACAACCCCATCTCATAGCCAAGGATAGTGATTCCTGACTAATCAATCTCTTCTGAGCCAGCTACCAACCAATATAAGTTCCCATTTTCTCAGTCTAATATTCAATCTTCCATGGTCTAGAAATGTCTGCTACTACCCGCCTTGCTGTTGTCTGTAACTTAGGTTGATTGACTGCCTGTTGTCCATCATAAAGACGGGAAAGGCTGGGCTTCCTCACTATTGCAGAGCCTCAGAAAGGACCACCCAGACACATCAGGCTGACTCCTAAGCAGAGGACTTATGACTGGCAGGGCATATACCCCAGGAACTTGGCAGTGTGGTGCTCTCTAATGAGACCCTGCACAGAACTATAAAAATGCTCCATCTAGAATTGGTACAACTTCTGTTTTGACTCATGTGGCCCAGCATGCTTGGCTTTCCATGGAGCCAGACTCATGTCTGAGCCTAGAATTCTCGAAAAAGTACTTTCCCAGCCACTTATTTTATTTTTCCTTTAATTGGTATTATAAACAAACCCCTCCCCATGTCTGCTTATAACACTCTTCTCTGGTTTTTAAAATCCTTTCAGATTCTCAGGCTCCCACCCCTTCCTTTTGACTCTGAAGCTAGATAATAAAGTGTCTTGGGATGTCAATCCAGAAAGTTCCAATATTCTGAAAATCTCCCCCAGACTACCCAGAAGATGGGAGAATAGGGAGGGGGTATTCAGTGCAATTAAGAGATAATGTCAAGGGGGCCAGACAGTATGACAATGTGACAAGCTAATGGCCTCCTGCTGCCAGAGAGGTCTCAGAGAAACTGAGACGTTGTTTTCAAAGCCGGAGACCATTATCCTGTCACATCCTCCAAAGACTCGCCGGCTATTATGCCCGGGGATTAGAACAATAAATAAAAGAGAGGCTCTGAGGATTCTGTGTCCAGCTCATGGGCACCCCAGCTGACCTGGTCACTGAGCCTCCCAGGAACCCTAAGACAAGGCCCAGTGTGTCCATGACACCAGCCACATTGGCCTTTTGTCCTGACCCTCAGCTCTGCAAGCCCTGAAGATGTGGTTTTTCTTTCAACTCCTATCCTTGATTTATTTCTGTGGGCCACTCTGGCCCAACTCAATTCTTCTTTGAGAAATCCTTTTGGCCTCTTCCAAGAAGTGAAGGTTCCTCTTCTGGGAACCTGGTTTCCCACAGATTCCGGTGTCTTGTCAGCATACCTAGCATCTTTTGCATGGAGGCCAATTTGAATACTCAGTACAGTCTTGGTAACTGCAATTAGAATTCCTAGTCCAAGGAAAGAATATGTCAGTACTTATGTACCTTAAACTTCCAACAGAAGCATGCAGTGAAAATCTCTGAAATGGTTGACTTTGGAAAATATTTCTCTGCATATATTAGCTGTGGAGAGAGGGACCCTGTCTGCCAGATGGTGGGGCTGGAGACTGAAAATTACTCAGTGTGTGGGAACCAGAAGGTGAGATTTGTAAGAAAGAAAACAATCCGTTGTCATTTGCCAACTTGGCCCTAATCCTATGTGTAATTGATCAAATATTCAGGCCCTTTCTGAAATGGTCTGAGTCTAAAAGGGCCTATAGTCCAGATGATTTTCAATGGATCAGTTTATTTCTGAGTCAGGATTGATTTCTTTTTCTTATGATTAAAGAATAGGATGCTGTTACCTGATCTCTGCTTTCTAGATCACTCTTGGTCATTCTCTGCGGCACTCACCTTCACTTAGCTTCCAGGCTCTTTCTCTGATTGTTTTGTATGTTTAGTTGGTTCATGAACTAGCAAGTTAAATGTGACTTGGTCACATCTCTCAAAGATAAAAGACCTAGAAATATGAAAGAGAATTTGTAGTGGAAATTTTATTATTCCTAAACTTCAAATCACATCTCATTGTCTTCTAATATTTCAAGCTATTCAAAAAATATTACCATTTATGTGGTCCAGAAAGACTAGCAGAGGACAGATTTCTCTCCTCAGATCTGCAGATTAGAAATCTGGATATTCTTTCACCTCAACTTGCCATACCACCTATATTTAGAATGGTTTTGCTCAGGTTCTTACACTAACAGATCTAAAATATGATACAAAACCTTTAGCCTGGGTCCTCTTTAATTCATTTGCTTTGCAAATGATTGATCACTTTACATGCACTCCTTCAACAGCTAGTCTGCCACAGCAGAGACCAGGAGCAAGGGTCCCAGCCCACCTGGAAATTTCAACCAAGTCAGTCATCATGCTTTGTTCCTCTGCATCCAGCATATTGTCCATTGTGATCATTTTTCATAAATCAGGAGGTCTAATGTGACTCATTGTTCAGTTATCAGATAAGCTGACTTCAATTTAATATCAGTGATCACTGATCCTATGTTATAACCTCAAGCAAATTTGTTTCTTTGTGAGTCCACACCCATTAATGCTCAAGGTCTATTTCTGACTCTGTGACTATTGGAAGTGATTGGGGGGGGGGGCTTATACATGGTATCAAGTGTCTTAACAACAACTGGGGTTGGCAACCTGCAAGACAAGCATCTCTCCAACTCTAGCCTCAGACATTTTGATAAAATAGTTTTGAGCCTTATCATATGATGTAAAAGACTGATAGGGAAAGTCCTCAAGTACTTTTAAAGGCCCATGCATTACCAGCCCCACTTCATCCGTCAGTTTAGCTGGAGAAGCTCTTTTCTTTTCCTATATTTTATTTTTGGTTTGGGGGCCACACTTGGTACTGCTCAGGGGACTATACAGGATGCCAGAGATTAAAGCAGGGTCTTCTATGTGCAAACCAAGTGCCCACCACCCTTTACTATCCCTTGGGCTTCTATTATAAACAATAATTATTATGCCTATGTTCATTTTGAGATTTTCCTACTAGTGTTATAAAAGAAAGGCCCTGGTGAATAGCTGACTTTGTCACACAGATGGCCCATTGTGTGAGGACTTCCTGGCTCAAGATGGGGCAACCTATATATGGGAGGCTGCAAACTGTCTCTCCACCCTGAAATAGGATGCAGGTGTTTGTCTCAAAGATGAGAAAAGATAATGAATAAAACATGCGAGAGCTCTGTGTCCAGAGTATGTGACAAGCTTGAATATCATGACTTTAGGAATGAGATGAAATATGAGTTTAAAACTCATCTGCAAAGTTCTTAACAAAACCAAGATGTTGGGGTAGATATTGCTGCTTATGGACTGGGGTTTAGGTACAGGTTAGCAGAAGGGAAGGAAGCCTGATGGGGTGGAAGAATCTGAAAGAAAAAAAAAGACAATGGAAATATAAACTAAGACTAGTGGTGGTATGTGGAGCTCTAGAGTTTTCCATGCAAATTCACATATATTTATTTATGTTGTAGATTAAGGTATTATCTACATACAATCATTTATAGCCCCTGTTACTGCATTTCTGTGTCAGCACTAAGGCCACTATGCACTGTAGTAAAAATGGACTCATTCTGTACTTTACTCTAAAATTGAATATCTAATATTTATCTTATCTTAATATATATATTTTTAAAAAACAGAAAAAAGTTCTGTAACATGTGGGGAATTACCTTCCTTCACACAAACTATTTGCAAGGCACATGCCTTTACAGTTATTCATAGTTTGTTTACAGTAATATAATATTTGAACACCAATCTCATCACTAGTGTCAACTTCTCTTCACCAATATTCCAAGGTCCTTTCACTCCCCCATTTTTATTTTAAGAAAAATAATGGATCAAAATTCTGTTGGAGGAAATGTTGTAGTATTGGGCAACTATAAAATGACTTCTATACTAAGTTCAACCATATGCCTCAAATAAAAATATATTAAAATAAAGATATAGGTTGACATTGAAATGTGTTCTAAGAACTAGGTATTCTAATATTAGGAATGAAGTTTTCTTTGATGATCCTGCTGTAGATTTGTTGTACCTCCACTTGTGGTTTAGTGACAACCCAGAAGGTGTCGCTGTAACACTATTCCATGGGCCACAGTCCGCTTTCTAAAAAGTGCCTCATTCTGAACTACTTCGATCTTCAGAGCAAAACTAGTAGGTTGGGACCCTAATGCAATTCTTTATGCATTGAACCTCCAGGTAGGTACATACCAAGTCAATTGTGAGCATTCCTGTTGGAAAGAGCCGGTTTATAATGAATGGCCCCTTAGTCCCCTGAAATGGAACCTGCAGCTTCGTGATATGACCACCTACCTACTCCCCACCACCTACCTGATGCTTCCACGCCTACTGGGTAGGATCTGATGTCACAAAGGTGCATTCGCGTCACCAAATCAACTAGAGCGACTCCAGTTCTATTGACTCAAAAGCACTAATAAAGGATTAGTCCAAAGTCTTTGGACTAACTCCAATTGCCAACGCTGATCTATTTTAGAACATTAGGAAATTCACTGTACTTCCTTCCTCATGAGACCCCCTTTTTTCAGCTTCTGAAGCAAAGCAGCAAAGGCAGGTGAAAGCAGTGTGATGTAATCTGAGAGTGTTCGTTATTGTGCTGTACTGATCTTTCTTTTTATTAAAAAATAATACAGAACGCTGACTTTATCGTGATAAAGGAGAGCTCTCCCTTTAGTGGAGCTAAAGACAGACACATGGGGAATCTCTTTTCTGTGTTCTACTAGACTCCATGAATCTTGTACCTTTATCCATATGGCTTCATCAGTCTGTAGATTCATAAATGATATTTTGTTGCTATTATAAGTAAATAACCCTAAATAAGGACTTTGAAATATTGATTTCCTCTGTCAAAACATCTGGTGAAGCATTTGATACCCTGTAACTACTCCACAATTGTTTGTGTAATCGCTTTTCTAAAGAGAAAAATTTCACTGCTTTTCTTCATTTATTTTCAGGATTGATCAAGCCAGATAAGAAGTTACTATTTAGGTTTTTGGGGGCAATTTGTCCTCACTGGGTTTCTTACATACATTCTTAACTTAGTGCTATCAAAAAACAATTAGTGTCTGGAGTGATAGTATGGTGGTAGGGCATTTGCCTTGCACGTGGCTGACCCAGGACGGACCTAGGTCTGACCCCTGGCATCCCATGTGGTCCCCCAAGCCAGGGGCAATTTCTGAGCACATTTCTGAGCATCATTGGGTGTGATCCCAAAAACCAAAATTTACCAAACAAACTAAAAAAACGGCATTCCATATGGTCCCCCAAGCCAGGGGCGATTTTTGAGCATAACTGAGTGTAGCCAAAAAAAAAATAAATAAATAAGAACAAGAATAAAAAAAAAGTTTTAAAAATGTACACTTTAAGTTATATTTAATAGTTACTGTGTCACCACCAATAATTGGAATATTGAAAAGAAACTGAAAAAGAAAACTGAAAAGAAACATTATATTGAAAGGATGTTAATTCCATAGAAATATTAAAAGATCAATCATCCTTGGCTAATATATGAACTCCCACAACTCTACTCTTGAGTAAGAAACACTAGGGGCTCTCTTTAGGCAGGTACCACATTTTTTTAAGCCTGTGATGCTTCTCTAGCCTGTGGGGAAATTTCTGAGGCCACTAGGTAAGCCACTTTCTCTGGAATGTATTTTTTTTTGCATGGATAACATTATTCTAATATGGCTCTGTGGTCATCGGGTGAATTGGGATAGCATTAAATCCTTTGAATTCAAAGGAGGGAGCAAGCTCTGTGGGATTGAAATAAAGTACCTTCACTAGGGCTAGAGAAATAGTAGAGCTGATAAATTGCTTGCCTTGCATGTGGCTGACCCTGGTTCAACTCTGGCACCCCAGATGGGCCCCTGAGCTTCACTAGGAGCCATGAGTGGTCCCTTAGTACCACAAAGCATGGCTCCAAAAGGCAAGAAAACCAAATAAGCATCCTAAAGAGAGGAAATTGTATTGAGACATTCTAGAAAAGGAACCAGACCCATATGAGGGACATGCATCAGAAAGCATTTGATTACCCAGTCAAGTCTTTAGCTTGGCTATTGTCTAATTTAAATATATATACATATAAATATATATATATATATATATTTAGGCTATTGTCTAACTTACCATGGGCCTTAATCCAGACAATCCTACTCCACCAGTTCTTTATTATAGTAGCAATCAGACAATCTATTCTTCCAACAGAGCCAGATTTGGATCTCCAATAGTGATATCCAAACTTGCGAGCTGCCTAGAAATGCAAATCACCAATTTAAAGAGCATTTGTTGCCTTTCCTCTACCACTCTCACCACTCCTATTCAACATAGTACTTGAAGTACTTGCCATAGCAATTAGGCAAGAAAAAGATATCAAGAGTATCCAGATGCAGATGACATGATACTATATTTAGAAAACCCTAAAGTCTCTACCAAATAGCTTCTAGAAACAATAGATTCATATAGCAAAGTGGCAGACTACAAAATTAGCATGCAAAAATTAATGGCCTTCTTATACAGCCATAATGAGAGAGAAGAAATGGACATTAAAAAACAATCCCATTCACATTAGTGCCATACAAACTCAAATACCTTGGAGTCAATTAAAGAGGTGAAAGCTTTATATAGATTTATTGCAATTTCTCTAAGAATACCCATAACATTTTTCAAAGAAGTAAATAAACTACTCCTAAAATTCATTTGGAACAGTCAATACCCATGAATATCTACAGCAACCCTAAGGAAAAAGAAAAGGTAAGCATCACTTTTCCCAACTTTTAATTGTACTACAAAGCAATTGTCATTAAAACAGCATGGTATTGGAATAAAGATAGACCCTCAGATCAATGGAATAGAGTTGAGTATTCAGTGAATGTTCCCAGACAAACAATCAATTAACCTTAGATAAAAGGACAATAAATGCGAAAAGGAGCAAGAAAAGCCTCTTCAACAAGTGGTGCTGGGACAATTGTTCGGCTATATGCTAAAAAGCAAACTCAGACCTCCATCTAACACCAAGCACAAAGGTCAAATCCAATTGGATTGAAGACCTTAATATTAGACCTGGAATCATAAGGCATATAGAAGAACACATAGTTTTACCTGTGACATTGAAAATAAAGGTACCTTCAAGGAGAAAAATACCACTGTCTAAACAGTGGAAGCAGAGATAAACATATGGGAATATATTAAGCTGAGAAGCTTCTGCACCTCAAAGGAAATAGTGACTAGGATACAAAGGCCACCTACAAAATGGGAGAAAATATTCACCCAATACCCATCAGATAAGGGGCTAATATCTAAGATATACAAGGTAACTGACAAACTTAACAAAAAAACTAAACAAAAAAATCTAACCTCATCAAAAAGTGGAGAGAATAAATGCACAATTTCTCAAAGAAGAAATACTAATGGCCAAAAGACACATGCAAAAATGAATCATCAGGGAGAAGCAAATTAAAGCAACAATAAAGTACTATCTCAAGCCACAGACACTGGCATACATCACAAAATAACAAGAACAATCAGTGCTTGAGGGGATGTGGAGGAAAAGGAACTCTCATTCGCTGCTGGTGGTAATGCCGTCTAGTCCAGACTTTATGGAATACAATGTAGAGATTACTCAAAAAACTGAAAATTGAGCTCCCATGTGACCCAGATATTCCACTCCTAGGAATATACCCCAAAACCACAAAAAAGCACAACATAAGTGCCTTTTGCATACCTGTATTCATTGCAGTGCTATTTATAATAGCCAGAATCAGGAAATAACCCAGATACCCTCTAACAGATGAGTGGTTCAAGAAACTGTGGTACATATGCACAAAGGAATACTATGCAGCCATCAGAAAACATGAAGTCATAAAATTTTCCTGCATATAGATGGGCATAGAAACTATTATGCTGAGTGAAACAAGTCAGAGGGAGAAAGATAGACACAAAATAGTTTCACTCATCTATAGGTTTTAAAAAAAATAAAAGTCATTATTGTAATATTAAACAGAGACAATAGAGATGAGGGCTAAAAGGATGGGCCCATTATATGAAGCTTACCACAAAGAGTGGTGAGTTCAGGTAGAGAAATAACTACACTGACGACCATCATGACAATGGTAGTAAGTGAGAGACATAGAGTTCCTGTCTTGAATATAAAGAAGTGGTGGGAAAGGCGGGAGAATGGGGCATTGGTGGTGGGAATGTTGCACTGATGAAGGGGGGGGTGGAGTTCTTTTTTTTATAACTAAAACCCAACTACAAAAATGTTTGTAATCATGGTGTTTAAATACAGATAATTTAAAAATAAAATAAAATAAGAAATCTTACTTGTGATATCTGATAGTACTGAAGTCACAGTCATACCAAGTATGAGAACTTAAAATTTCTTATGGAAGCGGAGTTAAGCTGGGCATCTCTTCCCAAGCTTCTCTTGGAGCTGATAACTGCAGCTGATCGATTTCATGGCTATTTTTGTGTGTGCCCTACCTCTCTTTTTGAGTACTGAATTGATATCAAATTGTCTTTATAGTCCCAACCACCCACAAACTAAATGTTGATATTGCTAGAAATTTGGTGATTAAACAAAAAACTAGAGCTCACATAATTTGGCAGACTCACTATAACTAGGGTTCTTGTTGAGAACCAAAGACTAGTAAGTGATACAAACACTAAAAGGAGAAAACCAGAGACAGAGACTTATCAAATAAAATACTAAGTTAGTTAGCTTTCTATTAGTTGGAAGTTAAAGTAGTTAAAGTAAAATCAATTAAAAAACAGAAAAAGCAAAAAAGGATAGAAAGAAAGAAAGAAAAAAGAAAAAGAGAAAGAAAGAAAGAAAGAAAGAAGAAAGAAAAAGAAAGAAACAAAGAAAAGAAAGAGGAAAGAAAGAAAGAAACAAAGAAAGAAAGAAAGAAAGAGAAAGAAAGAAAGAAAGAAAAAGAAAGAAAGAAAGAAAGAAAGAAAGAAAGAAAGAAGAAAGAAAGAAAGAAAGAAAAGAAAGAAAGAAAGAAAGAAAGAAAGAAAGAAGAAGAAAGAAAGAAAGAAAGAAAGAAAGAAAAGAAAGAAAGAAAGAAAGAAAGAAAGAAAGAAAGAAAGAAAGAAAGAAAGAAAGAAAAGAAGAGAGAAAGAAAAAGAAAGAAAGAAAGAAAGAAAGAAAGAAAGAAAGAAAGAAAGAAAGAAGAAGAAAGAAAGAAGAAAGAAAGAAAGAAAGAAAGAAAAGAAAGAAGAAAGAAAAAAAGAAAAAGAAAGAAAGAAAGAAAGAAAGAAAGAAAGAAAGGAAGGAAGGAAGGAAAGGAAAGGAAGAAGAAAAGAAAGAAAGAAGAAAGAAAGAAAGAAAGAAAAAAGAAAGAAGAAAGAAAGAAGAAAGAAAGAAAGAAAGAAAGAAAGAAAAGAAAGAAAGAAGAAAGAAAGAAGAAAGAAAGAAAGAAAGAAAGAAAGAAAGAAGAAAGAAAGAAAGAAAAAGAAAGAAAGAAAGAAAGAAAGAAAGAAAGAAAGAGAAAGAAAGAAAGAAAGAAAGAAAAGAAAGAAAGAGAAAGAAAGAAAGAAAGAAAGAAAGAAAGAAAAAGAAAGAAAGAAAAGAAAGAAAAGAAAGAAAGAAGAAAGAAAGAAGAAGAAAGAAAGAAAGAAAGAAAGAAAGAAGAAGAAGAAAGAAAAAAGAAGAAAGAAAGAAAGAAAGAAAGAAAGAAAGAAGAAGAAGAAAGAAAGAAAAGAAAGAAAGAAAGAAAGAAAAAGAAAGAAAGAAAGAAAAGAGAGAAGGCAGGAAGAAAGAGGAAGGAAGGAAGGAAGGAGGGAGGGAGAAAGAAAGGAAGAAAGGAAGGAGGAAGAAAGGAAGGAAGAAAAATAAGAAGGAAGGAGAAAGGAAGGAGAAAGAAAAAAGACTAAGAACATGAGAATTTCTTCTGTATTTGAAGAGGAGCTTCATGCCTCTTGCATGTGTATCACCTTATTTTTCTGATTTGCTCACATTTCCCAGTTTGTTTGTTTGTTTGTTTGTTTGTTTTGCAAACAGTATGGGAAATGGGTTCTACCTAAAGCACTAAATATATCCAAGGGAACAATGGTTTTGAATTGATATCTTTTAGTCCTTCTTTCAAAAGGAATATAAAAAACTCTTATTAGGAACAATAAATTTTGACTGAAGTCAAAATGTCTCTTTTTTGGCATGGAGCTGATAAAATTTTGTGGAAAGAGAAATTCCCAGAAATGGTGAGTGAGTCTCATTAAATAGACCGGCCATTGCTAAGTGACTTATACAAGGAAGTGTACAAGTAGTTAATGTAGAATGAGAACCAAGAGGTCAAGTGGTCTCCACAGCATGAAATAGTCAGTAAATGGAAGAGAAGAATTAGAGTTAACTTCTTCATCCTGGGCTGGTGGTTGTTTATTAAATATTTTTCTCATCATTTTAATTCTCAAGAGAGGATCTTTGAGTCCCTAAAATGTTCTAGACAGAAAAGTCTCAAATGTTCCCTTAGGATATATTCCCCCTTGAGACCCCAAAGGCCAACATTTGGGGTCAGTTCAGACAATTATTTGTATAGTCAAGCTCTTTTCCTTTCTGTTTTATGTAGACACTGTGGTTATTGTTCAATACAAATGTTATCCTGACAAAATGATTGCTCACAACAAGTTAGATTCCAAATTGTGAGATTTGGTTGCAAGGATTACTATAAAGGGAAAAGGCGCTCATCATACATTTAATTTTTCTCCTTTATTTGCTAAAACAACACAAACCAAAAGAGAGTGAATCTAAATGCCGGTCCAGTTAATCTCTAGAATTGAGATTTTTCAGGTCAATAGAAAGGCAGATAAATAACAACAATTTAGTAAAAGCAGACTTTTTTCTTGTGGCCTTTGTCATGATAGTGACACCTTAAAATTTGCCAACCCCAAAGTTTCCTTCATTATCTTAAAGTTAAAAATATCTCTTTAAGATAATTGATTGAATATAATCTATTTAATGCCATGAAACTCACTTCTGTAAGCCATAAAGGTATGATCCAGTTCCATCCCATGATTCAGGGATGTCCCAGATGTTGCTGGAAGAACAACTAGTGGGAATTGCCTCGAACACTGAGGTCTCTACAACCCCTCAGAGAGACTTTATTTATTAACGTTTAATATAATAATATTAGTATATATTTAATATAATAATATTAGTGTTTAATACGGGGTCATTTTTCAACATCTGTAGTTTCCCATTACTAGATATTGAATTAGAGCTAAAAGTTTTACACCATTTTTGATATAGTCTATTAATATTAAGTAGTAAGGATAAATGAAATGATCAAGAGAACTTTACCTCGTACACACTTAATTTAGTGACTCATAGCTCTAAAATAGTTTATTTTAAAATAAAATACTTAAAATATATTTTAGCATAAGTAAATATGTCATAAGTCTTCTAAAATTAGAATAATATTTAAAACTTTTTTATTTAGGGCCGGGGAGAGATAGCATGGAGGTAAGGCGTTTGCCTTTCATGGAGAAGGTCATCAGTTCGAATCCGGTTTTCCATATGGTCCCCCGTGCCTGTCAGGAGCAATTTCTGAGCATGGAACCAGGAGTTTCCCCTGAGCACTGCCGGATATGACCAAAAACACACACACACACACAAAAAAAACTTTTTTATTTAGTATTTTTGTATAACTCAGAGCAGTTAGTACAGTGGATAAGGCACTTGCCTTGCACACATCCAATCCAACTTTGATCTGTGGCACCACATAGGACATGCTGAGTTTCACCAAGAGTGATCCCAGAGTGCAGAACCAGGAGTAAGCTATGAGCACTTCTGAGTGTCCCACCCCAAACAAAAACAAAAATAAAAGCAACTTTAGGATATATTATGAGCATTTCCATGTCATTAAATATATTTGAAGTGCACTTTTTAGACACTTCTGTAATATTCCATCAAGCAATGCATCATTTTCTGAACTATATTTTTCTGTTGGTTGTTTTGATTTTAACACTGGTTGAATCAGAAACATGCCTACAAAAATGTAACTACTTTTGGAATCATTCATAGTTGTTATTTTATATTAACTTCCTAAAAAGAGAACAATGGAGAAGAACACTAAGAGCATCTTTAAAAATTATCAATAAATACGACTAAATTCTTTTCTAGCAAAGTGTATAAGTTTCCTGTTATGCTCTCATAAATCTTTTAGTCCAGAAGAGGACTTAGATTAGATAATGGGGAAAATAGTTGTATTGTCAGTGAATAAAATGCTTTAATGAAAATATGTCCAAATTCTCCATGTGCCTTTGCACTAATAATTTTTAGACTGGCAAACCATGGTAATTTCTAATCACAAATAGGAATTTGCCATCTGTCTATGAATGAGTTCCTTCATATGGGATCTATTTCAAAGTTACTCAGATTTGGTTGCTGGAGTGCAATAAAAATCTTCCTGCAGAGGACTTGGGGTGACCCAAAGGGCCAGATTCTGTGAAGGGCAAAACTAAACAGCCTTCATATTTGAAATAGTCCCCTACCAACACATAAAGAAAGCTGATTCTTGTTCCGAATTTGTTTGTGCTACCCCAGGAAACAATTTAGAAAGAGAAAAGGCTCCATTTATTCATCTATATTTCACCAGTAACCAAAGAGATGACAAAGTTCATAGAGTTCTGTTCATTGGAAAAAGGTGAATAACTCAAAGGGAAAGACTTTGGTGCCCATATAAGCAAATTCATTTTTGGATACAGAATTAGTTATGGAACACACTCTCTGAATCCAGAACAGAACATATAACATGGGACTGCATTATCAGACGATCATTTATTCTCCAAGGCTGATTCTAGGAAGCAAAATGCAGTACTCACTCTTTCTCCCTTTTCACCAAAGGAAGCTTTTTCCACCACCAAACCAAACCAAATCAAACAAAAATCTTGTCTCAAAATTGTCGCTCATTTTGAACCCCAAAGGTGCTTTCAGATGTTTTATGTTACTGATATAGTGACAAAGCTCCCTTTATTCAGATGTAGCTGTTGACAGAGTTTCAAACCCCCTGGAGATTAGCAGACCAGGAGGTGTGATGAGGACCATGATTTCTCTGCATTCATGGGCCAAGGTTAGCTCTACCCTCTATTGAGACTCCACACTATCTGGGGCTCAGCTCACTGCTGCTTTTCCTTCAGGCTTACCGTCAGCCATGGCTCCTGGCTGTGACTGGCTCCAAAGCCCTTCGACTGTTTTTCCCGAATTCTACTCACATCCTTGCAAAGTGTCTCTTTATTAAGCTTTCCTCAAACTCAATTTTAGAGTACTGTTTCCTTTTGAGATTCTAAGTGATAATCTTGAATACATGTTTGTTTCCCTTTAGTTAGCATGTATGGTATTCTTACTCAGATTAATGTCTGTCAAATCTTGCCAAACGAGAAAAATGGAGATGACCTGAAAAGGCTTTAGCTTATGCTTCATATATGATGCTTCTGTTCTAAAGTACTTTCGAGCTTGGAGGGAAAATCTAAGCTCTTTAATAGGCAAACTCGGTGCATTCATGTGTGACCAACCATTTATTGAGGGTCTATGATGTGCTAATTGTGTTCTAAGTGTGTGGATCACAATGCTTCATAAGGTAGGCAGACTCCACTGGAAAGAGAAATGGACCTAAGGTAGAGATAATTAGGCAATATGTAAGTCAGTAAACCAATAAGTAAGATACTTATGTGCATTACTTAGGGTTAATTTTGAGTCTCAGTAGCTATATTTTTATTTATCTCACAGTTATATATGTTTACCACGAATTGAGGATCAAAACCAAATATAGAATCTATCTTCATAATTTCACTTAAGTCTAACAATTCATCTCCTATAAGTAGGGAAAGATTGATATAAGACATGGTAGGTCTTAATATCATAAAATTATGTGAAATCCCAGAGGAAGTAGAGATTTAAATGTATTGGGGCTTTGGAAAGTGCTAAAGAGGGAATGAAAACACCTTAAGATGAATGATCTTCAGTAATTAAGAAAAGAAAGGACCAACAACAGAAATTTGAATCAAGTAGACAAAAGAGAGGCTTTTAGGTGGAAGTTAATTGAATACTAATGACTGCAAGACCCATCACAGAGTGTGGCGTTTTTCCAGGACATTACCAAGAGGCATGGGGATTAATATGCTCACAAAAGATACTTTGGCAGCATGCTTTGAATGACACTGCAGGACAAATCACAGGCCTGAGGAGGTGGTAGCTCCATCCTCATAGAGAGATTAGTCTTGCTACACCAATGTCTCACCACTTGTGATTGGTGTTGCTGGATTCTGAAATGTTCCTATGTTTCTGCCATATGCACCTTCCTAATTTCATTGAGAATCACTTACTGACAGCTAACAAGGAGAAAAGTGTCAATGCCAGTGTAAAGATGTCTGAACTCTCAGAGTTTTTTTATTTTTATAGAAAAGACTACTGTAAAGAGGTCAAAGAAGGAAAGGAATTCAGGGCAGGAAGAGGTCATTCTTGGAGGAATTAGAAAGGTTTTGGGAAAAAAAAAAGTAAAATTTTTAATGGAAGATTACTAAGTAGAGGAGCTCAAACATTCCACTCGAAAGATCATTCCTATCTTGTCTACCAAAATGCAAACTAACTGGACAGACCAGAGCTTCTATTAATAACATCTCTTTACCATTTCCTTCTTGGAATTCAGAATAAGCAAGCAATCTATGACATCGCCAACCTATAATGAATTTCTATCAAGCCAACATTTCTGGTTGAATGCCAAATAAGCAAAAGACCCAACTGTTTCTGTCGGGTACATGATAGCAAACAATGAGTCATGTTTGCATCACATTGAATAACTTGTTCAAGTGGAGAAACTTAGCCAGAAACTTGCCTTGGAATTCTAAGGTCTGGCCATGCAATAAACCTAATTGTAGAGAATTCAACCAGCATTTCCCTGAAGGCTTCCAATTATACACCACAAACAAGCCTAAAATACATTTGCATTGTTTTTGACTGTTTTGAAGCGCCTTGTAATAGGTTTGCTTAGAGAAATCTATTAAGTTACAACTTTGTTTTGTTTGGGGCAACACCCTGCAGTGTCCAAGGCATATTCCTGGCTCTATGCTCAGGGATCACTTGAAAGTCCATGTGCGGGGAGCATATGTGGTGCCAAATCTAGAGAGAGAGAAGAAAAGAAGAAAAAGCCTTCCCTACCTATAGATAAATGCAGCCTTCCCTACCTATAAGTAAATGCAGTCAGTATGCTAGGGCAGCCATCTTGATGAAACATAAAGGAGTTTGCTAGTGTTCCTTTGTTTCATTTCTCTAAAAAGGCACTGTTGTCACCTGTTATTTATGACTTTCAGTAAGCTCTCAATGACATCGTTGGAAGACCAAAGCAAGAAATTAATGGAACTTTTCTACAAAAGTATGGAACGTGCTGATAGATAGCAGCAAAGCCAAAGCAGTCAGGAGTAGACCTGTCTGTACGAGAGAACTTTGTCTTTTACTTATAAATGCATCTGGCCTGTGTCCATGGATAGATCATATATCTGACAATATCCTCCCTTCTAATGCTTTGCAGATCTGAGGTATATTATCATACCCTGAGACTGAACTCTCCAGGGAAATTATGTCAAGCCATAACCAAGGGAGCTGAATTGTAAAACCCAACCGAGGAACTGTCTGGGATTCATCATTAGGTGACCAGAAACAGTGTACCAAAAGGTGGCGCTGTGAGACCGCAGAAATGACTAAGATGTAGCCTTAGACTAGAAGACTTGAGAGACAGAGACAGAGAGTCAACTTTATTTTTAGAACTTATCTCTTTGCACTCTGGGTGGACCTAAAATTCTCATAAACTAATCTTCCCGGTTTATTATGCATACACAACACATTCCTGATATGGGCAGGAAACAAACTAATTTTTATATAGCCCCTGTGTCAAATGCTTTCATTATTTGGATCTACTGCTCTGTGTAGTAGTTGCTATTTTAGAAGAATATCTAAAATCAAGATGACTTCTTTTTTAAAAAAAAAAAGAGAAAGAGAAGATAATATTTCTTCAAAATGCTGGGAAATGGATCAGCAGGCAGTTAGAGATATTAATTGATGCTAATATAGCTTTCATCTAAAATGTTTTCAGAGAAAACCTGAACTTTCCCTGATAGCTGCTTAAGTGCCAGTTGTCCACAACTAAGCTTATAGCCATGATCCAGAAGGTCTACAGAGAAAAGGAAAAGTAGAAAGCCTCATTGTATCCCTGGACTTATTTATTTTTAGCCAAGGTTTCATGGAATAAACATTAAAGTCCTCTTTTTCATTGATGGCAAAGAAGAACACATTCCTTATGAAACACTATTTCCTGAGCCCCAAATATGCACTTAATATTGTGCCAGGAGCTGGAAAAAAGAAAAGTAGAACCCAAATTTATTCTTCTTGAGCCAATTCCAAAAACGTACACCCACTAAGAAACCCTGTGATCTCTTTTTGATCATTTCCATGGTAGGATCTCATGCTCTTGAACTAAGCCAGCTTCAACTACAAACCCAAACTTTGGGCCCTTTAAAGCTCCCCAAAAGTTGGTGTTTTTTGGCTGAAGTTCGTGGATATATGTAATCTTGAGGGAACTTGAAATACAGTGAACATATATTTTAGTGATTTGTTGTGCCTATGTTCTGTGTGTTTCATGTAGATTATCTTGTTTAAACTTTATAACAAATCATTAGCCTTGTCCCTTTATTCCAAATACAGAACCTCAAGTTTATTATGAGTTCATAATTACTCTGTTTATAAAAGAAAAAAAATCATGAATGTGAAACAAAACTCATATGCTACCTCACATGAACTTTCAGGACCTGAAGTCATAATGTCATCAAGTTTAAATAATCAATGAAAAAAAGCTTCAACTCTAAAATACACCCCCAAGATGCTCACCCAATTTCTCAAATATGAGAGCCTCTCATTTCCTTTCTCTTTTTTTTTCGCATTTTATTATAATTATTATTATTTTTTTGTGGTTTTTGGGTCACACCTGGCAGTGCTCAGGGGTCATTCCTGGTTCCAGGCTCAGAAATTGCTCCTGGCAGGCATGGGGGACCAAATGGGATGCCAGGATTCGAACCGATGACCTCCTGCAGGAAAGGCAAATGCCTTACCTCCATGTTATCTCTCCGGCCCCTATAATTATTTTTATTTTGTTTTGTTTGGGGTTTGCATACAGTAGTACCAGAGTTACTCCTGAGAGGATTTAGGGAAATAATGTGAAGTGAGGGATAAAACTCAAGTCTCAGCATTCAAGGCCAGAGCTGACCCTCTGTACACTGTACACTGGCCCTGCACTCATTTCTGAAGTGAATTTTTTAAACATTTCCCAAACTTTTCCAAATGGCGAAGCTTTAAAGCTTTCAAAGGAAAGAAGTCTTAAAATAGAACTGGCAGAGATTTCTGGACATGTTCAGAAACATCAGGAATTGTAGGTCTGTCTCTCCACCACTACTGCCATTAACACCCCCACAAAATCACCATCAGTATTAGCACTACCACTGTTACTGCCACTGCCATGACTTCCATGCCACTACCATATTACCAACAATATCACCATCACCACTGCTGCCACCATTAGCATCATCACTACTACCATCATAACCACCATCACCACCATGATTCTCACCACCACAATCATTATGATCATAACCAGCAGCAGCATCATGACCTTCACCACCCAGTTGTTTGAACTTGCTAGTTTCTACATAAGTACTCTAAAATTACAACTTTTTGATGCTTTTCTTTTCTGATTATCTGGCTTTATGGTAGAAATCCCAGTGAAGGCGAAAGAATATTCCTCAGTGTGGTGGCTGGGTAGGAAGGTCAGTCAGCTGTGGCATGAGTGAACACTGAGCAGAGTGGGGATTTGTGTAAGGTCCAGGATTTGTCAGAGTTGAATTAGTCATGGAGCAAGAATGAGGTCTCCCTTGCTCTCAACTTCCTGGGAAGACTTCAGATCCCCCATTGATAGAAGTCTATTGGGATATTGGACACTCGGACATGTATTTTCTTTTCCTCCCGCTCACTTTCTTTCTTCCTTGTGTAGCCCATACAGGTTGCCAAATGAAACCCAGAGTGCACATTTCAATTTGAATTGCTGCTCTATAGAAAATGCTATTTGATCATTCTATAAGTTATTCGTTGATCTTTTGGCAAACCAAAATTAGCAGGGCATTTCATCTTTTTATTTGTGATGTCTAATCATTTTTACATGTATTTCAGCAAATTTTCATACAGTTATTGATGAGCACAATGTTTTATGTGAGTTTTGAGGAAAAAAAATCTGTGCAAAGTATTGAAAACATCCTTTAGAGAAACAGGGCCAATGGTAAGTATGCCACATTTAGTGCTCAGAGTTTTGTGCCATGGAAGTACCCAGGGAGCCATATGCAGTATGATCCAACTGGGGCTGATTGCTTGCAGATGAACACCTTAGCCCCTGTGCTAGACCTAGAGCCCCTGTAAATTTCTTTTAGAGGCAGTTTATAAGACTCATGATAATAACCCAATTTTAGTCTTGCCCAAGCCTTTATGTAAATTTAGGTTCTGTTCCTTTGATCCTGACAATGAAGTATTCTTGGATTTTACTTGCAGAAAAGTGTTTTCACTCAGCTACCATTTACTTCCTTAGAAAGTTCTACCCTCCTCATCTCAGAATGGACCACGGCCATCTCCTATTAACAGTTTCAATGACCATATATTTCCTGGGTAGACCAAGAAGAATCTAGAAATCCTGAAGTTGTTTTGTTCCCTGAATATCTGGTGCAGCACAATGTCAGAAGTGTCAGAAGAGAGGTCTGCAAAAGTAAAAGTGATTTCCTTGGGGCTAGTAAGATGGTAGAGGGGTTAATGTACTTGCCTTGCCAACAATAGTTGCACCCAGCCACCCAAGTACCATTGGGACCATTTATGTACTCCCCTCCCATAAAAATAAATTTCCTTACTTCAGAATGTGCAGATTTATTTCCAGGATAAAGAAATCAGCTGTACAGGAGATTCAACAAAATCTGAATTTTAGAGCAACTAGTTAGGTTGCATTTTAAGTATGTCTCCTGCATGGGATCTGTTTATGCAGAGGCAGTTCTCCCTCCTGTGAAATTAAAATGAACTCACATTCTGTATTTTATGTGCTGTTTTCAGCTTGGAACACTGGGAAATGCTCACTTTCTTCACCATTGATAGGTAGAAAGAAAAAGGAAAGAAAAAGAAAGAAAAAGAAGAAGAAAGAGAAAGAAGAAGAAAGAAAGAAAGAAAGAAAAAAAGAAAGAAAGAAAGAAAGAAAGAAAGAAAGAAGAAAGAAAGAAAGAAAGAAAAAGAAAGAAAGAAAGAAAGAAGAAAGAAAAGAAAGAAAGAAAGAAAGAAAGAAGAAAGAAAGAAAGAAAGAAAGAAAAGAAAGAAAGAAAGAAAGAAGAAAGAAAAGAGAAAGAAAGAAAGAAAGGAAGAAAGAAAGAAGAAAGGAAGAAAGAAGAAGAAAGGAAGAAAGAAAGAAAGAGAAAGAAAGAAGAAAGAGAAGAAAAGAAAGAAGAAAGAAAGAAAGAAAGAAAGAAAGAAAGAAAGAAGAAAGAAAGAAAGAAAGAAAGAAAGAAAGAAAGAAAGAAAGAAGAAAAGAAAGAAAGAGAAAGAAAAGAAAGAAAGAAAGAAAGAAAGAAGAAAGAAAGAAAGAAAGAAAGAAAAGAAAGAAAGAAAGAAAGAAAGAAAGAAAAGAAAGAAAGAAAGAAAGAAGAAAAAGAAAGAAAGAAGAAAGAAGAAAGAAAGAAGAAAGAAAAAAAAAAAAAAAAGAAAGAAAGAAAGAAAAAGAAAGAAGAAAGAAAGAAAGAAAGAAAGAAAGAAAGAAAGAAAGAAAGAAAGAAAGAAAAAAGAAACACAAATTATAGAAATGAAGAAATAGTAGTAACCCCAGGAAAACTCTCCCTCTGGGGGCCGGAGAGATAGCACAGTGATAGTGCGTTTACCTTGCACACAGCCAATTCAGTACAAATGGTGGTTCAAATCCCGGCATCCCATATAATGCCCTGAGCCTGCCAGGAGTGATTTCTGAGCTCAGAGCCAGGAGTAACCTGTGAGTGCTACGAGGTTTGACCCAAAAACAAACTCACCCTGTGTACCAGGGGATGTCAAGTCCAAGAATTCCTTGGAGCTTGATTTGTCCTTCACCTGGCCTGCATAGGTCAATTATGGTTCCATGAGGAGACACCTCCTTCGCTTCCCAAGCATTGTCTGGCTTTATCTCTGGCTTGTTCTTTCCCCAACTCAAGGGTGTTGCCATTTTTTGTGGAACTTGAAGCATATAGAATATGGGGGAATTACTCTTTAAGAAAAAATGATTTAACTCAACGAAATTAACAAATACAAAGTTATATCTAAAATGGTATCAAATTCAAAGTAAATAATTCCTTAGAACTAGAAATATTTAATAGAAGATGGATTAATACGACACTAAAGAAGCAGAACTGCTAGAACCACAAAGGAAGACCTCATCATAAGCTCCATTCCTTGAGCTGCACAGCCACCAAGATCTTTAGATACAGAGCTCTGATTTTACCATTTATGACAGAACCAGAAATCTTCCATACACCATGAAAGCACCAAGGGGAGAGTAAATGATAATGCCAAGAGGCTATAGTTAATAGCATGACAGTATACTTCAGGGGTGGAAAAACCCTGTATTTCCTAGGCCAAGGGAATTCCCTCTATAATATCCCCAATAGTTTATGTGCCTATGCAGGGGGAAAAAGGGAAAAAAAAGCACAAAATAATCATTTTTCCACTTATTTTTTATTGACTGATCAATTTTTTGACATCTTTATTTTGGTGTAGATATTGAAGTTGATGTCTTCTATTTTATTTTATTTTCTCTTTCTCTTTCTTTTTGTATTCTGGCATGGTTTGATTTCAGAACCGAGACTATTGTGTGGTGCTTGTCTCTATTGCTGTAGTGCTCACTGGATATTTAATTTGATATTTCTTTCTGTATTGTTGTGGTGTTTCAATTACCTTTTTTATGTCCTTTCTCAAACTGAGGTTGAAAGCCTCTAGAAGGACTCCGCCCATTTTCAGCGTATTTGACTTATTTTTTTCTTATTTATTTATTTTTTTTTATTTTGTACCCATTCTATTGCTTTTCTTTCCTTCAAACAAAACCACATAACTCCATTTATCTAGCTCCGCCTCTTAAATAGAGGGGAAAACAAGGGAGGGTACCAGAACCAAACAGATATATGACCACTAGTAGTAAGCTAGACAAAGAGTGGTCCACCTACTCTAGCAGCCTGGAGGGTGATGGTGGGGTATATAGGTTGCAGAAAGAGAACTGGGATGGGGGGAGGACAAATTTGGTGATGGGTATTCCTCTGATTCAATGTTAATATGTACCTAAAATACTACAGTGAAAGATATGTAAGCCATTATGATCGAAATAAAAATTAAAAAAAAGAACTAGAAATATTTAGAACATGTTTTAAAAGTAAATAAGAACCACAAGAATATTTATGCTTATATATTGATTATGCTTATATATGCTTATAATATGCTAATATGCTTCTCAAATAGTGGGGCATATCCCCCGGGGGGGGGGCCGAGGCTCCATAAAAGGAGGTGCCTTTGACCTCTGCAAACACTGTCATAACAAGCTAAGCCCCGTATTTATGTCTCTGTATGTATGTATGCATGTCTCTGGAGCTGAGAGTTGCTGTGTCCTGCTTCAAACCCCGCTTTGAAAAAGCAATGCATTGCAAAACGTGCTCATTGTAGCCATTAATCCAGACATCACCTCTGATTAAAAAATCAGCTCAAATTATTTTATATATTTTTGTTTTGCAGGTTAAAGTTTTTTTAATAAAGATAGAATTTACAGTCACATGGGGGGGCAAAAAATGTTTTCTTCTTCCTAGAGGGGTATGACAGAAAATAATTGAGAAGCACTGGCATATATTAACATACTGACATTATGTGTATTGTATTATTATTAGTATGGATATAGTCTGTATTGGCATTGTATTATAGCATTAATGTAATGATATTGCTTAATATATTTATTATATTGATGTATTAATAAAATCCCTGGCATGAATACAGAACACATTATTCTTTCCGCTTTGATTAACTCCTCAGAGGATAACAATATTGCTGCCTTTTTTTTAAATATAAAGACAAACCAATCCATCTTTTTCTCTTCATTACTGCTTTATTTTTTAATAATATATAACTGGTCTGGGGGGGCACACCCAAAATTGCTCTGAGGTTACTCCTGGCTGGGCATTGAGGAATTATTCCTGACTGGCTGGGGAGAACCATATGGGCTGCTAGGGATTGACTAGGGTTAGCCATATGCTAGAAAAATGCTCAACTTGATGTTGTATCTTTCTGTTCCCTGATATTTTTAAGTCAAAAATTGAGGACTGTTGTCATATTTGAAGAAAAGTAAAACAAGTTTTCATCATATAGTTTAATCTTTAAAATCTTGAACAACTTGAAGTCTTGAAGCTTTCCTATGTAGTACCTAGTTATGAATCATCCTTCATAAGCAAAACAAAACAAAACTAAAACTAAAACTGAATGAGACTGGACTGCAACAGTTTTGAAAGGTTTGGCATGATAAGAGAAACTCAGGCTAAAGTAGAAAGACATCCCACTGAATAGGAGAAAATATTTTCAAACAATACCCCAGATGAAGGACTAATAGCCAAGAGATATAAAACACTAATAAAGCTCAATACTAACCTTATCAAAAATAAGGAGTAGAGATGAGCAGACATTTCTTGAAAGAAGGTGTAGGATAGCCAGAAGGCATCTTAAAAAATGTACTCATTATCACTCTTTTCTAGGAAGAATTGAAAAATCAAAACAACCATGAGACATCATTTCATATCAATGAGGTGGCATGTATGAAAAAGCCTAGAAATGATTTTGTTGGCTGGGATGCAGCAGAAAAGTATCCCTCATTTTGAGCACTAGGGAAAGTGAAATAGTAAGAATTAAACTTTCATACAGCAGTCCTGAGATTCCATTTTTTTGACATTTACCTCCTAAACATGAAAATGTTAATTTATAAACTATATGTACATCTGAATACATCCCATATGCCCAACAGTAGATGAATAGATAAAAAAAGTTATGCCACAGATATGCAGTGGAATATTATGCAGCTGTAAGAAAGAATGCAATTGAGCATTTTTCTACAGTGTGCGTGAAACTGGAGAACATTTTGTTAAGTGGATTAATTCAGAAGTAAAACAAGTATTGGATGATCTTAATCAACTATGAAGAATAGAGAAACAAAACAATGGAATAGACAATATAAAACATTCACAGACCCTTGGTCTTGGAGTATGGAATTTATCAACAAACAATAAAGGAAAGGTAGGTGGTTAAGTGACATAAGGACAGACCAGAGATGACATAAGGAGAGTGCAGACGGGTCATGGGCTCTTTGGTGGGGTTAGGGTTATGCATCTTGATTGATGTAAGATGACTGATACGCCACTTGGTACATCAATATTATAACATAAATACTATTATAGCCATTATTCCCTAAAGTATGGTACAAATTTGGTGCAGAATAAAATAAATATTTTTGAATTAAGATTCAAATTCCCAAAGGATTGTTCACTTGGAAAGTGCTGTAACCCAGAATCTCAGGGCAGGTTGCTGATTAGCTGGCATCGAAGACAGAAGTTCTCCCAAGGGTCAATCCTGTAAGAAATCTCACCCAGATCTTGCACTGTACACTAGAGTGAGGGTGTGACAATCCCAGACTAAATATACCCCTGACTCAAATTCCCATTAGCCTGATCCTCCAGATGTCTGAGGTTACTCCTACACCCATGGGCATGAAGAGGAATGTGATAGTGTTGACATCCAGAGACAGTTAAAATAGCTCACAATGAAAATGTCTTTACTTTGGCACATCTTACAAAAATATATGAGTCTGTGAACACATGGATAGTGTCCATCCCAGACCGCTGTAAGTACAAGTGCATTAAATTGACTTCCTTTCCTCTTCAGCAGCAAATATAACTTCTACAACTCCTGATGTACTTATCCTTGAGATAGTTGTTATCAGGGCATTACATTATAGGAGGAAATGTGTTTTGGGACTGAGTCTGCAATATCTTTTGAGGGTAAAAAGCATGAATGTTTCTACTTTAAGTTTCTTTCTGTGACTTACACAGAACTCTTCAAAATGGTTCTGTGCATTTATAAATGTATACATCAGGGTCAAATTGATCATTTCTCCTTAAACAGAAATGCTTAAGCATTTGATTCCCTATATTCTATAGAAGAATGAACTTGAATTAAAAACATATGACTAAAGTCCCTTCTTGGAGCCGGAGAGACAGTACAGTGATAGGGCGTTTGCCGTGCATGCGGCCAATTCAGGACAGATGGTGGTTCGAATCCCCAGCATTCCATATGGTCCCCCATGCCTGCCAGGAGAGACCCCTGAGAGCTGCCAGGTGTGATCCAAAAACCAAATAATAAAAATAATAATAGTAATAATAACAATGATAATAATATTAAAGTCCCTTCTTTTTCATGTTATGTTGAATCTCAGTCTCTTCATATAAAAAGAAAAATGAACTTGATGGAATTGACAACAGTTTCCCAGGCTCATTTCAGAGTGTTGTGAAGTTTTTTTTTGTTTGTTTGTTTGGGGAAAAGGGAGGTGCCACATCCTGTGACACTCAGGGGTTTCTCCTGGCTATGCATTCAGAAATTGCTCCTGGCTTGGGGAACCATATGAGATGCCAGGGATCGAACCAGGGTCAGTCCTGGGTCAGCTGCTTGCAAGGCAAACACCCTATTGCTGTGCCACAGCTCCAGCCCAGAATGTTGTAAGTTTTGCAAATCAAGTACCCTTCATATGTTAATTATTACACTTTAATGTTTTGTATCTTTGTATAGAAAGAATACATATTTGCAATTTATTGACACTATTCATAAATCCAAAAATATGTTTTTAATGTCCTATATACTAGAAAACAGTTTTAAAAAAAAGAAAAAAGAGGTTTGCATAACTTTTTGTTGTAAATTTTGGGTAACATTACAATAGAAATAAGAGCCAAGAATTAACTAAATCATAGTTTTCTGAGTGATAATAGGAAGTTCTCTAAGGCTTGTTCAAGGCTAACTCCCAGACCCAGAACATGCTTAGTGGATTCCGCTATTTAGGAGACATTAAGAGGGTAGTACAGAGAGAGGAAAGGAGAGAGGGAGAGAGATAAGGAGGGAGGGAGGGAAAGGGGAAAGAAGGGAGAGGACAGAGTCTAGGGACAGTCTACTGTGTTTAGTCCAAGGGATTAGGACAGAGTAATGCTGTTTTTAGGCAAAGTCACTTCCCCCTCCTCATTCAAACATCCTGTTTAATCCACCCAATTCAGAGAAATGACTCTATAGCATAACCCATGCCCAGCACAGAATTTCTTGAATTTTAATATGGCCTGAAGTTTGGATTTTTTAATAAAGGCCAGGCTTTCATCAAAATAGGTCTTTTAGTTATAGAACTGGATCCCATGCTCCTAATTCCATAGATCTTTTTCACTTTTCATAGTAACTGACATCTTTGCATTCAGTAGAGCTCTTGTCTCCTTCATGGACACATTTCTTTCTAGTAAAAAGATAGGCTACTACGTTCTCCTGGTGGCCTTCTAGCTCCAGAGCCACCTTCTTAGCTAGGCCCATCTCCAGTTGGAGATTTAAACTGGAATTCTTCAAGGCTCAGTCCTAACCTCTCTTCTCTTTTGAACCTTCACTTTCCCTTAAAGTAGTGTGAAAAAATCCTTTTGTTTTTATTTCTTCTATATGACAAAGATTCAAAATAGGCATCTTCCACTCTGCCCTATCTCCACTTATCTACTACACACACCTATTGCTTAGGAAAGTACAAAAAAAAATTCTTACCGTTTTCTCTTTCTCTCCACTTCTACTCTGCCTGATCTGTCACATCAAACTAATTTTGCCTGTTCAGTCTCTCCTTAAAGCAGGATTCTCAAAGTGGGTAACTCTTCCCCACCCCCAGATAGAGAGTGGGGCCTTGGAATGGTGGGAAGCAGGAACCTCAATGAAATGAGGGCTTTTCATTCATTCTTTAAAGAAGATAGACTTCTAGGAGAGGTCTGAGTAGATTGTTTTTTGTTTGTATGTTTGTTTGTTTTTTCTGAAGATGAAGTAGGCCGTATGAGTTTGGGAGCCTTTGTTAAATAAAAGTGTTTTATTTTTATACCAAGAACAGCCCTATCCAAGCTGCAGTCTCCAGACCATCCAGTTTGATAGACTTATGGGTTTCAACTGCTTTATTTATTCCTACAGGCCTATGCCAGTCTATAGGCTGCTGGTTGAAAAACTTCTCATCTCAATCATCTATTTTGCCTTATCTCAACCATTTTATCCAAACCCAACCATCTCATTAGACTCTTAAGGATGTTTGGTTTCTCCCTGGAGCAGCTATTCTCCCTGGAGAATTTCTACAAGAGAAATGTACAAAGCTTTAAATTATAGTACCTTCTCTGATTATAGACTTAATTTAGTAGTTTAATTTCAATGGTTCCTGAAACACAAAATGCTTTTATGCAACTATATTGACATATAATTGATACATTGTCATTGGATGAAGAGTATAGTATTATGAGAAATTGACATTAAAAATACCAATGTGTCAGCCTTCTAGTTAATATACTTCACATCTTTGTATAGAGATGAGATGAAATAAAATGCGATGACATGAAAATATGGAGTTATTTGGGTGGGTGGGTTTGGGTACTATGCTCAAGGCATACTGCTGGCTGGGTCTGTGCTCAGGGATGACTCTTGGTGGTACACAGGGAACCATACATAATGACAGAGATTCAAATAGGGTCATCTACCTGCTATACTATCTCTCCCATACTAGAGAGAAGTTTTTGATGAGAACATTAATATTCAAATTTCAAATTTCAGACCAGTATTATGTTATGAGGTATAGTCGCTGTGTTATGTAATTGGTTGTCAGACTATAATAGCTTGTGGTTAAAAGTCTATACCTTTTCATCAGACTTTCCTCCCCACTACACATAACAACTTCTTTTCTATTATTTCTATAGACTTGAGTTTTTTTAATTCTACAAATAAAATTATCAATATAAATAGAATGCCTCCAGCTAAGTAGGTCTTGCCAAACATTTCCAGACTTTGCATGTCTGCATCCTCTTTTCTCCATGAAGCAGGGAAAAGAAATGTTGAACGGTTTCCCTGTATTTTTTGTGATAACAAATGTAATTATCCATTTAAATCAGATTAATGACAATCTGTAATCATTGAGAGAATTAAATTACCTTATGCTGTCTACTCTGTGACTAGGCCTGCCTCCTCCAATTTCTGGAATTCACCTCTCTGAGGCCTTTTCTTTGAAGCTGCATTTCGTGGGGTCTGGAAAGCCTATCCAGCCTCCTAAAGATTCTCTTCAAGTTTTATTCCATTACTTTGGGAAGCTACCCCAGAGTCAGAATAAGTACCAAGCCACTTTGTATTCATGCATTCATTGAGGTAATTTACCTCCTAAATTCCTCATTCCCTTGTCTCCAAATTCCAGATACCCCTGGGCCTATCCAGGCTGCACACAAGGGGCTTACTTGACTCCTGTGATCAGAACTGGCACCTAACAGGATTTAGAACATGGTTCTAGGAAGAATTTTTGCTCTTTTTTTTTTTTTAATGGTACATGCTTAAGTGGTATTTGCTTGGCTCACATGTACAGAAATGGCTACTTTTTACTTTGCTTCTCAGGTGCTTCTCTCAGGTACAATTATACCTGAGCTCCCTCAGCTCTGTTTACAGGTTCGGCCAAGTCCCTGGTTTTCCCCAAATGTTAATCAAGTCATCTGGAAAATAGGGCATGACATTTTGTGTCTCTGACTAGCAGCAGATGCGGCTAGCAGTGTTTCCTTTTCAGTAACTAATTGCACACATGGTACAATGTAGAGAAAAACATTATAAATCAATTAGGCTATTACATCCACATAGTGCTCTGTGCAGAGAAAGGGGGGGCTGTGTTGGGAAGTAGGAGATGGGAATACCTAGTATCTTTCGATAATTCCTCACAGCTTTCCCAGATTTTTTTTTCACCCAGATTTTCTGGAAGAGATCTCTTCTACTGTTCGTGAAGGGTTTTGATTTTCTGGAAGCTAAGGTGAGACTGGTGGAATAGGACAGTCACACTTGAAGCTGTGCTTAGGCCTGCATAGAGGTTAAGGAGCCAGCCTTATATAGCTGAACCAAATTCTATCCCTGCCACCCTGAGCACTTTCAGGAGTGATCTCTGAGCATAGGGCCATGAGTAGCCACTTAGCACTACCAATTGTGTCTCCTAAACCTCCCATAAAAGTCTTATTTTCATAAGTCTTAATTATGTATCATTCCTAGGTTCTCATAAATGTCAATGTATAGGGTGTTTTTGGTGCTTTGGGTCAAATTTATAGAAGGAGAGAGAGGGAGATGCAGGGACAACAGCTTTTCAAGTGTCAGTCTCTCCATATCTGAGGCTTGGGAGATTTTCATATGGACATAACAGAAATCAGCTGAGCCTAGCTTTGGAGGGCAGAGTGGGAGAGAAAGGGGAAGTTTTTATCAGGTACAAAATATTTACTTACTCTCCTTCTGGCACTTTCTTGGTCTCTCTATCTTTCTCTTTTTTTCGTTTGGTTTTCATGGGAACTGCTCTTAGAGAGAAAATATCTGCATGCGCTCCTGGAGATAAAGAAGGTCTTGAGTTTTGTTTTGTTTTGTTTTTATAGTCTATAGGGGTGGGGGAGGGCACGAGGAAAAGATTTGAACTTTTACTAGAAAGAAAGAATTTTTTTTTAAATAGGTAACTACAGATTCCTGAAGCCTTAAATCCAATGATGAAACCATCAGGGAGCTTCTAGGCAATTTGCCAAGCTCATCTGGACAACCGAGAGGAGAATATTGCCATCAGGACCAGAGTTGTTTGAAAGCTGCTCCAGACGCTTAGTGATAAACTTTTCTCTAATTAGGCTCCTGTTATGTTAGCTTTGCCAAAAATCTGTCCTCAGTACAGGCTGTGCCTTGGATGGGCATGGGAAACTTTCAAATTCAGTGTATCTAAGAGCATGGAAGGATAGGGTAGGGGTAGTCTTACCCTGGCCTTCAGCACATCTTAAAAGTTTTCTAAGTAACACTATTATGGAGTTGCCTTTGAGCAAAAACTGCGTCTTATACTTAAACAAGTCCAGAGACTAGACCAATTGAGTCCCTGGATGTTTCTATTCATTATCTTGGTTTAATATAGTCACCGTTGTCCAGGAAATCCCCATAATGATGTCATAATTTACAACAAAGCTGCACCGGCTGCCTGAGACAAGCTGGGAAAGAGGCATAGAGCCAGAGCAGGGAGCAGCACATTTGGGTCTGAAGGTGCTTGTACTCAGTAGCCCTGAGCCCAGGACTTTGAAAGCACAAGACACTGTCTTGTTATGGTTATGTTGTTAGGTTCTGGGTTCTGGCACAAAGGAACAACGTATAATAGGATAGTCTCCAGCTCTTGGTATAGGGACTCTATCTCATGTTTCTTGGGTTATTATAACCCAGAGAAAAACAGAGCCCTGAAATTTGTCACTATCTGCCCTCACTCTGAGGCACCTTGTTTCCTATTGTCTTTTGTATGAGTATTTATCTGGGGGTGTCAGGACCACAGATGCTGTGTCTTGGTCCACCCAGGCCTAGGTCAGAGGGCGGGAAGCAAACAATGACGGACTCATTTGTCTGATGAAAGATATCCTGTACCAATCCACACGACTCATCACACATGTCCTTTCACATCCTGTGAGGGCTCCCTCAGGGTTCCAAATCCCAGCAGTGACCAAGGGGCTGCAGGGATGCCTACAAAACAAGCTGCAGCCTGACCTTGGCATAAAGGGGGGCTGTAAATCATGCAGAGTGGAAGAAGACTCCTTTCCAGCCCAGCAGGGGGACAGAGGAGGGGGTTGGGGAGCAGAGCAATGAGGAAGGAGGGCTGGCGGGAGAGGAAGGCTGAGAAACAATGAGAGAGCAAGGTCTTTCTTCTCAGAAGAAAGGGGCTGTTTCCTAGACGTCATCCCTTTATCAGGAGGTGGACACTGCGGGACGTTGATTTGGGGCTGGAGGAGGGTCAAGTAAATATTTTATCATCTGTGATGTGTGCCTTTGGCAACTCTCTGTAAACAACTTTGAGTGTATATATGAGATTGGGGTCCATCTGCAGACACAGATGGAGCAGCTAGCACCAAAGACACAAAAAGAGTTCCAGGAATGATGCCCAGCACTATAATGTCACACGACAAAGCACTGTCAGCTATTCTTGTCTCTCACTCATGTGTTCTTTAATTCACTCAAGGATTGACTCCCACCTCATCTCTGTTCCTGGAGTTGAGTTCCTTGCAGGAAAGAACATTTAAGACCAATGTGAGCTCTGACACCCTGAGCTTCCAGTCTAATAAAGGACATAGAAATGACATAAAAACTGCCGGGAGGGAACATGCATTAGGGCAGCAGTATTTCTGTGGGAAACAGAGATCTCAAACCTTAAACGACAGCACTAAAGAAACTAAACCAGAAACAAAATGTCAACCAAGGGGCTGGAGTACAGAGTACAGAGGGTACGGTGTTTGACTTGCATAAGATTGACCAGGTTCAATCCCTAGCATCTAGTCTGGTTCCAGGAAGCACCAGGAAGCCGAGTCAGGAGTAACCCCTGAACATCGCTGGGTGTGGCCCATAAACAAGCAAAAGTTAACCAAGTAGTTCTTAGGGAATCTGGGTTTCACTCCTGGCATTTTCAACTGGGCCAGGCAGCTCAATGTTTGGGATAAGAAAATAACTAAACTCAGACCCTGTTAATAAAGGGATCGCCAGCACCAACAGATCAGTGTTCAAGGGCACTCACAGTGCTCACAGGGCTATCTAGTGCACTATCTAGGTCCTGCAGACATTTACTTTTTGAGTTCAGGGACTCCAATCAAGGGGCAACTTGACCTTGGCATAAAGGGGGACTGTAAATGTAAAGCAAATGTTCTACAACTCTGCCATCCCTTCTGCCCTAGAGGCTATTTCTAAACTCGCCTTTGAAGAGTTATGCTCATTCTGTTTCATCTTGAAACTAGAGGAGGGTTTGGAAAGCATAGGGGTCATGCAGCAGGTAAACATAAAGTCTGGGGCTGGATCTCATACTTTCCTTGACTCAATATGAATCCTTCAAACTCCTAGCTTAACTACTGCGCAAGCTCCTGGCCTCAGTCTCTGCCTGCTGAGCTTATACACAGTTCTGCGATGCTCCAAACACAACAGACAGGAATAAATCTCTGGCTTTATCCAGCCCATCAAATTTACTGCCAAGTAACCAGTGGCCATTTGGTTCAGTAGCCACATCATCTTTGCAAATGATCTTTGTATCATGCAGTTCATGGAAACCCCAGGCTTGCTTCCTATCTCACACCTTAAAGAGATATTTGTCTCTGACTCTCTATTTGGCCTTTTTTGACATTCTGTCAAAGACATTTGGCCCTTTTGCCAAGACATTCGGTGTCTTCATCCTTTTAGGTATGTTACTGTAAAATTAAGTCTCCTTATATTGTAGAATAAATTTCTAGAATTTCTTGCCTTGCAAAGCTGAAATTTTATACACATTGATTTTCTCCCCCTTTTGCCCTCTCCCTGTTTAAATGCCTCATATAAATGGAGTTATGTGGGACCTATATTTCTGTCACTGGCTTCATTTACTATAATATCTTCAAGGTTCCTCCATAATGCAACTTGGGATAGAAATTTTTTTCTCCCTCCCTCCTTTTCTCTCTCTCCCTCCCTCCCTCCTTTTTTCTCTCTCCCTCCTTGCCTCCCTTTTTTCTCCCTCCCTCCCTTCTGCCTTCCTTCTTTCCCTCCTTCTTCCTTCCTTCCTTCCTTCCTTCCTTCCTTCCTTCCTTCCTTCCTTCCTTCCTTCCTTCCTATTTAAAAGACAGAATATTAGTTCTCTCTACATGCAAATCACATTGTAGCCATACATCTATTGTTGGTTATTTGGGCTGTTGTAAATAAAATGGCACTGAACAAATAGTTCTTTTTAATATCCTGCTTTCCATTCTTTGGGATGCAAATGTAGAAGCAGAGCTGATGAATCATCTAACATTTCGAATTTTAGTTTATTTGACAAACTTCTATAATGTTTTTCTTTGTGGCCATCCAATTTTTCATCTCCTCAAACATCTCCTCCTCCTAAAGCTTTCAGTTTTCTCACATCTTTATCGAAAATGATCTTTCATTTTGCTAGTGGCTATCCCAGTGAGCAAGTGGTAGTTTTGATTTACAAGTCTCTGATGATTAGTGATAATCACATTTTTTATATGTTCATAAATTATTTCTAAATTTTCTTTAGGGAAATGTTAATTTCTGCCAGTTTTTAAAATCCCTTCATTTGGTTTCCTGTCACTTTCAGCTGTGCTCCTGAGACATTCCTAAATTGTTCACTCTGTACTGCAGCTTGGAGAGCAGAATTCTGGCTGCAGGGATAAAAGGTATTTATGCGGACATTTTCAGATGGAAAATTCTTTTAAATCATCTTTTCAGATACATCTAAGTTTCATTATTCTTTGTTATTCAAATAAAAGTGGTCAACAAGACTTTCAGAATTTCCCTAAGTGAGTGATTCATCCATAGGGCTGGACTCTGGAAAGATTCAGGATGAGCTATATTGTAGTCTCCAATGCAATGGGAAGGGGGTGTTTGTACCTGCATAGGGCAATAGGGACCAGAGAAATAATACAGCAGGTAATATAGGCTATACAGGTCATATAGGTAAGCAGGTAATTGTCTTGCTTGTATCTGACTTGGGTCCAATCCTCATTATACTGCATGGTCTTCCATGTATCCTCGAAGTAATCCAAGAGCATAAAACTAGAAGTAAATTCAGGGTATAGCCCCTCCCCACAAAAATAAAAGACAAAGAAGAAAAACACTGAAAGGGACAGTAGATCAAATAAGTTGGGAACCTCTACTTTAAGCATTTCTGGACCTTTGTGGAATCCTTCTAAGAGAGTACCCAAAAATTCATTCATTATTTGATAGTTCATTTTTTCCTGAAGCAGAATAAAAAACAGAACTTCCAGAAGACACATACTGTTTTCACTCAGGACTGTAAGCGATGGCCACTTGAAGACCAGGCACTGCAATTCAGCAACATCATGGGTCATAGATAGGTACCTCTACCAGGTGTGAACACAAGACACCCCATTTACTTGCTAGTCACATAGGGACACTAGAGACAGATATTCTGGAATGTGGAAAAATGGACAGGTAGCACATAAGCACTTGGTTGCACTTCAACAGAATATATTCCAGCTAAACCAAACAGGGGATAGGAAAGAAATGCCCATAAAATCCAGAGGCAGGGCAGCCATATTGAACTTTGGGGTGAGGACTATCAACACCAGTCCTGTCAATGAGTTCTTTATTTTTCATTCAGTTCTCCCTCCCTCATCTCTCCCTTTACTGTTCTCTTCCCCTTCATTCCTTCTCCCATTCCCTGCAGTATATTTCTGTTTTACTCCAATGCCTCAGACCTCTATGTTGGACCTATGACCCCTTATAAATTTGCATCTTTTAGCTTCCATTTCTGGGACAAAAGAATAGCCAATTAAGTCTTTCCCTCTGTTCATTTAAATTACTAAGCTGAACAATGTCAGATGCCACATTGAATAAGTGGCACCTCTTGAATTAATTAAGGCTGTGTAGAGGGCACTGGTCAGTCAACATATCCAGACAAGACTTTATAATCCCAGTGTGGAGTCATATTGCACAAGATATGAACCTGGGTAAGACCAGGGTGACAGAAAAAATATACAAGCACATTAAGGGAGGGTCTGAAGCCAGAGTATAGATGATAGGCACTTGCATCACATGTGGTCAGCCTGGATTTGATCTTTGACATCCCATATGGTCATCTGAGCACTGCTAGGAGTAAGTCCTGAGTGCAGAGCTAGGAATAACCCCTAAGCATTACCAGGTGTGGTCCCAAAACAAAAACAAAAAGTAAGTCTCTCATTTAGGAGAAGAAAATCCCCCTCTCACCAGTTGTACCCACTCTGAATCCTTTGCCCTGCTCTGGGGTGGGTGAGTGAGTTCCTCAGCAGAGTAATGGTTGCAAGCACAGAAATTAGGTAAAGATGGTGAGTTCAGAAGGTAGATATCAGTAGATGAGGAAGGAACTAAGTTTAAGAAAGTAGCCACTAGAGACTTTTAGTAATTAAGATCAGCCAAAGTAATGCCCAGTGACAGCAGTGGGTCATCAGAAAGGTTAAAAAAGAAAGTTTAGAATAAGACTGGCAAACTACAGTGACCAATATAGTTCATGAGCTCCAGTGTAAAGGAGCACAGAGATAGCTCTGGTTTTCTGAACACGGTCATTGCTATCTACCTCTTTCTTATTTACTAACTCTGGATGTGTGCTAATATACTTAATTCTTCTCGCCCTATTATTATTATTTTTTTTTTTTGCCTTACTCTCTGGCCTACAAGCCATAGTTCTTTTTTTTTTCATAGTTCTTTTTTTTTTAAGACTGTTGTGAATTACAAGTCTTTCACAGTTGTATTTCAAACATTTAGTGACAGTGAATTAAGGCCATTCCCACCACCAGTGATGACCTCCCTTCACTCTAATTTCCCACATGCTTCCATACCTCCACCCCTAGCTCCCAGGACTATAGGTCTATTTTATGTTTGGCTTGTAGCTTGATTCTATTGTTTTGACTTTGGGATGGGTATTTAGATCTGACTTATTTTTTCATTCAATGTTTCTGAAACTGCTTGGCCTCTGGGCCCAATCCACTGTTTTTTCTTTTCTTAATTTGTAGGAAGATATTTGTATGAGACAAATAGAAATGACTCAAGTTCTATGGCTCTATCAGAAAGGCAGGAGCCCCTATCTAGAATATAAGTAAAAAAAAAAAAAGGAAAGAAAAAAAGGGGGGAGAGAGGCAGATTTTTTGTTTTTTTGTTTTGCTTTTGTTTTGTTTTGTTTTTTTGCATAGGCACAGCAAACCTTGAGAAAATTAGAAAGGAAATTCCATTGACCTAAGAGATACAGGGCATCTCCATCCATGAAGCAAACTGTCTAAAGACTGACTATAGGCTCATGGTTTGTTGGTTGTCTCTCTTTGTGTGTGTGTGTGTGTGTGTGTGTGTGTGTGTGTGTGTGTGTGTATGTGTGTGTGTGTGTGTGTGAGAGAGAGAGAGAGAGAGAGAGAGAGAGAGAGAGAGAGAGGTCACACCCAGCTGTGGTCAGGGGTTAGTCCTGGCTCAGTGCTCAGAAATTGCTCCTGGCAGGCATGGGGGACCATATGGGACACCAGGATTCGAACCACCATCCATCCTGGATTGACTGTGTGCAAGGCAAAGATCTTATCGCTGTGCTCTCTCTCTGGCCCAGGTTGTCTCTTTATGATCCCAGAAAAAGTTCTGCTCAGTTGTGATTGTCAAAGTCTTCTGTAGTTAGCAACATTGATTTTTGCACAGGTCCTAGGATGAAGTCTAGGATAAAGTCTTTCTTTGTGGTCTTAAGACAAATTTTGCTTATTTGCAGTTTTTGTAGTCAGTCTTGTATACTTAGAGATCTTGGTTCTTGCACAGATCCTAAGATGGAGCATCTTCTGATGTCATCTTATTGTTGGGTGTTGAGGTAGGACCACCCACCCATAGATCAAGTTGTTGCTGTTTCCTCATCATCTTCAAGGTGTCTTATTGTCCTACCCTAGAGCAGGTTGGTGCCAAGGCGGCACACAGATCTCCCCCCAGGGGAAGTTTGATTCTTGGTGCTGGTACTATAAACTGCAGATACCAATGATGGGATAGGAGGTTTGGGGTTGGATGGTAGATGTCCAGTCCATTGAGGCCTAAGTCAAGTCTCCATGACAAACGTTCAGGATGAAAGGCAGCCGGCAGTTAAAATGTATGAGTTCCTATCCCTATTAGATAAGAACTTGTTTCTATATGTAAGATTTCCCCCATTTTATGTGCTTATGCATAAAGGAACAATAACTCATGATACTCCTGGTACATATGAGGATAAAAATAACAATCTAAACAATTTCTATAACCTTATTTTTAACTTAAGCTCATAACTGAACCATGACTTTTCTATAAGAATTTCCTACTAATCAGACCCACAGCAGAGATGGGGGAAGCTACCTCTACATATTGAAATAGATGCTAGGAATTAGAACTACTAAGAAAATGCATCTACAGAAACATACAAATGACATGGATGCATCCAGTTTTATGCAGACACACCTGTCACTCTCACACACTTGCATCATGGTACATGTATACACACATATTTCCTCCACACAGACACATATGCATGCACACCTGGACATATAAGCATAACTTACACATGCTTTATTAGAGGAGTAACAGTAATTACCCACTCGAAAGAGTGTGCCCCATCTTGTTGAGACAATGTAATCAGGGTCAAGTATCTTCCAGGGAGGACTGGCTCTCAAAGCTCCTGAGAAGGTGTTCTGTGATTGTTCCCTCTACTTAGCAGTGAGAAGGTTGTTTCTGAACTTGGCCCTCTCCTACCATATCCCTGTTTCTGGGACTTGTGTCACTGGGTGCTCCAAGTACCAGCATTATCACAGTTGATGCCACAGTGCATCAAGTACACAGTAGCAGCAATACAGACCAGGAAAGAGGGTCAATGGCTACAGTGAGCAGAGCGAAATGTCCTTACCTTCTGCCCCTGTGCCCTGCTTCCCATCTTGCTCACCAAACTCTCGAAAGGAGGATCAGCCTGCACGTTCCTTGTGCAACTCTGAGTCAAAGGCACTGGATATCTCCCACATATGGTTTAGGGCCCAGGAGCTTCCCGCTCCCTTTGTGGAGGCACAATAGACATTAGTGTGGACTGTTGGAAAATAACCCCAATGTTGCCTTTTCTTATGGGGGATGGAGGTTGCCCAGAGGTGTTCAGTGTTTCCTCCTGGGTCTGCCTTCAAAAATCACTCCTGGCAGGCTTGGGGAACCGTATGGAATGCCAGGGATCAAACCCAGGTCAGCTGCGTGCAAGGCAAATGACCTACCTGCTATACGATGGCTCCAGCCGTTGTTGCTTTTCGTAAAGACACAGAGTATCTTTTAGGCTAGGATATATCTCACAGAGCCCTGGCCATTGTGGTGGGTAATTCTGATCATTTCCGTCCCTCTTATTTTAATGGGGATCAGGGGGGCTGAGGGAACAAGTAGAAGGATCCAGACAATCTTCCTAGGATTCTCAGATCACTCTCTAGGGTCTATGCTCTTCATTTGGGGGATTTCCAACACTTGAGTCTGAAAAGCTAGCAGAAAGAGGTAGCCTGGGTCCCCCAGGTCTTGTCCTATACTTGGATATGAATGACAAGATCATTGCTCCACCCAGCTGCTAAAATGTTGGCATTCATTATTACAGTCCTTGGTCTCTAGTAAATATTCCCAGCTCATTTTCTAACACACACACACACACACACACACACACACACACACATCTCAACATTGCCCATCTCTAAGGCTATTGTGGCTTTGTAGTTCTGACCTTCCCCAGTCTCACTCCACTATTGCTTGAGACCCAGTTTTGACAAGAAGTCATTATCTGTCATGTCTTTATAAACATTAGGGCTAAAGGGGGTCTGTGAGAGCATGGGAAATCCTTTTCCCATAACAATCTTCCACAGCTCCAAACACCCACATTTTCTAGGACTAAAAGCACTCTCTAGCACTCTCTTGCTCACTCACTTTCTCTCTCTCTCTCTCCTCTCTCACTCTCTCTCTCCTCTCCTCTCTCTCTCTCTCTCTCTCTCTCTCTCTCTCTCTCTCTCTCAGTTTCCTTCCCCTTTCCCTAGAAACCCAATAATTTGTTTAATTCATTTTCAACATTACTTTTCATTTTCAAAAATTTGACTTGGACTATGCAGTCAGTGAACAGCCTTAATGATAGATTTAAAAATATTTGCTGAAGGGCCCGGAGAGATAGCACAGCGGCGTTTGCCTTGCAAGCAGCCAATCCAGGACCAAAGGTGGTTGGTTCGAATCTCGGTGTCCCATATGGTCCCCGTGCCTGCCAGGAGCTATTTCTGAGCAGACTGCCAGGAGTAACCCCTGAGCACCGCCGGGTGTGACCCAAAAACCAAAAAAAAAAAAAAAAAAAAAATTTGCTGACTATTCTGGTACTATATTCCAAATTAACTTTTAAAAATTCCACACTTTACAAGGGCACACGCATATATCAAAAAAAAAATTGTAAATGGGGCCAGCGTGGTGGCACAAGCAATAGGGCATTTGCCTTGAATGCGCTAATGTAGGACAGACTAAGATTCGATCCCCCAGTGTCTCGTATGGTCCCCCAAGCCAGGAGCAATTTCTGAGCACATAGCCAGGATTAGTCCCTGAGCGCTACCAGGTGTGGCCCCCAAAAAAAAGGATAAATATATTTTAAAGATAGTAAGAAAATTTAGGCAAAAGAGGAAGCCAGGAAGAGAATGTTTACAAACTATAAACAATATGACCTGATAGATTACTACAATAAACTTGTGTCTGAAAAATAATACTATATATGGGGCCAGATGTGCTAAGGGCCCATTCCTTGCACATAAATGACCCCAGTTTAATTCCCAGCCCCTTAAGGTCCGTGAACATTACCTATTACCTGAAGGACCTTGAACATTATAGTACAATTGACTCACCAGCAAGAATCATAGGAAGTGCCCCTGGGCCTCCTGAGAACCTAAGAGTCTCTGCTCACAAGTAAATAAACTTTAAAAGATAATATGATTTCAAAGTAAAAATATTTATGGCTAGTATGGAACCAAAGCAATGGTGCAAGCAGTAAGGCGTCCACCTTGCAAGTGTTAGCCTAGGACAGACCACGGTTCAATCTCCCTGCGTCCCATATGGTCCCCCAAGCCAGGAGCAATTTCTGAGAGCATTGCCAGGAGTAACCCCTGAGCATCACCAGGTGTGGCCCCCAAACCAATATATATGTATGTATATATATGTATATATGTATGTATGTATATATGATATATATGCCATATATATATGTGGCTATTGGGTTCATGCAACCATTGGCATTCTCTAAAATTATTTCTCCACATGTAATGGCTAAAAAAAGATTTTTAGAAGGGCAGCTTCCTGCACCACAATCAAATCCTTAAGTCAGAATTTCTTAGTGTATAATGGGAAAAGCTCTGGACTGGGAGCTGGGACAAGGGTTAGGAGGTGTGCCTTGCATGGACCTGACCTCGGTTCCATCCCAGTTTCTCACAGTCTCCCAAGCAATGCCAAGCCTTTCTGGTCCTCAGCAATTTACAGGGCCTGATAGTTCCACTCTGTCGGTCAGGCCCAAGCACTAAATCAATCTGATTCATTAGCATCTGGAAGGACATACAGCTTCCCTGAGCACACTTGGGAGGTCCTAAAAAAATGAGTTAACAAAAAAAAATGCCAAATCTTTTAGTATCTAGAATTACTATTTTCCTTGGCATCTCCCATTTTTTGTTACCAATTGCCATAAAGTCAAATACATTCGTATTCTATTTAAATTTATTGCAAAACAACCAAATATATACAACTCAGCTCTGCCCAGGACACATGCATTATTAGATCTACAGCAATAAAAATGCCATCGTATTTGAACCAGAAATTGTACAAAACTCTGATGACAGATAGTGATAACCAGCGTGATAAAGGTTAAATGTGAATGTTGATTAGAAATCATTTGCCATTTACTTTTTTTTATATGCTCTCCCTTTTTGGAACCTTGATCCCCAATGATTTATTTTCACCAGGGCAATCAACAAGGAGCCATTTCAGATGGAAATGAGATAACATCCTTTTGCTGAAAAGTACTCAGTCACTTATCATCCTACTCAAAATAAAAATAGAATTCTTTTTATTTTTGATGGAGCAAGGTAGTTTTTAATGATTGAAATTTTCTTAGGAAGATATCAGAATAGAGAAAGAATAAATATTTTTTCAAGAGAGATTCCAGGCTTTTCCAGAGTGGAAAAAGAAAACAAATAAATAGTCTAGCAACTGAAATGCTTGTTTAAGAGAGAATAGGGGCATCAATAGCAAAATTAGTTCTTCCAGCAGCAAGTAGAAGAAAAACGGGGCCCTTGCTGCTTCTTCAACGGCATGGATGACTGTGCTTTCAGCAAGTAGGAAAGAATGGGGCCCTTGCTGCTTCTTCAATGGCATGGATGACTGTTCTTTTCTCATCCACTGGGGCAGTTTCTCTGAATACTCCACCAAAACACTTCACAGCATTCTCAATTACTCATCTAAACCGGTTCTTGAAAGTCCTCTGGCTAAGAAGTCCTTAGCCTTCTTTTAGTTTTAACTTGAAAGTCACCTCCAGAAAGACTTTTCTCACCTTTTCAAGCCTCCTGAATCCCCTTTGTTTTATTTTCTCTCCTTAACAGGTAATATGGTCTGAAAAAATAATTTCTTTTTTCTTGAATGTATGACCTCTTTTTTTCTATATAGGTCCAGGACCTATTTGATAAACTCTGCATCATATATATTTACTTTATTTAGAATGTGAGGTCTATGAGTAAGGATGTTTGCCAGTTCCGTATACCACTGTATATCCCAGTATTATAAGATTGATGGGCATATATGAGGTTCTTCATAAACAATGAATTAATAAAAGCTGTTGAATAATGAAGTACAATTTCCCCCCATGAAAATCCAAGTGAGTGCAATGGATATGAGGTATTTGTCAGTAATTCGGGGTATGGTTTTGCTGCACACTATGATACATCCTGCATCTCTTGGTTCCATCATGGCACACAATGATTTTGAGTAATTAAAATGTGCGAAAACATGAATATGTCAGCAAATTCTTGAAGCCTATTTGCTAGTATTTTAATGGTGATAGATCTATCTTACAGAGATATGAGAAATAAATAACAACAGGCTTCCTTTTCAAATTTCCTAGTCTATTAATGGGTGTTCATTGAACATGACATTTTGTTGTTGGTGCTCCAACAGAGGAGTCCCCGAAACTTGTTGCCCATCTTACGCAAAGTGTGAATGAGGGTATGGCCTCTGAGCATTTGTTTCATCTACTTGGGGGAGGTATCTCGCTGCCATCTGTGTAAATCTCTTTTTAATAAGACCTGCCTAATGAGGTGACAGTAAAATTTAAGAAGCTCTTTGCAGGATAAGAATTGGTTCAGAGCATATTTAGGGAAAGTTTTTTTCCTACTCCTGAGATCTTTGGTCCTTTCATTTATACACTAGGGTTTTCATTGATCACAGTTTGATAGATAATTGATAATAGAAGATTGAAAACTGGAAAAGAAGTGCAAAGGTAAATTTCTCAGACTGAATCCTTATTCCAGGGGGTATGGCTCTTGCCTTGCATATGCCAAACCCAAGCCCAGATTTGATAGTAAGCATGCCATATGATCACACGGAGTGCAGAACCAGGAGTGATCTCTGAACACTGCTGGGTGTGCCCCCTTCCAAGAATAAATAATCCTCACTTCCCAAGACTTTAAGATTCTTGATTTATGTGTAGAGTTTAAAAACCTCCAGGAACACACTGCTTAATAATTCTTTTGTGTTTTCTTGGTCATAGGATGGATAAAGAGGATTAGATGACAACCATCTCCTAGTATTTAAAGCTATAAAATACAAGGTATAAAAATGAAGTATCATGAAATAGTGTAAGTAATGGGATGACATTCATGGAAAAGGGAACGTGGGGAATAATAACTGGGAAAACTTTCTTATGTCTTCGATCAGTTGCATGATGAAATAAATAGTCTCTGAGGGAAATGGTGGGAGCCTTCAAGCTTAGAATATTTTGAAATCTGACTGGACTGAACCCCAGAGACCAATACTCTGAGATCATTTGTTTTGTTTTGTGTTGTTTTTATGAGAAGGTAACAATATGACTTAATGTATCTTTCCACCCTAACACCAATTCACTGACTCAGAACTTTAGACCATATCTCTTACTCAGGTAACATATCCATTGAAAATAAGTGACAGGAGTCCCAAAAGGGATTCAGGCAGACATATATGGTTGTTATTTCTGGAAGCTTTCTCAGGAAGTGCTGCCAAACAATGGTGATACTGACACCTTTTCCTTTCTTTTTATTATTTTTCTTACCTTCCTTCCAGTTTTTCCTTTTCTTCCTGATAAAAATTCTTTTTTCCTTTTCTCTTTACTTTGGTTCCTTCGTTTTCTCTTTATCTTGTTTTTTATCTTGTTTATCTTTGTTTTTTTTTTAAAAGGCCATAACAATTTTAACAAACATCCCCCCCTCTTCCATCAGTTTCCAAAGAATGGGTAACATCTCAGAACCTCAGTCATCATTGACTACATCTAAGAGTATTTAGGGATGTTAACGAGTGCCCAGAGAAGTAGGAAGATATTGCCAATAGCTCCTGGAAAGGAGACATAAATCCTAGGAAATGATGGTAGTCTTTGCTATCAGATTAGTCATTTTACAGTTTCAGAAATGTCTTGAAGCAGAACACGAGTTGAATAAGGGAGTAGTCCTCCTTAGCCCAGATTTATCTAAAATACCTCTCTCTCTCTCTCTCTCTCTCTCAACATATATCAAATGCATTGTGTAGTTTCCTAACTTTCTAGTTAGTTTTGTTCTACATCAATTCACAAAGCCATGACTTCCTGCTGTTATAATACTTTGCCCTGAAATACATTTGGGAACAAAGAAACCACAATGGCCCCTCCAGTAAAGGTTTAGTAAGCAAGGCAGGAGTGAAGCTATGTAACAGTTACATCGGAAACAGCTGGGGGAAATGAGAGTTTAGTATAACCAAGACTCACTACCATAATAATACCAAGGCATTATTCATCGTAAGGGTCAGAAAATGACTATATTTACATTTAGGGGAAGGGAAGTAAAGAAGTGGAGAGAGACAGAAAGAGAAAGAGACAGAGAGAGACAGAGAGAGGAATGTGTGTGCCTATTCTAGAAACATATACACTGGGCTTATTGTTAAATATAGATGAATAATCCCTGCATCCTCAGTAGGAATGTTGTTCTGGGAAGTTTGCATTTCTGTTTACATGCCTGTCCTAGCTCTCACAGTTGGAAACAGGCAAATGTTTAGTAGCTGGTTTGAAGTTTACTTTGGAAAGCACTTCATCAACAAGTGTATATACATTTAGCCAAGCAAATATGCAACATACATTTTTCTGGACTTTTCATCTCCGTACCCGTTAGATAAATTATTAGAATGTGTTATATAAATTTGTCTGCTCCCTCCAAACTCTAAAATTGGTGTTTTACCCAGTATGACACTAGACATAATTCGCATTACACTGCAAGAAATTGACCAAAGGAATGGTTCTTTTTCTATGAACCTGGAGCCCTGGCAGGGAATAGGCAGAAAGTCTTCCACATAAGACAGGTAATTTGATTAACAATGACAGATGACTGCATTTTTCCTGTTGTGATTTTTTTGTAAGTACAATTGAAAGAGCAAGCTTTGCAATATATGTCTAGCATTTTACATTCAAACTGAAGACTACTTAACTAAACCAGAGAAGGTTTTTATTTTTTCCCACCATTAAACTTATCGAGGAAAAAAAAATCAAAGAAAACTACCTCTCTCTGGTTTTCTATTTAAGCTGCATTTTCTCAGGCTATTCTAAAGAGAATCTCATTATAAAAATCCATGCTTGAACATCTGCAAGACTTGTCTTTTGCTGGAAGGAGAGTGGTTGTAGTAATTGAGTAATAGGGAGTGAGATATGTTTCAGCATACTGCACATTTCATTAATTACCAAGTGGTAAATAGCACGCCTCTGCCCTCTATTTATAGTATAGCTGGATGTATTTCATGGCATTGGCTGCACATCTGGTCAAACAGCAAAGAACATTTTCAGCCACCTTCCCTTTTTGAACTGTTAATGCATTACAGACTCCAGTAAGATTGTCTGTAGATAACAGCAGGCAGTGAGAACACTGAAGAAGGATGCTTCCAGAGATTTCCAAAGAGATTGCCAATCCATGGGAAACTTGGGTGGATGTAGAGCCCTTCTTGAACTGGATAACACAATAAACTATTTTAGTGGTAATGAAAATTTTAAAAAAAGGCAGTGTGAAGGCCATCAGGACCCTGGTGACCAGCACCAAAGAGTTGGTGTTGGCAGTGGTTTCTAAGTCTGCACAATCCTACATTCATGTGCATCTGTGTATAAACTCCCGAGTTCCCACATCTGGGCTTGCATTTTGCAGAAGACTGTTTTTCATTAGTCCGGGAAGGAATTTGTTCCACATTTTTTTAAAGGGATTTGAATTCTTTATAGGAAGTGAGTAAAAAAGAGTCTATCTGAACATGGAACTTAAAATATATGAACATCAAATGATAAATAAACTAGAGACCTTTGTAGTTCAAAGCAGTAACTAATCACAAATTACAGTGTCCAGTTGTTCCAAAAAATGAGATGAAATGTAGTGATGCTTATTTCTCCCATAATATTACTGTTCTAGGTAAACATTTTTAAATGGGTTATAATGCTAACAGAAATAGCATCATCTTTATCTACTAGAAACGAAGGTAGTTTGGATTTACTTGTCTATCTCAGGATTCATTTGGGAAAGTCTCTTGTTTAGTAAACCTGTGTCCCCAGTTTCTCTGACTTCCTGATTTTCCAAAAATTACCTTAAGATTGAGACAAGGGCTAGGAGATAATGAAGCAATTAGGGCATAATCTTGGTAAGTGCCTGATCTGGGTTCAAACTCTGGCACCACATGATCTCCTGAGCATCACAGTATTTAGCCTTGCGGATACTTGAGCACTGTTGTGTGTGGTCCTGGGGGGTGGAAGAGGCTGCACCATAGTGGTGACCATATGTTCCCAACAATGCAGAGTCAGTTGACTGAGAATACCAGGTGGAATCTGGACCTCCTGAACACAACTTGAAAATCTGTGGCCTTGCAAAAGATTGAGGCTAGATCTAGGCTAAGAGTTCTGGATTTATAAAGATACACAGCAGATCATTTAAACTCAAATGACCTTGCAAGTTTAGTTTCATTAAAACTGTTGCAAAGGTATTCTTCTATTTCATCTTCTCTTATCTCAAACTTTTGGAGGCCAGAAAAGGAACTTTGAATTATCTTATTTTTTTTTATTACAAACCAATAAGTCATTGTTATACCTCATGTTTTAGGACCTCAAAGAATTCGCTCTCATAAAACTCAACCTACTGGAGCCAGAATATAAAAGTTGCTTTTCTTACACATGGCCTTTCCTGCTTCAATCCCTTGTATTGCATGCGGTTCCCCAATTATTGCCAAGAGTGATCTCTGAGCACACTCAGGAGTAAGTCCTAAGCATTGCTTAGTATGGCCCCAAATTTAAAAGCTTAATAAAACTCAACCTACCACTAATAAATCAATTCAAAGTATAGCATAGATTGTTTACATTGATTTCATTCTGATATGTTAGTCAAATAGGAAAGGAGGGTCATTGAAATATATCCCCTACTACCACAATTATTACTGAAAAAATACAAAAACATATTTATGTTATTATATGACAAAAGTTATATAATGTATCAAGCAGTGTTTTAAAATTATATTCTTGGATTGCCATATCAATGAATTAAAAATAATTATGAGTTATGTATCTCTTATTATAAATAATTTTATAATATGTGGCAAAGATATTTTATTGGAAGTTCTAGAAAAATATTTGCTATGTTTACATAGTTTTAAAATTTTAGGGATCATACTTGGCAGTGCACATGGCTTACTCTTGGTTCTGTGCTCAAGCATTACTCCTTACAGGGGTCAGGTGACCATATGGGGTACCAAGGATTGAACCTGGGTTATCCCTGTGGAAGAAAAGAATATCCCATTGGACTATCTCTCTGGCTCAAACAACTTAAAATTTTATTTGATTTCCTGATTTAAATGAATCAAATTTAGATTAAATGTGGAGTGAAGTGAATATAATTTTTGTTCCATGTTATTGTTATCCATGACTCACCTTATTTCTGCTCATTATTTTATTATTATACTTCATCTGCAGGTGAACTGTCTGTCTCACTCCCAAGCCCCTATTTATTTCAATACATGCAATCACCAACACAAGAGAGAAAAAAACTTAATTTAACAGGAAAAAATGATGCAAGAATGGATTTAGGAACCTGCAGATGTTTCCAGCTGAAGCACCAGCTGGCATTGTAGTTGTTTATATCAAGTGGAATCCCATAAGCCAATGAAAGGAGACAATCAGTTTGAGCTGACTCAATTTCTTTTATTTCCATTTTCCTAACACAGATGAATCTGATGCAAATTGTTTGAAAATAAAAGCCTTATGGCTAAGTACATTACCATACTCTGCTGCAGAAAACTAAATTTCCTGGTGACGTGATACATGTCTGGAAATACTGCCTTCTGAAGGTTCTTAAAAACCTTGATGGAATCCCTGTTAACTAGTTAGGCTGTTATTACTTTTCTGGGTGCTACAAATAATTAAATAATTATCATTACTTTTAACTTTATAATGCATTTTTATAGAGAGTTTAAAATCTTTGCCAATATATGAGACATTTGAGTTGACCATTCAACATCTTTCTTTGCTCCTTTCTACACAGCAACCCTAGAGGTGGTAGTTGACAATATTCTTTTTTTTTATTGTGACCAAAGTGCATTACAAATCTTTCACTGCATAATTTATGGTACATGGTGACAATGAATGAGGGGCATTCCCACCACCAGTGCTGTCCTCCCTCTGCCCCTGTTCCCAGTATGCATCCCATATCTCCCTCCTCTACCCCCCAGAATGCTAGTGCAACTAGTCTCCACTTTACAGCTTGTTGTAGATTGAGCATCTATTCCACCATCATTGGAGATAAAAAGGATAAGAAAAGGGGAAGGAAAAAATTTGGAGACAACTACCAAAAAAAGAAACAAGAGAGAGAAAGAAAAATGGAAGAAAACTGGAAAAAAAATGGACCCAGCAAATAAAAATAAAAATAAATTTCTAAATAATAACCACAAAAGTGAAAAAGAAAGAGAAAAGTGGAAGAAAAAAGAGAAGAAAAATAAAGTCAAAAACTAACAAATCAAAACAAAACAAGAAAAAGTATGGGTGCTGGAGTGGTCGGGTTTGCCGTTCCCCCCAATTTTTTTTTTTTTGCATTGGCAGAATAAGCATTGGGGAAGAAAGGGAATTCCCATGGCCTAAGAGATTCAGGGTTTCTCCATTCTTGAAGCATACCATCATGGGATCAACCCCCGGCTCCATATATACCCATTACATCATCCCAAAGGCTTTTTTGTGATGCCAGGAAAGTTTCCTCTCGGTTGTGTGTGAGAAAATCAAGCCACTGTAGCTAGTGATCTTGGTATTTGTGCAGGTTATAGGTCAGGGTCTAGGATAGGATAGAGTCTCTAGGTTCTAGAGGTTCCTATCCATCATTGTTGTTGTGTTCAGTCTTCTGTAACACTTGCTCCCTGTTTTCATTCAGTCCCTAAGCCGAAGCCTAGGATATTATGGATCCAAAGGTTCTGCTCAGTCTCTGTTGTCCAAGTTGGACCTCTGCAATAAGACATCTTGTTGTTGTTGTTGCTATTTTTTATGTGTCTTGGGCTACAGCCTAGGGTAGGGTTTTCCTTATTAGTCCCAAGGTAGGCTCTGTTCAGTCACAGTTGTCAAAGTCAGTTTTCTGTTGGTGGTGCTCTTATTTTTCACAGTTCAAAGGACGATATCTCTTCTGATTTCCATTTAGTGTTAGGTGATTGTGATAGGACAGCCTGGTCTTAGGTCAACTTTTTCTTTCCTTGTTGTCATATCAAAACTGGCACAAGTTGGTGCCAGAGTAGTGTTATAAATCTCCCAAAGGAGCTTAGTTCCTGGTGGTGTTGCCCAGCGCATCATTTCTACATCGGGGATCTGGGGTTTCGGATTGGACTAACACTGTCCAATCTCCTGGGGACTGGTTGTATCCACAGATACATGTTCAAGATGGGAGGCACCCTTCTGCTATAAAAAGTGAGTTCTTATCCCTAAAAGACATGGCTGGGCAAGCCAGCGAGGTGGGTCCCTTGGAGGAGTTTATTGGTTTTCCCAGGCTTTCCACATTTCCCTCCTGGCTCCAAAGGGAGGGTCTGGGGGTGGGGGCTCTGACCTTCTGGCCTTCTAGCTTGGGAAGGATCTCCTTCCTTCCTGGGAGCCGAGAGGTTCTGCCAGCATGGTGTTTGGCAGCCCTCCACCATGCCAGAGACCTCTTTAACCAGGCCTAGGAAGGGGTGCAGAACATGGGTTACCCCAGCACCCCTCTACCTCCTTCCTCCGGTACTCCAGGGCTTTTTCTGGCAACATGGCTGGGCAAGCCAGTGAGGTGGGAATAGCAGCACAATAGGCTCTGGCATTAGGACTTACCAGGGAAGTTTCCTTATTAAAGCTGTGCATTGTGAAACCGCTTGGGGGCTAGTTCTGACAAATATATGGATATCATTGTGTTTCCTCTGTTTGTCATTATCTGAACGCAGTCCAGGAGCTCGTTTTATTCCTTTACTCCCTCACTCCCATCTCTTGTTACCCCACATTTAACCATTTTTCTGTATTAAGGATTTTTGTTTTGGCCAAGGTGGATTACATATCTTTCACAGTAACTTTTTGGGTGGAGTCTGAAGCTTCAGCAGGCAATGCATCACAGCAAGGTTTCATGCTGTAGGCTTTTTGACCAAGACAAGGTGAAGATGCAGCCTCGGCTGCCCCCCCACGGCCTTCTTTCTCCTTCCTCCCCGTCCTCAGCGTTATTTCTGGACACCTGCTCAGGATCCCAGCAAGTGGGTTTCGGTGAGGTGCAATTTAAAAGAGACCCCAGGCTTCCTTGCTCCTGCAAGGGGCTGGGAGGGGACTGGTGAACTTTCAACTTCCAGCAAATGGGAAGCAAACGGCTCTCGGTCAGTCAGAAGCTTCAGCAGGCAACAAGGGGAGGACATGGCTCCATGTTCTCTTTGCTTGTCCAAATCACAGACCAAAGTGGTGTCTCGGAAACACCCCCCTCCTTCTTGACTATTTCTAAAACATAAAAGGGACACGTGTATCTCCTTTGTATATCTCAGATGTATTCCCTTAACATCTATAACTCTTTTCGAACATCCTCATATAGTGACAATTTTGCCCACTGGATTTGTTATTTGAAGTTTGATTTTCCCCCTTTGAGATCTGTTTTATAAGCAATACTGGTAGAAGAGTATCTCTGTAAAGATTTCATGTTTGAACCAAGTTACAGGGAATGTTGGACTTTATTCGTCGGCCCCCAGATGCACCAACAGTGGCATTGCTTCTCTTTTGCATAGGCACATTAAAATGGGAAAATAATACATATGCAAACAAGTTCTTATCTAATAGAAATTGGAACACAAATTTGGTAATGTAATTAGGCCTTTTACCCTGAACATTGGCATAATGATTTGGCTTAGGCTTCAGAAGAATGGACATCACCCACACACACCTGAACAATGGATATCAACTATGGAAATAACCTCAATTGTATATAACATTACCAGGATCCAAGCCTCTACCAGGGAAGACCTACCACTGCTTTGGCATTGACTTACTCCAAAGAGTGCTCCCAACACCCAGACTACTCAGCAACAGTCTGCATGCAGGGCAGATCGCTCCGCATTTAATGATATGCTAAAACTAGAGGATGCTCCACATCAGCCTGACATCGATGAAAGAAATGCACAGAATCCAGAGTCTTCAAATATAAGAATCTGATACCAACAATAGCTAAAGTGTAAAAAAGTTTCACCGGGACCTTGAGAATGACTCGAGTTGGACGGACTGGTATGCCTGGAACCCAGAGTCGGTCTTATGCCAATAAACTTTTGGGGTGAGGCCTTTTTGTAATCAGGTCAAGGATTTTTTTCCATTTTCCCATTTTTCTGGACTTATGCAAACAATGACGATTGCCACTATCACATCTTTAATATATTTTTTTTACTTTTATCCTTTAAGGAAAAAAAATACAACTTACTGAACTTAAAAACAAATAACTATAGTAGAATGCCTGTCTCGAATACAGGCAGGGGATGGGAAGGGGAGAGGGGGTAATGTTACACTGGTGAAGAGGGGTGTTCTGGTTATGACTGTAACCCAACTATGATCATGATACTTAAACAAAAAATATATTTAAAAAATTAATATATTTGAAAAGCTGTAAAAAAATATCTTGTTTATGTGTCTATGGTTTCCCCCCCCCCTTTTTTTATTGTGCCCATACAAAAACGTATGGTGTAATACTGTGTTGTTGGTGTTATTCTGGGTAAGGATGACAGGCTGCACAACAGTCTCTGTTGTCTGGATTTGTTCTGAGCTTTTATCCCAGTCAAGGCTTTTTGTACCAAGCAGCACCAAAAATGGTAAGGATATAGAAAAAAATGTATATATTAAAATAGAACAAATAAATAAAACTGAGTTAAAAAGAAAAGGTATTCGAATAAAACAAGTGATGGAGGAGGCTATTTGTATATTTAGGAATGCACATCTTAAGATGTATTATTATACATGTATTGAGCTTCCATAGGCAATATAAGACTCCCAATTAAGTCTTTTGATATATTCTTGTGGGGAGTAAAAGCCAAGGTACTTTTCAATTCACAGGCCTTGGAATTGAGTTTGAGAGATGCTTTGCTGCATTACGAGATCATATAGTGTCTTTGAGCTGGGAGTTTTGCTGAGGCTAATTCCTGTATCGTACAACAGTCCACAATTTGGTGGGGGTAAGAGGGGCCATCAAACATGAGTCAGCAGGCATGCTGGTTGTAGTTCTTTGCCGAGGCATGAGAACGGGGACACAGAGGGTGTCTTTCACTGAGGGGCTGGAAGGTGGTCTGTTGGGGCAGGAGGTCAATCTTGGTGCTTACCAAGTTAGGAACTGAGGGTAAAGAGGGTTAAATTAGGGGAAGATAATGGATCAGGATTGGGAGATGAGGGGATAGAAGAGACACAGGAGAGAGGCAATACATGATAGGGGATATATATATATATATAAATTGTTTGTGATTTTGGCTTGGAGTCAGTACGGAAAGTCATGTCCATAAAGACTGACTTTAAAGATCTATTTGAGTGTTATCATCCAAATCTTTGGTATTCCATGTCCTTTCCTAAGAACCATCTAGAATAAAGAACATTTTTAGATAATGCTTAAAAAGTTGCCTGACCTGGCCTGAAGACCAGTTTGGTATGGGGGGGATCTCAGTCTCCTGGACTAAGTGGTCAGCCCAGGAGGCCATTGGCCAGCTGTCTGCCCAGATTCCCAGCCATACCAGTAGGAGAGGAGCAGGAATCCTGGCATGTGGGATCGTCTGGGTTCAGCTGCAGCCTCCCTCTCCAGTATGAAAAAGCATGTGGGAGGAGTTTGCCTCCTCCCCATCCCCTTAGAGATCAGATGCCAGACCTGGCCTTGAAAGCCAGCCTGGCGTGGGGGGCTCTCTGTCTCCAGGACTAACTGGTCAGTCCTGGAGTCCTTTGGCCAGCTATCTGTCCAGATTCCCAGCCATGCTAGTAGAAGAGGAGCAGTAATCCTGGCATATGGGATCTTCTGGATCCAGCTGCAGCCTTCTTCTCCAGTTTGAAAAAGCATGGAATTGGAGTTTCCTTCCTCCCCCCTCCCCCCAGAGCCCAGTTGCCAGACCTGGCCCTGAAGACCAGTTTGGCATGGGGGGGATCTTGGTCTCCTGGACTAAGTGGTCAGCTCAGGAGGCCATTGGCCAGCTGTCTGCCCAGATTCCCATCCATACCCGTAGGAGAGGAGCAGGAATCCTGGCATGTGGAGTTGACAATTTTCTAAGGTAGGTCTCCTTAATATTAACTTTAAAAATGAGTGTCTTATACTTGGAGAATAATATAAGCATAATGACAATAATAGCAAATATTTACTTAGTGTTTATTATATATCCACTACTTTATGTTTAGTTCCTACTCCTCATATATATATATATGGTTTTTGTGCCACACCCAGCGTTGCTCAGGGGTTACTCCTGGCTGTCTGCTCAGAAATACTCCTGGCAGGCACAGGGGATCATATGGGACACCGGGATTCGAACCAACCACCTTTGGTCCTGGATCAGCTGCTTGCAAGGCAAACGCCGCTGTGCTATCTCTCCAGGTCCCTACTCCTCTTATTTTTATTTATTTTTTTTCATTTTTTGGGCCGCACCTGGTGATGCTCAGGAATTACTTCTGTCTATGCACTCAGAAATCCCTCTGGCTTAGGGGACCATATGGGACTCCAGAGGATCGAACCGAGGTCTGTACTTGGTCGGCCTCATGCACAGCAAACACCCTACTGCTGTGCTATCACTCCGGCCCTATGATTTTGATATTATTAACTCTGTTTTTTTATTTTATAATAGCACCATGATTTTAAAAGTTGTTCATAACTGGGTTTTAGATATGCTGTATTCCAGCACCCATCCCACCATCAGTGTCTTCTTCTTCCACCAAGATACTCAGGCTCCTTCCCATCCACTCCTACTCTGATCCTCAGCTTGCCACCTTGACAGGTACATTTGTAAATTTGATTATTAAAATTGGATTACTTATTTTAGTGTTGTTGACTCTGTGTTTGTATATTGAGTTGTACAGTTCTTTATACCACTAAGCTAGTCAAATCTCCTTGACCCCTGATCCCCATCGTTTGCTGTCTATATTTTCTTCCTCCCTCTATTTCTTTCCTTACCAGCCCTTTCCTTCTCTGGTTCAAATAAAACAGGCATCCCTAGATATTTCAGACATTACTTTCCCTCTTCCAGTTATTGTATAAATCACATATAAATAAGATCTTTCTGTGTTTATCCTTCTGTCTTACTTCATTTAACATGACACCTTCTAGTTTCATCTATGAACTCATTTTAAGATAAGGAAATAAAGGGCATATTTAACTAACATGCCTAAGACTGCTGAGTTGATGTGATAACCTGGGTTTTGCACAAATATTTAACTCCAAAGATCTCTATATCCTTAACCACTTGGCAGTATAAAGTTATTTGATGCTTACTTTGGGGAAATATAATTAAGAAATATAAGAAATAAGTTAAAATAGAATGGCGGAAATGTATTGACGATCAGCATTCAGTAAGACAAGAGACAAAATAAAAAGTAAGAACACACACATGCATGCAAACCTTGGAGGATATGAGCCAGATGCTTCTAAAGTGTACATATTTGCAAGTAGGAGTGAATGAGTCCTGGGGAGTTACTTCACAAAGAACAATTTTGTATTATAATCATCCCACTTGCAAAGAGACTAAAATGGTCTCAATCAAAGCATTTAAAAGTAAGGATAAGGATGTAATGTGCTCGTTATGTTAACTATGGCTACAATTACCTTAATTTTCAATATTGAAATGTATCAAATTCATTAAAGAGGATGCCTTAAAGAGGTGCAGTATTAAGTATCAAGTGAGAAAATACAAGCAGGCAGATAAATTGCTCTGGGTGATTAGCTAATAATGCTCTTTCTGTTCAGAGTTGGAAGATACAATAAATTCAAGAGTTGTTTCTAGGTAAAAGAAGCCCATCCCAGTAAATCTAAAAGTAAAACTATTTTGGCTATGTGGTCCAGATGCCTCAGTGGAGAGAAGCTCATAACATTTGAAAAATTTTCCCACAGTGGGCTTCTATGTTCTGTGCCCCTCAAAAGTGAGTTGAGGGAATGGGGCTACATGGTATTCTTTATGTCCAGTGCACAGTCATTCCATTTTGCTCCATTAAACTCCATGAAATTCAGTAGAAATATCTTAGGCCCTGTGGCTGCTGCATTCTCCATCCATGGTGGAACTGTGTGAAAATCCAGCAAATAATCACCCAGGGATTGGAATGATATCCCCAGCACCCCATCTGGTTCCCTAAGCACTGCCAGGAGTGATCCCTGAACACAAGACCCAGAAGTAAATTAGGAACTGCCAGATATGGTCCCAAAACAAAACAAAACAAGCCCAAACAGACCAGAAACATACAAAGACAGAAATAGTATTTCAGAGGAACATCAGGGAAAGCAGGATCAGGGCAGTCTGGATTGCACAAACCCCTTTATAGGCCACTCTGGTTCTTATATCACCTTTTCAACTCAAAGTATTTGAAACAGAAACTAATATTTTAGCATGTAGGCCAGCCCTGCACCTCATCTTGAGAAGCAAGATGGATGGTGTTCTTTACATGACTGAAACCCAAATACAATCATGTATGTAATAAAGTTGGTTAAATAAAGAAAAAGAAAGTTGAAAAAAATTGTCAGCATTTCTCTCATCACCTTGTTAAAGACTGTTAAGTATCTATCTGAAAATCCAAAGAAGGAAAAAACAAAAAGCTTTGCTATTTATCCCAGATAGATTAGCATAGTTTATAAAGTTCTTGATCTTCAGTTTCCAAATCTATAATCTCTGCTCATTTTACTATAATAATTATTTACACCTAAAGTTACCATGTCCAATTTCTTATGAAGACTGCAGAAAGAAATAAACATCTCAAGAGCTCTTCATTATGATGAGATGTTTCAAACAAGCACATTTCTTAAATTCAATTGACATCAAAAGATATATAGAATTCACTTTATAGTAAATTAAGTGATGATAGACACTTGTGAGGAACAAAAAAAAGAGAGACATTTTGTGGGTTGGGGAGATAGTATACAAGCATTAAGACACTCATATTGGGCCAGAGTGATAGCATAGTGGTAGGGCATTTACCTTGAATGCTGCTGACCTGTGACAAACACAGGTTTGATTCTGGGCATCTCATATGGTTCCCCGAGCCTGCCAAGAACAATTTCTCAGCATAGAGCCAGGAATAACCCCTGAGCACTGCTGGGTGTGGCCCCCAAACCAAAAGTAAATAAACATAATAAAATGTTTTAAAGAAAAGACACTCATCTTGCCTGCAGCCAATCCCACTTCAATTGCTGGCATTACATTCATTCCCCCAAACACCACCAAAGACTACTTTTGAGCACAGAGTCATGACTAGCCCTCAACCATAGTCAGATATGTATCCTCTCCCCCAAATGTATACTGCTATTTATAAAGATCAACATTAAGGCCTCTTTTACATATGCCCACATTCTTGCTAATATGCATTTATAATACCATTACCGCTCATACTATTATAATGTTATTGTTAAATTAAGAATATATAAATAAATTTAATATCTGTGTTAGATGAGCATTGTGGAAAGGGCTTTCTTTAGTCATTTTGTTCAACATTTGGGTAAACTCAGGAGTCAGAAATTTTACAGTGATGGTAACACTTAAAGTTCATTAATAAAATTTAACAATAGAGAATTCACTAGGACACATTCTTAAAATGTTCTGTAGGGTTGAGTACCCAAAGAAGAAAGCAGTTAGTAGGAAGGAGAGTTGACTCAGGGTTGGTGTCAGAGTTAATTTTAGAGAGTTTAGACTTAGTAGGTGATGCAATGCTTGCTTGATTTCCTGTGATCAAGCTGATGGCCAATTGTTAAAGTAGGGTAGGGCACAGAGGGACTTTGCTAGGAAGTGGGCAGCTGACTAATGAGTAGTACTAGGGCAGAGGCTGGAAGTTGTAAGGTGTTTGAGCTGCTGGCCACCCTCTATGGCAGCCCACTTGACAGCATCCTCCACATTAGGAAGAGAGCATGTGGACTTTCCAGCTCCCACACAGCAAGTGCGTGATGAAGGAGCACTTGTCCATTTCTTCACCCCTTAATTTTATAAGAAAACATTCTAAGAACTAAGTATCAGTGTGCAAAGTGCTTTTTCTGTATCTGCAGAAAAATTTTGTCAGAGTGAACTTGGACCATTTCCAACCAACAAGAGTTGGTTTATGTTATTTTTGTTTTGCTGTTTGTCATTTATTTGTTTTCAAGGCCCTGAGAGAGTATTCAAGCTCCTTCACCGAACTCAGAGAAGATATCTGACTACAAGATTGATAAGTTATAGTATTTTTTATCTTAATATCACAAAGCCAATTCACTGTTTTCAAATGAAGATTTTTAAAGGAATTAGAGATTCCTAAAGGAATTCATTAAAATATAGTTGTAGTACCTCCCTAGTGACTATATAAAATAGATCATAACTGACCTGTAGAATTTGTAAAAGATAATTTTATGTCAAAAATGACTAGGATATCCAAGTAATCTACATACTTTCATCAGGTCTACGTGTAGCTCTGTAAACTATAACATGAAAGAGTTTTATAACACTATTTTAAATGTTTATTCCTTTATAAAATTATAATTCTCATGGAATTCTAATTCTAAACTTAGAAATTAACAAAGCTCCATTGTCAAGAAACACTTCATGAAAATAAAAGGATTTTATTTGACTTTATTTTAATGATGTATTCTTACATCATTAGCCAGTAATCTCATGGAAACCAATGAGACAAGCACAAGCACAAATAATGAAAGGGAGGTCCTTGCATGGCTTATTAACAAGAAAATACCATCTTTAATACAGTCTATATCAAATCAATGTGAATACCAGAATTATATTTTTGGATAACATTAAGGAGCACCACTTCCTGTGTCATTCTTTTTTGTTCATTTTTATTTTGGTGCTACATCCAGGTTTTCTTATGGTTTATTCTTGGCTCTATACTCAGGGGATCAAACTAGATTTGGACATTTACAAGGAAAGTGCTTTTCCTCTGTACTGTCTCTTAGGCCGCTTTATCATTATTAATAACCCATATTTTAAAATGTTTTATCATTACTAACCTACTACCACTCTCTCTACCACCCTTAATTGCACTATTTTAGTTATAAATTAAATGAAAACCTTCCAAAACAGTAGTGATATTTGATACCCCATGTAATACACTACATGTCACTTATGGACCTGCAAGTTGTGTGTGCTCAGATTTCAAGCAATGGCCTCTGTCATTTAAATGGTAACAAATTACAGGACAAGATATTGAGGGAGTGGGGAAAGGAAGGGTCATAGTGATAGGTTTCATAAAGCAAGAGAGTGGTACAAATAGCAAAAAGGTCAGTAAACTTGTTTCACATTCTCTCTGTCCCTGTCTCTCTGCATCTCTCCCTTTCTCTCTCTGTCTCTGTCTCTGTCTCTCTCTCTTTCTCTCTCTCTCTCTCTCTCTCTCACACACACACACACACACACACACACACCAAGCTAGGTAATGCCAGGTTTGAAAGGCAAGAAAACTCAATGCAATTCATGACATACCATCACTAAGGCTCTGTCCTTCCAAGTGAAACATAGTGTCTTGAAACTTGCCCTATTTGCTATACCTTCCCTTTGGGAATCAAATTCAAAGAACAGAAAATACCCATATAAGAAGGTGGCATAAGGACTGCCTCTGCAAATAATAGGGACATTTGATATTAAGTTGTGGCAGTATTTATCTGTCTATGAACAGGATACAGTTATATAGAGCTACACATGATTCATTCATACAAAGACAAATGCATTCTAACAATGTGGCAATGCTATGACTTCTATTGTTTTTGTTGGCAGTGATGTACTGATGACAACCCTTTCTTTTGATATTCTCAAATTAGAGTCTGATGACATTCTTGGAGGATATAGATTGAATGGCAGGAGATCTTACAGATATTTTTTTCAGCATATTCAACGTAAGTATTAATAAATAAAATGTACTTTTGACTATGAAAAGTCTTTTACTATTCAACAAGCAACATGAGCATTAAGTTTCTACTACTGTTCACCTGGCAGACTACAGAGATGAAGTCTCTTGGAAGCAAAGGGCTGAGGTGGTGGTGCAAAGGGTGGTTGGAGTGCCTTAATATATCCACTCATAATGTGAATAAATCCTTCAGACTCTCCCCAAATGAGTACAGTAGTTGAGGAAAATCAAGGATACTCTATTGGGGGGAAACGAGTAATGCTTATCACAAGGGATGCTCAGGTGCATCATGAGTGACCCCTGGCAGTATCAGGGATTAAACTAGTGTCAGTTATATGTGAGACATGTGCTTTGTTTGCCCCTGTGCTATCTATCTGCTATAATGCTTTGGAAATTTTTTTCTAGAGTATGGTGATGTCCTAGATAATCCATTTGGACTCACCATTGGACTGAGGACTTCGTAGAAAAATTATTAAATTCTTACCTTTTTTGTTTCTTTAGGCCACACCCAGCAGTGCTCAGGGGTTATTCATGGATCTGCACTCAGAATAATTTCTGGCAGGCTCGTGAGATTGTATATGATGCAAGGGATCTAATCCTAGGCAGCTGGTTACAAGGCAAATTCCCTACCCACTGTGCTTTAACCACAAAATGCTTACCTTTTAAAACTAAGAATTGTAAGTCTGATCCTGTCATTCATTGGCTCTTATTTAGTTAACATATTTGTATGCAATGACCATCTACCGTATTTTCCGGCGTATAAGATGACTGGGAGTATAAGACGACCCCCTAATTTTGCAGTTAAAAAGTAGGTTTAGGCCTATATTCGTTGTATCAGACAGAACGTTCCTGTGCTGTAACTGTATGTACCACAGTGAGCCAATCACAACAAGCAAAGGCTCAAAGATTATACTGTAATAGACTTTCTCTCTGACTCTGGCCAATCTGAGCAGACTTTTAACAGTGTAGATTCGGGTCCAGAACATTGTCTAATTTGCATGCATAAAAAGCCTGCTTGGATTGGCTGAGTTAGAGAGGCGGTCCGAGCAGCCTCGCAGTGATTGGTGCAGGATCGAGTTGGAAAATTCGTTTTGTGGCAATATTCAGACAATTTTTGTTTAGCGGTATATTTAAACATTTTTCGGGATATACTCGGCTTATAAAACGACCCCCGATTTTCGGTTGACTTTTTTTGTTTGTTTCAAAAGTCGTCTTATACGCCGGAAAATACAGAAATTTTCAGCTCATATAATCCAGAAATGACTAAAAGTAAACAAAACAAAACCAAAAATAATTCCTGGTTATAGCTAGTGCCTACAGAATTAATTTCAAATCACTCAACTGAACACATATACTCCTTCCCATATTTACAGACTCATTTGCATCATTTTCATCATTGTCATTCAAACCCTGGTTTCTTCATACTCATAAATAGCTAGGATGTGTTCCATAGTTCCATATACATTTATGTGTAACTTCACCTATCTTGCTCCATCTTTTATCCAATTAAATTACTGAGTTTGGAATGTTTCCATTTGCCTATTTTGGAATACCTTCTATCCCTAAACACAGACAGACAGACAGACAGACAGACACACACACACACACACACACACACACACACACACCATGTAGCACTGTGCATAGAAAATCCATATGAATATTTTAAGACATAGCTCAAAAGCAAGTCCTTTGGCATGTTTTCTAACTAACTTGTGATACTTTAAATGACGCCTTCTTTCTTTTATATGGATGGTGCTGAAGAACTACTCTTGGTTCTGTGTTCAGGGGCTACTCCTGGCCACACATAGGAGAGTAAATATGGAGTCAAAGTCAAAGAGGAGTGATCCACGAGCAGAAAATGGCAACTTCTGCCAGGTCCTCCTATCATAAGTCAGGAACTATTTTTTTCGTTCTTGCTTCTGAATAGCCTTGTTACTCACATGCACATCCGTGTATGCACACACAATCGCACCCACACACACATACTCAGTGCAGAAGGTATGACATAATTTGAGCCTTAGATCAAAAGGCTTTGCATTATCTGTAAAGTTGGTACGACCATATGGGAAATCTGGGTTAATTGCAAGAAGGTCCCAAGAAAGGCAACCAAAATTCTCCCAATAGGGAACCCCACCTCAGGCTGCTTAAGTGAATTGGGCTTTCTTGACGACTCAATCACCCTCATCAATGTCAGGGACATACATAAACATGATGTGCTGAAGCCCAGACCTCAAAACAAAATCATGGGCAAATTCATGCAAAGTATTTTGAACCACTCACTGACATTATGTGCAAGGAAACAGGAAATCATTGGTACTCACTCCAAGTCCAGAACCAACAAAGGCTAAATTCTGAGAATATGTAGTGCCAGGTACCAACTTCTATGATAAAATTCACATGTTCATATTGGGGACATTTGTGAATACATCTTTTCCTTCTATTAGATTCAGAGTTTCCCAGACATAAAATTAACTCCAGGATTTTATGGAGAGCTGTTTTTGGAGGAACAAAAGAGGTAATGACTAGCAAATAATAATAATAATAATAATAATAATAATAATAATAATAATAATAATAAAAATAACATTAAATAAAAGAGAAGAAAAGAGGAAAAAGAAACTCTGAAGGACAGTGTCAGTGGGTAGCTCAAACTGAATGGTGAGCAGAGAGAACTTTCACTGTTCATTTTGGAAATGACAATAGACCTTCTGCCCCCATCGTGTAGCTCACATGAGGTTAAATTTAGCAACAGTGATAGATTGGACCTTTTCATAGTGCTAAGATTAAATAGCCTCTGATGAACAGTATTTTACAGGCTCTGCCAATCTAGCTGTCTAGGGAACTCTTTGCTTGCAAATAACAGAATGTAATTCCAAGCAAAATCCTGTAATTCTTGGCTTTGGCACCAAATATATTATAAAAATAAAAACATTTGTTGTGTTCAATTTCTCTCATGAGTTTTACCTAGCATTGCCCAGAACAATTTAAATTGTTTACTAAAACCTATTAGAATTTCTTATATATTGCCAGTCAACGTGCTAAGAAATATGTAGAAAGATCACATTAAGCATCTTTAAGCCATAATTCCTCCAATTTGGAACCTTATTTCTTCAGATTTTAGCTTATGAATACTAGTATTGAATTACTAGGATCCATTTCAAAGCAAAGAGTTCCCTTTTCATTATGGTTGCATTAACAGTTAGTACTACTTTCAAGTACATGCCATTATTAATATCACACATAATAATTAAAATAGTCTTTAAGGAGTCAGAGAAATAAACCATTTGTCTTGCATACATATGACCTGGATTAATATCTGGTACTTCATACAGTCTCCTGAGCATTGCAGGAATAATCCCTGAGCACAGAACCAAGAGAAATCCCTGAGCACCTCAGTTGTGGCTTAAAAAGTAAAAAAGTAAAATAAATAGAAGATTGTTAATGTGAAGATGATAGACAAAATTAAATAAAACTGACAATGCTCAGAAGAACAAAATTTCAGTGCTTGCTTTTCTTTGTCAGTGACTCATCTTGTTGAATAACATCGGCTGGGGGCCAGAGTGGTAGCACAGTAGTAGGGTGTGTTTGCCTTACATGTGGCTAACCCAGGATGGATGCGGGTTTAATCCTAGCATCACCTCTGGTCCTCCTAAACCAAGAGTGATATCTAAGGCAGAGCCAGGAGTAACGCCTGAAGAGCCAGCAGGTGTGACCCATAAAAAAACAAACAAAACAAAACAATACAAATCTATTGGCACCTGACTTTTTTCTATTTGGCAGTTCTTTTTATAATTTAAATGATATTTATTGATAACATTTTTCTCAAATTATAGTTTGGGTTAATTTTTAAATAGATGTGAAATTAATAGGTTCATCTTTATTTCCTCTAAAAATATCTCCAAAGAAATGGGGCTTCTGGAAACACAAAGAAAGACGCTATCCTAGATGTCATCCTAGGTTCAGTGCAAAGACCAAGACCACCAACCACAGAAGATGGATTAAAATGACACTGAGGGAACAGAACTTCTAGAACCACAAAGACTAACGTCATCATAAGTCCCACCCCTGGACCTGTGCAGATACTGAGGTCTCTAGATACAGAGGTCTGATTGTATCACCCAGGACGGAGCAGAAGTCTTCCACACACCACAAAAGCACCACCGGGATAGTAAATGATCCTGAACAGAGTCTATAGTTAATCCCATGACAATATACTCCAAGGACGGAGAAACCCCATATCTCTTAGGCCAAGTGAATTCCTTTTCGAATGACCCCAATATTTACTGTGCCAGGGCAGGAGGGGAAAAAAAAGCAAAAAACACAAAACATTGTTTATTTTTTATATATTTTTATCTTCATTTATTATCATTATTATTTTTATTTACCTATCTATTTTTGGTCGATTTCTTTGTTTCAGTGTGGTTATTGAAGTTGTTGTCCCCATTTATACTTATTTTTTTCTCTTCTTTTCTTTTCTTTCTTTATATGCTATGCCATGTTTCTTATCTCAAGACCATGGTGGATTTTTTTTGTGGTGCTTATCGTTATTGTTGGAGTCCTCACTGGATATTTGACACTTCTTTTTGTACTGGTGGAGTGTTTCACCTTCTTTTTCTCCTTCATCTCTCAAATCGATGATGAGAGCCTCTAGAAGTATTCCGCCCATTTTCAGCATATTAGACTTTTACCCCAGTTTATTACTTTTCTCTTCTTCAAACAAAACCACGTAACTTGAACTAGCTAGTCCTGCCTCCCAGTTAGAGGGGGAAATAAGGGAGGCACCAAGACCAAAGAGGTGCAAGACTACTAAGTAGTAGGCTAGGTACAGAGGGGACAACATATTCTAGCAGCCCTGGGGTTGAGGGAAGAGGATATGGGAGGTAGGACAAAAACAGAGATGTAGGGAGGACAAATTGGTGATGGGAATCCCCCCTGATTTTATGTAAATATGTACCTAAAATATTATTGTCAACAATATGTAAGCCACTATGATCAAAATAAAAATTATATTAAAAATATCTCCAAAGAATCTTAACAAACAATTTTAGGATGTTATTTTGATCAATTTTCTTTTCTACTGTGTAACAATGGTTCCATCTGGCCCAAGAAACACTATAAATCCTTATTACTAAGCTGCTATCATTTTGTCAAAATACAAATTCAATCACTCATCAGTGAGCCCTTTATTATCTGCAAGGAAATTTATTCCATATGATTTTGATTCACTGACATTAATATAAGCAAATGATGTTTCATAAGGGCTCCTTGATTTTCAAGACTTTTGAGACAACTTTTATGGTGATTTTTTTTAATTAGGACAAGAAGGTTGTTGTATCTGTAAAGGAAAAAATGAATTCAAATTTGAGCGACATTGTTTTGTTTTGTTTTGTTTTTAATAGGAGGGGATAATAATAAGAAAAAGATTTCCCAAAGAAGAACCAGTTACATCATCACTGGTGAGTGGTATTATGATTTCACTCTCAGGCAACTGGCTTCCTGGGTGAAAGTTAACCTTTCTATCACCATAAACCAGTAGTAATAAGCAAATCAATGTGCATTCCCAGTGCTGCCCCTACAGACATCCTTGGTAGATAAGCCATAAATAAATTAGAAATGGAATTCAAATTTTTGTATATAAAATATCTGCTGATTGCATAAAAACTAAGTGGGTAAGCTTGGGAATAAATCCAGTTTTTATTTTCTGTTGTCTTGGAGTCAAATGGATGTCCCAAATCTAATTGGCCCTCAAATTTATACCAGAGCAATGATTCACCTTCAGAATCAGCTTAGGAAAATGTTGACTTAAGTCTACTAACCCTGGGAACTCCTCTCCAAATTAAAGGTGAAAGAGATGAAATTTGGAAGTGCTATCTTTGGTATTGTGAGCAATAAATGAGTGCCAACAAACTAGTACAAATTATGTAAAAACTTGAGGTCCATAGTCATTATTAGTAATATTAGGTTAATAGTCCAGTATTTATGGTAGATACTTATTCCAAAGATATGAATATTGAGCATTATTAGAACTTTTCTAAATTTAAACATGGTTCATTCCAATTTAGAAGGGTTTATGAGTGGATCATATATATTCTGAACCATATATGCAGAGAAGGATTATGGAGTTTCTTATCGATGCCTCACCTAATGTTTTCTTTTCACATTTATGGAGCCAAAACTCTTCCCTGGAAAGATGTGAAAATTTGAATTAAAAACCTAGATCGAGTCCAAAGCATCTGATTACTAGTTATTTGGTGTTGGAAAACAACTATATATAGTTTTTATTTTCAATGATTTCCCAATGTGTTCATAAAGTGAACAGTAGGATCCCATAAAGTACTAGTTTGGAAATGTTTTATAGTCAATAAACACTATCCCTAATTTTTTCAAATTGTGTGAGTACCACCAATTGCTAAAACCATTCTAGGGGCTGGAGAGATGATACAGTGGGCAGGAACTTGCCTTGCTTGGTTTATACTTATTGTAATAATGGTTTCTATTTCCTAAGCATATCCCAAGCAAAAGTTCCCTCTGGTAACTCTGAGCTTTTTTTCTAGAATCTTTCTTCCTGCAAAATACCCTTCATTTACTCATGCTTCCTCCTCAGAAGATAGGGTCTAACCCTCCTATCCTAGCTGCAGGGAGAAAAGACCACTTTCTGCCTGGTGCTCAGCTTCTCTTTGTGCATACATGATGACCAGTTGGAGCCATCATGGAGACCACCACGACGCTGACAATCACTTCTGCCCCCTCAGAAGCTCTCTTATCACTCTGGAAATGATTCCTATTTTACAACCAACCCTTGCTCCAGATTTTTTATCTTACCTACCTGGATTCCAGATGTCAGGGATTACTTAACCACAGAACATGAATTTATAAAGAAAAGCAGTATTTATTTTTCAGATTTAGGGTAATATTCATGCTGGCTTAGAAAAGCAAACGTCAAATTTAATCACCAAAGCATTACAAATCCGTTGTTACCAATAAAAATAGAGCCAAATCTTCAGTAGTAAATACAGTTAAAACTCACAAGTGACATATTTTTCTTTTAAGAAATAAAGCAGTAGATGTAATAAAGAATAAAGTGGACAATGGTAGAAATTCTGACCTTTCAAAATTGGTTTTTTTGTTTTTTGTTTTTTGTTTTCTTGTTTTTTTGTTTTTTTTTTTTTTTTTGGTTTTGTTTTTTGAGCCATACCCGGCAGTGCTCAGGGGTTACTCCTGGCTGTCTGCTCAGAAATAGCTCCTGGCAGGCACGGGGGACCATATGGGACACCGGGATTTGAACCAACCACCTTTGGTCCTGGATCGGTTGCTTGCAAGGCAAATGCCACTGTGCTATCTCTCTGGGCCCCCAAGATTGTTTTAAGTAAAATTCAGGTCAAGGAATTACTACTACCTTATCACTAAAAGCTAAAAACGTTAATAGAAAATACTTTCATACAACTTCAAATAAGTAAAATTCCACATAGATTTGAAAAATCTAAATACTTTAACAAGTTGAGAGCTGATATTTTTGTTCTGGACTTTGTAGAAATTGTTGGCACAAGTAAGAGCTTAAAATTATGTATGAATAACATTTGAAATAGATCTTTTGTGTATACTTTACCCTAAAAGAATGTATTTATATGAGCATTTCAGTAAGTATTCAGAAGTATGTCAGTAAAGTAAGACACATTTTTTAAGTTTGGTTGTTGTGGTTTGGCTCTCCTGCTTTCAGTGTTATTGTTGACTGTGGTTTGAATTTCAAGCTAGAACAGTCCTCTACATCACCATGTACCCATTGACTCATCTCTCTCCCACTCTCACCCCACTGGTTACTTCCTGTCTTCTTCTTGCCACCCACCTTGGGTTTGTCAACTCTGGAGGGTCATTCTGTTATCATGCATTCTGTTCACACAGAGATCTAAATATGTAAAATGTAAAGTTTATTCCTTCAAATATAATTTTCTTGAGTGGGTCTTCCAATTCTCTTATTATGGCAGGTTCGAGTCTACATGTGCATCAAACTAGCTATGTATTCAGCTTCCTTTAGCAAGGGGAAAACGAGTACAAGAGAAGAACAAGTCACCAAGACTATGCCAGTTAGAGGGAATATTTTTCTTTTTGTATATAAATCTTTATTTAAGCACCATGATTACAAGCATGTTCATAGTTGGATTTCAGTCATAAACAGAATACCCCCCTTCACCAGTACAACATTTCCACCATCGATGCCCCCCTCCTTTCCCACACATGCTTGTATTCGTGAAAGGCATTCTACTTCTCTCATTCTTTAACATTGTCATGCTAGTTATTAGTATAGTTATTTCCCTAACAGAATTCACCACTCTTTGTGGTAAGCTTCAAATTGTGAGCTAGTCTTTCCAGCTTTTCCAGCCCTTAATTCTATTGTCTCTGGGCCTTATTACAGTAATATCTTTATCTTAAAGCCCAAAGCTGAGTGAGACTACTCTGTGTCTATCTCTCTCCCTCTGACTTATTTCACTCAGCACAATAAATTCCATGTACATCCATGTATAGAAAAATTTCATGACTTCATCTCTCCTGACAGCCTCATAATATTCCATTGTGTATATGTACCACAGTTTCTTTAGCATTTCATCTTTTGAAGGACATCTGGGTTGTTTCCAGATTCTTGCTATTGTAAATAGTGCTGCAATAAATATCGGTGTGAGGAAGGGATGTTGAATTGTATTTTTGTGTTCATAGGGTATATCCCTAGGAGTAGAATAACTAGATCATATGGGAGCTCAATTTCCAGTTTTTCGAGGAATCTCCATATTGTTTTCCATAAAGGCTAGACTAGAAGGCATTCCCACCAGCAGAGAATAAGAGTTCCTTTCTCTCCACATCACCACCAGCATTGATTGTTCCTGTTCTTTGTGATGTATGCCAGTTTCTGTGGTGTGAAATGGTACCTTACTCTAGTTTTGATTTGCATCTCCCTGATAATTAGTGATGTGGAGCATTTTTTCATGTGTCTTTTGGCCATTTGTATTTCTTCATTGTGGAAATGTCTGTTCATTTCTTCTCCCCACTTTTTGATGGGGTTATATTTTTTTCTTATTAAGTTCTGTCAGCACCTTTTATATTTTTGATATTAGCCCCCTTGTCTGACAGGTATTGGGTGAATAGTTTCTCCCATTCTGTGGTTGGCTTTTGTATCTTGGGCACTATTTCCTTTGAAGTGCAGAAGCTTCTCAGCTTAATATAATCCCAGGTGTTCATCTCTGCTTCCACTTGTTTGGAGAGTTCTGTTTTATCCTTGATGATGCCTTTAGTCTCAATGTCATATAGTGTTTTACCTACATGTTGTTCTATATACCTTATGGTTCAGGCCTAATATCAAGGTCTTTAATCCATTTAGATTTGATCTGTGTGCATGGTGTTAGCTAGGGGTCTGAGTTTGCTTTTTTGCAAGTGTCTAACCAGTTGTGCCAACACCATTTTTTTTTTTTTTGGTTATTGGGGCACACCCGTTTGATGCTCAGGGGTTACTCCTGGCTAAGCACTCAGAAATTGCCCCTGGCTTGGGGGACCATATGGGACGCTGGGGGATTGAACCGCGGTCCTTCCTTGGCTAGTGCTTGCGAGGCAGACACCTTACCTCTAGCGCCCACACACACCGGCCCCAACACCATATGTTGAAGAGGCTTTCCTTGCTCCATTTTGGATTTCCTGCCCCTTTATCAAAGATTAGTTGATTGTATGTCTGGGAAATATTCTCTGAATATTCAAGTCTATTCCACTGATCTGAGAATCTGTCTTCATTCCAATACTATGCTGTTTTGATAACTATTGTTTTGTAATACAGTTTATAATTGGAGAAAGTAATGCCTCCCATATTCTTTTTCCCAGGTATTGCTTCAGCTATTCATTTGTCTTTATTGTTCCAAATAAATTTCTTTTTCTTTCTTTTCCTTCCTTCCTTCCTTTTCTTTTTTGTTTTTTGGGGCCACACCTGGTAATGCTCAGGGTTTATTCCTGGCTTTGTGCTCAGAAATTGCTCCTGTTTCAGGGGACCATATAGGATGCGGGGGGATAGAGCCAAGTTCCATCCTACACCAGCCATGTGCAAGGCAAATGCCCTATTGCAGTGCCACCACTCTGGCTCCTTCCTTTCTTTCTTTCTTCCTTCCTTCCTTCCTTCCTTCCTTCCTTCCTTCCTTCCTTCCTTCCTTCCTTCCTTCCTTCCTTCCTTCCTTTCTTTCTTTCTTTCTTCTTTCTCTTTCTTTTTTTCTTTCTCTTTCTTTCTCTCTATCTCTTTCTTCATTTCTTCCTTCCTTCCTTCTTTCTTCTTTCTTTCTTTCTTTCTTTTTCTCTTTCTTTCTTTCTTTCTTTCTTTCTTTCTTCTTTTTCTTTTCTTTCTTTCTTTCTTTCTTTCTTTCTTTCTTTCTCTTTCTTTCTCTTCTTCTTCTTCTTTCTCTTCTTTTTTCTTTCTCTTTCTTTCTCTCTATCTCTTTCTTCCTTCCTTCCTTCCTTCCTTCCTTCCTTCTTTCTTCTTTCTTTTTTCTTGTTTCTTTTTCTTTCTTTTCTTTTCTTTTATTTATTTATTTTTGGTTTTTTGGTTTTTGGGTCACACCCAGCAGCACTCAGGGGTTACTTCTGGCTCTATGCTCAGAAATTGCTCCTGGCAGGCTGGGGGACCATATGGGATGCCGGGATTGGAACCACCATCCTTCTGCATGCAAGGCAGAAGCCCTACTTCCATGCTTTCTCTCTGGCCATCTCTCTTTCTTTTAGACACCATGGTTTTTAATTTCTTTCTGGAAGAGTATCATGCATATCACTTTACCTCATTTTAGTATCCAGTTATAGTCCAGAGTGAGCCTTCTCAACTATCATTAGTATAATGGTTCTTTCTTTGTCCTAACTACACTACTTCCCCACCCCACCCACTTTATGGTAAGCTTTCCACAGTCCTCTTGGCCACTGTTTCTATTGTCTTTGGATGTTACTCTCATACTCTATTATTCTTTCTATATGTTCCAAAATTGAGTGCAATCATTCTGCTTCTCCCTCTCCCCCTGATTCATTTTACTCATTTCACTTCATGTCTATTTATGTATAAGCAAATTTAATTACTCCATTATTCCTCGTGGCTGCATAGTATTATTCCATTGTGCAGATGCACCATAGTTTCTTTATCCATTCTTTTGTTCTTCAACCCTTATCTTCAAATTCTGGCTATTATGAAGAAATAGAAGTGCAGGTACCTTATCCATGTTACGGTTGGGGGAACCAGGGTATATTTCCAGGAGGGTATTGCTGGATAGTATGGAAGCTTAATTTATAATTTTTTGAGGAATTTTCATATTGAAATTACTGAACCAATCTACATTTCCCCAGGAGTAAAGAGAGTCCTTTTCTCCTATCTACACTAGCACTGTTTGTTCTTGTTCTTTGTGATGTGTGCCAATCTCTGTGGTTAAAATGGTATTTTATTGTTATTTGGATTTTCATGTCCCTAATGATTAATTATGTGGAGCATTTTTTCATGTGCCTTTTGATCATCTATATTTCTTCTTTGAGAAACTTTTTATCACTTTTCCCCATTTTTGATGAGGTGGATTTTTTCCTGTTGAGTTCTACTAGTGCTTTACATATCCTGGATATTAAACCCTTAGAAGATAGGTATTGGGTAAGTAATTTCTCTCATTTGGTGAGCAATCTTTATATCCTCATCATCATTTACTTCTAAGTGCAGAAATGTCTTAGTTTAATATAGTCCCATTTGTTTATCTTTTCTTCTACTTTCTTTACCAGTGATCATTGAAGATGCCTTGTAAAGCATTTATTAAGAGGACATAGAAGTGTTAAACAACAGGGGGAAATGAACAATGAAAATTGGGGCAGTGAAAATTTAAGAAATTTTGAAATTAAATCAGTAAGACCCTTCTGGTCTTATATTCTACAGAGAGAAATTAAATAAAATGTATTATACAGTCCCTGAGAACAATTTACATTCTAATATATATTTACTATACAGTCTCAGAACAATTTACATTCTAAAAGATGTATTAAAAAGTCTCAGAATAATTTACATTTTAAAATATAGATTACACAATGAAATAATTTTGAAATTTATTTAAAAATAATAAATTAGGTAAATGAAGGCATTAAAATAAAATTCAAAAAATGTAACCTAAAGAGTGGGGAGAAAGTATTTATAACAAATATATATATATATATATATATATATATATATATATATATTTAGGTTTTTGGGCCACACCCATTTGACGCTCAGGGGTTACTCCTGGCTATGTGCTCAGAAATTGCCCCTGGCTTGGGGGGACCATATGAGACACCAGGGGATTGAACCGAGGTCCGTCCTACGCTAGCACTTGCAAGGCAGACGCCTTACCTCTAGCGCCACCTTCCCGGCCCCTATAACAAATATATTTTAAAATAATTTATATCTACAATATATAACGAACTAAAACAAATGAATAAGAAAAATAACATTTTAATGGAAAAATGTGAAGAATTCTTAGACAATATTCAAGTAAAAATAATCAGCTTCATTAATCATTAATAAATACTAATTAAAATCATACTGTGATTTCACAACACACTTGTCATATTAATTTTTTTTTTTTTGGTTTTTGGGCCACACCCGTGTGATGCTCAGGGGTTACTCCTGGCTATGCGCTCAGAAATTGCCCCTGGCTTGGGGGGACCATATGGGACACCAGGGGATTGAACCGAGGTCTGTCCTACGCTAGCACTTGCAAGGCAGATGCCTTACCTCTAGTGCCACCTTCCCGGCCCCTATAACAAATATATTTTAAAATAATTTATATCTACAATATATAATGAACTAAAACAAATGAATAAGAAAAATAACATTCTAATGGAAAAATGTGAAGAATTCTTAGACAATATTCAAGTAAAAATAATCAGCTTCATTAATCATTAATAAATACTAATTAAAATCATACTGTGATTTCACAACACACTTGTCATATTAATTTCTTTTTTTTTTTTTTTTTTTTTTTGGTTTTTGGGCCACACCCGTGTGATGCTCAGGGGTTACTCCTGGCTATGCGCTCAGAAATCGCCCCTGGCTGGGGGGGGACCATATGGGACGCCGGGGGATCGAACCGCGGTCCTGATCCTTGGCTAGCACTTACAAGGCAGACACCTTACCTCTAGCGCCACCTTCCCGGCCCCGTCATATTAATTTCTATAAAAATAAAATAATGAGAGCACGGTTTACTATGGGTAATAACTACACTGATATCAATCACACTGAAAAGCTTTGTAATCATCGGTAGTAAACTAAACATATAACTGACTACTCACACTAATACTTTTAATTTCATATTCAAGAGAAATGTAAATATAGATCACCAGAATATGCACTAGAATTTTCATAGTGGCATTGTTCACAGTAGTCAATGTTGCGAATTACCCAAATGTCCACCAAGAGAAAGAAAGTACAGATGAAACCCTATGCAGCAATGTGAATAAATGATCTATAACTTCATACAATATGCAGGAAGGCCGTAAACATAAACATCTGCCAAATTAGGATCTATTTATAGCTATATTTAAGGTAAAAGAAAAATGAAATTTTATTAAAGATTAGGACCGCAGAAATAATGGGTGTTCAGTGGAAAGAAGCATGATGAAGTATTTCTGGGATGTTGGAAATGTTCTGAGTTTTGACCCAGGGCCAGATGTGCAGTGGTAGTTAATAGAATATTGTCAGTCATACCCAAAGAATATGTTCATTTAACATTTTTCATATGAAAATACTGTCATGTTTAATTTAAACAGGAAAAGTATAAAATTCTTAAGAGCTAAAATTAGTTACAAACTGGTTTGTGGCAACACCTAGAAGGAGGTGAGTTATCAATCTCAACTCAAGTTCAAAGTAGGAAACAGAGGCCAAAATTATTCAAACAATTTGGGTCTTTGGCAATAAAAAAAAAATCTAAAAATGCCAAGATTCCCAGAAACTCTATTATTTATTCTTTTATTTTACATTTGAGAGTTAGACCTTGGGGAGTTCTTAGCCAATGAAATTTAGGTACATTTTTAAGAAAAATAGTTGAACCTGAGTATTACATAAGGAAACAGAGAGATAGACAGACAGACAGACAGACAGACAGACAGAGACAGAGACAGACAGAGACACACACACAGAAAGAGACTCCTTACATAAGATGAGTTTGCAATAAAAATTCCAAAGTGTGTGGAAAATTACATGTAAAAGACAGTATACAAAACAACTCATTTCAGGCAGAAATTCACATCACCATATAAGGGCAGGATGGAAAGAATGTCAATTGAAATGTTCTAAAATCACCAAAATGATAAAGGAAGGAACATTTTATGCAATAAAAATAATTTGATGGAAAATAATAAATGGGCACTATTTATAAGGTTGATATAAAAACCAGTTAATATCAAAAATAATAAAATGAAAAATATAGTTATTAAAATCAAACCTCAGAAGAAGAATAAAATCTTACTTGGTAAGAGAATAACAGAGAACTAATGGACTATAGGAATAGATCATTACACAAATGACTCTGGATGAGCTGGTTATCCCTAATTACTAAACAGATAACAGATATTATATAAACATTATTGATAAACATAGAGTCATGTTATACATATAACAGAATAAAATTAAAGTCACTAAAAATATTGAATTTTTTTAAATTTAATAAATATAAAATTTCTAAGTAGCACGATTATTTAAACCAAACATGTGAATTCAGAATGATGAAGAAATTACCAAGAGGTGGTGTGCTCACTATATAGCATTTTAGCTCCAAAATATTAGAAACTCAAAGAACCTAATAGAAAAATAGACAAATGCTTTTCTTTTTTTTTTCAATTTTTTCTATTTAAACACATTGATTACATACATGATTGTGTTTGGGTTTCAGTCATGTAAAGAACACCACCCATCACCAGTGCAACATTCCCATCACCAATGTCCCAAGACAAATGCTTTTCATTCACAGAAGCAGTATGCACAAAAATTACAGTACTATGTAAATAATTAAAGAAATTCAAATTAGTGTGAAGCCAGATGAAACTTAGCAGACTGGCAAAATATATACAGTGTTTTTACCAAGAATGTGGAGCTATGGGCTTTCTTGTTGAAAACTAAAGAGAATATTATGTAACAGAATCTTTGTGAAGAGGAAAAAGCTGTTGCAGTATCACAATATAACATACTTTGTGACCTGGTCACCTAAGAGTGCAGTGTGTTTGCCATGGAAACATTGCACCACACATTAATAAGAGCAATCAATACCATACAGATATTTAGCAAGATGAAAACAATTCTAATTTCAAGCAGTAGTGGGTGGAGATAGACTGATAAATGGCTCTGCACATGTGACTGAATTACAAACCAGAGGACTGAGGTTTGTTTCATTGGTGAGGAGGGCAATATACGGGCTACTGTTGATTTAATAAGGACATATGGCCATATTTAAAATACTGCTTTGTTTTCTCCTTAAACTAATTATAGAGATTGTTACTATTTTTCATTGTACACATTTACATAAATATCACATAATTGGTAATATTATACTATCATATATTGTAAAGAGTGAACATCAGACTATTCTTACTTGGAAAGCTGGCAACACTTAATTCAGTTCTTATTTTCATCAGAAATACAAGGTTTATGAAATTAATAATATGTATTTCTGGTTATAAATAACTAGAATAAATTAAATTTTTGAGGACTCACCTGGCCTCAAATAGAATAAATGACTTGAAGAATTGAGATTTTTCAGAGTCACCAAAGGCGTGCCACTTTTTTTTGGGGGGGGTGTTTGAGTTTTTGGGCCACACCCTGCAGTGCTCAGGGGTCAACTCCTGGCTGTCTGCTCAGAAATAGCTCCTGGCAGGCACGGGGGACCATATGGGACACCCGGGATTCGAACCCAACCACCTTTGGTCCTCGGGATCAGCGGCTCGCAAGGCAAACGCCGCTGTGCTATCTCTCCAGCCCAGGCGTGCCACTTTTTATGTTCTTGCAAGTAGCAGAATTGGTCCCATAATGTCTAGTGTAAATGCTTTTAAGGTGACTAAATTTGCACTATATTATGAAAGTAAACTATGAAAGAAGGACAAATTTAGAAGGAAGGAAGGAAGGATGGAAGGAAGGAAGGAAGGAAGAAAGGAAGGAAGGAAGGAAGGAAGGAAGGAAGGAAGGAAGGAAGGAAGGAGGAAGGAAGGAAGGAAGGAAGGAAGGAAGGAAGGAAGGAAGGAAGGAAGGAAGGAGGAAGGAAGGAGGGAGGGAGGAAGGAAGGAAGGAAGGAAGGAAGGAAGGAAGGAAGGAAGGAAGGAAGGAAGGAAGGAAGGAAGGAAGAGAGGGAGGGAGGGAGGGAGGGAGGGAGGGAGGGAGGATAAGGAGGGAAGGGAGGGAAGGAGGGAAATGAGGTAGGAAGAACGGAAGGAAAGGATAAGAAGGGAAGAAAGGGAGGAAATGAAGAAAAGAAAAAAGGAAAGGAAGGAAGGAAGGAAGGAAGGAAGGAAGGAAGGAAGGAAGGAAGGAAGGAAGGAAGGAAGGAAGGAAGGAAGGAAGGAAGGAAGGAAGAAGGAAGGAAGGAAGGAAGGAAGGAAGGAAGGAAGGAAGGAAGGAAGGAAGGAAGGAAGGAAGGAAGGAAGGAAGGAAGGAAGGAAGGAAGGAAGGAAGGAAGGAAGGAAGGAAGGTGTGCCTAACTATTGAGACTTCTAGTGTGCTCTGTTTCCATGTGTGTATAATCTAATCAATGTCCCTAGGACTATCACAGTCTAAATTTTCAATGTCCCCTACTCCAGTCCTGTCAATTTTTCAATATTTATCATTTGAAATATTCATGCAATATTCCAGCTTCCCACACTAACTGCCAGATACTCATTTTTATCTCTATCTGAAGTAAAGAGAAGTCATTGAGTCAAAAATTCCATCATTTTCATGTCTGGTGTGAAAGAAGTGTGGGGTTTTGCTTTCTTGTGCCCAAGACTGGGGGAGCTTTAGGGGATGACATGCAATTTGTCCACTTAGCCTCAATGTCTATTCTGGTTAAGAGGGCCACTTCCCCAAAGGCACTGTGTCAAAGCAGAAAAGATTGATTGCAGGGGAATTAAGCCCAGACTAGAAAGTATCTGTCATTGGACACTTTGGCTATGTTGATTCTTCCAAGAGCAGAACATGGAGGATTAAATGGGTTCTGGCTCAGAGTGTGGGGCCAAAGGGCATACCCACAATAGCATGCAAAGTGTTTTGTGGGGTAGGATACAGCACTGGGGTAGGGGAAGAACAGGAAATAAACAAGTGGGCTGTCACACCATGTCCAGTGGGGGAGTCCATCATCAGTTTTCCAGCAAAAAAGAGGACAAGATGGAAAGCCAGAGCAAGTCTCTCAGGCACTTCTGATGTGCTTAACCTTCCCCTACAAGAGAAATTCCATCTCATTCAGTTGTTCTTGCCTGCTCTCCACTGCATCTCTCACATCAAAATCAAGAGGCTGAAAATGTCAGAGTGCTTTTCTAAAGAAGTCCTCACCAAAATATAAAATAAAAATGAACAACATATCTTGTTAGTGCTAAGTGAGGGGAGGCATATATGCCCAGAACTGGCAGGAGTTTAATGGAAAGGAGCCCTATTGACTGGGAATGGTACTTTCCACTGGGCCACTCCCTGTGGGAAACAGTAGGGAGATTCCTAAAATGTCATTAAAAATAGACCCACCATCTCTCCTTCGTTTCTCAAACCGATGATGAGAGCCTCTAGAAGAATTCTGCTTATTTTCGGCGTATTAGACTTTTACCCCAGTTTATTACTTTTCTCTCCTTCAAACAAAATCACGTAACTTGAACTAGCTAGTCCTGCCCCCCCAGTTAGAGGGGGAAATAAGGGAGGCACCAGGACCAAACAGGTGCAAGACTACTAAGCAGTGGGCTAGATACAGAGGAGACCACATATTCTAGCAACTCTGGGGGTGAGGGAAGAGGATATGGAAGGTAGGACAAAAACGGAGGTGTAGGAAGGACAATTTGGTGATGGGAATCCCCCTTGATTTTATGTAAATATGTACCTAAAATATTATTGTCAACAATATGTAAGCCACTATGATCAAAATAAAAATTATATTAAAAAAATAGACCCACCATAGTACCCAATAGGACCCACCATAGGATCCAACTAGTAGGTATCTAGCTTAATAACACAAACACACTAGTCTGAAAACATACTTGTGAACACATCGCAGTGCTCTTTACAAGTGGCCAGGCAACTTGGTCTGAACTGTGTGGTAAAATATACTGGGAAACCGGCACATTTGTGCTGTTTCAGTCCAGGACCAAGCATTATGATTTTATTGTTGACAAAGGGCTCTGTTGGGAGTCTGTCTTCTGAATAGGGCTGAAGAGAGACCTGGAGAAAAAAAAGTCTTTTCAGAGTTTACATTTATGAGCCCAAACACAGGCGCATCTCAAACGTACAAAAACTACAGGAGTAAAATGTTTTATTTAATATTTAACCCAAGGTCTTGATTACATGTCATCTCTGAAGTCAGTACTCTCATAAGTTCTACTGGAAACTAGCAACAGAATAACTGAATACTAAAGGAAAGGTCTAAAGCTGGTCTCAGGTTTGTGATTACCAGGTAGGATAATTTTACTGAAACCATTGAAGGCCTCATGAGAACAGATCCTGCATGGACTCCACGGTGCGTTGGCTATGAACTTGAACTGGGAGGGAAGAAGGTTAGCTTGGCTGGGAACAACATTTGCATCACCTGCTGACATCCATGAATCTTAGAATCTTGTTGTATTGGGTTTGTTTGTTTGTTTTTGTTTTGTTTTTGTTTGTTTGTTTGCCTGTGATAGAAGCCCTGTTCTTTGTTTCTGTGAGAATCCAGTGAGGTCATCTGCTCAGGTTGCTATTCCAAGATGGAGATTTCTTTCTTGCAGACTCTTCCTGTTTTGCTCATGCTAGCAGCCATCTCTTTCTTGTGTGCTGGCCTGAAGGACAGAGAACAAGAGGAGGTACAGGGGCCATGGGAAGGAAAAGGTAGAGAGAGGTAAGAAAAACGAAAGATGTGATTGGGGAGTGGGGGGGGGAATGAGGGCAAGGCTATGGGAAAGGGGAAGAAAGAAGGGCAGAGGAGGACTACTCAGGTCAATTCCTCTTCATATAAAGATACTAATTCTTTCCTAGGAGTCTTGCACAGGACCCTCTCTGAACTGAATTATCTCCTCAGATCTACCCATCACACTGGGGATTAGAGATTCAAAAGAAATTTGTTGGGGAAACAAAAACCGTAAAAAAAAAATGAGTGTAGAAAATCACATAGACCACCATCACTATTCATGTATGTCTGATATAACAGGTTATAGCCTCCACAATTACTGGTCCTTTTTTTTTGTATGTGTGTGTGTGTGTGAAAAATCATAAAACTTAGGAGGCACACAAGTGTACCCAAGCCTGGTTCTCCCTCCTCCTCACCCCAATACCTACACTTATATTTGAGAGACAAACACGAACTCATTCACGTCCAAAAGCAAGAAAGTGATAGTTGCAGGCAGACTGATCCAACAAGATTAGCCCTATTAGCAGTAAAACCTGCAGATAAACCCCACTGGCACTATTTTAATAAGTAGTGTCCTTGGGCAGGTTATTTAATCTCTGCAGAGCTAATTTTCCTCATTTGTAGAGAAATATGATGGAAAAATGCCTGTTTTGTGATAATGGTAGTAATGAGGAAACCCACCCAGGTAGTCTCCATGCATATACTCTCCCATGAAACACAGAGAAAGTGCAGATTAGGAAAATTCACAGGGAAAGTTGCTGACTGGTCCCTGCTTCTGTTATGGTTTGTAATCACTGCACATCATTATTAATCTCAGCATTGGATTCATAACCCACGTCCCCCGACATCTGGTGTGGTGCATAAAAATGGACAGTTTTCTAATTGAGCAAAGCCAATTAAGGGCAAGAACAACCTAACTCCTTAGAAAGTATCTTATTTGATCCACCAGGGATGTTTGTGGCATCTCAGGAGTCCAGTTACCTGCAGAGAAACCAATATTTTGGAAATACTCAACAGCAAATCAGGAGGAAGCTGAAGTTCCAGGTTCAGCTCCTTTCTGACAGCCTTGTAGCTAGGATGCATGTTTGTCTAGAAACCAGGGGCAAGATAAAGTCTCCTGTGATGTCATAGGTCAACTTTTCCCAGCCCAAGTTCCCCTGTGCCTACTCTCCTACACACAACTTGGCATGAAAGGGAGCCACCATTCGTTCCTCCTTTGACCTCTGCTTTTCTTCTGCACCAAATCTCTTCCTTCATGGGCAGAGTTACTCTTTTGTTTTCAAAAACCAACTGCCTAGTTAGCACTAGGATGATAACTCAGTGTCCAAAGACCAAGTTCTCTGCCAGAGGGCAGCGGGATGTCTGCCTTCTATCCAAGTTCTCGGCTTAAGTAGAAGTTAGTGGATTAGCCTTGACATATGACTGGTGCTCTGAGCAGATGTGGGCCCCCAGCCAGAAATCCACCCTGTGTACAGACAGCATCCTTGTCTGGGGGTGCTGTATGGGCTGATAACAGCACTGGAAACCCATCAGAGACACCCTTACCTCTGGGCCTCATCAAAATTACCTGCCAAAGAGGCTCGACTCTGGACCCGCATCTTGTCAACCTTTTTTTTTTTTTTTTTTTTTTAATAGAGAACAGCTGGACCTGCTGGGAGGCAGAGGAAGGAGGAGCAGAAAAAAAAAAAAGAGGAGAATGAACCATTCATAATTTCCTGGCTTGTGCAGAGATGGAAGCTATAATCACAAGGCATGAAAGAAGGCCAATTGCTAGGCACCGGCAGGGATTGCTCGTATCCTCTCTGAAAGGACTGATAGAAAATTAGTCCTAGCATTTAAATCATGGATGACTGTTGGTTCTTAGCCAGGGTTTTGGGTGGGTCTGAAGGCTGCATAGATGCTCGGGATAGCCCAGGTGATATAGCACAGTTTTGGCCTAGGGCAGCTTGGAGAGGGAAGTATTAGAAAATGTCTCTAGTTCTCTGTGGTTCTCCCATTTCACTGTGGTGCCTGGAACAGGGCCCCCTTCCAGGGTGGACTTGATCAGTACTGGCTGAAATTGTGAAGGGTGGACCAAGGAGATTGGGGCCAATCAGAGTTCTCCACTCTGTTCTATTACTTCCACCATGTGCTTTCTTAGGAAAATTTCTTCTTCTCACAATCTTGTGTCTCATCAACAATAAAATGGGATTTGAACAGCAATGATTTCAGAGATGAATATGTTACAAGAAGCAGTTTAGCCTTCAGTGGTTTTATGATATTGTGGTCATTAGCACCCCTTACTTAGTATGCCCAAGAAAGAAGAGCTGAGATACCACAAACAGTGGCTGGGGAAAGCCCCCTTTTTTCCAGTGCTACACCAGCCATCCTTATTTAGAAATAGTTACCTAATACCACATATTTATACAGAAATAGCCAACTAGTTTCTAACACAGGAGACCTTCAAAGGAACAGTGGGCTGTTGAAACCTAGAATAATCAACTCCTGCCAGAATGAAAGGGCATTTGTAAAGTTGCTGTGAGGTATGAGGTCAGTCACCAGTGCCGTCAACATCACTGTTCCTGGTGTCCCTAGAATAGCCTTGCAGTCACCATGAAGGTCCAGTTTTCTCTCTCTGAAACAGGAAATAATCTCACTGGGAAAAATAAGAAATGGATATACACATTAGGGGAACTCTGTACACGTGGAGGGGAAAAGAGTTAATTCAAGAATTCAATGTCACTCCCATTAGTGTCTTCAAAATTCAAGCTGATATAATGCATTAAAAACAGAAATACAGAGTAACCTCAAGAAGTATTCAGAAAACCTAAGAGTTCTTGAAAATTTAACATGTAGTTTTCTTGAATATAATGTCTATCATTCATCCCACACACAAACATACACACACATGTGCAAACACAAACACACACTAACACTTCTAATGTCCCATGAGGACCTCTTTTCATGTGGGATTCCTGGTTTCATTTCTTATTAATTAAAGTACTGTGATTAACAATTTAATTAAGGATCTGTGCTCATAATTCCAACATTCCAGCCATCATCAGTGTCCACCTTCTTATATCAAGGACCCCAAACCCTTCCCTTTCAAACCACAGCCCCACAATTGTGTAGATAAGTTCTCCCAATTGTGTAGCTAAGTTCTCCCATTGTTGTCACCTTACTGTATATTTTTAAGTCCAACATATAAGAAGGATAATTTCTGACTGACTTCCCTCAGCATCATCTCTTTTAGTTCTATCCATGTAGCAGCAAGTGGCATGGTTTTCTCTTTCTTACAGCTGCATAATATCCCAATGTGTTTATAGACTGTGACTTCTTGATTTGGTTGTAGAAATGTGTGTTGTTTACATAAGTTGGCTATGGGTGACACTTCTATAACATCTTCCGTCACTGGGCTTCCTTCCTTTAATATTTCTGAGTCCTCACCTGCCACTGCACAATGTTGCCAGCTGGAAACTGGTCGCACAACTTTATTAGGGGCTCACTCCAGGCCTTGAGGGATAGTTGCCAAGGAAAGGCTTCCGTGCTGAGATTTTTACCTGGACCTAAGAAATTCTACTTTCTACTGACCTGGGACTCAGAGAAGGGACTCAGCACACTGTGCCTATTGGGCTTTAGCTCTGGGAGAGATAATACTTCTGATGAAAGAGCCAAAGGGAAGGAAACTATCCAGATGGTCTGTTAATAGTGCCCTGAGGCCCCTTGAAAATAAGAACCAGGGGCCGGAGAGATAGCACAGAGGTGTTTGCCTTGCAAGCAACCAATCCAGGACCTAAGGTGGTTGGTTTGAATCCCGGCGCCCCATATGGTCCCCCATGTCTGCCAGGAGCTATTTCTGAGCAGATAGCCAGGAGTTACCCCTGAGCACCGCCTGGTGTGGCCCCCCCCCCCCCCAAAAAAAAAGTGATTTTCCTAAATCTCATTTTGGGGCCAGAGAGATAGCACAGTGGTGTTTGCCTTGCAAGCAGCCGATCCAGGACCTAAGGTGGTTGGTTCGAATCCCGGCATCCCATATGGTCCCCCGTGCCTGCTAGGAGCTATTTTTGAGCAGATAGCCAGGACTAACCCCTGAGCGCTGCCGGGTGTGGCCCAAAATCCAAAATCCAAAAACAAAAACAAAAAAAAAGCAAGAAAGAAAATAAGAGCCGGCTCAACTGTATCTTTCTCTCCAATCCCTGGAACCTTTTTGCAGGGAGTACTGTTATATAGTTTGACTTGGCACCTCTAGGTCAGTGTGGTTCTATTTTTTGACACCTACAGGCTAGTACCAGTCCTGCCTACTGTCCCATGGACTGACAGAACCAATACTGTAGACTAGTAATTTTTAACTTTTCTTCACCTGCACGCTGACTTAGGTCTAAAGACAAGTGCTGAGGAACAATGCTCTAGGTGGCTGGGATTCATCACACCTCACCCAACCAGGGCTTAAGTAAAGAAGCACAAGTCTAAAGTGGTTAATTAAAATCCCACAACATAGAGTGGACAAAAGATGCTGTATCTCTCTTTTCCACCCAGTATTGAATTAGGTTAGAAACACATGGGTGCAGGATAAAAATCTAGGTCTCTCCTTTTTTATTTCTTTTCATGGACAAAAGAATAACCCTTTTTTCTGCCAATAATATTTCAGACTCACCCCATCAGGTCACTGGGTTATTTATAGGAAATACTACCTCCCTTTTATGTGTCTTACTAGTGACAGGGCAGTATTTACATTCCTAAAGTCCCTTTTTATCCTCTTCTACAATTGAAAAGGGCAGTATGGTGTCACTTCAGACCTGCTCTAAAGATAAATTTTGTTGTTATATACATGAGTGGTTCATAATAGGAGGACAAATACAGGATAACAGTTTTATAGTCACATACTTGACTAATTCAAATATATCCATATTGGCAGTGTATGGTCAATAGCATAAATTTCAGATGGCATAGTCATGGGAAAGCCCAGTCTGGGAAACATTCTATAAATTTTTTTAATACTGGTGTGATTCTTGTATTCATTTACAAAGGATTTAGAAAACATCTATATCCTAATCAGTCTCTTTTTCCCGCTCCTGTTCAACCTCACCATTATTTTCTCCCTAAAATAAATCTGATTGCCAGGAAACAGTAGGTTGTGAAATATGTCCCCGAATTACATGTAGTTGCAGGAGACTAGGCTCTACCCAGCATCTGGCCTTGCTCTCCCTGATGAGGTCAGTGCAATACCACACTGAGTCACCGACTCCCTCCCTCCTTCCAAAGAAAACAGAAGTGCAATTCCAGGGAAGTTTTGTGTTGTTCCTTTACTCCATCTCCAATTTCATTTCATCATAAATAGCATCAATTATCTGATGTGTAGCTCACAGGGCAGTTAGTTTGCCTCTAGTGTATCATTTAGTGCAGCTGATTCAGCAAAATAACTAGAGTGAATGTGTTTGCATGCATGTCTGTGTATCTGTGCATGTGCTCGTGCACACAGACGTGTGTCTAAGTTTTCACATGAGCTGAAAAGCATGCTGTCTCTAGATTAGTCAGACACAAGGCTCAGCATTGTGTTTCATTCGGAGAATATCATACTGCATTCATAAATACTAAGTTTTGATCTCCAGAAAGTTCAGTAGGTTTTCTAGGGTCTAGCAGAGAAGATAGGTCATATTGGTAAAAATATATCCATATATATATATATATATATATATATATATATATATGATAGATAAATCAGCTATCAGAACATGGCACAAGAAGTGAGCTCTGGTAAAAGAATGATGAAAAAAATGAATGGATATCTAAATTTTTCTCTTTATAAAGGAAATTTAGTATTTTAGGTTTAAATGTCCACGATGCCTATGTTACAGCATCATGAAGAGCTACTAGAACTCTTCACCTGTGCAGTGTTATTTTTAAGGAAAAGTGACACATGTTTAATTATAATAGATAAAGTTAAACTGATTGATGAAGTCTGTGATGCTTTGACTCATGTACATGCTAGTTAACAGGAATATTTGAAACAGAAACCATCCTCATCCTGAAAACAGCTATGTGGCATTTGTCCTCTTCGAGGCATTTAGTCAGAGGTGGTGATTTTTCCTTAAAGTCAAGCTCATGTTTAGTACTTGGATCCAACCACAAAGATGAATATTTTAGAGTCAAGAGCAAGGATTCTAGTTTTTCACTACAGGGCTCACATTTTCACTGACACTCCACAATTTGGAACACTTCATTCAAAATGAAAACACAGAGGGGTCTGTCAAAAAAATCAGGAGGGCACATTAAAGATCCTAAAACATAAATATTTTTCTACCGTATTGAATAGCTGCTATTCAACAGCAGTAAAGAAAAGTTAAAATGAAGATTATTAGCATAAAAGTTATCAGCCATCTCTATACATGTGATACACACTGAAAAGCAATTATTGGAGTATTTAAATTGTGTGCAGAATGATTGAAATGACATAATTCATATTCCATAGCTCTTATATGAATACATATGTATATATAAATAAATATATAATTTAAATGTATACATTCATATATAAATATATATAGTGTGTTTTACTCCAAACAATGGCAGTGCTCCCATGTTTCATTTTTCCATTAGACAGGTGACTCTTCTCTTTCTCTCCCTTTGGCTCCCTGAGGAGCAGGTAAGAATAGAAAGGGAAAGGAATCATGGAGTTTCCTCTTTCTCTTTCCCTCTGTGTCATTTTTTCATAAGGAGTTGATTAAGAGAGGAAGTGACATAAATAGGAAGGGCTGTGACAGATACCCAGTGCTTGTGTTTCCTAGAATGCTGCTGTCTTGTTTCTGTGTAGAGTAAAAGTTCAGGTTTGAATAGCAGAGAGTCCTCTTGGGACTGTGAGTGTCCTATGTTACTCAGTCAGTCTTAGATCCACCCTGCTTATTTTGAACATGCTTTGAGTTCTCAGAGTACATACAAATGGAAAGTTTCAGTTACTCTGTGTCCAGGACATCATAGTCATGAACAGAGCAGCAAAGTACAGAACACTTCTGTGTTTCACGGATCTTCTCTTCTCTATACATACCTTGAGCTTCAGTTGCAAAACACAAATCCAAAGAAAATTATTGAGTATTTTCAGACAGCAAGACAGAGCTTTAAACCAAGCCTAGGGTCCACTGAGCATGTGGCACTGGATGTTTATTTAGGCTAAAACTACTTCTGGAGTCCGCAACTCACTTACAAGTTGTGTAAATGCATATGACTAGATCTCTCAGGGTTTCCAATTTTCCTTTCCTAAATTTGAAAAACAATTGGATCTAATGCATAACATGGTTGCAAATTCAAGTGTACTATGCATATTATTATGCTTACAACATTAGATGCTGTTTAATACAATATAACTAGCTATAACTAGCTGTGACTGCTATTCATCATCATCAAGCTGTCTAGTGTAGGAAATATAAGATTTTAAAGACTTAACCTAAAAATTGTTATTGAGGAGAGATTCTAAAATTTCATATAGGTTTTACCACCCTTGTCTATAAGATGACACCCAGCTATCAACCCCAAACAAAGGTGTTCTCCAGCTTCCTCTTTCCCTTAAATCTCTTTTTTGATATGTAAAAATCCACCTGGATTACTTGACTTTCCCTCACCTGATATTGGGGAATTGGTTTTAATAAAGAAAGAAGAGTTCTGGCTTTTTGGTTGAGGCAGAGAACACAATGCAAAAGGTCGCAGACTCCATGATCATGATCATCCATCCTTTCCTGACTAGCTTGGTTTATGATTTCTTCGTGTCTACCCTGCTTCTTCAGACCTATTTGTGTGGGGTTTAAAAACATGGTTCCTGGGGTGATCTTACAACCTGTGGATTTTTATATTACACTTGTCCTTAAATCACATTTATAAGGATGTATAATTAGTTTTTGCTATATAGACTTGGTTGGCACTTACAGTCAAATAATTGGTGTGATGTGCTACCCTGTCAGTTATAAGACATTTAACTGCATTATTGACCACCCTCTGGCTGCACGGTTGTTTTTTTTATTTCCCCCTTTTGGCCACCGTCCATGAAAAGATAGTAACCTTCTCGTCAGTTCTGAGCACCCAACTTGACTTCGTCCATTGCCAAAGTCTCCTCAGAAGCATAAAGCTCTGTCTGCCTCTCCGTTTTATGATTACATGGTATATGCCTAAGAACACTGAAAGGTGAATTGCCAAACCATATATCAAGAGCCAGACTACCCTCCCCAAATAGAGAGTGATCACTAAGTACCCTTAAAACCCAACACAGCGAATCCCAAAATGACATCCAACTCAGATGTCATATATCCTGAGATCTTTCTGCTTCTCTCTTAGGAGGAAAACTCTAGCTGCTTAAAAAAAAAAAAAAAAAAAAAAAAAGGAGGGGGCGGTGAGGTTGAGGGAGGTAAGGTTAAAAAGTTTCATTCCAAAGTGAGAGCTGTCAAATCTCTGATAAACTGGTCCCAGAAAACAGAGGTGAATGAGCTCTGGTTCCCAGGATGCAGAGACCTGGGAGGTTTTGCTGTCCAGACTTACTGGCTTGCCCACCTCCTCCCCCACCCCAGACACCCCTTGGCATGCCTCTGCTCAGACAAAGCCCTTATGGAAAGAAACTCACGACTCTGCAGACTCCAGCAAGTTTGATTTATCAGGACTACTGGCATTTGCAAAAGCCAGTGGTCTGTTTGGATGAGATATTTCCCAGGCCAAAAAAATAAAGGGGGGGTGGTGGTGGAATCTGGCGGGATTCGTCCTACTCTTGGAACATCTTTAGGTCATTGGTTCTTGTCTGCAGGGTAACAACAATGAGAATTCTGCCTGCAGGAGACTCGAGGTGGCCTGAGCTTGTCTTAAACACAACTGCCATCAGCCCTTCCGCACTTTTGCTTCCTTTCACAAGACATGAGAATCAATGCATGCTCCCCACCTTTCTAACTTGGCTTCCTCCCTAACCTTCTACTCCTCCCTCTCTGGCCCCTCCCCCAGCTCGAAGCCCACCTCCATCTGGTTTCTGTTAGGAGTTCATTTGGAGAGTGCCGTAGGGTGGAATTTGGAGTCCAGACCCCCTCGAGTGATGAGAGTCCTGGGGCTGCAGAAGGTCCCTTCACGTGGTCCCTGCCACCTCCCCCTCAGTTCCCTCCCTATGCCCCATTCGCCCTCATGCAATAACATGCCGGAGCCCACATCTGTTTTCAATTCTGTGTTCATTTGAACTGCTCTGGGAAAATGGAAGCTCTGGCTGAAGGCTGGGATCTTAAAGTAACAGCATAAATGTAAAAAACAAACAAAACTCACACACACAACACTTTGTTTGGCCAACAAAGAAATGCATCTCTAGCAAGCAAGAGACATTTCTTCTACCAATCTGGAGCTAATACATGAAGGCCTGTCTAGTACTTTTTGAATGAAGCACATATAATTGTGAATGCTTAATTCCTCCATGTTTAGATCTAATGGCCATCTCTCGCCCAATTTCCAATCTGGGAATGTTGCCTGAATTCCACAGAGTGGATGTTCCAGGGACCCTTTCTTAGTCTTCAAGGTTTTTTCCTAACCAAACTTTATAGTTGTTTTTTTTTTTTCTCTAAAAAAAAAAAGATGGGAGGGTTAATTCATTTTTTTTTCCTCTCATCTTGTGGCCAAAATACAAGTTGAGTCGCATCCACATTTAGCAGAAAAGGCATCTAGCAGCTTTCCAGTTTCGGCAAATGAGCTGTGGGAGAGAATACAGTGTTCTCAGCTGACATTCTGCTCTCTCCTGAAAAGTGTATTTGGCCACATTTCAAAAGGTGTTACCGATGGCCTGCTAAGTCATGGGACAATAAAGAAATTAAAAATAAGCTTTGGCAACTAGGAGACCAGACAATGTTAGAGAAGCAAAATTGGCTTTGTCATTATAACTAAAAAAAAATTGTGTGATCAGAAGTTAACCATAGTAAAGAAAATTTGTTTTTCCAGGAATTGCTTCTATCTCTTCAACTCTTCACTTATCTGCAAACAACCCAACATTGCATGCCCTAGGCCAACCCCAAAGTCACAGGCCCAAAAGTCAGGAGAAAAAGATAAGGGAGGTACCAACCTATAAAAATCAAAAAGATTATCATTTCACTCATTTTTTTATTCATTGAAGAAATGTTAGTTCTCCATAGAATGTTCTTCATTATTCTTACATGTTATATAATATGTTAAGAATGCAATCTTAATGCATTATTTATTTTACATCAAAATTATACCTTTTAATTACTTATTAAGTCATATATAATTTATAAGTCATATATTACCTATATGCACATAAATTTATTTAATAAATATTGACTGCATATTATATGCTAGAAACTTTAACAAAAAATAAACTATAGCTAGTATATAGATTTTTATATGTTATATATAAGTATATTTCATTGATGCACACAAATATACTTATAGGCAATATTCTATAGATAGTCATTTAACAACTCTTTTTTTTTTTTGCTTTTTGGGCCACACCCAGTGATGCTCAGGGGTTACTCCTGGCTATGCACTCAGAAATAGCTCCTAGCTTAGGGGACCATATAGGACTCCAGTGGGATTGATTCTCTGTCCATCCTAGCTTGTGGTTAATGTAATTACATCTATTTTACGTGTAAGGAGATCAAGTCCCAAAAAAGATTAGTAGCATACAAGTTCATACAACTGTGAAGTTGTATTTAGATTTAGGTGATTTAGATTGTTCACTCTGGTACATACTTTCTGCATTCAAATTTTATTCAAAAATATTTAATAGTTGTATGAACTTGTATACTACTATTCTGGGACATGATCTCCTTACATGTAAAATAGATGTAATTACATTACCCACAAGATAGGAGTCTAAGAGATTTTTAATAAATATATTATTGGAAAAATGCTTAACAGAACATGGTGAGAGTTTGATAAATGTTCTCTATTAGGCAGCTGGTCTAGGCAACACAGGGTTATAATCCAATGAGGCAAATAAGTAATAAAACAAGGGGTCAGTCAGGTCAAAGGATAGGGTCAGTATTGGGGAAGCAAATGAAATGCTTTAATTTTAATCCTGGTCTCTTTTTCTTCAGCATACAGGAAAGAATTCCTATTAGCCAAGAAAAAAAGTAGAGAGATCACTGATTTAATTCTAATCACCAGTACTATTATCAACTTCCTTTATGTTTTCATTGGCTTCACATCCATCCTATCATATGATCATCTTACCCAGTGTTAGTAGGTTTTGAGAGAAGGATTCTGGGTATTATGCAATAGATTTATTAATTCCACAACAGATCCTAAAATACTACAAGAAATTTATGTCCAGGTGAACTCTAAAGTCATTTAATTCACTTTAGGCCAGTATCAATGAACCCTAAATATTGAAATCCTCTAATAACCATGATTTTGTCCTTTGCTTAGAAGTTGGCTTAAATTAAATGAAGTGTGTATGGCTAGACAGAGAGCACATTCTCCCTCAGAAAATTATAAGAGGGTGCTTAATTCTTTTTGTTATAAATATTCCTACATCCGTTTTTTTCTTTTCACTTTCTCAGCTAACCCTCATACACAGTGTAATTTGATTTAGCAATAATCTCACACCTCCTCCTAGAATAAAGCTCGCTTAAATTTTCAGTGACCAGGAAAGTAAGGAGTACCACTGTTTTCAGATGAGAAACAAACTATCTGCCCAGATCTAGGGCTTGTTAGACCCTTGAGCATATTATTCCAAAACTCATACATGCTCCAGACTTAAAAAAAAAAAAAAAAAGCCCAGTCCTTAATGTGAAAGCCCATAAAACTACCCCACAGATATTTAGAAATATCTCTAAAGGAAGGACAGAATGTCCTCAAATGAACAGAATTGTGTAACAACTTCTTTAAAGGAAGTGGCTTCCATATAACAGTTTTAAATAAGAGAAGATATGCCTAAAAAGAGACACTTGCCAAATTAATAAGGGAGAAAGACACTGGGGATTAAGTTTACATACATGTGATATGGGGCAGAGAATTGAAGGGCATACTCAATAGTGCATGTGGGTTGACAGTCCCAGGTGTCACTCCTGGCATAGTCCTGGTCACCTAACAATGCCAGGAATCAACCCTGTGCTTGCATTTAACCTTTGAGCAGTCTACCTGACCTAAGAATGAAGACCAATTTGTTTGGAAAATAAGTCAGAATGTTCAGATCCATTGCTGTTGGCCATGATAGGACTGGAAAAAAGGAGATGAGATGGTATAAGATTATTTGACTTGAGCAATAATAGAATTTAACAATAAAAATAGAAGTAATAGACAATGCAAACACTATGTGCTTTGGAAAAGAAACCTGAGTTCATCTATCTGATAGACCCCTTTCTGGTGATGTGATCATGAATAACTTGCGTCATGCAAGAAGCTGTAGCTTCCTGATCTGATGGTGCCTATGATGACTGGAAATGTGCTCATCAGTCTCTTTTTACAACCTCCAGAACTATGAGCCTCTAAATGAATACTGTCTATCCTTAAGCCAGAGTACAGAAGAAGGCTTTGGCATAAGGTCTAAAGCATATGAGAGCCATGACTTAAATTTCAACCCAGCTGTCTCCTTTGAAAGGCGAAAATCCTGATAATCAATAATATGAATTAGTCCGAATTACAAACAATATCATTTCCAATATGTACTTTGAACTCTGATCTGTACTCTGTTCATATTTATTTTTTGGGCCTCACCCAATAACACTTAGGGGTTACTTCTGGCTCTGTACTCAGAAATAGCTACTGGCTCAGAGGACCATATGGGACATGGGGGATCAAACCCAGGTTTGTCGTTGTCAGCCTATCACTCCAGCCTTCTGCTCATATTAAAAACAATATTATGTAAGACTATTAAGCAAGGTTTCATGCATAAAATATGCCACCCCATATCCTTCACCATTTGCAGTGGCATGCTTCTGACTAGAGCTCAGTTCTCAATTTCAGTTGCCTTTAGGCATTTGTTGTTTCCTACTCTGCTTATTTATATTCCTTATATGAGAGGAATCATTCTGTGTTGGTTGCTCTCCTGACTCATTTCACTAAGCATAATAGATCCAGATTCATCCATGTAAATGCAAGTTGCATGTTTTTGTCTTTTCTTATAATTTAGTATCTGTACCATGGTTTTGCTTGGTTTTGATCCACACCCAGTGGTGCTCAGGGTTTACTCCTGGCTGTCCACTCGGGGATCACTCATGGTGGAGCTCAGGAAATCATGCAGGATGCCCAGGGATTGAACCTGGGAGGATCATATGCAAGGCAAGAACACTCCCTGGTTAACTATTGCTCCAAATGCATGTTTTCTAGTTTCTTTATTCACTCATTATGTTCCAGGCTGCTGCCCCAACCAGAGTAGGCACTTCGAAGCAGGGAGGGACTTTTGGATATGAATCTCAGCCTGAATTCCCAGCCCAGCCCCTTAGACAAAACAGCCTGAGGTTTTCCTTAGGTAGATTTTTGTTTGTTTCTGTGGATCAGCACAGAGAAGTGCTCTAGTATTAGCACTATTACTGTCTCTTTTATTTCATGAGGTTTCAACTTCAGTTGCCTCCCTGGCAACCATCAGGAACCCAATACTCCAGTAGCAGAAATCCTCAGTCAGGTGTAAGGCAAGAAATGGAAGAATGGGCTGAAAAACAGGGAATATGCAGTGAAAAATGTTCAGGTGCCCTCCCTATTCTTCAGAATAAATCTGGCCTGCAAGGCCCTGGGAAAACAGACTCTTCTCCCACTCCAGAATTTCATGGCAGACAAACTGCTGCCAGGGATAAAGCAGCAAGGAAAATGTGTTTGGCTTCCAAGGAATACTTATAAAATAATTGGTGAGGGTACTGTAGGGTTACTTTGAATGTATAAACTGTTTATTTTTGCAGAACTGATTGCAAAGGCATGGAGAAGGGCTAATGCACTAGGGTTCAGTGTTTATTCCTTCTAAGAGGCTCGGCCCTGGGTTCATGGCTGTTCAGCCATCCTCTTTCTGCAACAGATATTAATTCATAGTGCAAACCCAATGACACAAACCTTTCCATCCCACAGTTTTATCCCTTTCAAACCCAGTGGGTACAAGTAGTCACTTGCATTCTTGAAACTGTGCCTGGTAGGAATTTAGGGGAGTGTTTGCATTGGGGGGGGTCTCCCAGAAGATTCTCTTGTTCTTATTTCCCCTAATTGGTTGGGGGAGGGAACAACTGTTTTCTATCAACTCTGCATGGAACTGAACTTGTCCCTGCTTCTTGACTTAATGAGGAAGATTTCTTTCTGAACAAATTCATCATAACTAATAAAATAGGAGTGACCATAAAAACATCTGTTCATTTTTGTGGAGCACAAGCATCATGTGTAATGACCATTGTTAGCACCTAATAAATGCTTATTAGATTCCAGACATTGTTCAGAGTGCTTTGTAGGTTTCAACTTATTAATTCTAGCAGTGGTGATCCTATGGGACCAAATACAATCCCTCTTCTCTACAGATAAGGTAATAGCAGCACAGAGGTTATATATCTTGCTCAAGATATTTAGTGTCTTTTAACCAATACTGGTAAAAGAATGAAACTAGAGTTTGGAATGCAGGCGAATCTGATTTTGTCCATCTCTTGGATTACACTCAATGAGTCCATTTCAAAACGAGAAGGATATTTTAAAATGCTGACCAATGATATTTATGAGACCACAAAACATTCTAGAAACAGTACTGTAGATAAATGAGGGCCTACCAGATTTGTTTCTTAGTGACTTGCTCACCCACACCCTCAGCTCTGGGGGAGTAACTGCTCTGCACAGCTGTAGTTTCTGTCTCCATTAGCATTCTCTAGCCATAGGAGTCCTTTCCTTTTACTGTTATTTTAATTGCCTATTATGATTCATACTAATACATAATAATCTCCTGTTTTGATCATTCTTATAGTCAACTCTCTCTATCCCAAAGACTGGTGTTTTTTGTCTAGGACTAAGACTGGTACTGACACATTCCCTGGCCGCATGTCAACCTTTCCTCTTCTTTGTTTACTAAGTTGTGGTTATTCTTGACTCCTGGCTGTCATCCTAAGTATTTGATCCATGTCCCTAGCTCTGAGGTTTTGAATTTATTCATCCTCAACCTTGTAATTTTCTTTCTGTGGATGCTTATAACTTTCTGATGTTCAGAGTCTTGAGATGGAACAAGTTTAGGATTATAACTTCAAGGTATTTTCTGACTTCTGAGATGTGACTGGCTCCCCCAAACCCACAAAGATCTCTTGTTGCTCATAGAGATTTCAATTTGAAAGACAAAAATAGACGTGTTCAATTGTAAAATGCATGGACAATTTACAAATGGGTGAAGTGATTTCTCTATGTTTGCTTGGGGGCTCAATGTACTCATTTCCATGAATTTTATTAATCACAGAGTAATCAATAAAGTTTATATTTTTTCCACACATGATTACCATGTTCAGCTTCAGTAGGAGACAAGTTACTTCCTCTTGTTTAGAAATGAAAAGTTCCACAGGGGACTATATACTACCACAAAGAAAGATGGACTCAGTCTAGGTTCACTGAGTTAATTGCTTGGTAAGTATTTTTTAACTTCTCAAGCACATCATAGTCAACAGGATATACAGTAGGACATTTCCAATACAATACCTGAGATACAGAGAAAGTTTTCCCACCTATACATAAATCAGACAAAGAATAACTATTCCAAAGGGATAATTAGAAACCAGTTTCAAGATGACCCAGATGTCTGAATGCAGAACCAAAGATTTAAAGCAGCTATCCAAGTGTTCTCTCAAGTCGATATATATTTGTGGTGAAATAAGATGCAATAAAATTGGATTTGATGCCACATTAAAGGAAGGAATCATTCTATTATTTAATAAATCAAAAGCTGAAAAATGCAGAAAATTAAACAACTCTTCTTGGCTTCATACAAGAGGGGAAGAAATAAATAGAAAATCATTACTTGAAAGATGGGAAGTCAGATTCAAATGCACAGGGAGATACAAAGCTGACCAGAGTAAAAACTCTCGGCTGACATGCTGGAAACAGTTTGGGTGCAGGAAAACCCTTGAGAGTGACCCCAAAGTCAATCAAGTTCTAATGCTAATCCAATTTATATATAAACCATGACTGAAGAATAGGCAGGAATCTATAAACTAGCCCAGATTTAACAATTTCCCAATTGTTCATTTGCCTTTGTATCTCTGAATGCAGCAATGCCGAATGCACAAAACCCAACTACAAACATGTTGTAATCATGGTGCTTAAATAAAGATATTAATTTTAAAAATAAAATTAAAAAAAATATTGTTACACAAACTAATTTGCAGTTAAGGCTGATGTGGCATTAAAAAATGAAGTGTTTACCCAACTCTACTTAGATGTCTTGCTATGGTTTCTGTGTTCTAGTGATTTGAGGGTGCCCATACCCTCATTACCCTAAATAAGGTAAATCTCCCTTATCATGATTTCCTCCTTTCTTGTAACTATAAAACTTTATCACATTATTTTCCTTGTTTAATGCCCATAAATTCTTTTTCATCTGAAAAATAAAAAGACAGATTATAGTATTTAAGACATCAAGGTAAATCACATAAAACAATGAGAAGGAAACAGAATTCAAAAATTGATTCCACAGACAAGAATAGCTGACTTTTAACTAAGGTAAAAAAAATAGTTAGCAAAGTATAATGATGTAGACAGATTAAATTAAATTAGTGTAACGAAGGAGTGAGAAAGAAGCAGAAGGGATGAGAGTGAAGAAGGGAGGAAGAACCTCATACTAGGTAAAAACTGATCTTAAATAAAGGATAGACTAATTGTAAGACCTGAAATTATACAACTTCTTCATAAAAACCAAGGCAGAAATTTTTGTGAACTTGTTAAAGATTTCTTACATAAAACAATATGATTCACATCTTGTTCAGCCTCATAAATTGAGGGGGGAAATGAATGGTACCAGATCCAGACATTCGCATTAACATTTAGTGAAAATAAAAAATGATCAGACCTGAACATCAAACCCAAATGACAACAGAATCTATACCTAATACACAGCAAGCTGTACAAGTGGGGACCAGTTACACTAATATTCTGGGGGGTAAAGGAGGAAGATATGGGATGCATGCTGGGAACAGGGGTGGAGGGAGGGCATCACTGGTGGTAGGAATGCCCTTGATTTATTGTCACAATGTACCTTAAATATTACTGTGAAAGATTTGTAGATGTTTAATTCACTTTAGCCACAATAAATATTTAAAAAATATATGATTCAGAAAATGATAAATTGATCAATTAGATTGCAGTAGAATTAAAAGCCACTCCATTTTTAAAGATGTTATTAGAATTAATACTATGAATTCAATGACAAGCCTTTAAAATAGGTATCAAAATTCATCATTTATCTGAGAAAGTACTTGTATTCTGAATATAAAGATACCCAAACTTAGGAATAATAAAATAAAAAAAAATCTAATAAAAATTTTTAAAGGAGGGGCTGGGCGGTGGCGCTAAAGGTAAGGTGCCTGCCTTGCCTGCGCTAACCTTGGACAGACCGCGGTTCGATCCCCCGGTGTCCCATATGGTCCCCCAAGCCAGGAGCAACTTCTGAGCACAGAGCCAGGAGTAACCCCTGAGCGTTACTGGGTGTGGCCCAAAAACCAAAAAAAAATTTTTAAAGGAGAGCAGAGTGAAAATAGAGCTGACAAGGCATTATCTTGCAAAATTTCTGATCCAGAGTTGATCTCTGCACCACATATGGACTCCCAAGCCTTGCTAGAAGTGAGCAAGAGGAGTAAGTCCTGAGCACTTCTGGGTATGGCAACATAGAAAAACAAGATGTTCAAAGAAGTAACCAGATACTATGCCAAATAAGATAATATAAATAAACACAGTAAAGACATGCAATGCTATTAACACTTAAGTAGATGCAAATATTAAAGCTACAAAGAATGATGATTACATGCGTACTAGAATGACTCAAATCTAAATCCTAACTATCCCATCTATTGACAACGATGTAGAGCAACTAGAATTCTTGTGCCTTGCTGGGGACCAGTGTATCTATGCTGTAATATAGCATCAGCATAATAACTTCTTCATGATTATATATTCCTAAGGCAATATTTTTCTTAAGGTGTTTACTTGGAAGAACTGGAAAAATAGGCCTAGACAAGATGTGTTCACAAATGTTTATTGTGGTTTTATTTCTTTTAGGTTCAAACTGACATCAACCCAAATTTGACTGATTAACAATGAATGGGTAAGCAAACCATGGTTTACATAGTAGGTCTTAGCAACAAAATCATTCACTGTTGATGGATTGAAGTCCCTGGGTGAATCACAAAATAAAATCAGCATGCTCATGCAAGGAATACAGAGAGCATACTTTCTAATTTCACTTAGAAAAAGAATTCTAGATGGAGAAAAAGATATCATTGGCTACCTAGGTGCTACATGAGAATATAGAAGTGTTAGAGGCATGGGAAATAGGCTGGGATTACAAAGACACAGACGAGTCTGCATTAGCCAAGATATTTTAAGCATCTTGATCATGTGATACTTCAGAGATACACCCATATGTTGAAATATCTAAGTGTCAATTTCTACATCAAACTATAGCCACTAAGCTCAGATCCTGTAACAGTTGCCACTAAAGTACCAGATAATTACTATTCTGTATTCTTGAAATTTGGGGGGAAAGAGAAGGGACAAATCTCAAGTTATTTAACAAAGTCTTGAACTAATGTTAAGATGGCATCCAGGAAAAGGAAAATTGTTCGTTATAACCCTTCAGTACTAATGGGACATAGCCATGCCCTAGATCCACTTGGACCTGAATCTTCTGCTGAGATCAAGGACTCGGACATATCCTGTAGCACCTTCCAACTGTTGATTTACTAGGGTTGCTGAAAAGAGCTCTGGCTCCAGGGCGGGGAGCTGACCTCAGCGCCCCTAGCTACAAATGCTCTTGAGATTTACCAAGCAATCAACTGCTCAGAGACAATTTCATTGTAATGAGCCCTCCTAGCTAAGTGGCCTTTTATTAGCTCAAATGAAGTCCCAAGCGGCACAGCTACCTTCCCTGAAGTTCCTTTCCAGTCCTTTTCTATTAAAGTGAAATATGGCTTTAATATCTATAGTAACACCTGGGGAGAGGGCTCTTAGTCAGCAGCTCTGCATGCCCGTTGCTTCTTCCCATCTCCGGGTGCCTCCTGTTTCTTTATCCTTGGATCTGGACTTGGCAGGATTTTGTGTCATTAGATTTGTTCTAAAGTCAATAGAATATAGTCCCTGAAAGGAGAAATCTCTGGACTGTTTGTGGGTCGGAACTGCCTTTGGTCGTTACATAAGTAAAAAAGAAACGGAGGAAAGGAAGAGAAGAAATAGAATAGCCTGTGAACACGCGTTTTAGAATTCCTTGATTCAGTTCTTGTTTGGGGAGTTTGCAAGATAAATATCAACCTCAAATCTATGCTTCTATAAAGGATACCATGGGCACAAGAAAGGTTTTCATGGGCGAGAGTCTTGATCTCACATCTGTGGGAATTGCAAGGAGTGGGAGTTAGAAGGCCTATAAATAAGGAAAAAGTTCCAAAGATCAACTTTGGTTCCCAGGTAAAGTAATCTGCTGGAAGTAAAAAGCAGAAGTCAATGAAGGCAAATATCCCCAATTAAATGTTTCAAGAGCTTCCTAGGAAACTTCCCAATGGTCAGAGCTCTGTTGTGTTAGGAGCTAAACAAAGTATTCGAATCTCCATTCTTAGTAGGTTAGCATGACCTCTGTACAGTTATTATTCTCAGTAAAGTCACCCAGTTCTCTCTTCCTCCAGAAGATGCTGCAGTGGTTGACGGAGGAGGATATAGCACCTCATTTTGAAACAGACTAAAAAGATTAGGCTGAGAGTCAGAGAAATTATGTTGATTTACTATCCAAAATATTTTTCTAACTTCTCTCCCCTCATGTATTCATTGTATTACTTCATCATATGTTATTTCTCTCTAGCTTTTTTTTCTTTTCCAATTTTATTGAAAATAATTGGCAATATTTACTTGTATTTCAGATATAAAAACATTTTTATTTTTAACATTGGAATATTTGGGCTTTTTTTTTCTTTTAACTATTGGTTTATATGAGTTCCTTATAAAATTTAGACAATAACTCCTTTCTCAGGAAAGAGGCTTGAAAATGCCATTTTTCAGGCTTAGACTACCCTATCATTTTTTTTTTCAATGAAATCCTTTGTTGTAGAGATTCTTTTTAGTTTCATGAAGTCCTCAGTGTTTATTTTCCATTTGTTACCTGTGCTTTAGACTTAAAACCTCATTACCAAGACTCATGCCAAGGACCTTTTTCTGCTCTGTATTCTTCAATAATTTTAGTCTATTAATAATAAGTGCAACTACATATTTTGAGCATTTCATATAACAGTCAATTCTGAACATTCCATACTCTTTACAAGAACTCCAGTATCTTATAAATATCACTCCTTTATCTGCCTCCTCCAGTCCTAAACAATTCTATGTTAAGCTCTCTCTATCCATTTCATTCTTCCTGATTTTTATTTAACAACAACAACAAAAATATATGTAGTTTATTTTTTATGGCTAAGTTTTTCACTTTGCATCATGTCTTCAAGTTTCAGTTTTATTCTACAAAACTGAATGAATGTAAAGTGGTTTGTAGTTTGGCTTAGCATTTTTTTCTGGTGAATACTGATGTTGAATTTACTGGCCATTTGCCTATCTTTCTAGGAGAAAAGCCATTTGAATTCCTTTGAGCAGTTTTAATTGGGATACTTGACTTTTCATTATTGACTTATAAAAGATTTTTCAATTTTTGATGTAAGTTTTTATCAGGTGGATGATCTACAAATATTTTCTCCCATTCTGTAGGTTGTTACTTAACTTTCTTGGTAATATCTTTTGAAGTGCACATTTGGTTTTGATCAATTCTACTTTATCTATTTTCTTTCTTTTTTTGCTTATGCTTTTGATGTCAGACCTAAAAATCCTTAAAAAATCCAGGTCCTGCTACTTTCTCTGTGTTTAGAATTTCTGTTCTTATCTTTTAGTGTTTGATACATGTTGAATTAATTTTTGTGCCTATGTTTGTGTCTATTGTCAATAAGGGTCATTCTTTTACATATGAATGTCCAGTTTATATAGTATCATTTGTTGAAATAACTATTCACAAAAAAAAAAAAAAGAAAGAACTATTCATTCAGCATTAATGACCCTGACAACCTTGTTGAAAATCAGCTTAGCACAAATGTAAAGGTCTATTTCTGGACTCTAAATTCTCTTACCCTAATCTGTAGTCCCATCATACCATCACATTATCTACATTGCTATCCCTCTGTATGATTTTGAAATCAGGAAATGAGATTTCTTTTGCTTTATTCTTCAGGTTCAATATTACTTTTGCTTTTATGTTTCTTTGTAATTCTAGATTTTGGAATCAGCTCATTATTTTATACATAAAATTCAGCAGGGATAATATAGAAATTATGTTGTCTACAGGCCAATTTGAGGAATGCTTGCCTCCAAAACATTATTGAATCTGATTTATCATCATGGAGTTCTCTAACACTTATCCAGAGCTGTTAATTGATGTAGCATAATTTTCAGAACATGTATTTTTCACAACATTTTAAAAGTGATTTCTACATAACTTATTATTTTAGGTAATTAAATTAATCTCTTAATGTATATTAATTTATTTTTCAGTTATATAAAATACAAATATTTTATATTATCCAGCATTCTATATTACCTGTGAGAATGTTTTTATGGGGTCTACTGGCTTTTTGTGGGCTCCTTAGATTTCTTTATATATACAATTAAACCATCTATGGATAGAGATAGTTTCACATTTTTAATAATATATTTATTTAAGCACCATGATTACAAACATGTTTTTAGTTGTGTTTCATTTATAAAAAAGAATACCCCTCTTTACCAGTGCAACCTTCCCACCACCAATTCCCCAATTTCCTTCCTTCTACACATCTGCCTGTATTCGAGACAAGCATTCTATTTCTCTCACTCACTACCATTGTTATGATAGTTGTTAGAGTAGTTATTTCTCTAAGTGCACTCACCATTCTTTGTGGTAAGCTTCATATCATGGGCCAGTCCTTCCAACCATCAACTCTGTTGTCTCTGGGTATTATTACAATACTGTCTTTTATTTTTCTTAAGTCCCATAAATGAGATTATTTTGTGTCTATTTCTCATCCTCTGACTTATTTCATTCATCATAATAGTTTCCATGTCCATCCATGTATAGGAAAATTTTATTTCTTAATTTTTCCTGATGGCTGCATAGTATTTTATTGTGTATAGGCACCACAGTTTCTTTAGCCACTCATCTGTTGTCAGACATCTTGGTTGTTTCCAGAGTTTGGCTATTGTAAATAGTGCTGCAATGAATATAGGTGTGCAGAAGGCATTTTTATTGTGTTTTTTTGTTCCGAGGATATATCCCTATGAGTAGAATAGCTGGATGGGACCTCAATTTCCAGTTTTTAGAGGAATATCTATATTGTTTTCATTAAAGGCTGGACTAGACAGCATTCCCTCCAGCAATGAATGAGAGTTTCTTTCTCTGCAATCCCCACAGCATTGATTGTTCGTGTGTGTGTGCGTGTGTGTGTGTGTGTGTGTGTGTGTGTGTGTGTGTAAGTTATAATAAGGTATGTGTATAAGTTTCAGTCCCTTGATCATATTATCATCGAATTTGGCTTGAAATTTTAGTTCTGTCCATATCTATTTCCCCACAAATGCATCCAACACAACTTGACCCCTATCCCCAGCCTCTCTTTATTCCTTTCTTCTTAATTTTATAGAAAATGCAGAAATACGAGGTAAAATAATGTAATCAGTGTCCCAGCATATTATAAAAAAGGCAGGAACCCAGATTTAAAAGATAAGAGATAAAAAATACAATAAATAATAATAAAAAGATGTGTTGTAGGGTGTTTTTCATAGGCAGAGCAAAATATGGTGAAAATAGAAAGGAAAAACCTTTGACCTAAAAACAGGGAGACCTTCTCCATGAAGCATCCTGGCATAAGAACAACTACAAGTTCTGGTCATACTAAGTTGTCTAACCCCAAAGTCTTTCTCTGTGGTCCCAGTAAAAGCTCTTCACTGTCATAGTTGTTGTAGTCAGGTTTCTGTAGTTAGAGACCCTGGTTTCTGTCCATATCCTATGTCAAAATCAGGGTGACATGGAGTCTCTTCTGGTTTCATCTCACCATTAGGTATCGATGCAGAGAACCCTGCCCTGAAAGCAGGTTGTTGCTGTTATAAAGTAGTCAGGGTGTCATATAAACTCTTTCTGGAGCAAATCAATGCCAGGGCAGCATTAGGGCCTTCCCTGGTAGAACTCTAATTACTGGTGCTGGTGTAGAAAACCATGCTGGTTCCATAGATGGGATCAAGGTGCAGGTGTGAATGGCAATGTTCAATCTTCTGAAGCTTAAGCCAAATCACTACAACAAGTATTCAAGGTGTAAGACCACCACTGCAATATAAAATTTATGTGTTCTCATCCCTATTAGATAACAACTTGTTTGCACACATGAAATTCCCCCATTTTTATGTGCCTATGAAAAAGGATCAATGTGGCATCTTACTACTGGTGCTTATGGGGATTAAAATAGCTAGCTAAACAATCTCAATGACTGGATTCTAACATGAACTCAGAACACTAGAGAAACTTATGCACTAGAATTTCCTACTAAATAGTTCCAAACAAACAGGAATGGGGAAAAATGAGACTACATAAGAAGATAGATAATAAGAATTATACCTATTAAGAAAATGCAACCAAGGTGCAAGACTACTAAGTAGTATGCTAGGTACAGAGGGGACCACATATTCTAGCAGCCCTGGGGGTGAGGAAAGAGGATATGGGAGGTAGGACAAAAACGGAGGTGTAGAGGGGACAAATTGGTGATGGGAATCCCCCCTGATTTTATGTAAATATGTACCTGAAATATTATTGTCAACAATATGTAAGCCACTATAATCAAAATAAAAATTATATTAAAAAAAAGAAAACGCATCCAGACAAATATTAGAAGAATATATACTGTCTTCTTTAAATCTTTTGAAATAGTCTGGCAGAGCGGGGACAAAATCCAAAGCATAGCTTCAGCCTATGAAATGATCCTGTGGAGACTGAAAAATGGCTTACAGCAGTCACATATCAGGAAATGTCCTCAAGCTGGGGGCTTCTCTGAAACCAAATTTGGTAGCCAGCAACAGTTCACAGCGAAGGGAGGTGGGGTAAATTTGGCTGCTGAAAGCAAAACAGCAACAGCAGTGGTAGCAGCTTATGCTTTGGCTGAGGTAAGGAGGGCTGGAAATCTGTCTTTTTGTTTTGGGAGCTGGTTGGCAGCTGCCTGGGGTGGGGGAACTAACATTCTGCTTCCTGAAGAACTAAGAACTGAGGGTAAAATGGGTTAAATTGTGGGAAATAACAGATTAGTGTGAGAGAGTGAAGGGCTTGAAAAGGATTTGTAAAGTGGTAAGGGGGGGAAATAGGAGGAGTTATATATAATAGCTAATCCAGTTTCCTTCCTGTATTGATTTATATCTACCTATTTTATCTGTATTAAATATATTAATGTGGAAATGAGCTTATTGATAAGGTAACTAAATTTCTTTTAATATTGATATTTATAACTATAACTTTCCCTCAATGAACTGCTTTAGCTCTATCATAAGACTTACACTTAATTTTCACATACTCCAAGTAGTTTCTGATCTACCTGGTATTTCTTTTTAATACTATCTATTTAGAAATGAGAATAATTATTTTATTTTCAAAGATTTGTTAGTTTCCCACGTTTCCAGTTATTGTTATCTGGAAACTACGCCTGCCCAGTGGGGCCCAACTGTGAAAAACTGTGAGTGCTGCCTGTGTGTGTCTGTCTACTATCCTGTTGCGTGAACCTCTTGGGAGTGGGCCGAAAAGAGGCTCCAGCAGAGCACTTAGCTCTGCTTCACTACGCGGCCGTGCGCTCTTTCTAAGAAAAGAACACCATCGCAACAAGAAGAAAAAAATCACACTAAGAACTGTGCTGGATCACAGAAGCAAGCATTTCTCTCCGGACTGTCTTCACTGCTGCATGCTCGGGCCTAAGATTTGATCCTGTGTGAGGCTGGCTTCATCCACGGAGGACTCCCCTCCCTTAGAGGCAAGTCAGCCCATCCAGAAAGGGCAGAGCCAGAGGAGTGTGCTGCCTGCATCATTTAGCCAATGAATACCATCACAACACGTAGAAAAACCCACAATACAAGTGTGACAATGGGGAACAACGCAGGCCAGCATCAGACATAGAGAATGAAGATGACAATTCTGATGACCGGATAATGACCAACCAACTAACCAACCTCTCAGATAAGGATTTTAGACTAGCAATATGGAAGATCCTCAACGAACTCAAAGAAACCATGGGTCGAGTTGAACAGAACACTAATAAGAACCAAGAAAATATGAAGACAGAAAACACAAAACTCCAAACTGAAATAACATGTAAACTAACAGGACTGAAAAAGTCAGTAAACGAAGTGAATGACAAAATGGATAAGCTCTGGGACAAGGTATCAGAAGCTGAGAATAGACTTGGTGCTGTGGAAGATGAGATACATAACAATTCCATACAGCAGGAGAGATTGGAAAAAAAACTTAAAGCAAATGAGCAGACAATGGAAAAATTAGTCAAAGAATGGGAACAGATGAAAATAGAAGTCTATGATAAGATCAACAGAAACAACTTAAGAATCATTGGAGTCCCAGAGACCCAGGAAGAAAATTTCCAGGAAGAATCAACGGTCAAGAACATCATTAAAGAGAAACTTCCAGAGCTAAAGAATATATGTGATTAAATCCTGCATGCTCGAAGAGTACCAACCAAAAGAGACCCCAGAAAAACCACCCCAAGACACATCCTAGTCACAATGACAAATCCCACAGATAGAGACAGAATTCTGAAAACAGCAAGATCAAAAGGGGAAATTACATTCAAGCAAGCATCCTTGAGATTTACAGCAGACCTGTCACCAGAAACACTCAATGCCAGAAAGCAGTGATGGGATATTGTGACAAGACTGAATGAAATGAATGCTTCACCTAGAATACTATACCCAGCAAAACTCACTTTCCGGTTTGACGGAAGAATACATGGTTTCACAGACAAAAAAAAACAGCTCAGAAACTTTACAGATTCAAAACCAGTCTTAAGAGAAAAACTGAAAGACCTAATTTAAGACAAGACTAACCAAAAGACACACCAAATTTCGATATAAAGATGGCATTAAATCCCAGGACAATTCTTTCTCTCAACGTCAATGGACTAAATGCACCAGTTAAGATACACAGAGTGGCTAAATGAATCAAAAAACTCAATCCAGTTATTGTTATCTGGTTTCAGTCCATTGTTGACAAAGATTTGCTTCATTTACATTCTTTTACAGTAATTTATATTGTAGTATAATGTATATTCTGGAGAATGATTCATATTTATCATTGAAAATCAAGTAATTTTGTTACTTGAGTTAAGTATTAGTTTATATGTTATTTATATGTTCTTTTTTAAAATTTAAGTACCGTGATTAAAAAATTGTTCATTGTTGGTTTTATTCATAGCATATAAACTTGCCTTCACCAATGCAGCCCTCCAAGCACCGAAGTTTCCCATTTCCGTCCCACCCCACCCCACCCTTGCCTGTCTGTAGTGCAGGCAATTTGTTTCTCTCTCTCTTTCTCCTTCACTCTCTCTTTCCTTTTTGCCACTGTGATTTGCACTATTGATGGAGGGGTGCCTTGCATGTTATTTTCCCCCTTTCAGTGCTGAATTCTTTTCCAGAGTGATCAGTTCCAACTATCATTGTCCTAATAGACCCTTTTCTAGTCTACCTTCACTCTTCACTCTTTGTTGCAAGCTTTCTATCCTGGTCTGGATCTCCTGATCCTTATCTCTATTATCTATGGATATTATTACCACACTATCTCTTGTTTTCCTTTTTCTTTCTTTTTTTTTTTTTTGGTTTTTTTTTTTTTTTTTTGGTTTTTGGGCCACACTCAGTGACACTTAGGGGTTACTCCTGACTATGCACTCAGAAATCACTCCTGGCTTGGGGACCATATGGGACACCAGGGGATCGAACCAAGGTCCTTCCTAGGTTAGTGCATGCAAAGCAAAAGCCCTACTGCTTGTGCCACTGCTATGGCCCCTCTTGGTTTTTTTAATATCCCACAAATGAATGAGATACCTTCTCCCTGACTCATTTCACTCAGCATAGTAATCTCCATATCTATTCATAAATAAGCATATTTCATGATTTCATTTTTATTATGCTATATAATATTCCCATGTGTAGATGTACCACAATTTCTTTAGCTACTCATCTTTTGTCAGTGCTGCAATGAACAGAAGAATGCAGAGGGCATTTTTGTATTGTGCTTTTATGTTCTTAAGTATAACTCTAGGAGTGGTATTGCTGACTCATATGGAAACTCAATTTCTAGCTTTTTGAGAAATGTCCATATTATTTTCCAAAATGGCTGGATCAGTCTACATTCCCACCAGCAATGAATGAGAGTCCTTTTCTCCCTGCATCTATGCCAGCACCAGTTGTTCTTTTTTTTTTTCCTTTTTTTTCCTTTTTTTTTTTGTGTGTGTGTGTGTGTGTGTGTGTGTGTGTGTGTGTGTGTGTGATGTGTGCCAGTCTCTGTGGAGTGAGATGGTAACTCATCATTGTTTTGATTTTCATCTCCATGATGATTAGTGATGTGGAGCATTTTTTTCATGTGCCTTTTGGCCATCTGTATTTCTCCTTTGAGGAAATGTCTGTTTATTTCTTCTCCCCATTTTTGAATGGGATTAGAATAAGGTACATTTTGGAAAACATAGGCAGAACACTTCATGGCATTGAAGCTAAAGTCATCCTCGAGTAAGAAATAAAGTAAGTGGAAGCAAGGATTAAAAAATGAGACTACATTAAAGTGAGAAGCCTCTGCACTTCAAAGGGAACAGTGACTAGGATACAAAGGCCACCCGTGGAATAGTAGAAACTATTCACCCAATACCCATCAGAAAAGGAGTTAATATCTAAGACAAACAAGGCACTTTTTACATCTTCTTTTGCTTTACTGATCATTTTTTATCAAGTTCTTCCATTGAAGTTTCTGACCATTGTTGTTCAATTATCTTAATTTACCTTAATATTACCTTAATTTCTATCAGTTTGTTACCTTATGTATTTTGGTAATTTGTTACTTTGCATCTGTATTGATAGTTGTTGTGTCATCTATTTAGCATTTTTATAATAATATAAAATATAAATAAAATAAAATAACTATCCTTATACTGACAGCCTTTTAATATTTTTTGTTTTAGAGCCACAGGTGGCTGTGATCAGGGCTTACTCCTGGCTCTATACTTAGGAATCACTCCAGGAGGATTCAGGGGGACAATATAAGGTGCTGGGATCCAACCCAGGTTAGTCATGTGCTACCTGCTCTATCCCCAAACATTTTTATCTTAAAGTCTGATGTTAGAATGGTGACCCTAATTTCTTATTATTACTTCCTACAGTTTCATGACATCTTTTTCCATCTTTTAAGTCAGTCTGTGTCTTAATCTTAAGTGTTTCTCCTAATCTCCTAGAACAAATAATTTATATTTATTCTTTAGATGTTAGCTTGAATAGCTCTTTTTTTAAACTAAGATGTATATTGTCTGCTTCCATAACAACTTATAACTAATACCTATTATGGATAATTATTATTTGGTTAGTCCTCTCCAATAAAAGCTTGCATTCATGAATATTCCCTTTCTTTGTTCAGTGTATGTGATCAAATTAAGAACAAAAACTATGAATTAAATCACATTTTTAAAGTACCAGGAGGCTAATTAATAAACTGAATCTTAGTCAACAAGTCATTATTATTTTCAAGTCATTTTCAATATATGACATAAATTTTATTAAAAATATTTTTAGCTGGGCAAGAGATAATAGAGAGAATAAGGCCTTACTTGTAGCCAACTTGGGTTTCATCCACAGATCCACACATGGTCCCCAAGCAGTTATAACTGAGCACAGAGCCATGAGTAACTCCTGGAGAAAGAGAGAGAGAGAGAGAGAGAGAGAGAGAGAGAGAGAGAGAGAGAGAGAGAGAGAGAGAGAGAGAGAATGTCAACATTTTGGGCTTGAGAGATAACACAGTGGGTAAGGTGCTTGCTTTGCATAATTAATAAGTTAATTAGAGTTAAATACTTAACTCTTGTTTGATTCTTGATGGTACTCTTATGTTTGATCCCTTATGGTACCTACCAGGAATACTCTCTGGTAAGCACTGAGGACTGCCAGATGCCATCCAAACAGCCAAATCATAAAATAACAGATAATAATTCCAGAGTTTTCAAGAATTTTCATTATTAAAACTGAGGAGATGCTACAGACCTAAAGCACTTCTGTGCCTGTGTCTGACCCTAGTTTTATCCTTGGCACCATAAGTTTGACTGCTCATTCTTGAGTGCAGTCCTGGCAACATCATTGCTAGGATGACCCTGAAAATCCCCATGACCACTGAACAATGCCTCATGGTTGGGCCCTCACATAGAAGTCCCAACCTAGTTGGCTGAGAACTACTAGGGAAGGGCTCCTGTTCTTCTAAGTAATACTATGAAGACTCACAGCCAAAAAGTATTTTTTGATGGAAATTATTGAACAAAAGTACTGCTAAATGTATATGGTTCTAGAGACTATTGAATCAGGAGGATTTAACCTCAAGTTTAAGAACTAGCACATGGCATTGTGATGCATTAAAAGTTCTTTGTTAGGAGTTCATTGTTGAAGTCGTGTGTAGTTGTCTTAAATCAGAAGAGTACAGTTATTCTGAAGTGGACACATACATTCATTTAGGAAGAGTGATTTCACCTCTGTTAATTCATCTAGGTGATGGGAAGTCATAGTAGAAAAAAAGAGCAAAGCAGTCTATATGCATTAGATATGTACATATTCATATATATGCTTTATGGGGCTAGAATCCTGATAGAAACACTAAATGATCAATGTTTCCTTCCTTAGAATGAGAATTAACCAGCAATATCTGAAGCATAAAACTGATCTTCTCATGAAGGCCTTTGAAACGATAAAGCTGATACACAAACACCTTTTTGGTATTTGTCTTTATCAGAATGAACTTCCTTCCTAGACAGATGGCAGCTTGCAAAATGTCAGGTTCATTTCGGTGCTGCTTGATTCAGATGGTGTCAACATAAATAGCTGTTGACTTGTAGAAAACCAAACTATTCTAAAACAGAACCAAACATTTTATTGTAGGCGAATTTGCTTTCAGATCATATTTCCTGTGTTATTCTTATACTCTTGTTTCTTTTTTGTTATTGCTACCAATATTTGTATGTAAACAGGATCTCTGTTGCTTAGCAATTCATTATTACTGTTGTTTCTTCTCTAGTGAAATCAGTTTAGTTCTCAAGCAGAGAACTGTGTGAAATATCTCTCATCTAAAAAATTTATCACTTTGAATATGTGAATATGTTTGTTTATAGAATTCATTTAGATATTTCTTGGACTTATATTTGTATTTCATTTCTCACTGGAAAGTCATTGATTACCTACTCCTGAGGAAAAGTGCTTTTTATCAAAATATCTAGATTGAGAATCCAGAGAACTGAATCACAATTTTGGCTGTATCAACCTGAGGGTGAACAACCTAAGTTTTTCTAGATCTTAATTTTTTTTTTCATTTGGATGTGGATACAGAACAGGTATAATTTTAAATTCTTTGTAATTCCATGGAAATGATTCTTTTTTTTTTTTTTTGGTTTTTGGGCCACACCCGTTTGACGCTCAGGGGTTACTCCTGGCTAAGCTCTCAGAAATCGCCCCTGGCTTGGGGGGACCATATGGGACGCCGGGGGATCGAACCAAGGTCCGTTCCTTGGCAAGCTCTTGCAAGGCAGACACCTTACCTCCAGCGCCACCTACCCGGCCCGGAAATGATTCTTGATGGTTTTACAAGTTTTCTGTTGGAAACATCTAATTTCCTACCCCAAGGATCACATTCAGGGTCTATTCTTCTTGGACAAGCTCTAAAGTCACTTCATACCTTCTTTCTTTCCTTCATGAAACTTGCATCCTCAATTATGTTTAGTCAATTTTCTTGCAAGTTGGTTTTGCAAATCAGTTCATGATCACATGCTTATCTGATTGTGCCAAAGTTTTAGTTTCTCTGAAAAGACTGTATTAAAGAGAAACAGTTACTAAAGCCTCATTTTCAGAAATAGATTATAAATCTAATAGCCCTCAAAGAAAAAAAAATCAATAGAGAGGAGGATAAAAATTAATAGTAGGCTTTTGATGAAGCAATACAAAATGGAGACATCACCAATTCCACATCTTGTAACATTAACCCAAGATTGAAGACTAGGAAAATTTATGGAATTAGAAGCCCAGGAATGTAACTCGACAGAACAACTGCTACTCTTTGTGTTCCAGTCACACCTTTAAGTCTATTCCCTGGTTGGTTTTCCTAAAGCCACTTTACCTTAGCAGCAAGGCCATTTGATGTGTTAAGAGTTGCAGATGGAGGTTCCAGATTTACTTGGTCCGGAATGGTCTCTTCAGAAAAAAAATCACCCAGAACAACCCTAGAAATCTACTTTCTGTAAGCTACCAAGTAGAAAATACAACCCACATTTGCACCCATGGTTAACTGTTGCTTCTCCCTGGATTATTTCATCACACCCAGGATAAAGGAACATTCTCACCCACTTTGGAAAATACTAGGTTAGAAGAAACAGTCACTTCTATCTTCTCATTTCTTTTATTTGGAAAAAGTTCAGTGAGCTTTTAGGAGGCAAATTTTATTTTCTCCCTGCTCCTCCTTTCCCTTGATGGACAGAGATGACAAGCATGAGATTCCACCTGCTTTACTTTCCTCCCTCTGTAACTGGAAGAAAAGAAATGGTCATGAGAAAGCTTGCAGTTACACCAAAAAGCTAGGTAACAATTTGGCGAAGAGCCAATATGTTGTATTTCCCTTACTTCCTAGGGAGTGGTAAAGAAAATCAGTGCCTGAAATGTTACCAAATGTCAATTAGAAAGTCATCCCTGGCTTGATTTTGAGGAAAATAGAAATTGTCACTGAAGCCCAAGGATATAGATATTTTTATAGTGATAGCTAAAGGAGCAGCCATATAAATATGAATATATTTCTCAGCTTTTAAGTGTTTTGTGTGTGTGAGAATCTCTGTTAAAAAGAGATTCACATAAAACATATCAGTGCTCATTTAAATGATAACACTGTTTAATTAAGATATTTTCACCATTGTCTACCACTGGAAAATGGGGGAAATCCTCTCTGACCACCAAAACCCGAATTTAGGTTGGAATCTGGGCAGAGAAGTGGAAATTATGCCATGACTCACTACATTTTCATCAGAAGACATAGTACCAAACCACTAAAGTTTGCCGAAGGTTTTGTTAAAATCATGTGACATTTCAATTTCACTAGATTTGACAGATCAAATGCCCTACAGAGCAACAAACATTATGAAATTGCTCCTAGAAAAATGTGTCTATTAAAAATATATATACAGTTACATAAGTGAAAAATTCAGACTGCATTAGGAGAAGAAATATGGTAAAATATTCTATGGGAGTGAGCACTTTAAATATCAAAACTAGAATAGCCAACAGAGCTTTTTGTTTTGAACTAAACTGAATGTTTAAAGATGTTAGAAGCAGACAGAAAACAAAACTAAATAAAAGTTTGTTTGATTTTTTTTTGAACAGAGTCAATTGACATGCCTCCTAACCAAATGTTCTTTTTTTAGTATATTAAGCATTTGTAAATAAAAAAAATATTCACACTACATTGTTTCATGTTTAACGAGTCTATTTTATGGCACCTGCCAGAGAAGTTGACAAGAATCACCTACGCAAGATTTCTATTACAATAGAAAACTATTTGGAAATTAGAAATGCAATTGGAAATCAATGCCCTAAAAGAATATTCCACCCAATCCACAAAGACACAATCTTCCATGTAATTTCTTAGGTTCTTTCTGTAGTACTGTGTCTCAAGCACTAAAAGAAAAAAAAATTGTAAAAAGAATTGACTTATTCAATTATTACTCATCTACAAATGAGGCTTTCTTTTTACAACTCATTGACGTTGCTCCAGAAAATTTTTGAATTAAAAATAGACATATTTCTCATTCTTTTCTTTCTCTACTGGAGTTCCCTTCCAAAACATTTGTAATTGAATCTGATATCAGAGCCTGAAATTTTATTTTGAAAGAAAGGTCAAGAATGCCTTGACTGGAGCACGATTACAAAAAGGAGACAGTAATATTCCTGTACAAAGTCATTTTATAAGTAATGTCAAATTAAAAACTTCACACAGACAAGGCAGAGGGTTGCAAAATGTCAGATGGTATCATGTCAGGAGCTGATAACAATAGAATCAGGAAGGCTAAAGCCAGAGAGAACAAAAAAGACTTTTCAAGATATATTTGGAACAGGAAAATCCTTGCCGGCCCCAACTAGTTGGGAGGGATGCGACAATGTTTTCAGATGACAAAGAAAAGGCAAAAAGACAAATAATATTGTGTTACCAAAACATTAATGCTCAGACTGATAGTAGAAAACCAAAGGGATAAGATATTTGAGCCCTAAATAAAAAGACCAAGGGCCATAGATTCTGGAATAATTTCCTCCCGGACAATAGAAGCCTTTGTGTAATTGGCCAGAAACAACCTTTAATCCTATAGCCAAAAATGTAGTGTTTATTAAAACATTAGCAACACTAATGACGCTTTCAAAATAAGAAAGTTAAATTCTGAAATATATCAATTTCATAATATAAAACATGAACCCCTATGTAGAAATCATAAGATTGAAATATCTAAATATCAAAGACACTTTAAACTATATATATAAAATGAGCCTCCAATAATAGGCATACTTTACTCACATTTCTAGTCTTTTTTTGTTGTTGTTGTTAGTTTTTGCATGTGTAGGTTGTCCTACATTTTTTTTGGCTTTTGGCTTTGGGCTTTGGGCCACACCTGGTGAAGCTCAGGGGTTACTCCTAGCTATGCGCTCAAAAATCACTCCTGGCTTGGGGGACCATATGGGTCCCAGGGATCGATTCAGGTCCGTCCTTGGGTCAGCCTTGTGCAAGGCAAACACACTAATGCTGCCCTAAAGCTTATCCTAAATTTTAAAATTTGCTTTAAAAATGATTTGAGATTCTTCAAGTACCATTTAAAATGAATTATAATTCAAATATATAATGTCAAAAATATGACATCAGCTCCATTTTCAGGTCAACTTAGCAACACTGAGACTGACTGGTATTTTTTTAAAAATTTAATAGCCATGGGGCCGGAGAGATAGCACGGTGGTAAGGCATTTGCCTTGCATGCAGAAGAACAGTGGTTCAAATCCCGGCATCCCATATAGTCCCCCAAGCCTGCCGGGGATGATTTCTGAGAATAGAGCCAGGAGTATCCCCTGAGTACTGCTGGGTATGACCCAAAAAACAAAAAAAAATTTTTTTTAATTTTTTATTTTTAATTATGAGAACAAAGAAGCAAAGAAAGAGGACAAGGTAAAGTTACAGTGGAAGGACAATCACCCATAAACAGAATTCTCAGAAGTCCCCTTGCTGATATCTTAACTTTGAACTTTCAGCCAAAGAACATTAAGAAAAATAAAACAGAACCCATGTACAATTACTTTGTCCCTCAAGTCCCCAGATTGTAATACATAATATTTCTTAGCAGCACAGAAAGCAATGTAAAGCCATAAATCTTATGTAACTCCTTAAACATTGAAGGCAAAGTACTTTTTTACATTTCCATGCACATGCATATTAGTTTAAGTTAACCTCAAATGTTTAAGTAGGTTGTTTTTCTTAAGGATTAGAGTCAAAGGAGTACAGTAAAAACGGAGTGGCAATTATTGTTTGCATAGGCCCACCAAAATATGAGGGACATGGAAAGGAAAAGCCTTGGCCTAAATACAAGGAGACCCTACCCCTGAAGTTTCCTGACGTAAGACCAACTCTAGGCTCCAGGCAAACTAGTTTGTCCAATCCAAGTCATTGTCTGTAGTGCCAATACAGTTTTATTTTTAACAAGTCTCTGTTGTTGGTATCATATTTCTGTATTAAAGATCCTGGAATCTGCATATCCTACATTGTAGTCAGAATGGTGCGGAGCGTCCTCTTGTTTCACCTCACAATTAAAGGACAATGCAGAGAGTCCTGTCCTGTAAGCAGGTCGTTGTTGTTGTCAAGTCTTCTTAGGGCTAAGGGAAGTCTCTTTTGAGCAGGTCCATGTCAGAGCAGTGGTAGGGTCTTCCCTGGTAGAAGATTGCCAGGAGTAGCCCCTGAGTACTGCTGGGTGTGACCCAAAAACCAAAAAAAATTTTTTTAATAACCATGCAGTGATTTCAGATTTTATGTATTTGTGATAGAGGCAAAATTATCCAGTTACAAATTTGCTTATTAACAGAAATCCTAATTTATTTTTCCAATCATTTTATGAGTTGTGTGATTTTCATAACTTTTATAAATATCATGTTTACCTATTTTAGTTTCTATGAGTTCTAACTTTTAAACTTACCAATTAGTTTATAGCTTTGAAATTTCCTCAATGATTTCCAAAATTAATTTTTCCTTAAAATAATGAATGCGTGATTATTTTTTACTTTTATGTTTTGATTGGCTTTCCTTAAACAAGAAATTCTTAATAGAAAAGTTCAGATTATGAGTGCTGAATAAAATATCAAAGTATTTCATGAATGAAACCAATCCCAGTACCCTAACAGTTTTGTGCCTATTTTTATTTTTCTATTATATTTCTTTTTAAAATTATATCTTAGGTAATAGTTACAATAATTATTACTTTCCAGGTTATGTTGCACAAGATTGCTACACCTTCACCACCACCAATGTATGCAATATCCTTCAACCCTATTCTATCATTTCTATTCTGACTCTTTCTCTACATCCTTTGCCCCACCCATTACTCAGTATATATACTCAGTTTTGTGCTCAAAACTTTACTCAGTTTTGTGCTCAAAAGCCAAGGGATAGTTATTCATCAATATTTCCATTGTCTTGTTTTTTTATCTCTGTATATAATATATGAGTGAGGAAGATATCTGATATATGTCCTCCTCTCTCTGACTTAGTTCACTTTGTATTATAAAATACTCTCCAAGAAAGGAACTCTTTTTCAGTGCTGGTGGGAATGCCATCTAGTCCAACCTTTATGGAAAGCAATATGGAGATTCCTCCAAAAACTGGAAATTGAGCTCCCATATGATCCAGTTATACCACTCCTAGGGATATACCCTAGGAACACAAAAATACAATACAATAATCACTTCCTTACACCTATATTTATTGCAGCACTATTTACAATAGCCAGACTCTGGAAACAACCAAGATGCCCTTCAACAGATGAATGGCTAAAGAAACTGTGGTACATATAAACAATGGAATATTATGCACCGTCAGGAGAGATAAAGTCATAAAATTTTCCTGTACATGGAATCTATTATACTGAGTGAAATAAGCCAGAGGGAGAGAGACACAGAATAGTCTCACTCATCTATGGGTTTTAAGAAAAATAAAAGACATTTTTGCAATAATTCTGAGACAAAAGAAAGGAGGGCTGGAAGGTCCAGCTCACAATATGAAGTTCACCACAAAGAGTGATGAGTGCAGTTAGAGAAATAACTACATTGAGAACTATTTTAACAATGTGAATGATTGAGGAAAGTAGAAAGCCTGTCTCGTGTACAGGCAGTTGTGGGGTTCAGGAGGAGGGAGATTTGGGACATTGGTGATGGGAATGTTGCACTAGTGAAGGCGGGTGTTCTTTACATGACTGAAACCCAACTACAATCATATTTTTAATCACGATGTTTAAATAAAAATATATAAAAAAGATTTTTAAAAGAATGCTGAGTTAATAGAAATCTAAAGCTCATAAGAATTAAGGGTTTCTCACCCATGCATGGTATGTAAGGAATAAAATAAATAATATCCTTTTTTTAAAAAAAATCAAACATGTAATTTTATCTCACAGTGATTCAATTAAAATTTATTTAAAAAGTAAAAATAAAATAAAATACTCTCCAGTTTTATCCAAGTTGCAACAAATTGCAAAATTTCAGCTTTTTTCTTATTGTGTGGCATTATATTTTATAATAATATGCTTGCAATATTACACAGCTCCTCTATTCATTAGTTTGACCATGAACATGAAGTTGTTTCTCTTTTTTGTGGGAAGAGGGCCACATCCAAAAGCATTCAGATGTACTTTTAGCTCTGCACTGAGAAATATGGGATGCTGGGGAAAAACCTGGGTCAACCATGAGCAAGACAAACTCCCTACCTGTTATACTATTGCTCTGGTCCCTCCTATTTCTTTTTTTTAACACTAAATGTTCTTTCTCTGTCTCCCCATGACTCTGTCTCTCCTGAATAAATGCACATATATATGCAAATATAGTCAAAATATTCCTACATTTTATATTTACATAGTTAAAATTATAAAGAGCCTATTTAAAATTGGAAATACCATACAAGTTGTCTTCTGTACATAACTGTAATAATTAATTTAGAAATAGAGCATACATAATTTCGAAAGAGAATTCTGGAGAAAATAACTAAAACGTGATGCCATTGAGATACACATGCTGTCTTTGTAAGTAAAGACAACTGGAGGTTTCTTTTCTCCTTGGTGCCATTTCCTGAGTCTGAGAGTAGAGGATATGAGGAGTGGGTTTGCCATAGTCAGAAGAAATTTGCTCAGAACGGAGAAATCATATAGATTTCTAGCATGAAGATTAGAGCTATAGGAACCCATCCAGTTTTATTCTAAATCTCTCTATTGTTTTTTTCTGTGTGCTAGAGCAGCTGGTGAGACTGAGAAACTGAGCTGGTCAGGCAAATCCAGAGTCCCATGATGCATCAGTCCCCAAAGCCCTGCCGGAGACACATAAGACAGGTCTTAACCTAGAGTCATTTGAAACCCAAAGTAAATTAGTTATGTGGCAACTTATGCCTGACATGGTCAAATCTTAATTGGATCAAAGAGATCAGCCTTTTGCCCTAGCTGTCATTCCATTGAAAAAGGAATTCTTTCTCAAAGGAAATATGTCCATTCACTCATGGTGCTTTCATATAACAGGATGCCCTGAAATAAAAAATCATGACAAAGAGCAGCAAGTAATAGCCCATAATAAAGCAAACAACTGTCAATATACAGACACCCAAAGTATAACCAAATATTATGGTTTTAAAATATTATATTATTAAAATAGAAAATAAAAGCAAATATGATTGATATTGGGGTGAGAGCAATAATACAATAGGTAGGGTATTTGCTTTGCATGCAATTGATCTAGGTTCAATCCCAAGCATCTCATGCCTCCCCCAAACTCACCAGAAGTGATCCATGAGTGCAGAGCCAAGACTAAGCCCTGAGCACCAACAGGTGTGTCCCCAAATCCTATGTATGTTTATGTTTGTATATATATAACCAAATGTATGTATGAACAATATAAACAGAAAAATTTGGCCTCTAAAAACCACCTAATAAGTGATCTAAAATTGAAAAGTGCCATATTAGATATTAGGATTTATTGAATATGCTGAATTATATAGACAAATGCCAAGAAAAAGTCAACAAAAAAGTGAGAAACAAACTATTGACATTATAATAACTGAAGCACAAAGAGTTAAAAGTATATCTAGAGACAACCTAAAAAGAAACAAACTGTGTGACCCTGTTACAGATCTGATTTACAGATAATTCTGGTCCTGGACGAGAGAGAAGTAAAGGGATGAAGCAATAAACAGTTCAGAGGAGAGGACACAGAAGTTGAGAAACAAATGAGCATTCACAATGACTAATGTTGCAGTAAGCATAAAACAAAATTGAACTAACTTATTAGAATATAAAATTTAAGAGCATATTCAAACTTTCACAATGTGAAACACATGAGAAAAGTTGCCAAGAGCGCTGAGTAAAGGAATATTACTATAAGTGAGATGTAGAGAAGTGGTGAAATATTAATACAAATTAAGATAGCAATAAATGTATAAATATCAGCATGATAAAATACTATACTAATCACCAACAGTTAATGAAGCATTTCAAGTGAAATAGCAATAAACAGTAGTAACAATGTTTTCCTAAATGCAATAACAAAGAGAAAAAAAAAGACATAGGAACTGGAATTGGCTGATGCGAATTTCCTGTAATTATATTACATAAAATGTAATTATATTGCAATAATTTGGCAATATATTGTGCTAAAAGGACAAAAAGCAACATACTAGAATTTAAGAAAAATAAAGGAAAACCAACCATTTGCTAATTAATTAGATGTACTTATATAAATTTAATTGGAAGGATGAACATTGCTTTAAGCATTGTGTGTGTGTGTGTGTTTGTGTGTGTGTGTGTGTGTGATTGAGAATCTATGGTTGGGTCCAGAGAGATAGCATGGAGGTAAGGCATTTGCCTTTCATGCAGAAGGTCATTGGTTAGAATCCTAGTGTCCCATATGGTCCCCCGAGCCAGCCAGGAGCAATTTCTGAGCCTGGAGCAAGGAGTAACCCCTGAGCACTGCTGAGTGTGACACCCCCCCCACCAAAAAATGAGTCTATGGCTTATAATGTTGTTAATAATGGCTTTCTGGGACCAGAGTGGTGGCACAGTGGTAGGGCATTTGGCATGCATGTGGCTGACCCAGGACGAACCTCGGTTCAATCCCTGCATCCCATATGATCCCTCAAGCCAGGACAATTTCTAACATAGCCAAGAGTAAACCCTGAGTGTCACGGGATTTGGCCAAAAACAAAAACAAAACAAAACAAAAAGGCTTTCTGTACCCATAATTCCATCACACCAATCATTATGTACCCACCTCCCTCTCCCAAGAAAACAATATCCCTCTTTTTCAACCCCCAACTCAATTGTTTTCTCATTCAGTTGCCTTCAGACTTTTGTTGCTCTCTTCCTGTGTATCTTTAAAACAAACATCTGAGAGATCATTTTATATATATTTATATTTAATGTTTATATATTCATATTTATATGTTATATAAATATATATTTATTTTGAAGCCTTACTTTGTAAAGGAAATTATAGATATACAATATATAACTACATATACATACATATAATTTCCTTGAAGGGTGAATATTTTACCTTTTACAAAGGAAAGCTTCAGAATTAGACTTAAAAATAAGGATCTGGGGCAAGAGCTGTGGTGCAGAGCGGTAAGGTTTCTGCCTTGCTGGCGCTAGCCTAGGACAACTGCAGTTTGATCCACCAGCATCCCATAGGGTCCCCCAAGCCAGGAGCGATTTCTGAGCGCATAGCCAGGAGTAATCCCTGAGTGTCACTGGGTGTGCCCCCCCCAAAAAAGAAAACAAAAAAAGAAAAAAAGACAGATTCAGATATAAAGAGGAATTTCCATAATGATAAAAGGGTAGTTTTATCAGGAATACATCAGTATTTCAAATAGTACTCAAGTAAATCATTAGAGTTAAAATTTTATGTTTTTAATAAACTAAAAAATTCAATGGGATATGGATTCAGTAGATATTTGAGACATAAAAAATTCATAACACTGAGTAGTATTTAAATGTATATGACATAAACTCTTTTATTATATAACATCAATAAAAATAATTGCTATAAGTAATTCATCAGAAAGACAAATAGACCAGTAGAAAAATGGAAATAAAGAGAAACTTGCATTTCTCAGAAGTATCAGCAAATGGCTAATAAATATTTGGATAGCTGGAAGCTTCATTAGGATCATGGAGCTTCAAATCTAGCAGAACTGGAATCTCAGGGTGGTCCAAGCATTGGTGAGGATGGGAGGGCCCAAGTTTTGTCTTCACAACTGATTCTACTTGTTCAAATCCATCAGGATTTAGGGTGACCCTTAACTTTCTCAGTCTTCTTTCTCTCCAGCATAAGAGCACAGAGTGGAGAGTAATTCCTGGGTGACTCATTTACCCTTGTTAGTGTGAGCAAGTTTCAAGCAGTATCATTGGCTTTCAATCTCAGAACTCATTCTTTCTGTTAAATCTGTTTCCACTCAGGGTCATTTCCCTTTAGCCAGAATTATTCCTGGTAGAAATGGACTTTCTTCACAACTAGTTTTTTTCTAAGATCTTTATTTTTTACTAGACACAGAAATTGTAAGGTAATTTTTCCTAGCTATTAAAAAATTCAGAGGCCAGAGAGATAGCATGGAGGTAGGGTGTTTGACTTGCTTGCAGAAGGACGGTGGTTTGAATCCCGGCATCCCATATGGTCCCCCGAAACTGCCAGGAGCAATTTCTGAGTGCAGAGCCAAGAGTAACCCCTGAGCGCAGCCGGGTGTGACCCCCCCCCCCCCAAATTCAGATTGTTGTTATTTGACTTGCACTATTTCTTTTGTGTGTGTGTAGAGGGGGGCTCACACCCGGCAGCGCTCAGGGGTTACTCCTGGCTCTACACTCAGAAATTGCTCTTGGCAGGTTCTGGGGACCATATGAGATGCCAGGATTCAAACCACCGACCTTCTGCATGCAAGGCAAATACCTTACCTCCATGCTAACTCTCTGGCCCCTGACTTGCACTATTTCTAAGGATTAAGCAATCATTTTTATTGTCTTCTTTTAGTTAATGGGCTATTTTCTCTGTTTTTATATTTGCTCTTGATCTTTATTGTGTCTATATTCATTCAAGCATCATTGGTTGTTGTTCCTAAATATATTCATATTGGGTCATGTCTAGCTGATATATTTTATATTTTGTCTAGTAATAAAATATTTCTTCTTGGTTTCATAATTCTATGTTCTATTAACTTGTTTTACTGTTATTATCTGAGCATAGTTAATTCTCCTTACTAAGTTAGGAGATTCTCATTTAGAGAATGAGGGTTGTTTTCAACACTGATTACTCGTTGTGATGTAGTTTATGGTGTAATGAATTCGATGAAATATTTAGTTAAATAAAGATCCATTAATGTAGTCTCCAAAGTTATTTTCACAACTATATTGAACTACTTTAACAGTTTAGGTACAATTTAATGTAAGTATTAATGTAATAAGCTGATGAATTGGGGAAAGCACAGATCTTGGGACTCAGATGAGCAGCATTTGTGTTGTAACTTTTGATTCTTGTAGTATTTGGTTTTTTTTAAGACTTGATTATTTTTATTTTATTTATTTATTTATTTATTTATTTATTTTAAATTTTGGCTTTTGGGACAACACCCAGCAACACTCAGGGGTTACTCCTAGCTCTGTGCTCAGAAATCACTCCTGGCGGGATAGGGGGACCATATGGGATGTCTGGAATCAAACTCTGCTCTAACCTGGGTCTGCCTGCATACAAGACAAACTCCCTACCACTGTGCCATCTCCAGCCCTGACTTGATTATTTTTAGAGCAGTGTTTGGTTCATGGTGAAATTAAAAGGAAGGTATGAGGAATAATTGTATCATCCTTATCCGATAGACATAGTCTTCTTCATTGTCTCCTCCCACAGGAAGGTGCTTTCGTTACACAAAAGGAGCCTGCATTGCCACATAATTATCCTCCAAAGACCATCCACTGGGCAGGCTACATTTTTTTGTTTGTTTGTTTCATGCACAGAGGGAGTGAGTTGACCTTAGTTTCTGTTTCCCATGATTTTCTGACCTCCCTTATTTTTGTACAATTTAGCCACTTCAGAATTATATTGGGTAGTTGAAGCTTTTCTTCACTTTTCAGAAAATTTCACAGAGAAAAAATATTCAGGAGCTATACCTTCCAGTTCAAGAATAGCATCCTAATGTCTTTTCATTTCTTGGTCTCTTGGCATTGGACCTCAAACTACAATGGATCATAAATCCCAGCAATTCATAGTGGTTCTTCCCAGGTTGGCTTGTTTTTAGTAATTGCAGTCTATGAACACCCATTTCTGCTTTTCCAGCCTTTATTTGAAATATTTCATGATCAAAATGGATCTTTTGTTTTCCTCTATATCTCCCAAATCATTCATGTCTTTGTGATTTTTCCCCTCTTCTAGACCCACAACGGGGACTGGCATAGACTTCATTCTGTTTTCCTATTGCTTCAATCACAGATGTATCCTCCTCTTTTGTTAGAAGCTGATTTTTCTAGAAAACATTACTGAAAAAAAAAGTGGTGTTCAAATGCCCTAAGGGAGCAAATCAGTCTGCAATGCCCTGGAACTTTCTCCAATTGATGATAATTTTTATGACTCATCTCTGAGGAGAAGTCAATTAGTTCTATTGGAATAAGACATTAAAAAAGGATCATAGGCCCCAGGAGCATACATAACACTCAGAGAAGCTTTTTTACATTTATATGCTCAAAACCTGGTTGTAACAAATTTGATCTCCACTTGCTATTGGAAGAAGAGGTTCAACGCAGTCCAGTCAACAGTTGGTTCTGAACAAAACCCATGAAGAATCCTTTCCTCAGTTCATAGGCAGATGGTTTGGCCAAGGCTCCTCCTAGCCCCAGTGATCAAGTTTTCTCAGCTCTTTGAGAGCACCATTTCTGACTTATTTGGTTTGGTAAGGGATGAATAAAGTGTTCCAAAGTGACTGTACCATTCTTCATTCTCCCCAGAGATGAATGTGAGTTTCCGTAATTCCATCTCCCTTTTTGGCGCTTTGGGTGTGTCCATGTTCTGGATTCTGACCTTCCTTTTTTTTTTAATAATAATTTTTATTGTGACCAAAGAATGAATAACAAATCTTTCACAGTAGGGGCAGGGTAGGTGGCGCTGAAGGTAAGGTGTCTGCCTTGCAAGCGCTAGCCAAGGAAGGACCGCGGTTCGATCCCCCGGCGTCCCATATGGTCCCCCCCAAGCCAGGGGCGACTTCTGAGCACATAGCACATAGCCAGGAGTAACCCCTGAGCGTCAAACGGGTGTGGCCAAAAAAAAAAAAAAGAAGTATCTGTGTGTACCGCTCACTTCATCACACTGCCTCTGTCAAAGATTCCAACGTGAGTCAGAAGAACACAACTAATTAATTCATTTCCAAGACTATACTCCAAAAGCAAAATAATCAATACATGGCCCCCAAAAAAAAAAAAATCTTTCACAGTAGTATTTATGGTATGTAGTGACAATGAATCAGTGCCATTCCCATCACCAGGGTTGCCTCCCTCCTCCCCTTTTCCCAGCATATGTCCCATATCTTCCCTTTGTCCCCCAGAGTGCTAGTAAAAATGTTCCCCTCTGAGTATAGCTTATTGTAGATAGGGTATCTATTCTGTTGTTGACTTTAGGTTTGATGTTTAAGTCGAATCATTTTTTAATTCCACTCAACGTTCATACTGCTGTTTGGTCCTGGTGTCATTCATTTTTATTTTCTCCCTCAATTCATGAGGCAAAGCAAGATGATTCAAGTTGTGTGGTTCTGCTGGAAAAAGACAAATAAAAAAAAAGAAAAAGAAAAGAAAAAAACCAGTTTTTACAAAAAAAGATAGCAACTACCAAAAAATAAAATGTACCCAGCAGCAAAAAAAATCAAATAATAACCACATGAGTGAAAAAGAAAGAAAAAAAAGGGAAGGAAAAAGAGGAAAAGTTAAAAAGAAGAGATAAAAAAGAAAAAAAAAGGAGTGCTGGTGTGGCAAAGTTTTGTGCCCCTCCCTCCCTCTTTTTTTGCATAGGCACAGTAAGTATTGAGGAAGTAAGAAAGGGAATTCCCTTGGCCTAAGAGATTCAGGGTTTTCCGCCCTTGAAGCATACTGTCAGGGAACAACTACTGGCTCCATACGTGCTCATTACCACATCCCAAGGTCTTTGACCTTCTTTATATATATAAATATATATATATATATATATTATTTAAACACCTTGATTACATACATGATTGTGTTTGGGTTTCAGTCATGTAAAGAACACCACCCATCACCAGTGCAACATTCTCATAACCAATGTCCCAAATCTCCCTCCTCCCTACTCAACCCCCGCCTGTACTCTAGACAGGCTTTCCATTTCCCTCATACATTCTCATTATCAGGACAGTTCAAAATGTAGTTATTTCTCTAACTAAACTCATCACTCTTTGTGGTGAGCTTCCTGAGGTGAGCTGGAACTTCCAGTTCTTTTCTCTTTTGTGTCTGAAATTTATTATTGCAAGAATGTCTTTCATTTTTCTTAAAACCCATTGATGAGTGAGACCATTCTGCATTTTTCTCTCTCTTTCTGACTTATTTCACTCAGCATAATAGATTTTGTGTACATCCATGTATAGGAAAATTTCATGACTTCATCTCTCCTGACAGCTGCATAATATTCCATTGTGTATATGTACCACAGTTTCTTTAGCCATTCGTCTGTTGAAGGGCATCTTGGTTGTTTCCAGAGTCTTGCTATGGTAAATAGTGCTGCAATGAATATAGGTGTAAGGAAGGGATTTTTGTATTGTATTTTTGTGTTTCTAGGGTATATTCCTAGGAGTGGTATAGCTGGATCGTATGGGAGCTCGATTTCAAGTTTTTGGAGGAATCTCCATATTGCTTTCCATAAAGGTTGAACTAGACGGCATTCCCACCAGCAGTGGATAAGAGTTCCTTTCTCTCCACATCCCCGCCAACACTGTTTATTCTCATTCTTTGTGTCTTTGACCTTCTTAAGGAGTGTGGAGTGGTCTCTTATGTTGCTTTTATTTGCATTTCCCTGGGTTCTGTAGAAACCATCATCCTAAGTCATTTGTTATTTGCTTATATGTTCTGCAATTAAGATCTTCAACTTTGTTAATTAGGTTTTCAATTTTACTATCATATTTTTTTGTTTAGTGTGGTTTTGTTTTTATTTTTTAATTTTGTTCCATACATGGTTTTAGCTCAGGGATCTCTCCTGGCAGGCTCAGGAGACTATATGGCATGCCACAAATTAAACTTAGGTCAGCCACATATATGGCAAGCGCTCTACCTGCTATACCACCTATAATCGATGCTTGAGTTTTCTTAGTATATGTGGATACAATCTTCTAACAGTTGTCTTTTGAACATGTCTGCATTCATTGCTGCTTTCCTTGTGAGAAAGATGGATTTAAGACAGTTAAAGATTCATACAAAGTGGTCCTTTCCCCCACCTGCATTGAGGCAGCATGGCATCTCATGACAGTTCCTCTTCCACTGACAGTCCTTTACATTATCATTTTCTATATACATTATCTTTAGTGTTTGGGAGGAGTTAATGATTTTCTTTCAGTGACAAGTACACAAGTACACATTGGAGTATACTGTGCTTTTAAGGAGGCAGTACTCCTATTTTTGTTCTCTTTCATCTCTCTAAGATCATGTCCTCTTGGAAATGAAGCCACTATATCACAGACAGACCTGAAGAGAGATCTATGGCTGGGAATAGAAGATTCTACCAACTCATGTGCACTCTTTTGGGTTTGTTTGTTTGTTTGTTTGTTTGTTTGTTTGTGTTTTGGGCCACACCCGTTGGATGCTCAGGGGTTACACCTAGCTAAGTGCTCAGTAATTGCCCCTGGCTTGGGGGGACCATATGGGACGCCAGGGGATTGAACCGCTGTCCTTTCTTGGCTAGCACTTGCAAGGCAGACACCTTACCTCTAGCGCCACCTCGCTGGCCCCTCATGTGCACTCTTAGAGAAATTATAACCCAAGATCTAAGGCCTTGGACTCTTAGTCACAATAGGAGGACCTCCGGAAAGGCTATGCTAGGCCAAGGTGCTGAACTCCCTTTCAGATTCCAGAGCCCCTGAAACACATAGACAAGAGTGGTTTGGTGCTTTAAAGCATGGCGATTGGTTGCTCAGCAATTGATATACATTGCACATGATGATCTTGTTTAAAGTTTATGTATAGTCCTTTGAGAGAGAATGGAAAAAAAATAGTAAAGGACAAACCATGGGAACATATAATTAGAACAGGATGCCGACACATCAGGCCAATTTTGTAGTCTCTCCCGTGAATGTGCTTGTTCACGAGTGAGTGCTGTCCCACTTCCGTGTGGACTGTCCTCATTAAGATTTTCAGGAGGAGCTGAACTCAGAGAACTGGGGTGTTGGGCATAGGGCTGTCGATACCTTCGGGGGCTCATGACCTCTCTATAGAGAGACCTGCCCAGCAGGTCATCTGAGGTTCCTTGTAGAAGATCTCTTAATTTATTTCCACTTTTAAACTGGCATGAATGGTTCTGATGATAATTACTGAATATTGATATGGATGAAAAAAATCAGCTTTCCACAAATACTCAGCTCGCACAGCTTTGCCTGCTTGAAATTCAGCAAATTTCATTAGAACTTCATGCTTGCTGAGAGAAATGCTATTCAAAAACTGTTCTGAGAACACACACACAAACACACACACACACACACACACAGAGGAAATAACAGTTTATGACTGCCAGTTTGATGTTAGATTTCAGACCCCTTTCTGCTACAAATGAACATATAAATCCTGCAGATATCTCTTAATTCTCGGCCCCATACATTGCTATAAGTCATGAGCAATAATCCCATCATATTACAGGGTGGCTCACTGCCTACATTTTAATTGTTTTTATGCAGCCTGTGTTATGAGCATCTTGGTTTAATTGCTGATATATTGTAATTAGTCAAGTAAATATATTTAATCTCCCAGCAATGACCATTTTCAACTGCATCTGTTGATGCAGTCTCAAGTTTTTTTCTTTGCCCACTAACCCTTAATATCATCGAAAAAATGTGCTCTCTCTGAGATATGGGCATGTCAGTGCCTTCCCCCTCATTCTACATTCTCCATTTCTTGGTCATCACTTCACAAACATTGATTGGGGACTATCTTCCTGACATTTTAAAAATTTATTATTTATTTATTTGTTTTTTATGTGGGGACTAATTTCTGCAGTGCTCAGGGTTTACTCCTGGCCCTGGATCATTGCTGGCAGGACTTAAGGAACTATACTTGTGCCCAGAATGGAATCCACAATGCCATTTCTTCAACCCATTACTTATTCTTTTAGAGTCCTGGTGATATGGTTACAGTGGTCTATGAACATTTATGGTATTTCTTCACAACTTCATTGAACTTTCACTACCACTTAAGTGTCCAAGACCTTCCACCACTGTGCCTGTGCTACCTCTCTAGTTCCTTTCAGTTTTTTCTTCCTCACCATTGTTCATGCTTGGAAATCTGCAAAGATAAGTCATAGTTTGAGACTGTTCTCTAGCTTTGTGTGTCTATGCTGCAGATGAGAGAGCTCCTCTGATATCTGTTCTTTTCTCTCTCACTTATTTCACTGACTCTGATACTCTCTAAGTCCATCCCTATTGCACAGAACCTCATAATTTTATCTTTCCTTGCAAGCAACATCATATTATGTCATGTATACAGACAACCACTTACTTGTCCATTCATGTGTCTTTGGATGTTAGAGGTGGGTTCTTTAACCTTGTTGCACTTCCTCTCATGCTGTCTTTCTGTCTGTGTTTCCTTCTGTGTTTGTACCTTCCTTCCTGTGTCTCCATTCTCAAGACCACCACTGTCACTGTGCGTTCCTACAGCCCCCAAAAAAGAATTCTTCATTTTTAGCCCTTCCTTCACTCAAGGCATCCACGGAGCTCCTCTGACATCATGGACACCAGCAAATATCACTGACTGGTGGAAATGCCCATCTTGAGGGACCCCTCAAGGTTTTACTCTTCCCAACTCTTTGAGAAAAGAAACTTTTGTGGAACTCTTCCCCTCCTCATTACAGGGATCTTGGCTTAATGATTCTTCCTGCAGAACTTCCCTTTTCTGTTCCACGTGTTAGATACAGACCATCACAGTTCTATTCCAATCATCACGACATCCTGGTCCCTGTACCCTGCTACTTCCTTCTGGCCTTAACTCTCATGGCCCATTGTTTACTCCTACAGGCAGGGAATATTTATGTCTTATAATCCGTAAGCATCAGGAGCATACTGATGAGCACAGCATGCTTCTGGCATTGCTCTGGACTCATTCTCTGTGGCTTCAAAGAAAATCCAGCCATGATCATTATGAAAGACCTCAATTACTCTTTCTTCCTATCTATCCTGTTTTTCTTCTTCATTCCCCTACTTTTCTAGCTGCCTTTCCTACTTCTGATTCTGCCGTGACCCTATCAGTGCTGGTTTCTCTTGAACTCCACGTGTCTCCTACACGGCCAAAAATTATAAGTCTGAGTTAATAGAGAGAAAAGGAAAAAGAAGAGGCTGTTCTCTTGGAAACTCAGTCAGGGCCTCAGCAAATGCTCATAATGACTCAGTCATCAGCTTAGCCCATGTCTTTGTGAATGGAATGCTTTCTGTTGAATGAATGGAGATGGTTTCTGATTGACACTGTCTGACTCAAAATGAGCTTTGAGATATGAGTACAACTTGATTGATTAATTACTACACATGTTTTCCCTTTATGTCAACCGTCATCATTTTGGGTTTTATTCTGACACCCAGATATTAGTAAGTCATAGCCAGGCTGCTCAAGAAATGAAGTTACTTGAAAAACCACTACTACACCATTGTCCACTAGCTAGTTTCCACAGTTATTAGCATTTTTGATGTGAAACTCAATCTCTCTTTGGGTCTCTGGAGATAGATCCTACAACTAGCTTTTGTTTTAGTTATAAGAACCCAGAAGTTGCCCGGAGAGATAGCACAGCGGCGTTTGCCTTGCAAGCAGCCGATCCAGGACCAAAGATGGTTGGTTTGAATCCCGCTGTTCCATATGGTCCCCCGTGCCTGCCAGGAGCTATTTCTGAGCAGACAGCCAGGAGTAACCCCTGAGCACCGCCGGGTGTGGCCCAAAAACCAAAAAAAAAAAAAAAAAAAAAAAGAACCCAGAAGTTGTGCTATAGAGTTGTAGAATCAGGAAGGCCAACCCAATCTTTCCTTGTGTTACCTTTGCTTTTCTGCTGACTACAGCATCATATTTACCTGATTTTAAGAAATCTTAGAAAAATCTCTGAAAGGGACTCAGCTGGTGCCTTTTGGCAAAGTGTCTCTGCTCTCTCATGTCTTATATCAGGCAGCTTTTCTATGTTTTGGTTTTTTTCTATGTTTTGTTTTCTCCTAATATTAGTCTGGCAAAGTCTTGTTCCTAATTGATTCCTTTTATGCCATTTCTGTGGAACTACCGGAGCTGCTTGTCCTGACCTAGAAAAGATTTGCCTGGTGTTTGGGGCTTTGGCCATAGTGCCCAATATTACATGCAGTCTTCCTTTAGGAAAGCCAAGATGCCCAGCGGACCCACTATACTCTTGTTTTTGAATTTCAGTTTTACTTAATTAATTAATCCTTCTAGGAAAGGGAAAATATTGAGAGTTATATCTGGAGTAGTCTTAACACCTGTTGTGATCATAAGATTGGGATACAACATATTTTTATTTGAGTTCATGGAAAAGCACTGTTCCCAAAGTCTGGCCCACGGCTCGTGATGTCTTCTACAAATATGCCACTAGGGGAAGTCAAACCCAGCAATCAGCCACCAAGCACAGCCAGGTTGGGTCTCACCTTTCTCTTTAAACAAATGATTCTTGGCTCAGTTGCCACAGAAAAACACCGGCATCTGGTGGGCTGTGTTTATTCTGAGGTTACTGTTTCTAAAAATAGTTTTCTGAAAAATTGCCTTTGCTGACCTTTAAGCAAAGGCAGGGAACAGGTGGCAGAGTCTTCTGCCTGGACAAGAACATGAGCATCTCTGGTGAGATACTGATGGATCCTGAGTGAGAGACAGTCTAAGTGTCACAGAGCTCACACATTCTTGTGCACACACACAGAGACACACACACAAACACATTCATTCACAGGACATGCAGATACACACAGCGACACATACATACACAAACTCAAGCACACACAGGCACACAAACACATTCACACATAGAAATATACAGAGATACTTGAAATACTTTTAGAAGACACATTCATTCATTCACAAAGACACACATGCCTGTATAACATACATATAAAGAAATGCACAAACACACAGAAACATGCAAACACTCACAGGCACACAGATATATGCATATACATATGCTTTCATATGCCCTCACACAGATATACTCTCACAGCCTCTCTCATATGCATATACTCACACCCATATCCTCATACATAGATTAACATTCATACAGGGACTTACTCTCTGACATAGACTCACAGACATACACTCATATACACAGAGAGAAACACATCCACCTATAAAACACTTTCATGCAGGGGCTCAGCTCTGGTATAAGACATGCTTTAGAGTTAGACACATGGCTGCACTGAGCAAGGCCTTGCCAAACTCTTCCAGGAGAGAGAGAGAGAGAGAGAGAGAGAGAGAGAGAGAGAGAGAGAGAGAGAGAGAGAGAGAGAGAGAGAGAGACTAAGGCCACAGGCATATGCTAAAGGAGAAGAGTTTAGGGCTCTCTCTACGGGGGTTGTCTCCAAGTCTCATCCATGTTCAACATTTTATTTTCTCATCAAGGGCTGTCTTTTTTTTTAGGGACATTTTGTCTGAAGATTCCTTTCTCAGGTTCTCTTAAAGCCTTTAATAAAAATCTTCAAATCTAGGGTTCACTCTCTGGGTTAGTGAGACAAGACTGAAAGCGTTCTCTCTCTCTCTCTCTCTCTCTCTCTCTCTCTCTTCTCTCTCTCTCTCTCTCTCTCTCTCTCTCTCTCTCTCTCTCTCTCTCTCTCTCTCTCTCTCTCTCTCTCTCTCTCTCTCTCTCTCTTAGAGATGTCACTTCCTTTTCAGACAAGCAGCACTCTGGCCCTGGATATGGAGTTCTATCTCTAGCTTCACTGGGCTGGCACCTGACACCCACAATCACATCCTGGGTGGTCCATAGAGCACCAGAGGATCAGAGGTTCCCTCCTCCAGATTGGAGGAAATGGCTTCACTGAATTCCCTGAGGGAGAGTCATGTGTCCTGTAAACTCTCAGGGAACTCATTGTGCCTAAGCCCCCGAAAAGTTGTCTCCTACTTTTCCCCTGTCTTGTGGGATCTCCCAGCTGAGAGAACACAGCACAGTGTGCCCAACCCAGGATTTGGGCCTCTCTAAACCTCTTTGCTGATCTCAGATAAGCCCAAAAGCTCCTCCCCAATGCCCTGGTTTCTTCCTCCACAGAGCCAGTGTGGCAGGACAGATTCCCCCTTCACTGTTTTCTCCTAAGGACATCCATGATTTCTGTCTGGTGATTGAAGGTCTCCCTGGCTCACTAGGTCCCAGCTTACCCTGGGAACCCTCAAAATGTTCAGGACTAAAGTGTAGGAGGCAGCTAGGGGGTCCCTTGATATGGGAAGAAGTTTTGGCTTCTCCTCATATGGTTATCTCTGAGGTGATGTTTTGGCAGGGGCAGGGTGAGGTGTGGGACAGGGAGGGATGACACTGTCAAATGTCAAGTATACTTCTAAGACCTTGTGAAGTCTGACAATGGAGACTTCCGGTGACTTTTGCCTCTGCTTGTGAAAGGGGGACAGAGGGGTCTGGTATGTGTGGAGTGGCAAGAGTCAGAAGGAGAAGACAAAGCTGAATTCAAATGTGACCATTATGGAGCAGGCTTTGTGCAGTTTTGGCAAATCATACCTTTAATTTTATTGAGTCATCCTGGCTTTCATCTTATTTTTTAGGACTGGCCCTGACCTTCTAGCATTGGGACAAGCCCAGTTGGCCTGAGCTTGAAGAGGTAGATACAGGTCCTCAAATTAGTCAGCATGGACCTAAGCTTTTTGGATAGCCTCTGCCCTCTGGGATCCTCATGCCAGGAAGGACAGCAGGAGCCAGTGTACAAAGATGGATGCCAGCACCGACAGGCATATAGCAGTTTGTGTATACTGCCAGTTGCCTCCACCACATAGAAGCCCATGAAAAAAAAAAGGCTATCTCGGCACTTTTTCAGAAGGAAACCTGAAGAAAACAAAGACACCTGCCCAAGGTACTTTGTTCCCTGAAACTCTGGGGTGGAGGTGTGGCAGGCTGGCTGGTGGTGGTTGTGATTAGGTTCCTCACTCTAGCCATCTAGCCCATCCTGCTCAACCACCCCCAAAACCCTGGGCATGAGCTGATAGCCAGGCCTGAGAGTTCAGTTTTTCCATGAGTCAGAGAAATGCAGGAGTAATAGGACCCCTGGGGTGCCCAAGGTCACCTCCCCCTTTCTGATGGGAACTGAAGAAACTAGAGAGTTCTGGAAGGGTCAGTCTGTGGGTCTGTTGTGTATGAAGATCCAGGTTCAGAGATGCAGACATGCCTACAGCTCCTGCTGGGGAAAAGTTCTTAATGGTTTCCTTTGGAAATCACCCTGAGTGAAGGCCGGGCTGTTCTAGAATCTTCCCATACAACAGCTCCTGGCCTATTGGGTGGCAAAGGTGAAAGGAAATGCAGAAAGTGCTCAGCAGTTCTGAGCCAGTGGTCAACGGAAAGCATCCCCCACTCCCATTCTGCTCCCAGGACCTGCCAAATCAGGGAGAAAAGAATTTCAGGGAGCCTGGAAACACCAAGGGAAGGGGACCATTTCAGGACTGACAGACTTTTTAGCTATTTAATGTTTGGGGCCACATCTGGTGATGATCAGGGCTTATTCCCAGCTCCATGCTCAGGGATTTCCCTTGGAGGGGCTCTAGGGATTCTGAAGGGTGCTGGAGATTGGGATTGGACCCATATAAAGTCAGCACCATCCCTCTGTACTATCCCTCTAGTGTCTCGCCTGAAAAATTCGTAATAATAACAGTGCCATGACTCAAGGTTTCTGCTTCCTTGCTGCTCCTCTGGCCCCAAGAGTGACAAATCAACATTTGCAAACACAGATAGGAGTTATGGGGGTGGGAGGTTGAGAGCAGTAGCTCTGGGGAGTGGGTTAGGAAAAAAAGATATCAGTGAACGGGCCTCCAAGCCTACAACCATGCAAAGCCACAGTCTCAAGGTGCTGGGAGTTTCAAAAACTCTGGATACAGGACCCCTGGGACATGGCCCAAAGGAGGGTTCCTTCTTTGTCTCATATCCCCTTCCTGTCTGTTCACTGGACGCCCTGTGCTCTCCAGGGGAGCCAGCTGTGGTGTGTAGGGGCAGCAGGCCCTGTCACGGCTGTCTCTCCTGTGTTATTGTTAGTGTTACATTACAAATCCCGTTTCCATGCCCGTGTCCCTTGGGGGTCATAACCAGGAGAGGCCATGACCCTGTCAATAAACAGAACCCCAATCTCGAATGTAACCACTTGGCCTTGGAGACTCTTGTCCCCTGCCTCTCCCCATTAGTTCTGCCCCAGGCACATTCTGTCAGAGGGTTTCCAAGGACCCCCCTGCATGCTTTCAGGGCACAAACTAGAAGTCAAGAGTCAGGAAGACATCAAGATAGGTGTGGCCTGAGGTTCCTACCAGGCTCCCCTCATTGCCACTATCAGGAACTGGGGATGTATGACCTTCCCATCTGAAGCTCCTCTTCTGCTGACTTTCTTCCAAGAACACAGTCCAGGGAGAAGTTCTTACTGGAGTTCCATGGCCTTAGAAGACCCCGACCAAGAGGAAGAATTGGAGTAAGTATTAGAACTTGGAGTACACAGAAACAGAAAGTGGTTGGCACTCACTAGTGGGCAGCCACCTCTCAACTACACCCACTCTGTATGACATCTTGGAAATTGTCCCCAAAACAGAGCCCAGTGATTAAGAGCAAAGTCAGCAGGAAAACTGAGTCAGGCTGCCAACTCATTTATTCAAGCACAAAGGTGGGCACCAATAGCATCTCAGAATTTGGAAAACTTCGTCTGCTATCTTGTATCTGACAATTCAATAACTCAGAAGTTCTTGGTTCTACACCTTCACTAACATCATTTTCTCTCTTATCATTCTCCACACTGTTTGTCTCCTATAGGGACCAAAATAATGGCCTTCAATAAGAGGAGCACAGAACTGTACAGCAAACACAGTTTCCATATATGTTCGATTGGTTTCCAAGCTTCCACCGAGTGTTTATTTGGGCATGTTGGGGGAGGATGTTACTAGTTAAGCTAAATGGGGATCTATTATTCCTTTAGGGTTCATTAGACTCAGCTGCAATGCTGGGGGCTAAGGGGCTAAGAGTCAGAGTCCAATGTCCTTTCATATAAAGGAAAATTGAAGATTGGAACAATGAAGTTATGTAGCCACAGTCTCAACCTGAGCTTCAGATCTGATCAAATGGCCAGGCAGAGAAGGGAATGAAAAAAGGAAAAGAAGAGGCAAAGGGTCTGGGTAGAAACCCAGACAGACTTTCTTGTTAGATCCATTTGTTAGATCCATAGCCTTACCCCAGAGACCAGTGATCTGCAAACACTGGCCTCAGAAGATAACTATGGAGAAGGTGCCCTGAAATGTCTCCTAACTAGAGCAGAAGATGCTGAGGAACTATTGAGATTAGGAGCCAAGGTATGAAAGAGCCTCTCTCTTTAACCCCACATCTCATGATTTATAGGGGAGCCCATGGAGGGTCTCCCAGACCTATATCTGCATGAGACAGATTTTCTCACAGGAGATAGCTCTCTATGCCAGTGGGCCTTTATTTCAGGAGATCCTAACTCCCTGAGTCTGGAGAGTTGTGGCAGACTCCCCAAATATGGTCTGGTTTAACACAGTGCTCATTGAACACAAGTATGTCCACGTCCAAGAAAATGGAAAGAGACCTGGAATGAACAGAGATAAATGCATGTGTTTATCTCTAGAAGCTCAAGAATCCTGTCAATGAGAACTGCCGATATAAATCCAAGGAGGATTTAATAATCAAAAGAACTTTCAAATTTGCCTTGTACTTCGCCATCCTGGGTTCCACCCAAGCATGGTCCCCTAAGTCCCTCAAGAACCAATCCCTGAGCACAAAACCTGGAGTAAGTCCTGAGTCTTTGTGGAACCCCCAAAAGGAACTTGACATCTAAGCAAGTATTATTATACTGCAAAAGAACTCCTCACTCATCAAGTTTGAGCATTCATTAGACACTAGATGTCCTATCACAGATAACACTCTGTAGATACTTTTAGAGATGGAGAGGGACTGGCCCAAAGATTTTCAGCTTCTCAGAACTGAAACAGTTCACCTGCACCTTCTCAACTATGCCATGTAGCCCCTGGTGAGTCTCTTACCCCAACAACACCATCTGCAAGTCAAGTCAATGTTTACCTCTGAAACAAATCCAAACCTTGGGGAGTGCAGGCAGGGTACTACCCTTCCCTGCCTATGTTGGGCCCTGTCACAAGGTCCATTCATGAATCAGGTGCCAGCAGCTCCCAAATCACAGGTATTGGGAGGGTGTATGCAGGAGGTGATGGGAGGAGCAAGTGAGGTGGAGAAGGGGAAACTATGCCATTCTTACTTATGTTGCAGAGAGAGATGTGAATTCTTTGAGATCCTGAGTTACCATGCCCTGGGATATAAGCACCTCAGAATATATCAAGGCCATGAAGAGCCTTCCTTCAACTCATTCTGATACGGAAGCAGGAGGAAAAGGAGACAGAGAGGCCAGGCCAGGGAGGGCATTTCTCACATGGAGAATACAGAGAACCCTGGGACTCTAAAGCTCGGTCTACTCCTTAGGTCTGCAAGGGAATCTACATTATGAGGATGGAAGCAGCACACACACACACACACACACACACACACACACACACACACACACACACATACATTCATCTGCTTGTGAGCACACCCTCATGAGTGCAGCCTGGGAGAGCCCAGAGAGCTTGTCAAGCAGAAGAGAAAATCAAGAACTCCCAGAAAGCAGGCCTGACATTTCTCCAGGGCCCCTCCCTCAGCCCAGCTCTCACAGGCAGGAGTGGGGGGGGGGGGCATCTTTCGTGTTTCTGGGCGTGTAGAAGGCCTGCGTGTGTTTGTTTAGAACAAAGCCTATACTTAACTGGCACAAGTGAAACGGATTTTATAAATAGACTTGAGTTTGAATGGTTTTTATGATTAGCTTGTTTTCAATCACCGTGCTTGACCGGGCGTCTGCATTCAGCTAAGTAAATATTTCTACGGTGATAGTATACACAATACAATGGCTATTCTTTAATGTTAATACAAGTACCATATGGGAGGCCTTATCATGCTAGAGTTCCAGCCACATAGTGAAAACAGATAGGAATAGATAGGCAAGGGTGGTGGGTGTAGGCTTGAAAATGCATCTGCTCTTGTAAGCACTGATCCTGCCAGTATTTACCCAGAACTCCCTGCTGCCCAGTCCCATCCCCAAAACTACTTCCCTTCCCCCCACTTCCCTCATGTGGTGACCTTGGATAAGTCTCTGCTAATTGTTTACACATTCATGTCTCAAGTCCCCAATTAAGCCTTTGCAGACCTCTCCAGAGAGTAATGAAGATTAATGTTGGGTTTGGGGGGGGGTTAAGGGGGTTGGGGATGGGCAGACCTTGACTTCTATCTTTAGACAAAAAAGGGTGAGACTGAAATAGCGCCTCATTATTTTAAGCAGTCCCAAATATCAAAGGGATATTGCCCAGGGCTTTTTCCAAGGTTAGAAAAAGAGAATTCACAAACTTCTTTATCAAGAGCAGAAACTCCTAGCACAGACACTCAGGGTCCAAGGTTGGTTGGCAGCTTAGGGGTCACTCAGGAGCACCGAGGGTGAGGGTGAGGTCAGAAGACTGAGGGCAGATGAGAGGTCAGCTCCAAGGGTCTGGAAAGTGACCTGATTCTTGAATGTACCTTGTATGACCTTCCCTAATAGCAAGACTTTAATGTTTAGGGAACGAAACATTCATTCCTATTGATATATTCTTTTTTGTTCAGGGGTGGCTTCCCAAGTGGCGCTTACGGAATCCAGGGTACACTCCAGGCTATTTTCCACTATCTAAACCTAAAGGTCTGAGGATACTACTCAGGTGCTGCCATGTCTGAGGCCACTACTGCTGCCCCACAATACTCAGGTCTCGAAGACTATATCCAGAGATACTAAGGGACCATGTGGTACCATGCTGGGGACCAAGCTAGGGTCAATCACATACAAGGCATGTACCTTTTTACATCTGTACTCTCTCCAACATTGTTAGGTCACCCTGTTTCATCTTCCAAATTGGTTGGGAGGAGAGAACCTGTTCTATGCCTAAGCTTCTGACATCTGTTTTTCTTGATAAAGCCACCAGTAAGAGCAATGGAATGTCTCCATTATACTCACACCTACAGAATATGTTGCCTCCTGTGCTGTCCTCTAACTCTCACACACAGCTGGGTTCTTGGGGAGCCCCCCTTCCTTTTTTTAAGATGAACAGACAAGCTTAAAAAGGTTGGGTTTCAGCAAAGCTCAGGGTTAGCAAGTTAGGAACTCAAGCTCAAAGGCAAGATATCATCCATCACTTTCTACTGAAGCTCATGAAGGCACTCCTGAGGAATGTAGAAACCAGAATCTTTGAGGAGAGAGGGGCTCCTCTGAGTGATACGCTTGTTCCAATGAACTCTGAGGCTTGGCTGGAAAGCCATTGCCCCTTTCTTTCTGGCAAAGAGAATCCCCACCTTATCTCCTGGACTGTCACCTGGGAGTAGAACAACACTTATTTTTGCTTCTAAAAGTAACCTGCACACAAGTAAGCAGAGACAGAAACCCTGCCTGCCAACAAAGGCAAGATTGGAATGTCTAACTGTACTTTATGACACCATGGGCATCACTGCCATCAACATATTGCTGTCTCTACCAAGCTGGAAACAAAATGTCCTCCCATGTATTTGGAGTGACCACTGGGGGAGATTATGGCTAAATACAATCGATGTCATGTGGCCTAAGAAGGAAACAATTTCCTCCCACAGTGGTCACATGGTCCTGGGAGCCAATGTTGTGTCTGGTGGAAATAGAGAGAGGTTGCGCCCTTGTTTAAGATCCAGCAAAGACTGAGTTTCAGCTCCTGCCTTGAAGCTTCCTTCTCCTCTCTGGTCTTCCAGAGCATGGAATCAGGAAGACCACTCCATCTGACCCAAGAAAGCAGCACACCCCAGTCGCACTAGGGTCCTTTAAGTGGCTGAGTGTCTGTGCCTTTAAGTGAGCATGCACATGCTTGTGGTCTGTTCATTAGTCACAGAAGAAAAGGAGGATGGAGACATGAAGTTGAGCCTCAGAAGCTGAGCCACATGAACCAGTCTGTTGACAAGTTCGGTGCCCCTCATGGCCCTGACTGCCTGAATGTTTCTTATTATCCCATAGACTTGTCTTGAGCTGATGGGTGAGAAAGGCTGGTGAGGTTTCCATGAGAGCAATGATTCTATGGTGCCCCTACAAATTTCCCACAGTCTTTGCTATTGCCTTGGGGCACTTCGGGGTTTAGAGTTACAGCTTGCAGCAAAGCATCTTAGACTTCCAGAAGCTGCAGTGAAATAGCTCCAAGTCTAGGGTGATAGTGTATCCAGAGCTTCAGGCCCCAATATAGGTCTGAATGGATGGCAGTTATGATAGCCTGGATATTTATTGTGTTGAGTCTGTGGTGGGTAATATTGAAAACCCTCTACAATCACTTGTTAATTGAATCCTCATAGTGAATGCTGAGTGGTTAGTGCCTCCATGGTCCACTTTCAGGCAATAAAGAGAGGCACACAGTTGTTAAAAGATTAGCCAAAGTTATATTGCTGGTCCTTGGGGAATCTAAAACTCAGACTTAGGGAGGCCAACTAGGGTATCTTTGAGTCATTCCTCCTATTACGAAGGTGAAAGACCAGACAGGAGAGTTTACTTCAAATGGCCCCTAGCACCATAAAACATTCTTGAAATAAGAAAGTCCCTTTTCTTTACAAATAGGGAACTTTCAAGTAAGAGTTATGCCATACTTTATCTCTACATGATCTTTGGCCATCAGAGGATAGCATAACCATCATCATCCAAAGGAATTCAGTGGCAGGGCCCACAGGAAAACTTTTGGGTGGAAAAACTTCTTTTTCTGCCTTTTAAGATGGCTCTCTTGATTCTACATGACTTAGGCTTCTATACGAAGTGATTTTTTGGTTGTGAACACCAGTTGTCCTGGGCCAACCAATTTGAAAAACAGATGGATGAGTTTGAGGGATGAGTGTTTTACTTTCTTCTGCTCCAGACAAAATAACCCAAATAAGGCAGCTTTGCCCTAAAGAATTTTGTGTTCTAAACAGACTCATAATCATGTTATTCCTAGAAGAAGAGAACAGAAACTATTGTAATGGAGATAGGATAGTTTTGTGATTGGAGAACATGACAAAATGCAGATGGGAAGTCCAGCAGAGATAAAATTAGCTGAAGGGCTTAATCAGAAGCTAAAAAAAAAAAAAAAAGGCTAGAAAACAGTCTTGTATTTTATTCTTTTCACTAGGATTTTTTTCAGATGTCAACTTTTTAAAATCAAAATAGTCACTTTTGAGATTTTTTCTTGTTATTTATTATATTCATTTATCTCTTTATTATATAAAATAACCTCAGCTGATACTATCATAACCGGATTCTAAGTCTTATATAAAAACTGTGGCATATTATGCAATCTATTCAGGATATTTAAGCATGTAGACAAGTCTGATGAATTATTAGCTGATACTTTAACTCTTTGTGTTTAACTGCAAAGGTTCTGTAAATATGAGTTAATTTTTTCAGCTCTAGTCATACTTTTCCTTAAATTTGAGAAAAGAGACCCATTTATCCTCTACCAGCAGGTAAATAAATTGCATAAACTTTTCAGAAGACAATAATAGAAGTCTTTAATGACAAGACTAATTACAAGAATATGACAAGAAACAATGGGATACCACTGGAACCAGTCTGTTTATTAATATGCAATTATATGTGACATCAATATATTGAAATAAGGTACAGTAAAAAGGTATGCACAAAAATTAAGGATTTTTTAATAATAGGAACACAAATATGTAGGTAGGTTGTCAAATGAAAAGGCAAGGCACAAAACAATAAACATAATTTTAGACCATTTAAAAATGTGTGTATGTATATAGGTATGTGTGGTATGTATTAATATTTTCAGAGAAAAATAAAGTTCAAGGACATATCATTTGTAAGGGTTTTTTAATTTCTTGATAATAGGACTGTAATTTGGGGCTGGTCCTTTTGCATATTTAGATTTTTGACAAAATATAAAATAAATATAAGATAAATAAGCATTCATAATTCATGCCTGTTCTCCAATCCTTGGTGTGGTTTTTTTTTTACCTCTTTAATCCACTCTGAACATTTTATTCCTCAATTAGCTCTGCTTAATGATTCTTATTTTGACAAGTTCTTTTCATAAAGAGAGTGACTGTATCTAGTCAAGAGAATCATTTAAATAATTGATATAGTTGTTATTTATAATCAAACTACAACACATGAGTATCATTAGCATTTATAATCATTTCCCCAAGGTTTATAAGGTTTATCAACTCATGAATTAGACCATCTTTGTATTGCTTTCCCATTCCTGGGGTTTCAGTTTACCTGTAGTGTCTTGTAGCCCTTTCTCCTCAAAGTCACATAGCGATTCAATTCATTGGTTACTCCTCAGCAGCCATGGATGCACAGACCAGAACCCTGGAAAAGGTGGGGATGATCCTCCATGTATGAGACCAGGGCATGAGAAAACACAGGCATTTAGGACCCCAATGTGTGAGTGGGAAAGGGAGCCTGAGGCTCCTTTGTGTCTCCTTGAGCTTCCCTAAAAACCCCCTTCTTAAAAATGCTTGTTTATTTTTTATCCTGGTACACTTTAAAAGTTGGAAAAAATTACCCAAAGCAAAAGTATGTTTCTCTACATCTGTTACGTCAGACAAAAGTGCTCAGAAAGCAGGGATGTGGTTGTAATTTTATGGGGGTGACATCTAAACTTGTAACTCATTTCTTAATAATTTTATTGCCTTCCTGGATTACTCACCAACCTACTTATTAGAGAGTCAAAGTAGAGAGTTACTGATTCATAACACCCCATCTCTTGGGGGGTCCCAGCAACTGCACCTCCGCATGAACACTTGGTATGGCCAGAAAGGATTAGAAACTAGATGGGCCCGGAGAGATAGCACAGCGGTGTTTGCCTTGCAAGCAGCCGATCCAGGACCAAAGGTGGTTGGTTCGAATCCCGGTGTCCCATATGGTCCCCCGTGCCTGCCAGGAGCTATTTCTGAGCAAAGAGCCAGGAGTAACCCCTGAGCACCGCCGGGTGTGGCCCAAAAACCAAAAAAAAAAAAAAAAAAAAAAATGAAACTAGAGCACAGAGAAAATCCATCTCCGTTCTCTCCCCCAGAAGCCCATTTGGACTTAACACCCAAAATGATTGCTGAGTGCATCAAAGACAGATTCTCTTGCAGTCCCCAATTCCCAAAAGGTGAGTTTAGGGTTCAAGACTGGATGTGAGTGGACTCGAGCTGCTTCCAGCTGTTGCCCATGGTTGAGCAGACCCGAGAAAGCTTTGCTCTGAGTTTATCTCTATGCCTCTTTCAACTTCTTGCATGTGGAGTGATGATTGTATCTTGTTGCCTTAGAGACTGTTGGGCCTACTATCTCTGTTTAGCTGTGAGCGTTTGCTCAGTGGTTTCTGAAAACAGGTGTGGCTGTGTGGAGTAGAAAGCAGCCACAATCATTTCTGTCTCTTCTTTTTTTTTTTTTAAGATGCCGCTTTGACTGATGTTTTTACCAACTTTCTAAATGTCACTCAGTCTCTCTCAAGACTTGTTTTCAAAGTGGCCAACCCAGCCTCTCACCTGCATGTTTGTTTTTTATTTGAAAAGGGGCAATACCCAATAGGCCCAAAAAAGCAGGTGGAAGCAAAAAATTATAGAGTTCTGAGGGACAGTTGTAAGTTGGTTTTGGCCTGTTCTGGATCATTCTTTGGGGCCCCTCTCCTGGTAATGTGGCTTCTGAGGTCAGTGGCCTGCAGAAAGCCAGCTCTCAGCTGGGACACTGGTGCCTGACCAAGCTCGAGGAGGGAGCAGATGCTGTAGCCCACTACTGGTCCCATAGCTCTGCTGAGACTGCCGTTGAGGCCAGGGAAGCCCCTAGATGTTGGTTAATGTGGGCTCAGTTGAAGCAGGACAAATAGACCAACTCAGCCATGGGCATTTCAGTCAAAGAGAAAATTGAGCTGTACCAAGTGGTCCTCTGAGGTGATTGTGGAGAGAGGAGGAGTAAAGGGTATTTTGATCAGCAAGAGATGGGTTAAGGAAGCTATAATGCTAGAGTTAAGGGACTTCCCTTGTATTCCACTGACCCCGATTCCATCCCCAGCACCTCATATGCTTCTCCCAAGCATTGACAATCTCTTCTCCTGAGGCACAGAGACAGAAATTAGCCCCTGGTTACTGCAGGGTATGGCCCCACACCATCCTCATAAAAGAATAAGAAAAATAGTAGGTCAAGGGGGTTTTGGCTTCAGTAACTGAGAGACTAACATATTCCCCCAATAAATACAGGGAAGGCACCAGAAGGCAGAATGAAATCAGAAAGGAGCATTCACAGCTCAAAAGGTGAAGTTTTAGAGGATGGGGGAAAGAGCATTCTATTTAAAGACGCTCTAACCATGGTAGAAGGAGTGTGTCATATGGAGAAAAATGCCCATTGCAGGCCTGAGTGAGCAAAATGGTGTGATAGACAAACAGGGAAGATTTCCTGTGATAGGAGGAAGAGGATGAGAGGGGACCTTTGGAGTCTTCTCAAGACATCTGATAATATCTTCTAATTAATTGCAAAATAGTCTTGGGTACTGTCTGGACACTCATCTCTATGTCCTTGAAATGTGCAAGAAGTAATTCTTCCTAACTGTTAGCTCATTGAGTGGATGCCTATCTTGAAACCATCTTTTAGCAGAAATAGAGATGGAGGATAAATGCCTAGGCTGTCATCTGGTTAATTAAAGCCCCTGGGTCTTGGAATAGTGAAAACCAGGAAATCAGGGTGTAATGGGAATTGAGTGTTACTATTCTGTGAAATCAGAAAGGTGCCCATACCTCTGTCTCCTCCACGTAGAAATAATGTACTTCTTTCTCTTGGTTTTGAGTTATGGGGAGGAGTGTTTTGAAGGTCAATGATAATATAGACAATTTTTTTGTTGGCATGGAGTTCCAACATGTGTCACTTAAGTGGCCAACCCCTCTGTTCTCTTTGCTTGGCAAAAATGTTTTAAGTTTAGACAATCTATACTCTAGTTTTGGTATCAGCTTGGTGCTTTGTGATCTTCGGAGCCCAGCATGTGCTGTTTCCCTGGTTGTGGACCTTCCTATTTCTCTCCTATGAAATGGAGCACACACTCTTAGAATTACAAATAGAGCAATCCAATTAGACAATAAGCATGATGCTTTGAGGTGCCTTTCAAGTTAGAAGGTGCCTTTCTAGTTAGAAATAGTTTTCAACTGCTCAGTATAAACTAAAAGAGTCTTCTTTTTTTTTACTCTTTGCCTTGATTATCTCCCTGATGCCCTTTCCTCAGAAGTAATAGTGCTTATTTCTTGAACTTCTGATACATTTGATTGGCTAGAATGTCATTCAGAGCTACATTTATAAGGGAAACAACTTGAAGTGTCAGATGTCTTCCTCACTCTCAAGCAAGGTTGCTACAATCAGCAGACAGCTGAAGAGCAGGAACTGTGAGTTTTATTGAGCAAGAGTAAGGATGAAGACCCTAAAGTTAGGGGCCAGAGAGATAGCATGGAGGTAGGGCATTTGCTTTGCATGCAGAAGGACGGTGGTTCAAATCCCAGCATCCCATATGGTCGGTCCTCCGAGCCTGCCAGGAGTGATTTCTGAGCATAGAGCGAGGAGTAACCCCTGAGCGCTGCCGGGTGTGACCCAAAAATCAAAAAAAGACCTAAAAGTTAGAGATTAGCAGAGAATGTGAGATGTATGTTGCAATGATTAGTAGTTATTTATAAAGAGGCCCAACATCCCAGGAGTGCTTCTGTTTGACAGGTATTTGTCTTGCTTTTCTCCAAAGCCAAGCCCCTGTGAAAGTCATTTCCCCGAGAGAGGAGAGAAAACATTTCACAGAATCGTAGTTAGCAGACTTTCTCACATGCAATGGAAATAAAACCCTATAGCCCTACTATAGTCATTGCCTTTGCCAATAAATATTTTGTCACTTGATTTGGGCCTTGCCTTCATAACACCGTATCTCTGTTATTTTGTTTTGTTTTCATAAGTACCACCATAGAAGAAGCCACAAAGCTTCACTTTATTTTCAAAAGTGCAATCAAATGTGACACTTTGAAATGGTGCAATGAGACACACCCTGAAGATAGTGCATTTCACACCTTGACAAGAAAGTAAAAAAACCAACTATCTCGAAACATCAGTACACATCAAGGGAAATAAGCCCTGAGTCTGCGAGGCCTGGCGAGGTGAGCAGGGCTGGCCAGGTCAGCATTCAAGCACCACCCCTTTGAATGGATCCCTGCCACTAAACATCACTGCTTACAAAACTCAGAGTAAGCCTATCAGTGCTCCTTGCTTTCAGAACTCAAGAATCCAAATAATTCTGACATTAGAGTCTCTCCACAACAACCTTTCCGGGGACCCTTGCCCACAGGCCCAGTTCCATGATCCTGTCACTTTGTTCAAAAAGTTTTTTTATGCAGATATATGAGCACCCAGCAGTTCATGAGATGGAGATAAAGTCTTCTGGGAGGGTGGGCAAGCAGGCAAGAGAGATTAGTTCCCAACCAAATAGAGGAGCTGAACTATAGTTCCATATAGAGAGATGCTTGCTCTGGCCTGCAAGGAACAATGCCATCGAAACACAACTACTCTACATAGGTACAATTTCCAGACCCAATGGCTCACTCATAGCAAAGGAGTGGAACAGATAACACATACATATGCACACGCATGAACACTCATAAACATCATATATATATATACACATTTACACAAATATACATGTGTACATATAAACATACTCACACGAGCATAAATATACTCCCACATACACAATTCCACAAACATGAGCTTACACTCACACCCTTACATGAACAAACACACAAACATACAAACAAACACCAGCACTGTTTCCTGCTGATGAGGTTGGGGTGTAAACTGAACTAAAGACTGACCACCAAGTTTCTAGGTCTTTAAGTGGAACAAACTTTTGGCACACAAATGCTGTTGATACATCTCTCTGACCAGATCTATGAAAGTTCAGATGTTCCTATCTATATACCACACAGGCTAACACAGTGGCTCCTGTTACTGGAAACTGTGTGAATGAGGCTTGGCTCCTTGGGTACTGCTCTATGATCTCCCCTCTGTTTCTCTGAAATTGGGATTCCTTTCACCCTAATGGGATCAGGGAGCATCCAGCATCCTCCCTTCCTTCTGGAGGAATTCAGTGCTTGACAAGTCAGACTTCCCCTTTGGGTCCAAGAGCCCATGGTGGTTGACAGTCTGTCATCTGTCCTAGAGGAAAAGCCACTTGATGGTCCTGTCCTCACCAAATGTACCTTGTTATGACTCTGTGAGTGCCCAGTACACGTTCAGTTATAGACGGCAGTCAATAGGTTGTGGCTTACCCACATGCTCAGAGTTTGGGATATATTTATTTCTGAGATTTAGGAAAGGAGAGAGACAAGGCACAGCCCCACCATCAAAGAGCTTAGGTGTAGAATCAAATCGCCGTTAAGGACCTCCACACACCTGTTTAGAGGGAGAAATCCAGAGCACTGACTACACTAAATGCTAGAAATGGGCTGGAGCCATAGATAATATGGCAGGGAAGGCATTTGCCTTGCACATGGCCCAACCAGGTTTGATTCCCAGCATTCCATATGGTTCTCTGATTCCTGAGACCCTGAGTTCCCTGAGGAGAGATTTTTAATGCACATCAGGATTTCACAATGAACATTACTGAATATTACCAGGTGCGATAAAAAAAAAATGCTGGAGACAGAGTAAAGCCACAGGAACTCTCCTTGCTGTTGATGCAAATAAATGTAGCTGCTGTGAATGACAGTTGGATGGTTTCTTACAAAATAAAACATATTCTGACTGCACTGTCTGTAAACAAACGTTATTAGTCTTTGCCCAGTGAAATAAAAAAAGAAACAACCCAGGTTCAAACAACAGCCTGCAGGTGGTTGTTTCTAGCAGTTCTGTCTGCTACCCAATCCTAGAGCAACAACATGGCACAATCCTTCAGCAGGTGAGGAAGGAATCAACTTGGCACACCTCAATCAACATTTCTAAATGAGGCCGTATCGATGGAACAAAGGAGATGCAATGATGTGGGAGGCAATGGGGGCAATTTTTATTTGTCTGCTTTAAAAAGCAGATTTTGAACCCTAAATATAGTATAGGAATTAAGGCACTAGTCTTGCACACAGCTGACTCTGGTTTTATTCCTAGCACTGCATTTAGTTCTCAGTGTGCTGCCAAGAGTGATCTTAGAACAGAGCCAGGAGTAAGCCTTAAGTGCTCAAGGCATGAACCAAATATCCCCCAAATTACTCAATGCAGGGGGTCCATTGAATGATGGGCCAATGAGGCCAAATGAGTTTGGAAACCAGCTTGGGATCTAGACAGGTAGCTCCTAATCAGCAATAAAAATCAATGAGCCCTAAAGCTATGGAGAGACAATGAGGAAGCTCAAATGCACATGAAAGAGGAAAAGGTTCCTTGATGTAAAGATTTGAACTATAGAATTTTCTGGAAACGGCAAAACCATAAAAATAGTAGAAAGTACAGTGTGTGCAAGGGGTTGAGGGATGTTGGTTTGTTGGATTTGAGGAGCTCAGAGGCATTGTAGGAAATGAAATATTCTTTTTTTATATGTATTTTTATTTAAACAGCTTGATTACAAATATGATTGTAATTGGGTTTCAGTCATGCAATGAAAACCACCCTTCACCAGTGTAACATTTCCATCACCAATGTCACAGATCTCCCTCCTCCCCACCCTACCCAGCCTGTACTCTAGACAGGCATCTACTTCCTTCATTCATTCACATTGTTATGATAGTTCTCAATGTAGTTATTTCTCTAACAACACTCATCACTCTTCATGGTGAGCTTCATGTAGTGAGCTGGAACTTCCAGCCCTCCTCTCTTTTGTCTCTGAGAATTACTGCAAAAATGTCTTTTATTTATCTTAAAACCCATAGATGAGTGAGACTATTCTGTGTTTTTCTCCCTCCCTCTGACTTATTTCACTCAGCATAATAGATTTCATGTACATCCATTTAAAGGAAAATTTCATGACTTCATCTCTCTTGATGGCTGCATAATATTCCATTGTTTATAGGTACCACAGTTTCTTTAGCCATTCATCTGTTTTCCCTTGGCTTGGCGGGACCATATAGGATGCTGGGGGATAGAACTGCGGTCCTTCCTTGGCTAGCGCTTGCAAGGCAGACACCTTACCTCTAGCGCCACTTCGCAGGCCCCAAGATTTTTTTTTTTTTGGATAACACCCGGCGGTGCTCAGGGGTTACTCCTGGCTGTCTGCTCAGAAATAGCTCCTGGCAAGTACGGGGGACCATATGGGACACCAGGATTCGAACCAACCACCTTTGGTCCCGGATCGGCTGCTTGCAAGGCAAACGCCGCTGTGCTATCTCTCCGGGCCTGAGATATTATTTTTTTAATCTTTTTTCTTTTTATTTATTTATTTATTGTGTGTGTGTGTGTGTGGTTTTTGGGTCACACCCGGCAGTGCTCAGGGGTTACTCCTGGCTCCATGCTCAGAAATTGCTCCTGGCAGGCATGGGGGACCATATGAGACGCCGGGATTCAAACCGATGACCTTCTGCATGAAAGGCAAACACCTTACCTCCATGCTATCTCTCTGGCCCCTTTTCTTTTTTTTAATGTTTTTTTTTATTGTAAGAATTTATTCAAGAGACAAAATTGATTAACATATTGAGATAAACTGACATAACATAATATAGTAACATAGTTAAAGAACATTTCTAAATAAAACACAATTTTTTTTATCATAATGACTTACATATCTTTCACAGTAGTATTTTAGGTACATGTTAACATTGAATCAGGGGAATATCCATCACCCTCAGTGTTGTCCTCCCTTTATCCCTGTTCCCAAGCATATATCCCTTTCTTCCTCCTTTATCCCCCAGAATGCTAGTTTAACTAAAAGCATGTATGCTAGCACTAATGTAAACCAATTTTTTTTTGCAGTTCCAGATATTTTCTACTAGTGGTTTCTTAAAGGTTTAGAGTCAAAAGAGCACTGTATAAAACAATGTTTGGGTAGCAGTTATTGTTTGCATGGGCCCATCAAAGTATGGGGGTCATGGAAAGAAAAAACTTTTGGCCTAAGTACAAGGAGATCTTACCCCTGAAGTTTCCTGACATAAGACCATTCCTAGGCTCCAGGCAAACTAGTTTGTCCAATCCTGGTCATTGTCTGTAGTGCCCATACAGTTATATTTTTCACAGTCTCTGTTGTTCGTATTCTGTTTCTGTATTGAAGGTCCTGGAATCTGTATATCCTACATTGAAGTCAGGATGGTGCGGAGCGGCGTCTAAGGAAATGAAATATTCTGTAAGACATGATCCTGCTGGACCTTGTCTTCTCACACTTGAGAGCCACACAGCAGAACATCAGTGCCCCCACCAGGTGAGTCACACTAACCTGCCAGTCACAGCCACCCACTCTGGGGCCCTGATGGAGGGGAGGCTGTGTGTGTGGTTACGATTACACGGGCCAGAGAGAAACCTCAGCACAGTTTCACTGTGAACTTAAAATAATTGATCTCTAAAAAAAGTCTTGAAGAAAATAATACTTCAGTAGAAGATCAGGGTACATGAAGTTTGTGTGCTTAAAGAATGTGGGTGCTTGTAAATACTGAGCCTCCAGAAAGAAAGACAAAAGTTTGGGGATCCCAGAAATCCTAGTGGTGTGGCCAAAGCTGCCTGACAGAGGGCAAGAAGGAAACAGAACTGCAGATGAGTGAACATGTGACACACACAGCACGGGGTCAGTAAGCATGTTTGTTATTCTGGAATCTACCTTGGCCTCTCTCTCTGCCTCTCTCTGTCTCTGTCTGTCTGTCTGTCTGTCTGTCTGTCTCTCTCTCTCTTTCTCTCTCAATTGTGCCAGGAACCTCATACCGACAAGGCATATACCCTACCACTGAGCCACCTTCCCAGCCCCCTCATCTCTATTAAATAAGGCTCTGGGCTGAGATTTGAAGATCAATAGATAGTTAGGGTAAAACCTTTTGTAAAGAAAAATCTCTCCACCTGGTATCTTTTATAACTTCATTCTTTGTTAGTAAATGAATGCCTAAATACTTCAAGTCTATTTAAACAGAACAGTTTTCCATTAAAAATGTTTCAATTGACCGAGGTTCTGTGATTTATAATACTATTAGTGCTGATTGCTCATGCACATAATTCCAACACTACACCTGTCACTAGTATGGCTGCCTCCCTCCCTCCCACCCTTTCAACAGAATAGTTTCTTTTATAGAAGGGTTCTTTTCTGTAAATGATACCAAAAGTATGGAGATTTGGGGAAAGTGCTTTAACCCACACCTCACGATTAGCAGGAATTCACCAAAATTCTTATATGTGGGTTTGTGTGTTGATATGAGATATGGAATAAATCTCAGAATATTCAACAAGGCCTTTTGATTGCTAAGGGAAGCATGCTAGTGGTAGGATAAGGCACCATGCAGGCTAATCTTATAGATAATGACATATTAGATAGATAGATGATTGATTGATAGATAGATAGATGATAGATAGGCAGGTAGATAGATAGATAGATAGATAGATAGATAGATAGATAGATAGATAGATAGATAGATAGATAGATAGATAGGACAGGTGATCTATGATAGAATGTGTAAAAATCAGGGATAGTCACATAAAGGCCTTTACCTTCATGGTCACATTTTTGTGAAACAAACCTAAATTGCTATCAGACACTTAACAGGCAACCATACCAATGAGTTGAATGAATGATTATGAAGACTAAGAGGCCAGGAAAGTGTGACTCTGTAGACCAGGGGCAGTCACATATGGGTTGTCCCTATTTCTCTCTGGGGTACATTATGCAACATTTGGGAGAAGGTCATTATCTCTCAGCTTTACTTGCCAGGGAGCCATAAAACCCAATACCTATATAATCCTCAGTGATAGGCCAGTGGGTAAGCCACTTGTCTTGCCCTCAGCCAACCAGAGTTTGATCTCTGAGATACCATTCAGTCCCCTGAGCCCCACCAAGGAGTGAACTCTGAGTACAGAACCAGGTGTAAGCCCTAAGCACAACCAAGTGTGGCCCAAACCCAAAAATAAATAAATACAAAAGGAACTGAATCCCAGAGGACAGCAGCAGGGAGAGGTGTTCAGGCCTCAGTTCTACCGCCATGAGCTGATCTCATGGCAAAGGAAGAGGAAGATCTGCTATAACGCACACTTTAAATGCCGTTTTGAACCTAATTTTAAAAAATGTGACTAAGTAAAGAAATGGTGGATTCTTTCTAGAAACACTCTTTAGCTTTCAATATCCTTGTCTCTCCTCGCTGTTCTTTGTGATCTAATTCCACCTGCTCCCCCAGCTCCCCAAGTCTTAACAACTGAACAGAACACATTATTTGGTGGGAAAAACATCTGCAGACAGGAAACTGGCAGTGTGAAGTGTGTTAGACTAAATATTGGTTTCAAATGAAGTCCTGAATCAACGAATTACCACACTCATTTTAAACAGTTTTTTTTATCTTTCCTCCATTTTGCTTCAGCAGGTGTTTTCAGTACTTTGGGCTAGCCAGAGTCCCTCTGTAAAATTGGTCCCTTATTAAAGCCATTGTTGCTACTAACCAAAATTCTTAAGATGGATTTTATGAAGTGGGAGACTCTAAGTGTCTTCTCTTTGGAGAAACTAAATTGGTGACAGGTACAATTAAGATTTCCCAGCAAGAGACAAAAAAATCAAAGTAGAAATGAAATAGAATGAGGGACCAGGAGGGACAGTGTGTATTGTCATGATGGAAACATGGAAGATACATTCTCTGACATTCCCTAGAGCTTCTCCTGTTTTCTTTGCCCACTGACCAGGCCATTGCAATGACACAGCTTTGAGCCCACAGTTGTAGGCTGTGGAGTTCAAAGCACAGAAGGAATGAGCAGTGAAGACACATGCCCATGCATATCAGAACCAGAGACCAGGAATCAAATACTAACTTCTCTTCAGAATAATTTTCGAGAGAAAAATAGGGCAAATAAAGGGTATGGGGAAAGATAAGAAGAATATTTCAACCTAATGCCTGACCTCAATATTTCCATTTCCAAGCAAAAGAATTAGACTTCCAGACATAAATGACCTCAATCTTCCCATCTCAGAGTGAAGGAATTTTTCTAGAACAGAGAGTGAAGTGGGAATTCCAAGTTCAGATGACAGTAAAGGATTTTTTTTTATTTGTCCATTTTTCTGGCATATGATGATTATTCTGGCTGTCTTAGAGTTGATTAAATTCACATTGAAGATTGTCTACTTATCTTGCTTAAGTATGCATTTTGTTTGTGATATTTTAGTGATATTTCTCCTAAAACAATTTCATGAAGGTTCTTTAGAGGTGAGATCTCTATCTTAGAGTTGAGACTGAAAAGTTGATTTTTTCAAGAGCCACTCATTTAGTAGATAATAGTGGATAAAAGCAAAGGCAAGGTGCCTAAGAGATAGAACAGCAGTAGGATATTTGCCTTGCAAGTAGCCAACCTGGGAGGTACCCAGTTTGATTCCTGGCATCTCATATGGTCCCCCCCAGCCTGCCAGGGGTGATTTCTGAGTGCAGAGCCAGGAGTAGCACCTGAGCACCACTGAGTGAGGCCCAAAAACCAGTCCATCAATTAATCAGTGAAGTTTTAAAAAAAGCAAAGGCAATAATCGATCAAGTTGGTTAGTTAACATGGCCTAAAACATGAGTCTATGAAACAAGGCTGACAGCTAGATGCCCAACACATTTGTTAAAAAATGCTTTACAGGGCCAGAGGTTTTAAGATGATAATGTGAACAGCCTGTCCTTAAAAAATTTTAAAGTTTAAAAAAGATGATGCAGTTAATTTCAACATATGTAGTAAATTCCCTGACAAAGACTAAGCTGTGTACAATAAATGACTAAAGAAAAAAATCAGATCAGGTCAGATTGGTTTGTAAGCCTCTATTTGAGTCTGTGTGTGTGTGTGTGTGTGTGTGTGTGTGTGTGTGTGTCTGGTAAGGGTGGAATAAAAACTATCTCCAATTATAGATCAATATCATTCATTGTTTGGGGCATGGCTTCATTGTTTATCACCATCCTGTGACAGATATACTGAATTAGTTTGAAAGGGATTCAGTTATCAAAACTTGTGATGGCCCAGTGTTTTGTGCTAATAAGAATAATGAGATAAAAGGAATAAGATAACTGCAACACAAACTTGCAGAATCAAAAAAGAAAAAACATCTCTCTTCCTGAACTCTGATGGTGTGGTTGCCTCTATTTATTTAGAGAACTATCCTGCCAGTCTTTGTGGTCCCATCTATCTAGTACTTCTCCTGAGCAGTTCTGAGATAGTTCCCTGAGAAGATCTTGGTCTTCGAGCAGGACTACTTAGAACCCATCTTGAGAGGGTTAATAAAATACAATAAACTACAATAAAAATAAAATCTTATATTTTTGTGAAGGAAGTGGTTAAGCTTCTCACCCGCATAATAGAATACCAAACTTGTATAAGTAATATCAAAAGCTAGCAAAAATTCCCTCACTCTACATTTGTTATAGACTTGAAATGTAAATGAATAAATCGTAACTTCTTCTGAATCATATATACATGTATACTTGAAGAAAAAGAGTTCTTATAAAAATCAGGTTCTTTTAAAAAAAAACAGTTATCAGGGACTGCAGGGTAAAAGAATAAGTGATGTTGTGTAAGAATAAACCCTTACAACTAACAAATAACCATTTCTAGAGACCTAACAAACAAGTTAGCAAATATAGAGAAAAAATATTGTATAATTCTCATCTGCTGTGCTCAAGGACCAGATCAATATTTTCCATTATGAATAAAGAAATGATTGTGGTATAATAGAAGTGCCGTGTTTACACTGGTGATCCTATTATAATATATAGGAGTGTTAAATCAGTAACATGAGCAGTCATCAAATTTAGACAATACTATATGTCAAATATGTACCAGGTATTAGGAAATAAGAGTTCACAAAATTTTATATTTTAATGATTTTTATGAAATAAGATTGTTAAAAATTAGGAGGCCAACTCTCCATACAAAAGTATTTGCCAGGGTCACACCTGGCAATGCTCAATGGTTATTCCTGGCTCTATGCTCAGAAATAGCTCCTGGCAGTCTCAGCGGGCCATATAGGATGCTGGGATTTAAACCACCAGCCTTCTGTATGCAGGGCAAATGCCATACCCCAGGCTACCTCTCTGGCCCCTCATACAAATTTTTTTCATCTAGCTTTTTTAGCTATGTCCTTGTTGTAACCAACATCTAATATAAATAATTATAGTTTACTAATGATAATAAATCTATAGTCCTATTAATTCAGTGCTCAAGAGATGGTTCATTATAAAGTTCAATGAACTTCTTGCATCCAAGAGTCAATTCTAACTTGAATCTAAATACAAGAAAGATAAATTCTTATGGTATGCAAAGCCTATAGTTCACCTTTTTTATATATATAATTTCCTTATCCTCCTAGAAAACCTAATGTTCAACCAGAGAACTGTAACAGTCTTGGTCAGCCCTCCCAAGGAACCTTTGATAATGGCTCTTTGCAAAATTTTTTATAAAAGATACCTTTACTGATTGCATATTAAGGAATTTTATATAGTCTGATGGTATATAAAGAATTTTAGGATAGGCATAAGTTAACTGTTTGAATATATCTCATCCAACCTATGCTAAATGTACTTGTCTGTGAATTGCAAAAGAAAATAAATAATAAAAATCTGAGCAGAAGGGACCTTGCACACAGCTAATCCAGCATGGACCTTGGTTTGATCCCCAGTGTCCCATATGGTCCCTCAAGCCAGGAGTGATTTTTGAGCTATTAGCCAGGAGTAACCACTAAGCATCACAAGGTGTGGCCCAATAAGAAAAATATCTGAGCAGAAATCAGCAATATAAAAATGAGGAAAACAATACAAAGAATCAATTAAATCAGGAGCTGGTTTTTGAAAGAATAAATAAGATAAACAAACCATTGGCAAGACTCACAAGGCAAAAAAGAAAAATGCTCAAATAAATTAGATCAGAAATTAAAGAGAATAAATCACAACAGAACCTACAGAAATCCAAGACATGAGAGCTAATTAAGAACAACTGTACTGATGAATGGCTAAAGAAACTGTGGTACATATACATAATGGAATATTATGCAGCCATTAGGAGAGATGAAGTCATGAAATTTTTCTATACATGGATGCACATGGAATCTATTATACTGAGTGAAATAAGTCAGAGGGAGAGAAAAACACACATAATAGTCTCACTCATCTATGGGGTTTTTTGTTTGTTTGTTTTGGTTTTGGGGCCATACCCGTTTGATGCTCAGGAGTTACTCCTGGCTATGAGCTCAGAAATCGCTCCTGGCTTGGGGGGATCAAACCACGGTCTGTCCTACACTAGCGCTTGCGAGGCAGACACCTTACCTCTAGCGCCACCTTCCAGGCCCCTCATCTATGGGTTTTAAGAAAAACAAAAGACATTGAAATAATTTCCAGAGATAAGGGCTGGAAAGATCAGCTCAATATATGAAACTCACTACCAAGAGAGGTGAGTGCAGTTAGAGAAATAACTACACTGAGAACTATTATAACAATGTCAGTGAGTATGAGTAGAAAGCCTGTCTTGAATACAGGTGGGGGAGGTAAGAGATGGGGGCATTGATGATGGGAAGGTTGCACTGGTGAAGGGGCAGATGTTCCTTTTATAATTAAAATCCAACTATAATCATCTTTGTAACCATGATGTTTAAATAAAGATATAATTACTTCAAAAAAAGAACAACTGTACTCTGTTAAGTTAGAGATCCTAGAATAAATGTACAGATTTCTGGAAACATATAGTCTCCCACAACTGAATGAGGAGGAAGTAGAAAGCTTAAATAGGCCAATCACAAATAAAGAATTAAAAACAGTAACTAACAATCTCCCCAGGGATAAAAATCCAAGACTAGAGGGTTTATGAGTGTGAGTTTTAACAAACATTAAGAGAAGTGTTACTTCCATTGATTCTTAGTCTCTTCCAAATATTGAAGAATCCTCCCTAATACCTTTTATGAAGCTAACATTATGCCTTTTCCCCAATCTGAAAGAGATACTACCAAGAAAGAAAACTACAGACCAATCTCACTGATAAACACTGATGAAAAAATCCTTAACAGAATTTTAGCAAACAATATAACAACACATCAAAAAGATTTTTCATCATGACCGAGTGGATTGGTTCAACCCCCAGGATGCAAGGATGATTCAATATATGCAAATCAAACATCATACTCCATATCAGTAAAATGAAGGTTAAAAATCATATAATCATATCAATTATGCAGATAAAGGATTTGACAAAATTCAATATATATTCATGATTAAAGCCCTCAGCAAAGGGGTGAGAAAAAAACCTTTCTCAAGATAGTAACAACTATTTAATCCCATAGTTAACATTATTCTTATTGGTGAAAACCTGAAAGAATTTCCACTAAGACCAAGGACTAGGCAAGGATGTTCACAGTTTCCACTTTTATTTAATGTAGTAGTAAAGGTCCTAGCTAGAGCAGTCAGGCAAGAAAAGGAAACCAAAGAAATCCAAATTGGAAAAAGAGGAAGTCAAACTATCTATATTTGCAGATGACATGATGATATACATAGTTCCTACAAACAATAAACCAATACAGTAAAATGATCAACTACTAAGTCAATACACAAAAGACAAGTGTATTCCTTTATACAAATAATCACTCAGAGGAGAAAGAGATCAAAAAGTCTATCCCATTTAAAAGAGTATCCAAAACTATCACGTACCGAGGAAACAACCTAACAAGAGAGATGAGAGATTTATACCATGAAAACTTCAAAACACTTTAGAAAGAAGTTGAAGAAGACAAAGAAAATGCAAAAATATTTCATGCTCATATATTGGAAAAACCAATATTATCAAAATGACCATCTTACTTAATCTACTTTATAGATTCAATGCAGTCAAATCCAAATTGAGACAATATTCTTCAAGGACATAGAACAATCAGGTATAAAGTTTGTGTGGAATTATAAAAGACTTAGGATAGCAAAATCTATATTGAAAAACAAGAAACTGGGAGGCATCTTATTATGTAACTTGGAGATCTACTACAAAGCCATAGTTATCAAAACAGCATGGCATTGAAACAAAGACAGACTTTTAGACCAATGTGTCAGAGTAGAATATCCTGTGACAAACCCTCATGTCAATTAATCTTTGACAACGGAGCCAAGAACTTGAATGGAATAAAGAGTCTCTTCAACAAATGGTGTTGGAACAATTAAATAGCAATGTATAGATAATTAAAGATTGATCCATATGTCACATCTTACACAACAGTCAATTCTTTTTTTTGTTTGTTTTGTTTTGGGGCCACACCCAGCAGTGCTCAGGGGTTACTCCTGGATATCTGCTCAGAAATAGCTCCTGGCAGGCTCGGGGGACCATATGGGACACCGGGATTCAAACCAACCACCTTAGGTCCTGGATCAGCTGCTTGCAAGGCAAACACCTCTGTGCTATCTCTCCGGCCCCACAACAGTCAATTCAAAATGGATTAAAGACCTTAAGCTTAGACCTGAATCCACAAAGTTTATTGTAAATAAAATACATAGGCAGAACACTCCAAGATTTAGATCTCAAAGAAGTCTTTAATGCCAGCTACAGCATCAAACCTGAATAAATGGGATTACATCAAATTAAAATATTTCTATGGAAAAAGAAACACAAGCTAAAATTAGAAGTCAGTGAACTGAATGGGAGAAAAATTTTGCACTCAATACATCAGATAAAGGTTTGGTACCTAGGATATACAAAGTATTTATGTATAAATACTCCACAAAACCTTAAAAAATCCACAAATAATGAAGAAAGGAAATAAAAATAGGAAGGCCAACAGGTGGCCAACAGGCACATGGAAAAAATGCTCATCATCACTTTTCATTATAGAAATCCAAATCAAGTTTATAATGAGATATTATCTAATACCAGTGAGGATGGCACATATCAAATATATTGGAAACAATCTCTGTTGATGAGGCTGTGGTGAGAAAGGTACTCTTATCCACTGCTAGTAGAAATGCTGTCTGGTCCAACCCCTATGGAAAACAGTATGGAGGGTTCTCAATAAACTCAAAATTGAGCTGCCATACAACCCAGAATTTCCTCTTTTGAGTATATTCCAGGACAGAAAACATTCATCCAAAAGGATGTATGATTTCAGCACTAGCTAAAATACTAAGACTTGGAATCAACTTATCTGTTCAACAACAGATGAGTGGATCATGAGTATATGGTGCATATATACAATGGAATACTACGTAACTCTAAAGAATGATGCAATTGTGCAATTTGCAGCAACATGAATTGGAACTAGAAGGGTTTGTGTTAAAAGAACCAGAAAAAGGATAAATAGAGAATATCACTTATATGTGGTATTTACAATAACTGCATGAAGAAATGTAATGATCTAAATGGGAGTTGGCACCCTTGGCTCCAGGGTATAGAGAGAAGAAGAAAGAAACTGAGTGGAGGAAGAGAAACACAAATATAAAATGAGAAGGGCAGGGCCCAAGTGGTCTCAGGTGCATTGGTGGAGATATAAAAAAAAGGACAGAACTAAATATCCAAGCCAATATCAACAACAAGGAAATAAAGATACCCAAACTCTAATCATCTAAACTTTAAATGAGCCTGTTATACTGCAGGCTGGGGGGGCAAAGAATGGTGGTAAAGGATAACTCTTGGAACATTGGTGGGCGAGCTTGATACTGGTGATAGGATTAGCCCTGATTCATTTTATGTCTGAAATCTAACTATGAAGGACTTTGTAAATTACAAAGGTTTTAATAAAATAAAATAAATTCTTACAAGATGCTAGGCATAGTTCTCATGGGAGACCTAATGTTCAAACAAAGAACTGGTCTTGATAGGTTTTCTTGATAGGAACCTTTGATGATGGCTCCTTTCAAAATTCTTTATAAGAGATGCCCTTACTGACTACTAGTGGAAGGAGTATTGTATAGTCTGGTGGCATATAAATAATTCTAGGAGAGGGAGCAGCTATCTGTTTAAATACATACCATCTAATCTATGCTAAAAGTGTTTGTTTATGAATTGTCTTTGCCTGTGATCCCAAAGCATACGAAGTCAGGACAGGTTGACCTGGATTGTGGAGCAATGTCTTTTCTCCTCTCTTTCTGATGGTATTTTTCCTCCCTGCTTCTATAGTTGCCTTTTACATGTTATATTCAGGCAAACATTTCAAACGTGCATTGTGTGTTTGCTGTATACACACATTGCATTTTCCCTGCAAAACTTTTTGTACCTCTAATACTCTGAGTTAAATAGGTATTGAAGCATGTTCATTTATTTGATGCAAGGGCTCAGTGCAAGTGGGTGCTGCCTAGGTGGTAGGCCCTTGTCTGCTCCTGGCAGGATCTGTAAGTGAACAAACACCTTCGAGGGAAAACCAGAGCTCCTCAGGAAGTGGTCTGTGATGTAGTAACTGATGGGTTTCCTTTTGAGTCAGGGCTGCCACAAGGGGGTCCCCAGGAATTGGTGTCTCTCCAAAATGAATTCAAGATGTTTAATGCTGAGGTCATGGCCACTTCCTTTATCCCTCTGGGCTCTTTATGACTTTCCCCAACTCTCAGATTAACAGAATCTAGACAAATCAAGGAATCCCTCACTTAGTATTTCCCTTAATCCTCAGGAATGATTCCAGAGCACAGAGCCAGGTGCTAGAATTGAACACCAAGGGGTGTGGTCCCAAATAAATAAAGTAGTTAATATTTTATTTTATTGTACTTGAGGTAACATGGTTGCCACCATGTCCGTGTTTATGCTTTTGGTCTAAAAAGTTACCATACCTTCACCATGACCAAAATGCCAAAGGCCCTCCTCCAAGGGCCTATCTTTCTTCTATTTTACAAAGGTTATTCACAATTAGCTCTATAAAAAGTACCCATTTTTACATACATTCTGATATAGCATCAGAATGCCAGGATTCTGCCACAGTTATCCCAAGGAGCCTTTGCGCCCATCCCTGGCATCCCCTGTTCTATAGACCCCCGTTCTGAGTTCTGACATAAAAAACATACCTCTGTGCTGTATCCAAAACCACAACCTGAGGATGAAGATGTGCCTCTGGGTTTCTTTCATTATATTCTTCCCATACTTTTTAAATAAGGATACTGAGTTTTTAAGATCTTTAAAAAGTGCTTGAGAAATAGTACAGGCAGAAAAGTGCTTGTTTTGCATGCAGTTGACCCCGAATTCAGGTCACTAAATCTGGGCTCCCAGAACCACTGAGAAGAATAACCCCTAATCACAGAAGCAGAAATATCCAGAGAACTATCAAATAAAATGATAAAATAAAATGTTACAAAAGTACTTGAAGGGTCCTACATGTCTGGAACAGGGTGCATAATGGGACTCCATCAGCTGACAAAACTTTCAATGTGCCCATTTGACTTGAGTTGCATTCCTATTCAACAGTTTTCTACCATAAAAATACCTGCAGAATGCTTTGAAAGGGTTACAGGATCTGTGAAAGGGCTTTTTAGCATCTGTTCTAAACCATGCTAAATTCAAAAAACATTAACTCGCAAGTGGAAATACCCATTGTTCTTCAGGGTTTTTCTGTCTTTCCCTCACTCTGCACGTATCTTCAAAGTAGAGGATTAATGGCCCCACCCAGCACCTTTATATTCAGAAATTTATTTAATTATTGATAAAATGTGGGTCAAGTGAATGAAGAAACAAAACTAGAGTTAGCTATTTGGTAAACTACCAAAATTCAGTTACTTGGGAGGAAAAAAAAACCCAGGCCACTGAAGATCTGGGTCACTGGCTCTCCTAACCCAAGTGTTTCACAAATTGGACATCTCCACCCTATATGCAGCTGGTTTTCTAATTTTTTTTTCTTGGGGATGATGAGTTATCATCATGTTTGAAAAGACCCAGTGTTCCAACAGTAGATCTGTAACTCCTCCAATTTCAATCTTTTCAATGTTTTCTTCCCATGGTTAGTCCACTTTTAATATGTTGGAAATACTGGCCTGTTTCTCCTTTGTCAGCAGCTGCCTGGAGGGTGCTTGCCTAAAGCAGTGTTGTTTTTTTTTAAACCTTTGTGTGCAAAGCTACACTTTTTTCATAAAAAAAAAAAAATCACGAGGCACACCACCATTAGAAAATGTTAAAAAAAATTTAAATCTGTGCCTGTGTTGATTATATATAAAGTAGTTCCCTTGAATAGAAATCAAATAAACACAAAAATTATTTTATAATTACTACATTATGAAATAATCCAATAATTGTTGGTCTATTTGTGAGCCGAAGCCTCATGTTATGGATGAAATTGGAATTTTTCCCACAACCAGATAATATCTCACAGCACACTAGTATTCCGTGGCACAGTGGTTGAAAAATGTTGACCTAAAGGGCATTACATGCCAGAACTGCTTCTTCATAGAACACTCACAATAAGTTTCAAGTCACCTGTGCAAGTCACTGTTCTTTGAATCTGTGAGAAAACTAGGTATAAAGAAAGGCAGTGAGTTGTGTTGGTCTGTCCTTGAGCCAGACCAAATTGAGACCCTTATCTGAAACCAGACCTCCAATAACCAGTACCACTTTCTTTTTCTTTTTTTTTAAATTTATTTAAACACCTTAATTACATACATGATTGTTTTTGGTTTTCAGTCATGTAAAGAACACCACCCATCACCAGTGCAACATTTCCATCACCAATGTCCCAAGTCTCCCTCCTCCCCACCCGACCCCCACCTGTACTCTAGACAGGCACTCCAAATTCCTCATACATTCCCGATATTAGGACAGTTCAAAATGTAGTTATGTTCCTAACTAAGCTCATCACTCTTTGTGGTGAGCTTCCTGAGGTGAGCTGCAACTTCCAGCTCTTTTCTCTTTTGTGTCTGAAAATTATTATTACAAGGGTGTCTTTCATTTTTCTTAAAACCCATAGATGAGTGAGACCATTCTGCGTTTTTCTCACTCTCTCTAACTTATTTCACTCAGCATAATAGATTCCGTGTACATCCATGTATAGGAAAATTTCATGACTTCATCTCTCCTGACAGCTGCATAATATTCCATTGTGTATATGTACCACAGTTTCTTTAGCCATTCGTCTGTTGAAGGGCATCTTGGCTGTTTCCAGAGTCTTGCTATGGTAAATAGTGCTTCAATGAATATAGGTGTAAAGAAGGGGGTTTTGTATTGTATTTTTGTGTTCCTAGGGTATATTCCTAGGAGTGGTATAGCTGGATCATATGGGAGCTCGATTTCCAGTTTTTGGAGGAATCTCCATATCGCTTTCCATAAAGGTTGAACTAGACGGCATTCCCACCAGCAGTGGATAAGAGTTCCTTTCTCTCCACATCCCCGCCAACACTGTTTATTCTCATTCTTTGTGATGTGTGCCATTCTCTGTGGTGTGAGGTGGTATCTCATCGTTGTTTTGATTTGCATCTCCCTAATGATTAGTGATATGAAACATTTTTTCATGTGTCTTTTGGCCATGTGTATTTCCTCTTTGTCAAAGTGTCTGTTCATTTCTTCTCCCCATTTTTTGATGGGGTTAGATGTATTGTTTTGTTTTTTTTTTTTTTTTTGTAAAGTTCTGTCAGTGCCTTGTATATTTTGGAGATTAGCCCCTTATCTGATGGGTATTGGGTGAATAGTTTCTCCCACTCAGTGGGTGGCTCTTGTATCCTGGGCACTATTTCCTTTGAGGTGCAGAAGCTTCTCAGCTTAATATATTCCCATCTGTTAATCTCTGCTTTCACTTGCTTGGAGAGTGCAGTTTCCTCCTTGAAGATGCCTGTAATGTCCTGGAGTGTTTTGCCTATGTGCTGTTCTATATATCTTATGGTTTTGGGGCTGATATCGAGGTCTTTAATCCATTTGGATTTTACCTTCGTACATGATGTTAGCTGGAGGTCTAAGTTCAATTTTTTGCAAGTGGCTATCCAATTGTGCCAACACCACTTGTTGAAGAGGCTTTCCCTGCTCCATTTAGGATTTCCTGCTCCTTTATCAAAAATTAGGTGTTTGTATTGTATGTCTGGGGAACATTTTCTGAGTATTTAAGCCTATTCCACTGATCTGAGGACCTGTCCTTATTCCAATACCATGCTGTTTTGATAACTATTGCTTTGTAGTACAGTTTAAAGTTGGGGAAAGTAATTCCTCCCATATTCTTTTTCCCAATGATTGCTTTAGTTATTCGAGGGTGTTTATTGTTCCAAATGAATTTCAAAAGTGTCTGATCCACTTCTTTGAAGAATGTCATGGGTATCTTTAGAGGGATGGCATTAAATCTGTATAATGCCTTGGGGAGTATTGCCATTTTGATGATGTTAATCCTGCCAATCCATGAGCAGGGTATGCGTTTCCATTTCTGTGTGTCCTCTCTTATTTCTTGAGCAGAGTTTTATAGTTTTCCTTGTATAGGTCCTTCACATATTTAGTCAAGTTGATTCCAAGATATTTGAGTTTGTGTGGCACTATTGTGAATGGGGTTGTTTCTTAATGTCCATTTCATCCTTATTACTATTGGTGTATAGAAAGGCCATTGATTTTTGTGTGTTAATTTTATAGCCTGCCACCTTGCTATATGAGTCTATTGTTTCTAGAAGCTTTTTTGATAGTCTTTAGGGTTTTCTAAGTAGAGTATCATGTCATCTGCAAACAGTGAGAGCTTGACTTCTTCCTTTCCTATCTGGATTCCCTTGATGTCCTTTTCTTGCCTAATCGCTATAGCAAGTACTTCCAGTGCTATGTTGAATAGGAGTGGTGAGAGAGGACAGCCTTGTCTTGTGCCAGAATTTAGAGGGAAGGCTTTCAGTTTTTCTCCATTGAGGATAATATTTGCCACTGGCTTGTGGTAGATAGCCTTCACTATATTGAGAAAGGTTCCCTCCATTCCCATCTTGCTGAGAGTTTTGATCAAGAATGGGTGTTGGACCTTATCAAATGCTTTCTCTGCATCTATTGATATGATCATGTGGTTTTTATTTTTCTTGTTATTGATGTTGTGTATTATGTTGATAGATTTACGGATGTTAAACCAGCCTTGCATTCCTGGGATAATCGTAGTGGATGATCTTCTTAACGAGGCATTGAATCCTATTTGCCAGGATTTTGTTGAGGATCTTTGCATCTGCATTCATCAGCGATATTGGTCTGTAATTTTCTTTTTTTGTAGCATCTCTGTCGGTTTAGGTATCAAGGTGATGTTGGCTTCATAAAAGCTATTTGGAAGTGTTTCTGTTTGTTCAATTTCATGAAAGAGTCTTGCCAAGATTGGCAGTAGTTCTTCTTGGAAAGTTTGATAGAATTCATTAGTGAATCCATCTGGACCTGGGCTTTTGTTTTTCGGCAGACATTTGATTACTGTTTTAATTTCATCAATGGTGATGGGGGTGTTTAGATATGCTACATCCTCTTCCTTCAACCGTGGAAGATTATAAGAGTCCAAGAATTTATCCATTTCTTCCAGGTTCTCATTTTTAGTGGTGTAGAGTTTTTCAAAGTAGTTTCTGATTACCCTTTTAATCTCTGTCATATCAGTAGTGATTTCTCCTTTTTCATTCCTGATACGAGTTATCAAGTTTCTCTCTCTCTCTTTGTTTGTTAGGTTTGCCAGTGGTCTATCAATCTTGTTTATTTTTTCAAAGAACCAACTTCTGCTTTCGTTGATCTTTCGGATTGTTTTTTGAGTTTCCACTTCGTTGATTTCTGCTCTCAGCTTTGTTATTTCCTTTTGTCTTCCTATGCTTGGGTCCTTTTGTTGAGCATTTTCTAGTTCTATTAGCTGTGTCATTAAGCTACTCAGGTAAGCTCCTTCTTCCTTCCTGATGTGTGCTTGCAAAGCTATAAATTTTCCTCTCAGTACTGCTTTTGCTGTGTTTCATAAGTTCTGAGAGTTTGTGTCTTTATTGTCATTTGTTTCCAGGAACCTTTTTTTTTTTTTTTGGTTTTTGGGTCACACCTGGCAGTGCTCAGGGGTTATTCCTGGCTCCAGGCTCAGAAATTGCTCCTGGCAGGCACAGGGGACCATATGGGGCGCCGGGATTCGAACCGATGACCTCCTGCATGAAAGGCAAACGCCTTACCTCCATGCTATCTCTCCGGCCCCAAAGAAGATCTTTTTTTTTTTTTTTTTTGGTTTTTGGGTCACACCCGGCAGTGCTCAGGGGTTACTCCTGGCTCCATGCTCAGAAATTGCTCCTGGCAGGCACGGGGGACCATATGGGACGCCGGGATTTGAACCGATGACCTTCTGCATGAAAGGCAAACGCCTTACCTCCATGCTATCTCTCCGGGCTCCAGGAACCTTTTTATTTCCTCCTTGATTTCATCTCGGACCCACTGGTTATTGAGCATGAGGCTGTTTAACTTCCAGGTGTTAAAGTGTTTCTTCTGAGTCCCTTTGGAGTTCACAAATAATTTCAGAGCCTTGTGGTCAGCAAAGGTAGTCTGCAAAATTTCTATCCTCTTGATCTTATGGAGGTATGTTTTATGTGCCAGCATGTAGTCTATCCTGGAGAATGTCCCATGTACATTGGAGAAGAATGTGTATCCAGGTTTCTGGGGATGGAGTGTCATATATATATCCACTAGGCCTCTTTCTTCCATTTCTCTCCTCAGGTCTAGTATATTCTTGTTGGGTTTCAGTCTGGTTGACCTATCCAGTGTTGACAAAGCCGTGTTAAGGTCCCCCACAATTATTCTGTTGTTGTTGATATTATTTTTCAGATTTGTCAACAGTTGTATTAAATATTTTGCTGGCCCCTCATTCGGTGCATATATGTTTAGGAGAGTGAATTCTTCCTGCTCTACGTACCCCTTGATTAATATAAAATGTCCATCTTTGTCCCTTACAACCTTCCTGAGTATAAAGTTTGCATTATCTGATATTAGTATGGCCACTCCAGCTTTTTTATGGGTGTTGTTTGCTTGGATAATTTTTCTCCAGCCTTTTATTTGAGTCTATGTTTGTTCTGACTATTCAGGTGCGTTTCTTGTAGGCAGCAGAAGGTTGGATTGAGTTTTTTTGATCCATTTAGCCACTCTGTGTCTCTTAACTGGTGCATTTAGTCTCCATTGACGTTGAGAAAAAGAATTGTCCTGGGATTTAACGCCATCTTTATTTCAAAATTTAGTGTGTCTTTTGGGTAGATCTCTTGTCTAGATTAGGTCTTTCAGTTTTTCTCCTTAAGACTGGTTTTTGTGTCTGTGAGTTTTCTGAGCTGTTTTTTGTCTGTGAAGGCCATGTTAACTTCCTGTCAAGAACCGGAAAGTGAGTTTTGCTGGGTAAGTAGATTCTGGGTGAAGCATTCATTTCATTCAGTCTTGTCACAATATCCCACCACTGCTTTCTGGCATTGAGTGTTTCTGGTGACAGGTCTGCTGTAAATCTCAGGGAAGCTTGCTTGAACTTAATTTCCCCTTTTGATCTTGCTGTTTTCAGAATTCTGTCTCTATCTGTGGGATTTGTCATTGTGACTAGAGGATGTGTCTTGGGTTGTTTTTCTGGGGTCTCTTTTGGTTGGTACTCTTCGGGCCATGCAGGATTTGATCACATATATTCTTTAGCTCTGGAAGTTTCTCTTTAATGATGTTCTTTGACCGTTGATTCTTCCTGGAAATTTCTTCCTGGGTCTCTGGGACTCCAATGATTCTTAAGTTGTTTCTGTTGATCTTATCAGTAGACTTTCTATTTTCATCTGTTCCCATTCTTTGACTAATTTTCCATTGTCTGCTCATTGCTTTAAGTTTTTTGTCCAATCCCTCCTGCTGTATGGAATTGTTATGTATCTTAATCTTCCACAGCACCAAGTCTATTCTCAGCTTCTGATACCCAGGTCCCAGAGCTTATCCATTTTGTCATTCACTTCGTTTACTGACTTTTCAGTCCTGTTAGTTGACATGTTATTTCAGTTTGGAGTTTTGTGATTTCTATCTTCATATTTTCTTGGTTCTTATTAGTGTTCTGTTCAACTTGATCCATGGTTTTCTTGGAGTTCTTTGAGCATCTTCCATATTGCTAGTCTAAAAGTCCTTATCTGAGAGGTTGATTAGTTGGTTGGGTCATTATCTGGGTCATCAGAATTGGTCATCTTCATTCTCTATGTCTGATGCTGGCCTGTGTTTGTTTCCCCATGTGTCACAACTTTGTATTGGTGGGTTTTTCTACATGTTGTTGTGGTATTCATTGTCTATATTATGCAGGCAGCACACTCCTCTGGCTCCTCCCTTTCTGGGATGGGCTGACTTGCCTCTAAAGGTAGGGTATCCTCCGTGGATGAAGCCTCACAACTGGGTCAAATCTTAGGCCCGAGCATGCAACAGAGAAAGACAGTCTGGAGAGAAATGTTTGCTTCTGTGATATAGCGCCGTTCTTAGTGTGATTTTTCCTTCTTGTTGCAATGGTGTTCTTTCCTTAGAAAGAGTGCACGGAGCCGCGTAGCTTCAGCTACGCGGGCCGTGAGCTTCGCTGGAGCCTCTTTTTGCCCCACTCGCAAGAGTTCACGCAAGGAGGACAGTAGGACAGACATATACAGGTCACACTCACAGTTTTTCACAGTTGGGCCCCACTGGCCGGTGTACTTTCATGGATTTTTCCCCGCCTGGTGTCACACACAGGGAGCCGGCTTTTGTACCAGTACACACTTTTTAAACTCAGTCTGAAATCATGTATATAAGCTGTTTCCAATTCTTTGACCAAGGAACCTGGAATCTCCTATACCTTTATTTAAATGTTACATTTTATTTAAAAAGAAACCAATTAAAATTTGAATTAAAGTTCTGTAGCCAGTGAATAAAACATGTTTATGTTTAACACAGAAATTCTAGTTCTATGTAGCCAAAATAACTCAAAGGAAAGGTTGTTTACAGATATATGTACTCTATTGTTCATAGTATTGCTGTTGACACTATAAAAGTAGAACCAACCCAGTCCATGAAGAATAGCTCAACAATATAAGCAATCTGAACAATTGATCTTTCTATAGCTTTATGCTGAGTAAAACAAGCCAGTCACCAAGCAAAGATTCTATAAGACTCACCTATATGATGAGGAGGTCCCAAGAAAAGACAATTCACAGGAATGGAAAGAAAACTGGTATAGCCAGGAGTGTGAAATCAAGAAGAGAAAATGTATAGTGGGTGTGGAGCCCCACTTTGGGAAGATAAAAATATTCTAGAGAAGGATGGCCATGACAACAACCACATGAATGCGCTTAATGCCCTGAGACTTAAGAATGGTTAAGAAGCCAAGACAGAGATCAGCTGGCCAAGCACTGGCTTTGCATGTCAGAAGTCAGACTTGGTCTGTGGCATTGTCCTCTGAGCTACCTTATACCACCAAGAGTGACACTACAAGTACAGATTAAGGAATAGTTCCTGAGCACTACTGAGTATGGCCCTCAAACTCCACAAATTCCCCGAATAAAGATATGAATTAAGAGGGTTAAAATAGCCAATTTTAGAATACTTGTAGCAAGGGGGCAGGATGAAGTCTACACTTAATTCTTGATACTCTTTTTGTGATGTCCTATTATATATACAGAATTATCCCTCTCTTAATAAAAAAAAGATACCTGTAATTGAATGACTACCAGATTACAGAAAACTGTCATTGAATTGAGTGACTGCCATTATCAAACAAACAAAAAATACATTTCTTATTTACAAGCTTGATTGTCCTTAGAATCTTAGGAGTTGGGGAAATGGTAAGAGGTGTGTAAAAAGCTTCATTTTTCCTAATTTCTAAAATGTAAAATAACAACACTTTTAAAGTTAATGTTCATAGTAATTGTGTTGCATACCCACCCTATTGCCTACTTTTGCCTTCCATAGAATATATTTTTAGAATTTCCACTCACATGCACACAGGGCTTCAAGATGGAGCCTGCATCAGCTGTGAGTGTCTCATGGGCCAGTGGGATCATATGTGACCCCAGAACTAATGGTGTTTCCAGGTGTCTGGCTCCTTGTAAAAGAGACTCCTCCCTGAGAAACTCAGTAACCACGGACTGATGGGGTCACGCAAAGGCCTATTCCTCGCTCTCCTTCCCCTTTTGCAGAGACCCTTTGAAAAGGGTCACATCCAGAACTGCAACCTGATACAAAGACAACAAGTAGGAAAAGGTGACAAGCGTCTGGAGTTAGGTCTTGTGGTCCCCAACTCAAGAGACGGTTGAGCACAGAAGCAGCGACAGCCCTGAAAATATCAGGCTGGGAGCTCAGAGACCAGAGAGTAAGTGGGCTTTCCTCTCTGCAAACCCGGTCACTTGCCTGCTCCCTGCCTCAGTTTACTTGTTATAAAGGGACATAAAAGAGAGACCCTCGGGAAGTCTGAGAGTGATTGGAAGGGTCTGGGGGAATGTGCAGATTGTGGCTCAGAATCTTTGCCTAAAGTTCTGGCATGCAGATGATTCAAGTGATGCTACATTTCCAACTCTCTGGAAAGGAAGGATGCTATGAAGAAGAGGAAGCACCTCTAAAAGCCCAGGTGACAGTTTCCATGATGGTGTGGGCTTCTAGCATTCTTGCTTATTTTATTCAGAAGAAGAGAAAACTGAGGGAAGAACAGTGAAGTTGTAGGGTTCCAGAGTAGAAAGACGAGACCACACAACTGAAATAAAAGTTAACACTTTAATCTGTCTGCCAACAAGATTCCCCAGTCTGGCCAGCCAGGGGCCATCCCCCGAAGGAAATGAGCCATGCCCAAGGTCATAATGAAGATTATATAGGGAAGGGAAATAGGGAGGTTCCAGCTTTCTGATGATATTTAAAATGATTGGCTCTTGTCTAGGGGTTCCTTTCTACTGCTCCCTTGTCCTTCCCTGATAGGCTACCTGGTATGGCCAGGGAGATTGAGGTGGGGTCTATGGAAATAGGCTTGTGAAGCCCCAGCATGTGGCTCACACCATGTGGTCCTTACAAAATGATGTTTCTCCCTGTTCAGAACCTAAGAAGAAACCTGCCATATGGTTTTTACAAAATGGCATCCCCTCTTGTTCAGAATTCAGGTCCCAAAAAAGTGATGGCCAAAGCCAAGTAGGACAGGGCAAGGCATCCAGACTGTCCTTACTTTTCCCCTAACCTGCCTTGCCACATGTCATAGTGCTCTGAGCTTACTCCTGGCTCTTCCCTCACTGATCATTCCTGGCAGGGCTCAGGTACTTATGGAGCAACAGAAATCTAACCCAGGCCAGCTCTATGCAAGGCAAGTGCCCTATCTCCAGTCCTACTCTCAGTCCTCTTGAGACCTCTTATGGAAATTAAATGAGTTGCTACCTATACAGAATTTAGTGTAGGACTTTTTATTTCTGATACTACCACCCTTTTATTTGCTGGTCAAACCTTCTTTAAAGAGTGTCACTGGCTCTGGCTCTGTGAGGTTTGGGGGTAGCTACTGACTGCAAAGATTAGGTGTTTGTGTCCTTGATAAAGTATGAGAGCTATATGGAGTAAGAAGCAACACCTCAAAGCCCCACCCCATGGTGCCAGATACTACCTGAGCCCAGCCTAGTAAGAGGATATATCCCACTAAACTACACTTCTTCAGGACCCCCCACTCTGTGTACTGGGCTTTGGGGTTTGGAATTGTTAGCAGCACCTCAAGCCCACCTGAGACTTGCTTGACCTCTCTCTTTGCTGTCATATTAGGAGACCATTCTGTCACATATTCACACCTCAAGAGTTGTCCTTTTGCAACCTAAACTCTGGTACATTTGGGGGGTTCTTTGAATCCTGAACAACAGCTAGTGTTCCTTCAAAGAAGCTCACCAGGCATTCTTTAAAGCACCCCAGCTCCCAGACTCCCAGACTGTGGCTGTGGAGTTGCTAAGCCTGAAGGGACACTATGCAACTATAGAATAGACTGTGGTTTCTCAGCACACTCAGATCTCAGGGAGAGGAGAGTCTCAATTCATGATCTGTTACCAGGGTCTGCTGCCCTAAGTTGTGAGCCCTCGTGGCAGCCCTGTCACATTTCTTTGTGCTGAGACTCCAAATAGGTGTCCTCCCCTCCCAAAAAGTCCATCTTCCATTTCTAACTAAAAGTTGGAAATGTACCTTCTAAGGTGAGACACCACTATTGGTTCATTGGAGAGGTTCAATATAAGCGTTTAACTAACTCTAATTATTGAACAGAAAAGAAAGAATAATCTAAAACAAAGCATGATGTACTGTTAAATAATTAATGATGGAGATGGATGGATGGAGAGATCTTTCTCTGCCATCCCAGGCCACGTGGCTCTGCAATCCCCTTCAGCCGGCGGGTTTGGAGGTTCAGGAGAGCAGCGGGTAGAAATCTCACTCACAGTCAGGCTTCAGGAAGTATCAGCTTTATTCATATCCTATCCACCACATGTGTGGCCTATATCATAACCAATTAAGCATTCAGCCATTGTTAGCTAAGCCTGTGTCTTAACTCCTTTCAGCCATCTTCCCTTTGACCTCCATGCTGGCTAAAGACCAAAAGACCCTAATCCCCTGGGTCAAAGGCCTTATCTTACCTTTCCAAGTCTACTCCCAGGACAAGGCGGGGTCTTGCAGGTATAGATACACGCAATATCCACTTCCCAAGAGCCCTCACAGGAATGGGCGGGTCTCAGGTAGATACACCTAAATCCAGAGTGGAGTTATAGCATGACTCTGCCTAGCTCCTTCTAAGCAGTAGCTTTTCTGTAGTGAGGAGGGAAATACTAGATGGCGAGGAAGGGCATTTGTCTTTGATCCTGGCTCATCTCCCATCCCCACCCATGTGTGTGGGTCCTGATATTATTGTCTGACCTTGCCCCACACAAGCACTATGTCATCTGAACACAAATCCTTTGAGCTGCCCTCCTCTACCCCAGGTGCTTTCCCCAAATGTCGACTGAAAAGTTTGCTCCTTAGGTTCAGATTGGTCTAGTTCATCCTCTTGAGCCTGCCAGGAGTGATTCCTAAGTGCAGAGCCAGGAATAACCCCTGAGCACTGCTAGATGTGAGTCCAAAACAAACAAACAAACACACATACTTTTGCAATAAAGATCAGACCCATCTCATTCTATGTGATAGGCTACCTCATCCTATCTCATCCAATTTCTCATCTTGAGATGCAAGAAATCATGATGACGTGCTAAAGAAAAAGGTGAATTCCCTGTAAAAACTAGTATACCCTGGATGAACCATGTGTTAGCAACTGAGCTGTTGTACCTCACTTCAGTCCCTGTTGATCGCCCATGAAATGGAAGACTTAGAGAGCAGGATGACCTTCCAAGAACCATGAATACATTTGTATTTATAAACATAGACTCTCTTGGTAGAGATATTGCAAGAAAGAAAGAAAGAAAGAAAGAAAGAAAGAAAGAAAGAAAGAAAGAAAGAAAGAAAGAAAGAAAGAAAGAAAGAAAGAAAGAAAGAAAGAAAGAAAGAAAGAAAGAAAGAAAGAAAGAAAGAAAGAAAGAAAGAAAGAAAGAAAGAAAGAAAGAAAGAAAGAAAGAAAGAAAAGAAAGAAGAAAAAGAAAGAAGAAAGAAAGAAAGAAAGAAAGAAAGAAAGAAAGAAAAGAAAGAAAGAAAGAAAGAAAGAAAGAAGAAAGAAAAAGAAAGAAAAGAAAAGAAAGAAAGAAAGAAAGAAAGAAAGAAAAGAAAGAAAGAAAGAAAGAAAGAAAGAAAGAAAGAAGAAAGAAGAAAAAGAAAGAAAGAAAAGAAAGAAGAAAGAAAGAAAGAAGAAAGAAAGAAAGAAAGAAAAAAAGAAAGAAGAAAGAAAGAAGAAAGAAAGAAAGAAAGAAAGAAAGAAAGAAAGAAAGAAAGAAAGAAAGAAAGAAAGAAAGAAAGAAAGAAAGAAAGAAAGAAAGAAAGAAAGAAAGAAAGAAAGTAGTCCTGAATGAAAGTCAACTCTCAGGGACTGGAGCAATACAGCTTGCCTTGCTTCCTGGCACCCCATGTGGTCCCTTGAGCCTTGCCAGGAATGATTCCTGAACACAGAGCCAGAGAAAGGAAAAAAGGAAGGAAGGAAGGAAGGAAGGAAGGAAGGAAGGAAGGAAGGAAGGAAGGAAGGAAGGAAGGAAGGAAGGAAGGAAGGAAGGAAGGAAGGAAGGAAGGAAGGAAGGGAGGAAGGGAGGAAGGGAGGGAGGGAGGGAGGGAGGAAGGGAGGGAAGGAGGGAGGAAGAAGGAAGGGATGGAGGAGGGAAGAAGGGAAGAAGAGATGGAGAAAGGAAGGAAGGAAGGAAGTGATGGAGGGAGGGAAAGAGGAAGGAAGGGAGGGAGGAAGGGAGAGATGGAGGAAGAAAGGGAGAGATGGGAAGGAGGGGAAGGAGGAAGGAAGTAAGAAAGGGAGGGAGGGAGGAACATGGAAGGAACATGGAAAAAGGAAGGAGAGAGAAATAAAGAAAAAGAAGGGAAGAAAAGTAAAAAAGAAGAAAAGGTGAGAAAAGAAAAGCCAAAAAAAGGAAAGGAAAGAAAAGAAGACTTGAGAAAAGAAAAACAACCCTATAAGACACAAAATCCAGGATTCTCTGCCACCTTTTCCTAAGTCCATTTCAGCAGCCTGAGACCCCTGTGGAAACTGCTGTGCTGCCCAGCCCTGCCTGGAATTGGGGTGGGGATGTCAGATGACAGCCATACATACTGAAGGTGCCAGACCGCTTGCAGCCCTGCTGGTTGATCTTATCAAGCTCCTGCAGGGACCTGAACAGCATGTGTCAAGGACTTCGTGTCTGCTCATCTGCTCATTGTGGTCGGGGGCCCCAGAGGAGCAGCAGGTGACGCCTGTTTATGCAGAGAACTGCATAAACAGCAGCAGCTTAGCCTGTGGTTCCAGTGCAGTTCAAAAAAAAAAAAAAAAAAAACACCCACAGAAGGATAAAGGCGGTTGCCAAAGAAATGCCACAAAACACAGAGCCACATACACTCTGGTACACACGCCCAGAGTTAAAAGTCAAAATCCCCCTACCATTCTCACCCCCACCACCTTGCCAAGACCCGCCCTGTGCCAACACAGCAACAAAACACCAAGACGAAGGAGGAGTTCTATAGAGGATAGGATCCGTGGGGCTGAGGTTAAGCATGTATGGACTCAAACTGTGAGAGAGAGAGAGAGAGAGAGAGAGAGAGAGAGAGAGAGAGAGAGAGAGAGAGAGAGAGAGAGAGAGAGAGAGAGAGAGAGAGAGAGGTGACTATGACTATTATGGGGGTCAGAGAACTGGCATGTTTCCTTCTAAAGTAAAAGGAGACACAACAAAGGAAGTCCAAGTTAAGGGTCTTCCCCCGGAGTCAGTGGGCATGCTCAATGTGCTAAAGTTGAGCAGGGGAAAGGTGATATGTGGATTGTGCTGAGAACGCATCTTGCAGCAGAGTTGTGTAGCAAGATCTCATGCCACAATGGATTGTATGTTTTGTTTTGTGACCTGATCATTTGAACCTGGAGAATAGCAGTCTTCATTTGTAAATACGTGCCGAGGATGAGTGAGACACCTTACCTTGCTTTCATAGAATGTGAGGGTTTAGTTTTACCTAGTTGGGGGACAAACATTAAAGAAAAACAGAATACATAGAAACACAATTACAGATGGTGCCAGTGTTTTGAAGGAAAAAAATAAGTGTTATGGGCTAGGAGAGGTTCTTTTCAACCTGTTGAAATAGAAATTTGAGTCTACTCAATAAGCACTTCTTTTGTGGCTTGATTGTGGCTAATCAGCAGGGCCATACCCAGAAGAGAACAGGGGGCCATGTGGTACCAGGGCTCAAACCCCAAGGCCTCTCCCATGCTATGTACTCTATCCTTTAAGTCATGTCTAATCCCCAGCTCTCAGATAATCACTCCATGAGTAGTGACTGGAGATGTAGAACAGCAGATAGGGCACTTGCCTATGTGACCAACCTGGGCTCAATCCCTAGCACCACATAAGTTTTCCTGAGGCCTGCAAGAGAAATCACTGAACACAGAGCAGAAGTAAGCCTTGAGCACTGCTGGGTGTGACACCAAAGCAAAACAACCACCATCCTTGGAGATTCAGCTACAAACCATTTCATCTGCTATTTCTAATTTTTAAAAAAAATATTTTTCTTTTCTATTTTTTCCCCTTTTGTTTTGTTTTTTTTTTGTTTTGTTTTGTTTTTGTTTTTGTTTTGGGTCACACCTGGCACTGTGCTCAGAAATAGCTCCTGGCAGGCTCTGTGGATCATATGGGATGCTGGGAATTTAATCAGAGTCCATCTGGGATTGGCTGTGTGCAAGGCAAATGCTCTACTACTGTGCTATTGCTCCAGACCATTAAAAAAATCTCCTATTAAAAAAACACAAAAGGGGGCAGGAGAGATAGCATGGAGGTAGGGCATTTGACTTGCATGCAGGACAGTGGTTCAAATCTCAGTGTCCCATATGGTCCCCCAGCCTGCCAGGAGCAATTTCTGAGCATAGAGCCAGGAGTAACCCCTGAGCACTGCCGGGTGTGACCCTAAAACCAACCAACCAAACAAACAAACAAAAAAAACTCCACAAAAATATAAAGGTTAAAAAAAATAGTAGAAAAAATTGGGGAAAAAAGGTTAAAAAAAAGTAGTAGTTTTTTTAGGTTAAAAAATAGTAGACAATGAATAACATGTAATCCTACCTTTTCGTGAGCTTAGGGGTACCAAATAATAGTATTTAAACTTAGAGATGATCATCATTTTACAAGTTACATTTTTTATTTCAAAAAAGGATGAATAGGCTCTGTAAGATGTCATTGCTAACTTCTATCTGTAATTGCTTTTCTTTCTGTTCTCCGTGTCCTTGTTTATCGCTTGTGCTTAAAAGATATAAAAGTTTCTCTCTCTGCTCTGCCATGAAGACCTTTAACTTCTGGACGTGCTTAGAGCAGAACCTTCGTAAAATTTAAGGCATGTAAATCATTACAGATTCTGGTTCAGTTTGGCACTTTTTTAAATAACAGTATCAAAGGTAATAAGCATGCTAATGACCTGTGGCTCGTGTTTTGAGTCAGATCTCAAAGGAAAGAAACCAATTCTGCAGCATTATGCACTATGTCCCATTGGTACCCAACAGAAACTTCCCAAGCATCAAGACGATATTGGCATACAGAAAGCCTAAAATAGCCTAACATTGTTTAAATAGCCTTAAATTGCTTTCTTCTCTACTAAAAAAAGATATGTTCACAAAGAGGGTAGGAGTGCAATTAGGACAGAGAAAGGACTGCTATGATGATGACAGTTAGACATAATAGCTCTGGACAACAACTGGGTGCTAAAAATCAGTAAAGTGATATGCATGATACCCCTTCAGTAGCAATATTGAAAACCACAGTGTCTGAGAAAAAGACAGAGAGAGAGAAAGAGAGGGAGATTTTCTGCTATAGAGGCAGATGGGTGGGGGGTGGAAGAGAAAGTCTCTTGGTGATTTAGTTAAAATTTTATTTAAAAATTAAATTAAATTAAATAAGATAAAGTCTTCATAAACTAGAGATGAAGTAGCATAGAATTGTGTGGGTTGGAACTATTTCAATTCTAGCATAACGATTCAAATAATGAGTGGGAGGACTCAACCAAGAAGTCAGTGGCATAGAATGCAGACTTCTGAGTCACAAGCTAACTGCTCATGGGGTGAGGGGTGAGGGGCATTCACTGATGCAGGCATGTTTGTGTGGTGGCAGGAGCTGCTCTGCAACTTAGCATGGCTGTGCTCCCAGCCTTCATTCTCTCAGCCAATCTAGGAGATGAGAGTCTTGAATGCATACAGAGTAGAGCTGGCCTTGCACACCCACTCTGGTCCCCTCCACTGTGAGTCCTTCCAACCACCTTTCATTCATTCCAGATGAAGGAAGTTGTGTGCCCCCCCCCCAGCTCATGACATTTATCATCCAAATGAAAACTGACACAACGACGGACATTTCACTGAGAAAGTGATAAAAACTCATTTAACCTTTCCACTCATCTGGGTGCTCATTCCTGCCGCTCTTGATGGAGGTTGATGGGGGAAGGAATTCAAATTACTAGAGACAGACACATGTCTTTCTTCACCTTCCATATTAGAGGTACCTGTCACACATTCATTTTCACACTTTGCACAAATGGAATTTCCAAATTCAGCTTTGAAGAAAGCACCTGGTTTCCACCCACTCACATCATGAAGAACATGAGAGGCCTTGATCGAGGATGAAAGGAGGCAATACTCTAGGCACATAGGCGCCTGATCTCTGGAGACTGCCTTTTTGACTGTCAGGAAATAAATGATGGGGCTCCTTGAGAAACAATCGCTTCACACTGCCACCACCTTTTCATCTAGCTGAGAATAAACCCTGCCACTTTGTCTAATTCTCCATCAGAAAGATGCAATCACTGCCACTTGTCACTGAGAGCATGACTGCTACGCTCAATAGTATAATATCAATGCTAATATTTAATATTCCTGGATGAGGATTTTTCCTGAGAATATTGGAAAGGGTGGTACATTACACAAAAAAAAGAGGAGAGAGAGAAGAGGAGAAGGAAAAGAAAGGACAAGAAAGAGGAGAAGGAGGAGACAAAGAGAACCAACTACTTTCTATTCTCTTAACTCTTTGGGACTTTCTTATTTTCTGTATCTATTATCCGAACTGACTCAATCCCAAAATTGTATAATAGGAAGAGCCATCTGAGTGAAATGCTCCCAGACAGACTATAGTTCAATGTTTTATGAACATTTCCCCAGGGAAAGGGAAAGGACATCCATTGTTTCAAAGGATGGATACTCAGAAACAGGAAGCCGCTCAAAGAAGATAAAGGAGACTCCAGATGCAAATACAGAGCATGTGACCTGACGGAACAGCCTAGGAGTCACACACAGAGTTCCAGTATTCTTTCTCCCTCAGCAGGGTGAAAAGTGGGACTAAACTGGTTCCATTTTCCTCTTTTGTAATGAAGAAAACTGGGTCCTTGGTGTCTTCTACTTGTGTAAATACTACCTTACCATCTTATAAGAAAAGTGGTTCTTGATGTCTTCTACTTGTATAAATACTACCTTACCATCTTTTAAGAAAAGTAGTTCTTTCCCAGTCCTTTATTTTAATCTTTTAATTTGTTCATTTCAATTTTTATTTAATTTTATAGGAGAAGGTTCTGTTATAGCAGGCTCTGCTCAGGAATCATTCTTGGTGGGACTATTTGTGATGCGGGGAGTTGAATTAGGATCAGCTCCATGCAAGGCAAGTGCTTATCCCACTGTGCTATATTTACCTCTCCTTTATTTTGCAGTTGATTGTTGGCTTGGTGATCCCACGAGTCGTTCTTTCTTATACTGGGCAGCACTAAACCATTCCACGTAAGAGATTTGAGGCCCAATTATCACCAGTTATCTCAAAATTTGTCCCATTTCTCACTTCATCATAAACCAAGAGACAATATGATACCATCCAAAATGCAGCTAATATACTCTTGCAGCTTTCAAAAAAACAAACACCAACAAGATAAAAATTATGTTTCTTCTCTAATTAGATCACAACATAAATTTGGATGGAGGGGGCCAAACAGCTTGAAAAGACATCCTAATTTTATCCCATGTCATATTTGATTTCTGTCTTTAATAGACTTAAATGGTTAAGGAATGAGCAGAAATACAATACAAAACTAGCTTCATGTTTGCCCCCTGTTCCTATCACATTTCACTTTCATAATAATCCTTTGAGATAATCCATGTCTCCAAGTCACAGATAAACTAAGTTGGCAAGATTCAACCAACCTTCTGTACAATTGAGACAGAATTGGAACCCAGATCTAAGCCATTTATTTCAGTATTCCACCTCAGATTATCTGCCTCAGCTTGCTTACTTGTGCAAAGGATTTCAGAGAAAAACACGTAGGTCACATACTTGCAGAGAGAATAAAAAATGATAAAATGATAAAAATGGATATAAAATGCTTTGGCATCAGGGATTTTAATCAGAAACTACTGTCTCCTCCATATAAGGAGACACAGTCCTGGGGCCTAGAATTACCAACAAACATCCACATTCCAGAAAGAGAAAGAAAGTGAATATTGACGGAGCAACTGGTGAACTCTTCGAAGACCTTTCTCCAAGTCAGTTATCTTCCAGGGGTTCCTGTTATTCCCTTGTAAAAAGCTTTGTGCTTAGGAAGCAGAGACAGAGTAAGGCGGGACAAGCCACCCTGCACCCTTGGCTTATGTTGGGTCAGCATGTTCAGGCTCAGGGATCCTTAGCCGAGTGTGATGCCCTTTCTGGAATCTTGGCAGGAAATGCACCCCGCTTGCTTCCCCTTCCAGCCCTGCCACTCTCTCCAGGAATCATGGGTGAGGAAGATGTTTCCTGCTGTTGTGTGCAAGACAAAAAGTCATTTAACCCTGGTTGCATTATCAGGGGGGCGTGGCCTGCGTTTGGCCCGCCGCTTCTGTTTCCAGCAGACCAAGCTGTTAGCTTCCTGTTCCTTTGACGTGGATTCTTACACTCGGGATGGGAGGGATTTCTCGAAAAACAACTTTTTTTGTAGGAAACGAATTTCTTGTCTCCCCACCCCTTTTTCTTTCCTTTTCAAGGCTCCAGGAATTGCTAAATGGCACGTCCTGAACACCCCCCCCCCACTGGTGGCTAAAAATACTACCTACCACCGCCTGTGCTTTATCTGCATGTGCATTTCCTTTTGGGGGGACACAGACGTTATCTCATGTATCCCTACAAACGCTCCGTGAGGTAGGATGTGGTTGCAATTGCTTCCCCAGCTAGGTAAGGTGGCTGGCGTTGAAAAGGTCAAAGTCCAGTGCCTTTTCTAGGCCCAGAGCTGTCCTGAGGTCCAGCATTTCCTCTGATATCCAGTGCCTGTCTTGAGGTCCAGTCACCATTCTCTCAGCTTCATATCCCAGTCCTACTGTATAGCCCCTTTGGAACACAGATCATGCACATTCCATGAGCCCAACCACCCAAAAGAGGCCAGTAGTTTGGAAGGAGCTAGAAACTCCTGGGCTGTGACTATTAAGTATATCTGTTTTCATCCCATTTGTAAGATCTGAAATTCCACCAGCTTCTCGACTTCTCTTCAGATGACTTGCTGTAACTTTCTGGCTTTTTCATCAGCCACCATCATCAATCATATTTAACACTCCACTCCTCAAACTTACCGTAGCTCCTGGCTTTTCCTGTGTCTCACTCTCTCCCCTTCAGAAGGAAGTTTCAGGCAGAGCTCAGGGTGTTCTTCCTCACTCTGCACTTCTTCTTGTGTCCTCTTGAAATAAGGGTACAAATCAACAGGGTGCGTGTGTGAGGAGAGCCTCAGGCCAGGTCCTTTGGCAGGTCAGCTGGACAGTCCTCCAGGCATACTTGAAGATTCTCTCTTCTTCTGTGGTACATGCTCAGTAGTTCCTTGTAGGTGCCTTAAACAATTGGAGCCTGCCCTTCAATGGCCAATTAGATTTACTATGATGAGTTCTGGCAATAAACTGGAAGAAGGTGGGGGAACCAGTCAGGTCCTATCATACACCCCATTCCACATCACTTATACCAGGGTTCTAGGAACCATCCTTCTCTACTATCCGTCTCATCCCTTCTTCCAGATATCAGCTTCTCCAGGACACCTCCAGGCTTCTTACCCACCCTTTGCATCTGAATATTCCCTATAGAAAATTTATCATAGTAGCAGGTACATGGTCCCAGCTCCTTCCTGGTGAGAACCCAACTAGGAAGGATAATTACCAATTTAGAGGGGTTTTTTTCATACAATTTAGATCTTAGTTTTGAACCCTGCACTACATAAGGAAGTAGTGATTGTACAGTGGGTAAGACCCTTGCCTTGCAAATAGTCAGTGTGCGTCTGATCCCCAGTATCCCATATGGTAACCCCGGTACCACCAAGAGTTATCTTGATACACAGGGCCAAAAGTTAGTCCTGAAGACCCCAGATGTGGCTCCCCAAAACAATAAAAAAAAACCTGCAATACTACTGATGTGATTTCTAATTTACTTGTAACTTGGTCTCCTTGTGGCATCTTACCCTATTCAATTGTCATCAAAGTGTCCTTTCTTCAATGTCTATGTAATGATGACAATGTGCTGCCCATTTCAAAGCCTCTGAGCAGACCACTGACTTACTTGAGTTTGTCTGTTCATCTGTCTTTGTGTAGCAGTTCCTTTATCTCTAATTCCAGAGCATCCTGCCTTCAGCAAATATTTGTCAAACTAATGAATATTGAACAGGGCTTTAAGTCTTAGGGGAAATATAGCTATTTCCTTTAACAGTATTCTTTTCTCTTAAAGGCAATGACTTTCTAGGCAATGGGAATACAAACACGGGGTGGACAGAATGTGTCTATTGTGCAGAACTATTATCTATGGGGGTGTTACTAGTGGCCAAAGGCATAGGTTCTGCCTTCTGGACTCAACCCATGATTTCTCTCTGAGATCTGTGACATTGTTTCTCAGTTTGCTAATCTATAAAATGAAGGCAGAAAGGAATAACTATCTACCAAACACTAAGGCACATGGGGTTGCATAAGTAGTGGCAGCTCTTACTAATCAGAGCATTCATTACTCTGGGTGTTCTCTGTCTGTGTTTGGTGAACTTAATCTGTCCTGAAATCTCTTTGATAGCAAAGACCACAATCCCATGTTTAAATGAGTATTTCATCTGCCATGGTCAAGTGGCTGCCTATCCTGTAGCTTCTACTTATAACAGTCTTCATTGATTTTCTGCTTTTCCCTTCACTCATTTGTCAGTAGCAGGAAGCAAGGAGAACGGCTGTAAAGAATGTCTTTGTATTTTATCATTCTGATTCTCTCATGATTGTCTTCAAAACCCAAATACTCTTTTTTTTTTTTCAATAAACTCATGACTTCCTTCTCTCTTGCCTTTCTTTTTGAAGAGTCATTTCTACAGCTTCATTCCTCCTAGGCATTGATGGAGAAACATAGCAGTTAACATTTCAAAGAAAACTTAGCAAAGTGAATTATAAAATATAAAATAAGTGAATTATAAAATAATGTTTTCAATTAAAATTTTAGTAAATGTAGAAAACTTTTAAGAAAATAATAACGTGTTATTATAATGTCCTAAAATATAATTGCTAAAATTTTATTCCATTTTTTAGTCTTTATATATGCATTATACATATATGTCTATTTGTTACATAAAATATATGCTATTCACAATTTTATGTCTTTTTTATTTTTCAAATAGTTGCTACTCATCAATTATCTATAGAAGTTTAATAATTCTATTAGCCTCATAGCAAATCATTCAATGTCATCATATTATTTTATTGTTTTATTTATGTGATTGAATTAAATATACAATTATAAATTTTTTAAAATGTCTTTGGTTATAAGTTATTGTTTGCATTTAATGAAATAAATATTTTAATAATAAAGTTTCTATGACAGAACATGAATATTTTAAAACTTTTTATATATTTTAATAGAAAATTGATCACTAAAAAGTATATTTCTATTTAAATGTTCTCCAGCTATTTATGAAAATCAAGGTTAAAGTAAATTTGAATCCCTCAGGAAGTTCTAAATTTTCATTTAACTTAACCTTTTCTCTTTGAAAAACAAAGTCTATTTTTCATCATATATATTTAACACAATAAATATTTAAAAATAGATGTAAAATGTCTTAGTTGCCACTTGAATTTTATACATACATGCTCCAATGTGGGCTAGACTTTATTAATTGTGTAATAAAAATGTAAAGTCTAGCTCCTCTGACATTAGAAACCCATCTAGCACTCATGGCATGTCCTGGAGACCTAGGGGCACCCTAAGGCTCCACCCTGGATAGTGCCATTCCTGGATATAAGACTTAGCACAGCACTGGTCTAATCTGACCATTCATAAAAAGATGCCAATGGGCATCTTTATCCCTCTTTGGAGCAAATCTTCACTCCAGGCTAGCTACAGAAAAAAAATGTTCACCATAGGGACGAAACAAACACTATTTGTGCCCTCAAAAGCCAATAGATTCTATTTAAAGACTTGTTGCCCCAAAGTTCAGTGATATCTCTAGTAAAGTGTTGAAATAAAGTAATAATTCTTCTACAGAATATCTTATTGGATTGCTAATTTGGCTTGTGGTTGAGTTATGTGTCACAAATATCTTTGAACATGGAAGCCATCCTGTTGCTGTAAACCCAGTAAGATTATGAATGAAGTTTCCTAAACTTTCCTGCCATCACACTTGCTTCAGGAATGATTAGGTGAATCCACAGGAGTCCCTGCCCCAGTCTATATAACAGGATAAGGGCTGGACTTTGCTCAAAAAGACCTGGCTACAGGTCAGAGAGATTGTGTAAGTTTAAGGCCTTGCATGTGAGCAACCAGATCCAATCCCGAGCAATGCATAGGGTCCCACAAATGCCAGTAGGAGTAACCCCTGAGCACAGAACCACAAGTAAACCTCGAACAGTATCAGGTATGTGACTTCTGCCCATTAAACATACTCTGTCCAGGCAAAGAAGAAAAAAATGGATTTCTTTCCTTTCTTTTATGGATTTCTTGTAAATATTTATCTTTCCGTGATACTGTCTCCTCAACCAGTTCTAACAATCCCCATGTGATGTGGGAAAAGGAAGCCCAGAGATTCCAGATCATCTATCTATGCCATGCAGAGCTCATGAGGGAGCTATGCAACATTTGTAAGAACTATCCCAGTAAAGGAATGATTGGGTTCTTTTGGGCTAGCTTGACACAGAGACACTCACCTGCTTGATCAGCATGCTGACAGATGACAGAATTATTATTGCCTATCTCAGAGTCCTTCACTTATTTAGTTTCATTGCCAAGATTATCTTCTGTCTAACAATTGTCCTAACATGGCTAATTGTGGGTTGAAAGTCTTCACTCTAATCCATCTATCCTCAACTCGACTCCTTGGATTCAGGGAGATGAGTTCAAGGATCCAGCCAGAAGTATCATCTGTGCTCTGCGACGTCACTGCCCTTGGCATACCAAGCTTAACAACTCCTTTTGGAACCTATTTTCATATTAAGATGAAGGAAAGGCTGAAAATATGATCACAAACTGAGGAAAATGGAGGCTTCTAAATGCCAAAGTCGCATCTGGTGGTGAGTGTTTCAAAACAGAGCTCTCTGACATGCAGAGGCTGGACCTGGCTGGGAGAACTTTTGGAAGGAACAATGGGTTGTACTGTGCACTATTTACAGCACCACCTGGCCTCTTGTAGCTCCTGAGTTGTACAGCAATCTGCATTGTTTGGTTCACAATGCCTGGGCGTCCCCTGTAGACCCCTGCCCCCGCCTTACTGCCTGCTCAGCTATTGTCACCGATGGAATCATCCTGCCCTTCTCTAGGGCCCACACCCACTGCCCCCAACATCATTTCCCTATTGTTTGCTAGTCCTGGCCCTGACCCCCGGGTATTTATAAAAGCTGCTTCCTGCCGCATCATTGTACTTAGAGGAGCTCAGCTCCCCATGTTTCCTGACAGTCAGGGGGGCTTGTTAGCAGTCTGCCTCCAGCTCCCAGCTTCCTCCATGTCCTGTTTACCAGCCTCTGCAAGCATTGAACTGGCCACTTCTCTTGCCATGTCCCTCAGCTAGTTTATCCTCACTTGGACTGGGATAAGAGACCCCTCTACAATCCAATAGATCTGATAACTCTAATAAATTACGTAACCAAGCTTGAAGAGGGGTGATTTCAAGAAAGCATCCCTAGAATGTGCTGCAAGATTACTCCAATGAGTTTACTGATTCAAAATTGGAGAAGGACGGGCCCGGAGAGATAGCACAGCGGTATTTGCCTTGCAAGCAGCTGATCCAGGACCAAAGGTGGTTGGTTCAAATCCCAGTGTCCCATATGTTCCCTGTGCCTCCCAGGAGCTATTTCTGAGCAGACAGCCAGGAGTAACCCCTGAGCAACGCTGGGTGTGGCCCCAAAAAACCAAAAAAAAAAAAAAATTTTTTTTGAGAAGGACTTGAGAAGGACACACACACTTCTAGAAATTTCTTTCTAGAAATTTCCTCTCAGATGGGACAGATGGAGCTATGACTTCCATTCATCTGGGTTCTCTGGAGTTTAGTCTGTGGATCTTTACTACAAGAAATGATTGTAATACTTAGATAATAATCTCTGTCCTGTGAGCAGCTCTTGGGGGAAAGCAAACATTTTAATAGGACATTTCTGGGGATTTTTTAGGATTTCTTTTCCTTCATTTTCTGCCTTGATGTTCTGAGAAGTGTGCCAGGCAGGCTGAAAACAGTAAGTCATCAAGTTGTTAAAGGAACCAAAACAAAGCTCAGTCAGCATCACTAACTGTCACAAGTTACTTTCAACCCAGCTCCTGCCTATGGACTCTATAGCCCAGTCCATTGGTCCTTCTTAGCATGGCCAGGCCTCCTTATTCCTAGGTCTTTGGTTTCTACTGTGCTCCCCATCTCTTTCACATTGGAGATCACAAGACGATGAATGAGTTCAAACACAGAAACTCCTTCTAGGGGACAAACTGACCCCAGAGTTGCAACTGCCATCAAAGACCTTATAAGGGACTCCCTTTACTGGGATGGCCCAGGCTGGCTCTTAGGGATGCTTTCTCTGTCCCACTGTGGGAGAGTGGCCACTCCTTGAGACGGGATCTTCTGGCCACTCCTGACTGTTTGTTATTCCATGCAGAGCTCTGCATTGAACAGGAAACACAGGCAGAACGGGACTTGCACTCTAGACTGTCAACCCCTCCTGCCTCAGTTGTTTACTTTGGCCAAGTATGATCCTCTGCTAGCATCCGGGTACCAGGAGTCAGACACTCTCATCCCAAAGGCCCCTTTCTTTGTTCTTGATCACCATGCCTCCACATTTCCGCAGACATTCATGCTGAGTGTGCATGTGTGTTTGGTCTGGGCCGGATCAGGCTTCCCCTGTCCGTCCGTCCAACTGTCTCCACCCTGCCTCCTCTCCCAGCGAGCATCCTGTCTCATTCCCTGCCCAACTGCTCTTCCAGCCTGGCCGCTCCTAACAGGCAGGCAGGCAGGCAGCTAGCCAGTCCCAGCACTGGTGACAGGGTGGCTGGTGACAGAGTGAGTAATACACAGGCCAGCCAGCAGGTCAGAGGGCAGCTGTCCCTGGCATTGCATCTCTTTAGATGAAGAGGCACCCTAAATAGCGTCACTAGGTGGAATTAGTTCCCAGAGCTGATGGGCGAGATAAAGCACATTCGTTAAACATGCTCTCTTTGATTGGAAGCCATAGGGGGCAGGAGCCCTGTCTGGGGAAACCGAGCTCCTTGTGGACCCTGTCCTCAGGCCAGTGCAGCTGTGTAATAATGCTTCTCAGCACCAGAGTCAGATGTCAAAATTGAGTGGGGGTGGACATAAGTGAGGAAACTGAGGTCTGGGCTGCTAGGGAATAGCCATCCCCACTCTTCTGACATCCAGGGGTGCTAGTGGCCCCTTGATCACACTCTACCACATGGGCAAGGTATGCTTAGGGGTGGAATGAGGGATGGACATAGAGTCACAGATAGTAGGAAATCCTTATTTTTTTCATTAACTTTTGAAGAACAAACTGAATGAAATGCCAGGAGTGGGCTCACCACCACACAGACATCAACTTACATTCAGGAAAAGACAAGGTAGAGTGCAGTCACCAGTTTCCCCTTTATTATCCACTCTAAACTTTTTCCTACAAAGATAAAGTCATAGGATTCAAGCAATAAGTATTGAACGGTAAAAATACTGTATAAGAAGAACAGCGGCATCAGAAAAAGAAAAACACCTTAACTCTGCCCTGACTGGCATAGCCAAGTTATTAGAGCCCAACTCAAATTATGGGGTATACTGACTGGAAAGTAGAGCCATTCACTCATTCATTCATTCATTCATTTATATATATATATATATATATATATATATATATATACAGTCCTGCCTTTATTCCTTCAGTCAGCAAAGAGATCCATCAATGTTCAATCTACATTTACTCAAAACATGATTTATGCCAAGTTTTGTAACAAGAGAAGGATAATTTTAATAAGGAGTACTGTATTGGAATCTAAATGTTGAGGGGAGCAGTATACAGAGGAAAACTGCTTTGTCTGCTGTAAACTCAAGCATATATACAAAATAGAAATGACCATTGGGATATATGAGCAGAGTACCCAATGCATCACAATCCTGAATGATGACAAATTCAGTGACATAGGATGAGAGTTTGGAAGACACAGCAGACAGAGTAATAGTCTCCCACAACAGAAAGAGTTTGGTCACCTTTGATATTTGGCATTTCCTTGCCCTGCTATGCCATAGTTCTCTGATATTTTATCTTCTCTCATTATTTTTTTCAACTGCATAGTTTTTCACGGTGTATAATAGACCTTCATTATCCACTCTTTGCCATGTCACTCTTTGTCATGTCTAGTATGTTGGCACTTGCTGTGCCTTAACACAAATTGCAGCATCTACATAAATGTATAAATAGCCTCACGTCTCAAAAATTTGCTATCTTCTTCCCTAAAGAAATGCAGCCCAAGTGCTGGATGACCATTTTGGGTGACTTTTTTCCTCTTTAACCCTATTGCCTAAAACCCTATTCAGTTTAACTTTCAGCTAAAAGCTTACTCTGAGGAGCCCTGAGGTTATACAGGAGAGGCTCTTGCCTTGCAAGCACCTGACCCAGTTTTTGATCTCCTACATCCACTGATTACCACCTAACTACAGTCATTTCTGAGTTACAGAATTGCTAGTTAGTTATCTGTAGGTAAGTCTGACTATAGAACCAGGAGTAAATGGCTTAATATCTATAGATGTGGCACCAAAAAACAGAACCAAAACAAAAAAACAAAAACAATTCAAAAACAAAAATCATACTCTGAAAGCAGAATGCATCTCCCGGACGTTGAAGTATTCAGAGCCAGCACTCCAAGTGTCCATCTCTCAAATGACTCTACAATCCAATAACCCCCCACCCCGTGTTTTTTTTTTACTGTACTGAGGCTTGGTTTATTTTGCTTTTGAAAATGGAGAGAGATTTCCTTAAGTCCTGGAAGGAATGTAAGATAGGAAAGAGAACACCAGAAGAACAACAAAACTTCAGACAGGAGTATGGAGGAAGGAAGTGGAAACTGAGACAAATGAATTCCTTGCTCCTACTTTCAACCTGAGAAGGCTTCCCAGGGCCTGGGCTCCCCTGGGCACCATTGCCTGCCCTGGATCTCTAGACACATCTCCATATCAAAGAAGAATGAACTGTAAGGGCACTCACAGAGAAAGGACTGGAGGCACTTCGGAGCTCTGACCTCATTTGCCTCATTCCCAATTATGGTAACCCTTCTCCCAATACACCAATGCTCTGTGGCCATTCCTTTAAGAAAGCAATGTCAGAGGACCAGGGAGATAACTCAGCAGCAAAATAGACTCTAGGAACTGAATTGGAACTCCAGCAGCACATTCCCCCACCTCCACCCAGGTGTATCTGTGGAACCCCTCCAGCTTTTGTCCATGAGGATTCCCCAGCATTGCCAGTGTGGCTCTAGGAGTCCCCAACTTTGAAAGACCCAAGCAGTACAGCATCATTGAGCACTAGCACTAAACTGCCAACAGGGATGACTGATAATTACAAAGTGTAGAAGCACTTTTTGGAAGAAAAGAAAGAAGGAAGGGAAGGGGAATGGAGGAAGGGAAGAAAAGAGAAAGTAGGAAAAGTAGGAGGAGGAGAGGGAAGGGAAGGGAGGGGGAGGGAAGAGAGGGAAATGAGAAGGAAGGGAGGGAGAGGGAGGGAAGAGAGGGGAATGAGAGGGAATAAAATGGAGGGGGAGGGAGAGAAGAAAGAGGCATGGGAAGGGAAGGGAGAGAAGAAAGAGGCATGGGAAGGGAAGGGAAGGGAAGGGAAGGGAAGGGAAGGGAAGGGAAGAGAAGGGAATGGAAGGGAAGGGAAGGGAAGGGAAGGGAAGGGAAGGGAAGGGAAGGGAAGGGAAGGGAAGGGAAGGGAAGGGAAGGGAAGGGAAGGGAAGGGAAGGGAAGGGAAGAAGATTCACTAAAGAATCCATAAATGGGGCCAGAGCAATTGTGTAAGTGGTAAGGTGCCTGTGTTGCTCACACTAGCCTAGGATAGACTGCCTTTCACTCCTCCGGCATCCCATATGGTCCCCCCAAGCCAGAAGCAATTTCTGAGGGCATAGCCAGGAGTAACTCCTGAGCATCACTGGGTGTTACCCAAAAAACAAAACAAAAAAAAAATCCATGAATGTAGCTTCTATAGAACAGCAGAAGAAAAATTGTCCTTTCATGCCTCCTAAGGAAAACAAGTGACTTCTGGGACCACCCAGAAGACAAAGCATTCCCTTCCCTGGGGATGGAGAAAGGGAGGCAGGATCTGTTTTCTGGACATGGAAAAATCTTTGCTCTTTTCCCAGGAACCTGCAAGAAAGCAGTTAGCAGCCTCAGACCTGGGACGTGAGACTGGACAGCCCCACTCCAGTGGACTCTTTGAACAGGGCTCACTTTTGGCAGTCAGCATTGGGGTTGGAGAGATGTGGGCCCAGCTGCTGGACTCATAGTATCAGGTGAGCCTGGCTTCCACAGAAGTGGGCCCCACATCTTCCTCAAAGAGTCATAACCATGAACTTCAAACCTCCCTCAGCAATCCCAGAGTTTGGGGCGGAACCGTCCTGCTGACTTGAGGAAGTTCCCTGGCCAGAGCCATTCAGGAGACTGGAGCTGTGCAAATAATTAGTCTCTAGGATCTAATAGGCAGAGAGCCCAGGCAAGGGGTCCAGGTGGGCCCATCAGGCCAGCTAAAGGAGGTGGTTCATGCATTCCCATGGAAACGAGGGGTTCTGTTTATTTTCCCTAAAGAACAAAACAGCAGGTGGCTGTCCCTCAGACAATGAGCCACACATCATTCCATGTCCAGGTGACAAGCCTAGGCCCCCCCATTCTCTGTGCTTGGTTCCCCCATGTGCATACTGGAGGAGGGGAGCTCACAAGCTGCCCAGCATTTAGAATCTGAGATTGTGTTTCTGGGCAGAAACCCCTGCAGATGTTTCCTGGGCTGGCCTCTAGGTAGGTTGATAGGCCACATTTTCTCAGCAGTAGATGGAGTGGGGATGGGGTTGAAGTGGGGCTTATGGGGGGGGGGGGCTGCACTGAAAAACAGGAAGCCAGGTAAGAGATGAAGAAAATGCCCTAGAAGACATGCGGCTACACAGCTCTTATATTTGGTCATCAGGAGGGCTGAGAGGTTGAAAAGATGGACCTCTTAGAGGATGGCAATAGAAGGAAATCTGAGGAGATCTTAAGGAAAACAATTTTGTTCCATTCCCCCTCACCAAAGAATTATTGTGGAATAGGTGAGCTGTACCTCAGAAGGGAAGATTAGCTTAAGGGGATGGACAAAGCTTTAGGAAGATGCCAGTGATGATACTGGAACTACAGGGAACTACAGACCTGTACAGAGAGTTTCTGAAAGGACCACATCCTAAACACAAACATGTGCCTGGAGAGATAGCATGGAGGTAAGGCGTTTGCCTTGCATGCAGAAGGACGCTAGTTCAAATCCTAGCATCCCATATGGTCCCCTGAGCCTGCCAGGAGTGACTTCTGAGCATTGAGCCAGAAGTAACCCCTGAGCGCTGCTGGGTATGATCCAAAAACCAAAAATAATAATAATAAAAAAACACACATATGAAATGTGTGTGTGCAGGGATGTAGGGGGATTTTACTGTGATGCTTAGGAAGAAGGGGGTCAGAACCTTGAATCATCTAGGTAAATTGGGCTTGTTAAGTCATTGGTACATGAGAGCAGGCACTAAAAATGAGATAATCCCAATAAATTCACCAATAAAACACTAAAGATTAACAAACAGCTATGGAAATATTATAGTCATGAGAGATGTAATGAGTATCCTCCTTACCACAAGGGTTAAAACAAGAGACAAAATTGATGTGGAAAGAAAGAGTACAGAGTGGGCAGAAAAATGGCATAAGAACTAGAGCACATGCCCTGCATGTGAGGTACTGAGTTTGATCCTTGGTTATGGTTGACCCCATAACCAGTACAAGAAGTAGTTCTGTGAGCTCTCTCTCTTTCTCATTCTCTCTCTCTCCCTTTCTCTCTCTCACACACACATACACACGATAAGAGGGTAGAGCAAGGTATCTGAGATCCTTTCCTGTTTCTACTACCTAAAGCCATGAATTTGTACAGAATAGCTACCAACATCATTATCAAATATTAATAGAATTCTGTGGGAGAAATGAGCCTTTGCAGACTCAGAGGTAGGAAAACTTAGAAAAATAATCTGATTAACCAATTGCCAAGTCTTCCAATTTTGCCCTAGATGTCATACTCATAGCTACAATAGGCAAATCTGTTGTGTGTCCCTGTTACTTTAAGAAAGAGTATTGGGAAACCCCTAATGAGAGCAAGCATCTTCCCTTATACAGATGACTTCAGAGTGATGGTAGCTGCAGGCCTGCACCCACACCCGCTGCACTGACTATTGCTGGACTTTGGTATCTTTGTCTTTCAAGCTCTTGACCAATTCAGCTCAATAGAATCATATTCTCCCAAAACTCTTGACTATATTATGTTCCCTATATATAAAACAGGGGCTCAAATTCCAGCTTCATTTTTGCAGGGAGTTGGTAGAGAATTTTAGCTGTTTTTCCAAATGCTATCAGAGAGGGCATGTTTCATATTTGTTTAAACTTGAGCACTATTTCTAAGAATCCTTTGACCTGGTTGATAGAGTGAGAAACACAATTCTCATACTGGGCTCCAGACCACAAAGCAGGGACAGTAGTGAGGTGAGGATACAGCCTTGTGAGGGCTAAAACTCCCTACAATTACAGGAGTTACCTCAGCATGCAGTTTCCAATTTAATTTTCAGGTCAGTCTTCTAAACTATATTTGGGGCAACTTGATGAAGTAACGGGTTTTCTCTGGTGGTTCTGTGTTGATTGAGGGCTGGTATAAACAAGGAGACAAACAGTGTGTTACCACAGATACCTGAATTTGTTTTAATTTCTCATCAAAGATACTTACCGCACACTGGTTCTTTTTCATCTCATCAGTTCCTCTCAAAGAGGTTGATGTGCATACTCACCTAATTTCCCAGATCACACTTTAGAAAGCTTCAAAATACATAAAAAGGGGGTTCACAAACAATTATATCCCCCTTTATTGCTTTTTATGACTGTCTTTCTACTTTTCCTTTCCACATCAAGTAAAAAATGTAATTGTTTTTCTGTCATTGTCTCGTCCAGGGCAGGTGCTTTTATCTTGCCCATTCCTTGGGATCTAACACCCAAGAGCTAGTTTCAAAGTCTTATTTTTCAGACCCAGAGTGGGAAAACCAGAAACATCTCTAATGTCTTTAACTGCCATGAGTTGTTAGATGGCAGTGTTAGAAGAAATCAACATGAACTGCGTTTTCAAACTGAAGTTCAGAGGTGAAAGTGGAATTGGGATCATGGTGTTTTCATAAAATTCTGATGGGGACAGGAAAAGGTATGGTCCGATAATCTCCTGGCAGGCACTATTGTTTTCAGCTGAACACAAACAACATGTCCTCTCTCTGCTCCACCTCCTCTCTGTTAGGTGTGAGGAACACCACAGACCAGAAGCCTCTATTCTGCCAGATAACTTGACCTCATTTCCTGGCCTTCACATCTAATCAAATTCTCAATCAATGGCTCTATGTTTCATTCTCATCTACTCTCAAGTATACCTTCCTCACCTTCCTATCCCTCTATTATTCAATGTGACTAACACTAAAGGGGAATTTTGACCTTAAAAAAGGGCTGTTTCCTAAATTGAGTGTGCTATTACATTAAATAATCAAGAAAAAGCATTTGTATGTTTTAAAATTCAGGCCCTCAGGCCGGAGCGATAGCACAGCTGTAGAGCATTTGCCTTGCACGCAGAAGACCTGGGAAGAAACCAGGTTTAATCCTGGGCATCCTATTTGGTCCCCCGAGCCTGCCAGGAACGATTTCTGAGCGCAGAACCAGGAGTACCTCCTGAGCACTGCCGGGTGTGGCCAAAAAAAAAAAAAAATTCAGGCAGAGTTTCCATGAAATGAGTAAGTGAAAGTGAATTTGTTTTTCTATGAAGATGTTTGAAATTCTTTCAAGTTGCATTTTGCCTCCGAATTCCTGGTACAAGCCACAGTATGGGGTGAAGACCCTTCTATTCTTGGAAGACTTAAGAGACGTTTTCATTGATGTGTCCTCTATCATGAGCATCCCAAAGTTATAACGATACTAAAAAAGATACATTACTTGTTTGCTTCCAATGTATAGAACAGGGATGACCCCCCCCCAAAGAAAGGTTATTACTAGGTGCACATTCTACTACAAGTCATTGTATTAATGATCACAAGTCTACCCCCACATGGACTCTCTCACCTTCTTATCTGAAAATAAGGCATTGGGAGCCCTCATTGGCAGCCTCTCTGGTAGCAAGAATGAAACTACTCAGAAACCAAGGAGTTTCAGTATTAGGAGGCAAAGTCAGGCTATCTCCAAAGCAACCTGACAGTGGTTTATGTATCCTTTAGCTAGAACAACTCTCTGCAAAAGGGGAATAGGTAGCACAGCAAAAGCAAGAGGTGCCACTATCCTAGACCTACCAGATTACAAAATAAGCTTACCTGGAGACAGGAAGACCTCTACTCAGTTGAAGAGGAGCTTAGAATCTTGGAAGCCAGAGTCTGACAGAATGTAAAGGCTGATGTCACTCAAATTCTCAGAACAAATTTATGAATAGCCTCTAGGTTTATATGGAGGAGAATACATAAATGAGCATTAGTTTGTGGCCCTAAAAACCAAGCACGAAATTGAGACCTCATTCACATGTGTGCTAACAAGGGCCAACACAGGTCCTTCATGTCAGAATGTTAACAGTTCTATAGGGACATCAGCAAGACAGGAGAGATTAGCCTGGTGAAGCAGGGCATCTTCAGTTTAGAAGACAAATGTCATGACTCCAATGGCCCATTGCTAACATGGATAGAGAGGCTAGAGGAGGTGGTGTTCAGTACTCTCCCTGGTGTGCAGTCTTCAAAGGTCTAAGACCATCTGCTAATTAGACTCCACTGCTGTAGGCTGGTGGACTTCAGACATTGGATCCTATCTCCAAGGACACTTACTCAAAAGTCTTTCTATTGATTCATTCATCTTTACTTGGCCCAGATCTATTTCCATTCAAGACCCTGTGCCCAACATAGAAATAGCTCAACATAGATTTTTTTACCCAACTATTCATTGCCCACAGTTTTCCATATTGGTGACTCTCTTAGCTTATAATAACCTTGTGAGTGCAGGCAGACACGGCACTCAGAGTCCCATTTATGCAGCCGTCAGGAGAAATGAAGTCATGAAATTTTTCTATACATGGATGTACATGGAATCTATTATGTTGAGTGAAATAAGTCAGAGGAAGAGAGATAGACACAGAATAGTCTCACTCATTTATGAGTTTTAAGAAAAATAAAAGACTTTTTTTACAATAATTCCCAGAGACAAGAGAGAGGAGGGCTGGAAGGTCCAGCTCACAACACGAAGCTCACCAAAAAGATTGATGAGTACATTTAGAGAAATAACTACACTGAGAACTATCATAACAATGTGAATGAATGAGGGAAGTAGAAAGCCTGTCTTGAGTGCAGGTGGGTATGGGATGGGGAGAGGGAGATTTGGGACATTGGTGATGGGAATGTTGCAGTGGTGAAGGAGGGTATTCTTTATATGACTGAAACCCAACTACAATAGTATTTGTAATCAAGGTGTTTAAATAAAGATATTTAAAAAAGTTAAAGTCAACCAAGTGGACAGAATATATGTTTTTACGGTGACTACATGTCTTCAAATGATGACAGTCCAGAAACTAGAGAGATATGGCAGGAAGTAAGATTCTTGTCTTTCACAAAGCTGACCCGACCCCAGTTCTCTCTTTGGCACTTATACAGTTCCCAGATTCCCACTAGAAGTGATCCCTGAGTGTATAACAGGAGTAAGACTGAAAACTACTAGAAATGACTTTCCAAAAAATCAAAATTGAACAAAAAATGGTGGGCAAGACCAACGACCTTATCTTTTGAATCCTCTATACTAATTTCTGAGTTATCATTCTGCACTTTTCTATGGATGTTATATTTTATAGGGCACTCTCTAAACAAAATTCTGATCTCCCCACAAACCTCACAATGTTCTAGTGAGAATGAGGCCAAATCAACCTGACCAAACATAAAGGCTCAAGATTAGGGCAGGGTTGACTCAAGGCCACACAGTCACAAACTCATCTGAATTTGCACAGGCAGAAAATAAGGGAAATCAAGGATCATTGAGCTCAGTGTATCTATCAGACAATCCTGTGTTGTGTCTTAACTCGTGCATGTCTGATTTCCTATGATAAACTTGCAAAGTTTAAACTTCTATTCGTTGATAGAAGGATAAATAGTGAAACTCCATTTTTTTTTCACTAAGCTAAGGTTGCTCTACAACATCTCCCAGGCAATCCTTTCTCACAATATATGATGTTCTGATCTAGCTATCCAATATTATTCTACAGCACTCAAGGAGTCTGAAGCAAAGCAAGTCATGTTGTCCCATTAATGCTTCCTTCTATGTCTCTTAAACAAACAAAACCACAGACGCTATTTTTATTTGTGGCTAATTTTTCAGACCTGGTCATATCATCTTTATAAATTCTATGGAACTGAGAATTCAAGAGTACATGAATATTTAAGGAACTCTTGTTATTTCTGCCTTATTGTATTTCTGAGATGTCAATTGCATCCCTGCAGCTATGAGGAATAAATTCTACTCCTCTTTTAGGAATCACATCCAACCTTTCCCTGTCTTACTCTGTGCCCCAGGAGCTTCCAGTGCTCATCTATCTTCCCCATATCCTGTAAGGAGTCCAATTGTCCCCAGGTCTTGAAAGTCACACACACGTCCATTATATGTGATTAAAGACGCATGTTAGTACTTGTATGAGCTGCACAAAATGAGCATGAGAAGTTTGTCTCTTTCAGTGGGCAGTGTGTTGGGATAGCCATGGTAGAATGCATGTACATGATAGGTTTTATGGATCACCTGGTAGGACAAAAAAAGGTTTGGGTATTCTGTGAGCTCTCAAAATGCTTCGTATGTAAGTTACTGTTCAATATTTCTTTACTTTACAGAGGTTCCCCCATATTTCAAATGGGGGAGGTCTATATCTGGAGCATCAATGAGAAAAGTCAAAATACTGATTCTCCCTTGATTCCTGTAGATCTCTGCCAGGGGACTAAAGTTCTACTATTCTCCAAGACAGCCCTCTCTTTCTAGGTCTGATTGAAGACTCCCAACCCTCATCTCTTTGAGAGAGTCCCCTACCTGTTCTAAAGTGGAAAGTGTTAAACCATTTCTTATGCTTTGCCCACTTCTGTTCATATGGCTAGAAATAGCCTTTTATTAATCTCCAATTGCCTAATGTGTTTTGTTTCTTCCTGAGATAAAGATGTTTGACTGAGACAAAAGAACTCTCCAAATAGGTTATACACCTTAACTACTAAGGAGAACATTTATTACACTCACCACTTTAATTAGAAATGAGTTAACCTTTAATAAATTCTGCTTTTAATAGCTTCATACATTGATATTTTCTCTCAATATCCATTTATTCTTGACATTTATAAAATTATAAAATTTATAAAATTAATTTTTTCCCAGATTGTTTCAATTTCTCCATTGGCATCCCATTACCATCGAAGACCCACATTTTTTGGTCAAATTTTTAATGTTCTCCAAAATGAGACAATTTTTAGCTCCACCTATAAGAATTAGCCTCATGGATAATTTCTGATATTGCCTCCTCCATGAAGCATATTCACCCGGTGGTTCCCACTTACTGTCTTCAGCAGCTTATTGCAACTTTATGTGTGTGTTGCTCGGCATTATTCAAGCAGAACAGAGGGGTTTATTTCTGAGAAGATTTGCTATAGGAACCAGCTTACCCAGTGTGGTCACCAAGTAACAATCACCAGCCTTTTTTTTTTTTTTTTTTTTTTTGCCTCTTCATTCTATTCAATCAGGGCCTTCACAAAGTGAATGACTACCTTGGTCCTACCTTGGTAAAGACCATTGTGTTCTCCAGCTTATCCATTAATCTTCTAGAAACATTTTCATAGATACACCCAAAAGTGTATCACCAGCAATCTGAACATCCCTAAGACCAATCAAGTTGACACATAAGATTTACCATCACAAATCCATTGATTGTCAACTTGGAAACTAGAACATAACTTGTTAACTATTCATGCAAATAAATACAGCATTTAGAATTCTATCAACACGATCCAGCTACTCTGTGTACAATCCCAAGCATTCTAATCAGTTCCTGGGAGAAGTAAACTACTTTACACTTTTGATATTACTTAACCTTTATACCATGATGTAACAATATTAAACACTGATAAGGAAATATGAGAAACAGATAAGCACTTAATATGTGTGTATATATACACACAAGTGTATTTACAACATAATGAGGAATGCTAATTACAGACCTTATAATTACACCTTTTACAATTACTCATCATGATTATAGTGCTTATTTCTGTGACTGGTTTTGCCACTAATCTACATAACTGCTTTCTTCTACTACCCATACTGTATTCATATCATACATACATTCAGCAGGTATCTCAACTGTTCAGGATTTTGTACCTGACTAGGTGACCTATACCTTCATTCCTGAAAGAGTCTGAGTGGTCCTTGCTGAGTTGGACTCTTGTAGTTTGTCATTGACCTGAGTCCCAGGGCCTGGTCACCCTAAGGAATCTCCTATATTCAATACATATTCTTCCTTACCTCTATGCAAGTATAATTATTCAATATTTTCTGAGTCATCAGGATCAAACACCACAGCCCACACAGTAACTTCTTTCTGTGTCTGTTGTTTCGGAAGTGCAGGGAGCCCCCAATGACCATGTGGTAGTTCTAATTTTAAGTTCAATAGAATCCTTGTTGCCTGGGAAAATGCTAGATCACAAGACCAGAAGGGCACAAGACACAGACATAGGAAGCTAGAATTTGGCAAGTCGGAACCTAGAGACAAGAGTAAATGAGGTCCCTCCTGTGACTGCCCTTCAACCTCTAGATGGCTACAAAGAAACAGAAAAACTCATATATTAGATGTGGTTGAATTTACATTATATTTAATTGCAGTGAATTTAGCTGTTTTGGATTTTTTGAAGTTTATTTATTTGATTTTTGGACCAAACTCAGCAGTGCTCAGGGATTACTACTGGCTCTGTGCTCAGAAATCGCTCCTGGCAGGCATGGGGGACCATATGGGGTACCAGGATTCGTACCAATGTCAGACCTGGGTTGGCCACTTGCAAGGCAAATGCTCTACTTCTGTGCTATCTCTCCAGCCCCCAATTTAGCTGTTTTTACTGTTCCTCCCTTTTCAACTTAGAACTTGAAGACAAGAATCACATAAATCTGGAAAAGTTGCTTGTGCTATGGTACTCTATTTTTGTTTTGTTTTGCTTTGGGGCCACACCTGGCAATACTTAGGGGTTACTCCTGGCTCCGTGATCAGAAATCACTCCTGGCAGGCTGGGGAACCATGTGGGATGCCAGGAATCGAACCTGGGTCCATCCTGGGTCAGCCCCAGGCAAGGCAAACAATCTATCGATGTGCTATCTCTCCAGCTTCTATAGAACTGTATTTGGATAATATTTTTATAAGACTAGAACAACAAATTGGAGAACATTGCAGTGGCTGTAGGCTATTAGGGTAAGGAAGGAGGGATTGTACATGTGGCCAAAAATGAGTGGGCTTGTAATGATTCATATTCTACTGTTTCCATGTCATTGTCCTACTTATGACATATTTGGTTTTCTGAGCTGTTACCATTGAGGTAAACCAGACAAATGGTGCCAAGAATCTCTCTTGAGATCCCTCTGCATCATTTGCCTTCCTTTTCACAGTACATGTAAAAGCAGAGTAATTTCAGGTTTTAGAAGAAGAGTAGCAGAATAAATTTCATATGTAAAGTGAGAGAAAACACAAAAGAAATTGCCTGTTAAGTATTTTTTACATTTTCTTTGATACTTACAGAATGACTGGCATACCTGATGTGTGAAGTGAAATGCATATTGAGTGAATAAATATCTAAGAGGAAGAAATATGTAATCAGAAGGTCACACACTCAGAGGCCCTCAGCTTGTGTGAATGAATTGATACTACTTCATTGCCTAAGAATCTAAGGCTAAAAAGAAAAAAGGACTAAAAGTTTACCAGGTTTGACTAAAGAAGGTGAGGACTGAAAACCAACTCTTCCTAAATAGGTAATAGGGAAACAAATAAAAAGAAGATAAAAATCTGACCACAAAGAGGAAAAAAGAATCAAAGAAATGGAACTAAAATTGGCAATACTTATAGTTCTCTGAAAAACACCTCACCTTTTGTAATGCATTCAGAGAGAGCCAAAGATCTGGAATTCCTATAACAATTTTCAAATCTGTCTACCAGAAACAGCAGTGTAATCTTGAATCCCACAGCCAGGCTTCCCAATGTGACAGACCTGGTGCCACAAAGATGTACAGAGCTGTGCGTTATTGGCACTTGAGCTATTTTGTACCCATTTCTGAGAATGTCTATCAATAAAAGCCCCTGGGTATGGCTCCAACCTAAGTCTAAACCCTACCAGCAAAAAAAATAAAGAGCTATTTAGAGTAGTTCTTCAAGTTTCCACTTGGTCTCGATGATTCATTCATCCTTCATTTTATTGAACAAATGAAACTCCCTGGCAGTGAGTAGTTTAAGTGCCCCCCCAGCTACTCTGTCTCTGTCTCTCTCTTTCTCTTTTTGTCTTTTTCTCTCTGTCTGTCTTCCTGTTTGCCTCTCTCCTGGACATTTTTCAGACACTGCTTGAAGAAGCACCAGGAGCTTTAAACACATCTGTGTTGCATCCCAAGCTGCCAATCTTGCTCATTTATTAATAACATAGAGGGATGTCTAAAAATGAGATAAAGAAGGTTATCAGATTCTTTTCTTTCCTCTTGAGCATCTTCTCCATGCCTTTGATTGATGCCAGATTGCCTGGCACAGAATCGAAGTGCTATTTTTAGTTGGCTCTGAATCTGAGAACTTTTATTTCTGCTTGTGAACCTTTATAAATATTTAAGAGAAAGAAAAGACATGAATGGAGGAACATGTGGTCTCCCAGATATTCACCAAAGCTGTCTGTAGAAATTACAGATACTCTAAAGAGCTGGAAAGCAAGGCATGTGTAGGAATAATAAATGAATTCTCAAATCCTTAGAGGCAACTTCAAAAGTCAGAGGAGCTCAAGGCTAATCAGGTACACACGATGGACTCTAGATTCTCCTGCCTTCACCAACTTCTGCCTCTGTTTTCCAGACATAGACCAATCTCTTGTCTGCCTCTACAACAGGATAGGAGTGGATAGGAGGGCAGAGAATTGGGTTCAAGTGCTGGGTTTGAAAATACCAGGGAGAGGCAAATCATTTGATCCACTGGGATTTGTAATAAGCAGAGGAATAAGCAAAGTCAGGCTAACATCCAAAGCTAAGTTGCTCCTTACCAAGAAAAACCTCTTGCTTCTTACAAATTTTCTCAAATGAAACACCTTTCTTCTTGAAAAGTCTGTCATGTCTCTCCTTCTGACCTTTTGAATTTTTGTATGCTACTTTAGAAAAGTCAGTTTAGCAGACATGGCTTGAAGGTCTGTGCACAGTGCCAGATTCTCAGGGGAGGATTTTGTTGTCTGATGGAAAATTAGAGAAGGTTCAGATACAACTTCAAAAGGCAGCATCTCCCTTCAAGAGTTAGTTGCATCGTAGGGGCCACGATACAGGTACATTGGTAGGGCTGCTTAGCTAGCATGTATCCCATGTGGCATCATGAGCCAAGCAGCCTTGCATCCTTGGGCAGTGCTTAGTTGCCCTCCAACTAATATAAAGAGAGTGAAGTGTATCCCATTACATTTTTTTTCAGAGCTCCAGTAGTTCTAGATTTTAATCAAAATTTAAATCATTCTTTGAGTCTCCACAAAACTACACATCACACATTACATATCTATAGGCCAGCTAGGAAAGGTGGGCAAATGTCTCTCTTTGCTTACTTAATACTAGCGGTTGACCATTATGAGGCTGAAAACTACAAAGGCAGTAGGGCATAACAGTCACAGATAATTGTGTTTGGGAATTTACCATTCAATTAGGAATAGAAACTTTAAGGAAAAATAAGCTTGAATTTGCAAAGTCTGCACAGCTTGCCTCAGCATGGCTGCCTATGTTGAGACCTCTCAGCTTCCAGCAGTCAGAGTCCACTTTGACAGATCCCCTAAGGAGACGACAGGCAGATTTTGGGAGGAATCCTCCTCTATTTTCACTGCCAACTCCCAGACAACCCACCTAAGTCTACCAATCTGTTTCTTAACCAACTTTGTACAAAAATCTTGGTTACCAACTCTTCTTGTTGGTACCCACTTGGCACTGATTTGAGATGGCCATGCAAGCAGTAACATTCAGGCACATGTTGGGGACCAAACTCACCTGGGCCCCTTGGTCACCCCAGCCCTCCCATTCTTCCAGCCTTAACTGGGCTTGCCAAGCCATGATCTTTCCCAGGCATTTTCTTCATTATGAAAGATAAAACAATTGAGACCCAAGGAACCTAACTGGGGTGTCACAAGGGAGGTATCTTGAGTAGTAGAGGGCTTGCCTTTAACATCAGATTCCTGGGCTCACTGCAAAACTCCAGGTTCAGGGACACTGCATGAAAAATCCAAGACCACCAATACCACCACCACCAACAAAAAACTCAGATAGCTGATGTGAAAATGACTAGGGCCCCTGGAAGTTCAGATCCTACTCAATGCCCTTACCTCTCGAACATGAATGCACATGAATTCCAAGGTTGCCTTCTTCTCCTTCCCTCCTTAAGGGAACCTCAGAATGGCAGTGGTCCTGGAAAGACCCCTAGCTTCTCCCTCTCAGTTCTCATTCTGCAGATGCCTACCATATAGTGTTAGTTGCACCTTTGTCTCTTCCCCTGGGACCTCTTACGTCACCGTTAGAATCTCCAATGCCCAGTAGTATACTCTGCCCTGATATCATCTTCTTTATCAACACAGATTCATTCTTTGCATAGATCCATTTTAGGCACTTAGCACTCTGCAAAATTTGAGGTGTGAACTTGGCTACCCAATGAAACAATTTGAGCACAGAAGCATGGGAACAGAAGTTTTCTACCTGGGCTATGTGTCCAGGCTTAGATATCAGAACTCTTCCAGAATTCCTGCTGGCTGCATTTTCTAAGCCTTGGCTTGGCTTTGTGAAGGAGCTGATGTATGAGAATGGTCTGAATGGAATATCCTGGGACATATACTCTGGACTCAGTGGAACTGAATTGGCTGAAATGGACATCTTGCAATGCTGCCAAGCCATTCTAGTGCAATTCACTGCTTTAGTACAGCAAAAACAGTTCTTCTAAGGGATCTCAAAAAGGGATATAATTTGTTCCACAGGCCTGTCCCCTTTGCCCTTTTGGCTTCTGATTCTTAACATTGCAGAAATATTACTCCCAGAAATAAACTGACCTTTTGAAAAGTAACTGAAAGCATGCATTCCAGTTGAGGACAATGAACTTGGTGTTTAAAAATATTAGTTTCTGTGCCAACATAATGAATTTGTTGGCTGCTACAATGTTCTCTTGGTCCTGGGATAAACATAAATGTGCTTCCCAGATATTTGTTTTAATAAAACCACTTTTGCTCTTCTGTCCTACCTTAGACTAATGTTACAGAGTCCAGTAAAATGCTTAACCTCTACCTTATATCATATCTTGAAAGGCATCAAAATTATAGAATTGTCCCTATAAACCTGTAGCAGTCATCAACTCAAGACACATAGTTTTGAAAACAAGTGCATGTCATTAAAAATAACTTAGTCCTATGATGATTAAAAATGAAATGAAAACACAAGGCCCTTTGCTTTGAATCTAGCTATTTCCCTAACCATGGATAAAATGGTACTGAATATTGGCACTGCCCTTGACAATTTCCCAAACTGTACTTATTGTTGCCTTCTAGAATCAGGGGTTTTATTATTGCTGTCATCATCTATATATTATGGATACAAAAATTGGAATGTGGAAACACTGCACGATTTGCCAAAGGACAAATGGAAAACAAATTTGGAAAGTTGCCTGGTATGGTAAGAAATATATTGGTTCCAGCCAGCCAGAACTTGGTTTTCTTTCTCCTCTCCATCTCAGCTCTGTGATCTTAAACCATAACAGTCACTCCAACAAACATTTATTTAGTGCTTTCCTCATGCCAGGAGACGTTCTCAGCACTTGGCATGTCTTGTCTTATTTAATCTTCATAAGAGTTTAGGAAATCATCCTCACAAACAGTGGGGAAAACCAAGATACAGGGGGATTATACCCTACTCAGAATTTTCCAATTGATAAGTCAGAATAAAATAAATTTAAGCCCATGTAAACTGACACCATCTGGACTCATGACCATGAAGACTGCTTTCCCATCACTTTGTTTCTCTTAGGGTCCCCATATTCTCTATAAATTAGAGATGATGGGACATTCCCTGCAGTTTTGCTATGAATCAAGAGTTTGAAATGACCCCAGAAATATGGGAACCCTTAAGAAAGGTTCCGATTCTGCAAAGCCAACCAGATGGTTCACATGATCTGCTATTGCATCACTTCTTTTGTTGTCACTATTTTGTTTTGGGGTTACACCTCGTGGTACTCAGGTATTACTCCTGACTCTACACTTTGGGGCAGGCTACTGGCTGTGCTTGGAAGATAATATAGGACGCAGGGGATCAAATCTGGGTTGCTGTATGCAAGGCAAATATCCTATCTACTGTACTACTGCGCTGGCCCAACATTTTTGACCCTTGAAATATAGACACACCTCGAAAAATAAGTTTAAAGGAAGAATTTCTGTTAAACAGCATCCAAAATTCTCTCCTACTTTTCAGCCAGCATCTGCCCCAGGTCAGATTCTCTTAAAATAATCCCTGCATCCTTTGCCTCTCCCTTGCCAGTTAAGATTCCCCCCCCACCCCATCTAGAGCTTCTGCAGAAATCAGTCAGTTCATCATACTCAGGTTTCATCACATAATAAGTGAGAGTTTATGCCACTTTTTAACAAAAAAAAGGAGGCATTGATAATAGACAGATAATGCAGTGGGTAAGGCACTTGTCTTGCAACTGGCCAACCCAAGTTTGATCCCCAGCTCTTTTAGCACTCCAGGATCACTGCCAGGTGTGCCACCTCTCCCACCCCAAAACATAAAAAATTGACATGCAACCATTGTATAAAAATAGTTTGATCAAAATAGGACCTAAAAAGGCAGAATGTGAGGATTATACAGTGGGAACAATTCTGGGATGAAATATTAGAGTTAACCAACTTTGATATATAGGATAAAGGAAGATCTGTGGATTTTACTTGGCATCAGGGTGTCTGTAGAACCACAAAACTGATATTCTCTCTGCCTTCTTCACTCTACACTGGCTGTAATAGGAATTAAGAGAAGTTTTCGTAACTGAGAGTGAAGTGTGTATGTTTATAGGTGCCCCAGAGGTCAATGTTTTCATGAGGTGGGCTGAAAGCCTCCATTAGCTTCCCACCCTTTCCTTATCCCTAGCAACTTGTATGTTTATCCTGCTTCTTAATTGACCTCATCTTGGCAAACAGTAGAAGCCACATGTAGCCTGATGCCAGCAACACTGGGCATCTCCAGGGAATGTTGAGAAGTGTTGGTGGCAATTGCTTTGTTGGTCATCAGAGCAAGGGCCTCCCAGCCTCCCTGTAGACCAAAGCTCTTGGACTAGGCTTATGGTGTAAACTGGCCCTCATGGAGGAGTCTGACCCTGGAGAACTTCCTGGGAAGGAAGCCCAGGAGTCAGTCTGAGCACACCCATACAGGACAGCTGGGCCTCTGTGGATGGCGTTTATGAATTACATGAGAAGGCCAAATCAGCCTGGTTGCATAAACCACCTCCTGTGCAAAGACAAGAACCAGCCCACTGTAATAACACAGTGTGAAACCCTGTGCTCCCTATGCTGCCTTTTGTACCTTTTCTTCTATTTTATGCTTCGTGTCACCACCTTTGCCACTTCCTCCAGCTGTTTCTTGGAGAAAAGAGGCTGGTTTGAATGACTTACATTTGGAGAATTCAATATTCCTGAAAAAAAAAAGTCCTAACCTCTCCATGTATCCCAGTATATGGCAGTTGGACTTGAACATGACCCATGGATACTCCCACTTGGCAGTTAAACTTGGACATGCCCCTTGGATACTCCCACTGGAATAACTATTGAACCTAAACATGCCCTTTGGATACACCCCCTGCCATGTTGGGTATAAGGAAAAACTTGAATTGTTGAGGGGAGGGCCCAGAATAGTGACCAGAGCAGCACCTTCTGGTCCATGAGGAGGAGGTGGGCAGAGATAAAGCATCAGAGAGATGCTGATTGTTTTGTATATATTCCCTTTTCTTCATTTGTACCAGGGCCTTCCTCAGCCACATTTGACTGGTAAATTTTCATCAAAGTATACTTGGTTTCAATGTCTCTCTTTTCTCTCTTTCTCAGTTCAGGTGGGCGGTCACTAAATGTAAGCATCCCTGGGTAAGCTCTTGACCCAACTCAGCAATTGGGTCACATGGGCCCCTGAGAGCCTTGCAGCACCAGGCCCTGACAGCCTTGAGCCTCTGCAGCCTGAAGCCTGCAGCCCTGCAGTCCTGGCAGCTTTGGGCCATTGCACTCTTGCTCAAAACTCCTTAATAGATTACAGGAAGAGGTTGATGCTCCTACAAATTCCAAATTCATGGGAATACATGGGGGTTCTGCAAGGTTTTCTCTCTTCTCAGATGGGAAGGGTAACCGTTCTCAACACAATGTCATTGCCTGAAGTATCTGATGTCCCTGCAGTCATCATGGAAAAAAGGGTAAAAAGTGACAACATATTTTTTATGTTGACTACTAAAAATAATTCTTGAGAATACCTCCCAAGCAGTTCTCAAGGGTCTGGTGGCCTGTACTCATGGCAGTACTTGACACAGTGGTCCTCAAACTATGGCCCGAGGGCCATATATTGTATTTGTATCTGTTTTGTTTCTTCATTGCAAAATAAGATATATGCAGTGTGCATAAGAATTCATTCATAAGTTTTGTTTTTACTATAGTCAGACCCTCCAATGGTCTGAGGGACAGTGAACTGGACCCCTGTTTAAAAAGTTTGAGGACCCCTGAAGGGTCAGACAAGTCAATATTGAGATCTTGTGTTGCAGCAGAGGTGGAGAGTCACCTTGGTTATACCAGGAAGTATTGAAAAGATTGTGTACTGAAAGGGATTTAAGTTGGGTTTTGAGGGGCCAGAGCGATAGCACAGCTGTAAGGCAGGCAAGCGGCCAACACAGTACAAACCCCAGTTCAAATCCCGACATCCCATATGATCCCCCGAGCCTGCCAGGAGTGATTTCTGAGCACAGAGTCAGAAGTAACCCCTGAGCATCGTTGGATGTGACCCAAAAAAAAAGACAAAAACAACAAAACAAACAAAAAAACAGTAAACTGGGTCCTGCATCCTTATGACATGAGCTGTCTCCTTGACCATATAATAGATTTCTTAAATGGTTAGCATTTTACAGTGTTAAATCACTACGGGTTTGTTATCTATTATCTATTAGTTAATAAGACCTTTTTCTCCACATGATATCCCCAAACTTTCAATTATGGTTTAAGCCCAATGTCTACCTGCTAAGACAGTTGATAAAGCAGACTTGTGGTTTTGTTTTTGTTTTTTCTTTATTTGTTTTGTTTTGTTTGGGGGGCACACCCAGTGATGCTCAAGGGTTATTCTTGGCTATGCACTCAGAAATCGATCCTGGCTTGGGGAACTATATGGGACACTGGGGGATCTAATCGTGGTCAGTCCTAGGCAAGTGTCAGCAAGGCAGACTCCTTACCGCTTGCACCACCACTCCGACCCCCAGATTTGTGGGGTTTTTGGAATACGAGGTAATTCCAAATAATCATTGCAAGTAATTCCACTTAGTGGCAGCATAGATAGAACTTCAAATGAACAATCGCTCTGATTTACAAAAAATTGCTGATATTTTCTTCACTCCAATGACCACTTTCCCTCTCACACCCACTGTTCTTGTTTTCCTCCCACACAGACAAGAACCCTTTGATGACCTCTCCTGTGCAAGCTGTTTCCTTTTTCATTTCTGAGGGGGAAAGGAGTTGAGCCACACAGCAATATTCAGGGCTTACTCTTGACTCTGTAATCAAGGATTACTCCTGGCAAGATTCAGAAGACCAATGTGTGCTGGGATGGAGCCAGGCTTGGCTGAGTGTAAGTCAAAGTCTTACTTGTTTTCTGATCTTTCATCCTCAAAAACTAGGTTCTTGGGAGAGATAGCACAGTGGTAGAACATTTGCCTTGTGTACAGCCAACCCAGGACGAACGATGGTTCAAATCCCAGCATCCCATATGGTCCTTTGAGCTTTCCAGGAGCTATTTCTGAATGCAGAGCAAGGAGTAACCCAAGCACTGCCAGGTATGACCCAAAAACCAAAAAACAAAACAAGACAAAAAAAATAAAAACCTGATTTCTTATAAGAGACCAAATAATCTCCCAATACCAGTTCTTACTGCAGTCCTTTCCTGGCACATCCTGCAGAGAGACCTGTCTGGGATCTGAGTTGAAGTTGAAGTTGAAGATCTTACCTGAATCTTCCTTATAGATGAGCTCAGAGTTGATCTAATTAGTGCTCACTATTGTAGGACAATGCATGATGAGATGTTAAAAGCCTTCTAGCAATCAAATTCCTAGAAACACTGGGTAAACAGATGATAAATCGCTGAAATATGGGAAAATACCCAGAGGACATAAAGTCAGAGAAAAATCAAAACCAGTGTGCAGGGTGGTTACATCAAGAGGTTGTCTTCTCAGACAAAAGTCCAGGCTCAGGATTTTTTTGTGTTTTATTGTGGTTTTTTTTGTATTTGTTTGTTTTTTAATCATCACTAGCAGCCTCCTCTTCCTGTTCCCAAAACCTCAAACATGAGAAGATGTAACTATTTTCTTTACCAGATGTCCCTCTCCATGGCCTGCCAAGGGAACCATGTTGTTTCCACCATTTCTAGGATTTCTGTGCACTACTCCACTCCCAAACTCTATAAAACCAGGGGCCAGTTATGCCTGAGAAGAACCTGAGATTTGTTTCTGAGAAGTTAATACCTTGAGTTTTCCATTAGATAAGCTCATGGGTCTGGGATTCTGTTCTGTTGATTTGGGTATTCTTCTGGGAGCCCTTCTCTGTTAAACAGAAAAATGGATACTGTCTAGTTCTCATCAGAACCTTCATTAGTGGCCACCACATTATGGTGTGCCATGTCACTTGTCTCATGGAGTCAACTACTTATAATCCTCAGCACAAAGCTCTATTCTTGGACAATAAAGTCAGTAAATACATTCCTAAAGGTAACGTGTCTTACATATAGTGAAATAGCTGTATCCCAGACATAAATTTTACTCCCTATAGCAATCCAGTGGGCCTTAGAAGATACCTGAAAAACTAGTGTCCATCTAATGTGATTATGTCTCCTTCACGTTTATTTGCACAGGGATCTGATAAAAAAAAAAACACATCTCAGAGAAGGCAATTGTGGGGTATGGCATAAGATGCCAAGCTTTGATCACTGAAAAGAAAGGAACACAGAGAGAGTTATACAATAATAATTTTGTCTAGCTCCTGCCATTCCAAGAAACCCATAAAATCCTTTGTGGGGGCTTCATAAAAATACTGCATTCTTTTACAGGATGAAATAAAAAGTTAGCTAAAGGTTTCTTGCGCTCTATGACCAGACAGAATCTTGGGATGGCATCCTGTGAACTTAAAAAAGAGTTTGTGTGCAGTGGAGGAGACATTGAGTAAGTTGCTCTTTCCTCTCATGTCTGCTCAATAAGCCACAATCACATGATGGCGTAAGTGGTAAAGCACTTTCTTTGCACACACAAGACTTTATGCTTGATCCCTAGCACCAATTGCCCCCTCAATTCTGCCAGTTTTGTACTTTTACCCTAGATCCCCATTACACTGACCATCACTCACAGTGGTCCTGGGCACCATTGGAAATGACTTGAATTTTTTAATAGAAGAGAATACAAGCCATAGCAAGCAAGAGGGATAAATGGGAGCTATAAGATACATACTTGGTACAAATGTCTTGGTTGCAAAGAATTATCTCCTTTCTACTCATAAGTGTGCTTCCTCATATTATGAGATGACTCTTGGATTATCAACAGAGAAAATATGTTATAAAAACGATTGTTATGTGCTGCTCTAAGGAACAGATGGATAAAATGACTGGCTTAAGGACCAGCAGCTTGCTGGAGACAGAACAGAGATGACTCCAGATATGTAATGTCTTCCTTGGAGCAAAGAAAATTGATTTCATATTGAATTATATTCACTTGCCACTGACAAACTGGCTTACATTTTCTTTACCATGAGAGAAATGCTGGATGCTGAACAGATGGAGTCAAGTGTGGCTTCTGGTTCTAACTCTAGAGAATAAGTAAACCCAAGTGTTTCTAAGCACCCTGGACAGTTCCTTTGCTTGCATCCATCTTCTTTCCATCTTTCATTCGAATAGATGGGCCCTCACACCAAGAGAGGTTGTCCTATAGTGAATGAGAAAGTCTCCCTATTATAATCTAGCACAAGTCCTTGGGGGTGGAGGTGGGTGATAAAGAAACGAGGGATTGGGGGTGAATTTCTATGTTGAAGGCCAGCATGATCTGCTTTCTCTCTGTGTATATATGTATATGTATATGTATATATATATATAAGGTTTATATATATATGTATACACATACATACATATACATATATATAAGGTTTCCTAGGTCTATTCCGAAAGACTTCTTTGCATCTTAACTGCTTCTTATAATTAAAGTCTAATAGATGCCGTTGGAAAACTCTAAACATATTTACTGACAAAAATGAACTTTTAAATCATTACCTTGCATCTTTTAAATCCTTTGAAAGAAGGATCTGTGAGAGAATTCACTTCTTCCTATAGATCATATGCACGAGAGGGTTAAAATGCTTTCTCTTATTTTATTTTTTGCTAATATATTTTTTCATTGTTGTAGATGATTGGAATGTGATGAAATGAGGAAATGTCAGCAAATAGCAGATTATATTCCCTCTGGGATATAATCTGACATGCATATAAGATAAGGGTGATTCTAAATTGTATTAAACTAATAAAATCACTGTTTGCTCATTGTGCCTTAATTTTCATTATATATGTCAATAACTTCATTATCAAATCACTGAGAACTTTTAAAAAGCTTAAGGATAAATTACCAAAGATCAAACTCAGGGTTTCATACATGCAAAGTCTACACTTTACTACTGAGTTACACCCCCAGACTGTCAACTGATGTTGATGTGATAATATTGTTTGTTATTGTTGTTGAATATTGATTCTGGTGAGAATGCATCATAAGACCTCTAAAGAACTTTAATATATAACATTAATTTACCAATTTATTCTTCCTTTCCATATTACCATTATATAATTTTCTCTCTTGATAATTTAATTAATGGATATTGTTATATTAAGGATGTACTAAAGGTAAAATGCTGTCAATAAATATACCTTTACAATATCCATCTTTGCTTTCTTTATTCTACTATAGTATTGAAAAGTTCCTTTCCCCCTTTTCTTAATGTCTTTGACATTTTTCCTACTATGCTTCTGAAATGACAGTTACCAATATGGCTAACTTTTGGTTTGGGGGCCACACTCACTTAAGAATTATTCCTAGCTCTGCCCTCAGGGATTATTCAGGCAGGCTCAGAAGACCATATGGGATTCCAGGAATTGAAACTAGGTTGACTGCATGCAAGGCAGATGCCCTCACCTCTGTCCTATTTTTCTGATCCCAATATGGCTATTCTCAAATATTTCAAGTACCTATGATCTGATATCTAACAAAAGACATGTATATTTTCCTCCAGTCCTTCCCTTTTATTCTTTCTGATCATCAAAAATAAAAGCCACAGGGACCGGAAAGATAGCATGGAGGGAAAGCGTTTACCTTGCATGCAGAAGGTTGGTGGTTCGAATCCCAGCATCCCATATGGTCCCCTGAGCCTGCCAGGAGCAATTTCTGAGCATAGAGCCAGGAATAACCCCGAGTGCTATCAGGTGTGACCCAGAAACCAAAAATAAATAAATAAATAAATAAATAAATAAATAAATAAATAAATAAAAGGCACCTTAAAAATTTCCCTTATAATCCCCACAATTACCACCAAGTCTTTCTTGATATATTGCAAGAGATTTCTCTGCTTCTAGAAAGCTTATAACATTGTTGATTTGACACCATTTTGTCTGTCATTTGTACATTTTCTAACTTCCACCTATAATCTAAACTCTCTAGCATTTCTTCCTTGAATATGGTGTGGTTCTATTGATTTTAGCAACGACTCGTTTTAGGAATCACCCCCCACCCCGCAAATAAAGAAATTACATAAAATACCCGAAAACCATGGGCACTTGAAAAACAAACTCAGTAATAGAAAATCAATGGCAATTTAGATCATGAGAAAATTTTTTAATTTAAACAACTTCATTACATACATGATTGTGTTTGGGTTTCAGTCATGTAAAGAACACCACCCATCACCAGTGCAACATTCCCATCACCAATGTCCCAAATCTCCCTCCTCCCCACCCAACCCCCGCCTGTACTCTAGACAGGCTTTCTATTTCCCTCGTACATTCTCATTATTAGAATAGTTCAAAACGTGGTTATTTCTCTAATTAAACTCATCCCTGTTTGTGGTGAGCTTCCTGGGGTGAGCTATAACTTCCAGCTCTTTTCTCTTTTGTGTCTGAAAGTTATTATTGCAAGAATGTCTTTCATTTTTCTTAAAACCCATAGATGAGTGAGACCATTCTGTGTCTTTCTCTCTCTCTTTGATTTATTTCACTCAGCATAATAGATTCCATGTACATCCATGTATAGGAAAATTTCATGACTTCATCTCTCCTGACGGCTGCATAATATTCCACTGTGTATATGTACCACAGTTTCTTTACCCATTCATCTTTTAAAGGGTATCTTGGCTGTTTCCAGAGTCTTGCTATGGTAAATAGTGCTGCAATGAACATAGGTGTAAGGGAGGGATTTTTGTATTGTATTTTTGTGTTCCTAGGGTATATTCCTAGGAGTGGTATAGCTGGATCGTATGTGAGCTCGATTTCCAGTTTTTGGAGGAATCTCCATATTGCTTTCCATAAAGGTTGATCTAGACGGCATTCCCACCAGCAGTGGATAACAGTACCTTTCTCTCCACATCCCCGCCAACACTGCTTGTTCTCATTCTTTGTGATGTGTGCCAATCTCTGGGGTGTGAGGTGGTACCTCATAGTTGTTTTGATTTGCATCTCCCAGATGATTAGTAGATCATGAGAAATTTTTGAGGAATAAAGCTTCAGAGAATACCTATAAATCCTTCTTTAAAAGATCAGGCTTGAAATGAAAGGAAAGAATATAGCTAAATGAAAAATGAATGTGAAAAGGATAGTAATTTCTTGATTTGTTGCCTGCATGCAAACTATGAGCTTTCTCTGACCCAGATAAAGGACAATAATAAATATGACCTTTAACAAGGAAATTTGCACATATTTAAGCCCAAATGTTCTCAAAGGTTTTGTATTTAAGGATTTATCTAAATTAATTCTATTTTTTAATTTTTAATTTTATATATATTATTTAAACACCTTCATTATATACATGATTGTGTTTGAATTTCAGTCATATAAAGAACACCACCCATCACCAGTGCAACATTCCCATCACCAATGTCCCAAATCTCCCTTTTCCCCACCCGACCCCCGCAAGTACTCTAGACAGGCCTTCTATTTCCCTGTACATTCTCATTATTAGGACAGTTCAAAATGTAGTTATTTCTCTAACTAAACTCATTCCTGATTGTGGTGAGCTTCCTGAGGTGAGCTGGAACTTCCAGCTCTTTTCTCTTTTGTGTCTGAAAATTATTATTGCAAGAATGTCTTTCATTTTTCTTAAAACCCATAGATGAGTGAGACTATTCTGCATCTTTCTCTCTCTCTGACTTATTTCACTCAGCATAATAGATTGCATGTACATCCATGTATAGGAAAATTTCATGACTTCATCTCTCCTGACAGCTGCATAATATTCCATTGTGTATATGTACCACAGTTTCTTTAGCCATTCGTCTGTTGAAGGGCATCTTAGTTGTTTCCAGAGTCTTGCTATGGTAAATAGTGCTGCAATGAATATAGGTGTAAGGAAGGGGTTTTTGTACTGCATTTTTGTGTTCCTAGGGTATATTCTTAGGAATGGTATAGCTGGATCATATGGGAGCTTGATTTCCAATTTTTGGAGGAATATCCATATTGCTTTTCATCAAATTAATTCTTTTGATCAATATTTTATAAAACCTAACTCTCAAATAAAATATAGTTTTGTTTTGTTTTGTTTTTGGGTCACACCCGGCAGCGCTCAGGGGTTACTCCTGGCTCTATGCTCAGAAATTGCTCCTGGCAGGCACGGGGGATCATATGGGATGCCGGGATTCGAACCACCATCCTTCTGGATGTAAGGCAAACGCCCTATCTCCATGCTATATCTCCGGCCCCAATTAAAATACCTTTATTTTCAATTGTTTCTATGGTTCATAAAATGTAAATGCTGCATTTATTTTATATATCTTATATATTAGAACTATAAATACCATTAAAATAAGCCCTGAAATAATAATTTCCCCCAAATTAAGATATTTCAAGGTTTCGTTGAATTTTAAATTAAAGCTTTTAGATAGAGCCACCACAGTTCATTACCTAGTATGTATCAATACACTAATATTTAAGAACAATTCTGTCATCATATTAATTTTCAAGATATTCCTACATACTTTGCTTATAGTAATTGCAATTTCCTCAAGTTCTTTAAATATTAAAGTTTTGTGGCCTGCCACTTAAAGAATTAACTTTAGGGGCTGGAGTAATAGCACAGTGTGTTTGCCTTAAATTTGGCCTACCCAGTTTTAATCTTGGCATCCCTTATAGTCCCCTGAGTTTGTTAGGAACCAAACTCAATGCAGATCCAGCAGTAACCCTGAGAGCCACCAGATGTGCCAAAAATAAAACAAAACAAAACAAAACAAAACAAAAAACAGCAACAACAAAAACAAAACAAAAGAGAGAGAATTAACTTTCAAAGAGCTTTATTTAGTTCTGTGACTTGACAAATAAAACCTATTTTGTCTTCTCTTTATAGATTTTTTCCATTTGAAATGAGTGGCTCAGCATTTTTTCAACCAGTGTTGTTTGAGAAAATAAGCTTTATTTATCAGAGAGAGGGAGATGGGCCACATTTTGTTGTGCTTCAGGTACCACGTTGGATGCTGGGGATTGAACTTGTGTGAGCCACTTGCAAGGCATAGAATGAAGTGCATGTACTTCTTTTGTACTAGAAAAAAAAATTTTTTTTTCATTTTGGGGTCACATCCAGCAATACTCAGGGTTTATACCTGGCAAGAGCCACTCAGGAATCAATCAGGAATTACTGCTGGCAGGCTTGAAGGATCATAAGGGATGCCAGGGATCTAACCCAATTATGTGTTCTGTGCCTCCAATGGCTGACAAGTATGATCATATTACTATAAAACAGTAAACTATAAAACCTTTGAAATAATTCAAGGGCCTGGGACATGGGCTTTTCATATAAAAGCCCCTCAATTCCATCCCCAGAAATACATGATCTCCTGAGTATGACTGCGTGTCATACCTAAACCACCCCAACACCCTCCAAAAAACTCAAAAATAACAAAGAAATAAAACATTAAATAGAAAACTGTAACCATTTTTGTGGCAAATAAAATTCTTAGCATAAGTAGATCTGACACACCAGCAATTTTCATTGTTGTCTATACATGCAAGAAAACCTGGATTTAAAGAGTCAGAAAAATGAATCCAAAACAGTTGCTTTTAAGCAAACTGAACTTTGCATTGCTCTAGGTTAATGCCCTTTTGAGAGCTAAAGATGGGAAGGGTTGACATTTGAGAACAACTCTTTAGTAAATTCTCCAGTGGATGTAATGTTTTTTTCTGAAGATCTGTGATTCCAGATGTTTCTATGAGGTCAGTGATGTCACTGTAATCTCAGGATAGATAGTTAAGGGACAAATATTTGGCGTAATTGCACATTTTTCATCAACTGTTTTTAAGGGGTGGGATGTTGCCTTCCAAAGAATGCTCAGAAATTCTAAGGGTCACACTCAGTGACACTTAGCTAACCAGACCTGACAGGTCCTCAGAATGAAGTGCTGCTTGGGCTCTGTGATGCTGGCCACATTTAGGGTCACCTCTGGCAGTGCTTGGGGACTTTGAGATAGCTGAGATGGAGTTCAGTGCTTTCATATACAAAGCATGATGTACAAAACCTTTTAACTATCTCTTGAGCCCTGTATTTAGATCCTTAACACTTTGAATCAGTAAAGCGTCTAAAATGAAAGAGCAAAAAGTTTGAGGGAAAATAAAGTCCCAACATTAACAAAGCCCACAATTCCAGAAGTAGGTATAGAAAAGCAAGAACTATCATCAATAATAGTATTGTAAACTGCAGTAACTAAAAAGGACAAAAGAGAAAGAATAAAGGAAATAGTATTAATAGTACTAATAGTACCTGCCATAGAGGGCAAAGAGAGACCTGGAAACAGTGGTGGAAGGAAGAAGATACCTGTGAGGAGATGGGTGTTAGAACATTGTATGCCTGAAACACCATCACGAATAACTTTGTAACTCTGTAATTCACAGTGATTCTATTTAAAAGAATGTTTTAAAAGAGCTATCATCAGAGAAAGAGCTTTGCTTTAACTGTGTTCAGATCTCTTTATACTATGTGTGTTGGCCAGAAATGCCCTGAAATTCTCAGAAGGAGATTTGAGTTCAGAAATGCCCTGAAATTCTCAGAAGGAGATTTGAATTCAGAATCTAGAGGTTCTTGGAGGATATAGTAATTTGTCTGGCACTTTGCATAGTGAGAAAGAGAATTGTAAAATGGAATGGGATTGATTAAAAGGAAAAAGAAAGCAAAGCAAGAACAGATTCCTCAGAAAGCAAAGCAAGAACAGATTCCAGGTGAGGACCTGGGCCCTGCCCTGAGGTGTACCAGTCATGCCCTTAAACCTCTTTAACATCAAAACCCTGTTTAACACATGCTCACACCCAGCTGGATATGATTTTCTTAATCTTTCTCAGGTGCTTGGCTTGTAAGGACCCAACTGCTTGGGCTGCTTGTCATGGGAGAAACTGTCCAGCTTCATGCTGTGCCTTGGGATTCTTTCTGCCCCATGAGCGATGGAGGAACCATCATTTTTTAATTGAGGCCAGAAGATATCCTACAGTGTAGGGCAGAGGGGAGGCCAGAAAATACCAGACTTGAACTGAGGATCCTTCCCAGCTCATTTGCAAACTAACTTTGAGTCACAGACACACCCCAGTTTCCTCATTTGTCTACTATTGTACAAGTGGGGAGTGCTTAGGTAATGTTCAGTGAATCTTCCAGAAATTAGGTGAAGGCAAATACCATTTGTGTTTTAGGTGCCCCATCAGAAGAAGGGAAAAAGAGCAGTATGATAGTAATCTTGGATTCCTAAGGAACAGAGCCCAGACAATGAAACTTCCATGGACTGGGGTGGGAGACCAAGAGGGGATCTGATCTGTTTTCAAATAACTTTCTTACCCGACCTGTCTCTAGGGGTTATGGAGAAGGAACCTCATTGAGAGAGTTTATTTTTCTTTTTACTGAGATCTGTGTGACTGCAATTCAGTCTTGTTTTTTTATTCTCCTGCTGTTTTTCTGTTTGTTCAAAACTGAGACTTTAAGAGATATTTCTACTCTGAGGAAAAAAAAACACACAACATAAACAAACTACAGGGTAAAGTTCCCTATTTGGACATTTTTCTTATAAAATTCTTCTTTTGGGGGGGTGCATATTTGAAAAACTTGAAAGCATTTGCTATTAATCACTCTTGTGGCATTTCATTAATGTTTGCAATTCTAACTTATGAAATCTAAATGAAATTTTTACTGGAGACAAGAAGACATAGTGCATAGTGCTATGGAAATAGTTAAATGTCCCAAAGGATAGAGGAAATTAAATTCTATGCATGGGTTTCAGGGAAATGCTCTTTTCTGGAAGATTATCTCCCAGAAGAAGGAAGTAGCCATTATCTAGTTTTTGGTGAGTTTTTCCACCATGCAGCTTATTGTGAGCATATAAGGATGGTTTGCTTTGAGATACTAAATGAACCATAAAATAAGTGTTTGTTCTTCATGGTACAGATATGAAAACCAAATGGTCCAGAGTCGTTTTAGCCACTGGTTAGAGTCAGAAATGAAACTTAATATATTCCACTGTGCCAATTAAGTGCCATTCCTATTTGAATGTGTCACCGTCAATCCATCCTCACTCCAGTGTAAGTTTGGGCACCATAACCATTCATTCTTACCATCTCATTTTTCAATCACAAGAGGTACTTCTCTTTCTTATCTGAAATAGATATGGTGAAGTAGAACAATAAGTTTATCTTTTTTTTTTACTTTTGGGCCACACCTGGTGATGCTCAGGGGTTAGTCCTGGTTATGCCCTCAGAAATTGCTCCTGGCTTGGGGACCATATGGGATGCTGGGGAGCAAACTGGGGTTTGTCCTGGGCTAGCTCAGGCAAGGTAGACATCTTACCACTTGTGTCACTGCTCCAGCCCCAAGTTTATCTTTCTATATTACTTTATTTGAGAAGAGGAAGATGCAGGTCCCAGGTTATGCATTTTTTAAAAAACAGTATCTGAAACCTGAATGCAATGAAAGCATAGAGGTCTTTGACACAAAAGACCCATCTCAGGAGCCCGGAGAGCCATCAAGTTAAAGATTTCCAGGCCAAGTGCAAGAAAGCTTCCTGAGAGGAGAGTTGGCTGAACCCCCTGGAGGAGAGCCTTCATTTTTAGAATAAAGGTTATAAAAAAGAATGTCAAAAGACCACCAAGAGTTCCAAACTCCCCTGGTAACGGCCCTAGCAACGAACTGGGGCCCAGTTTGAACAAAGTGTACATAAATCAACTTGGCAGAGGAAGCACATGCATGGCCTTGGCTCCATGTTCCCAGAGCCTATGCTGCCTGAGCATCTCTGCACAGGACACCTGCATATCCCCTCTTGAGCTGTGAATTTTTAGTCTTACATTGGGAAGTGTACTGCCTCTCTCTGTTCTAGATAAGCCCATTTTCTCTCTTAAGCATGCATTTTGCTTTACCTCACCTTAGCTCCAATTACTTCCCTAAAGAAGTCCTTATACTTCAGTATTTGTCTCCTCCTAAAATTCTTTTAAGGAAGGGAAAAACCTCATGGGGCTGATGAGATGTGAGTGTTTGTACCATCAGAAGCTTATCAAAGAAGACTTTCATCAATCCTTAATATCTCAGGTGCTTTTCTAGGTGACAGGTGGGTAGAGAAAAGTGGTAGGTTTCCTTCTGAGACCTCTTTCCACTTCACATAATCCACCTGAGAAACCTTCACCAGCAAGCAGAAGGAGCCAGGGAACATTGATTTCCATAAGACTTCTCCTCCAGAATATCTTCAAGTTCTTCCACAAATTCAAATATTGAAAAATAGAAAGTCTTTTATTAGAATTAGACTTAACTAAATTCAGCCTCACTCACTTTTACTTGGCATCATGCCAACACCTCTGAAACTAAAGATTTGTGTGTATGTTCAATTTGGTTGGCAACAAATGTTGGTATAGACTGATAGTTATACTAATTTTTTTTTAATTTTATTCTGGAAACTCAGCAAACATGCTGTATTTTGATAGGAATAACTCCAGAGGCAACTGTTACAAAATATTGGTCCCAGGTTATGGTTTACGGTATATTATAATCCAAAAATTTATAAAATTCCCAACTGTCAGATAGGACAGACAATTTGGAATTCAAAATAAGGCATGTAGATCTGACATATTACAGTTGGGTGCTTCTAGAGCCTTGAGAAATGTCTAGGCAATTGTGATGGTCTAACTCATTTGAGTCTTCCAGAGGGGCAAGCATCTACCTAGGGTATCACGTGTCTCCTATAGACAGATCATGTGTTTCTGTCCCAAGCTGAAAGATATCTGCCACTCACAGAAGACAGATTCCCCAAATGAGAACAAATCAAGAGTCAGAACTAATAGTGCAACCTTGGAAGTGGAAATGGAAATGAGACACAGAGTGGTATCACCGACGAGACATTTTTATGGAAACAGTTGGACTTCCAAATCCCTTGATCTTATTCCTCAGTCTGGCATCTATCTACCTCTCCTTCATTGCAGCAAAAGGATAGAGCCTTCCTTTCTGAACATGTTGAATGTAAGGCATTCTAGGGAGGAAGGAAGGCACAAGGTTTGGGACCTTGTGTGGTGTACTACACTCAAAAGGAGGCAGTGGCCTCAGAATTCAGAGGAAATGCTCTTGGACACTGGCCCCAACTTGGCTTCCCAAGAGAGAATCACTCAATCCCACCCCCCCCCATCATAAAATCAGAGATGACTCTCGAGGGGAAACTACCAAACTCACTAGGGCAAAATGCTGATAGGAGAGGGATCTCTCCCCAAAGTGGTCACCTTTGTGGGCACCAAAGTGGGCATATCGCCCAACAGAATCACCTATTCCCAAGCCCCACTGAAGCACAGAAATTCTCCTTTTGACTGAATCATTTTTTAATATAAACAGAACACCAAGAAGTATCAGCTATTTGGAGAAAGGGTGGTTTAATGAAGACACTGAAGCAAAAACAGTGAGTTAAGGAAAAAAATGCATCTATCACTATTCTTGATAAAAGACAATTCAGTGGAAATCGACGTAATATTTCCCAAGCTAGTGCTGAGCAATTAACTAAATTAAAATGCATTGTGTGGAGTGTTGATCCTCACAACTCTTGACTTATATAAAATGAGTGTCAGACCCTTCATTCTGAGGTGTAAATGATTGAGTTACAACAGTATTGTCATATGTTTACTAGACCCATGGTCTTCTCCAGAGGGAGCATTGGCTCCTTTCATAAGCTCCTGATGGCATGGACACTCACATCCCATGAGCCCCATAATGCTTTTCCCTTACATAAAATAATTTTAGGAGGAGACAAATACTGAAGTATAAGGACTTCATTAGAGAAGTAAAGGGAGCTAAGAAGAGGTAAGTGAAAATGCACTCTTAAGAGAGAAAATAGGCACTCCAGAGCAGAGAGAGCCAGAGTTTGAGGCTGGATTCGCTTTAGTTCTTAATCAGTAAGTAGTGTCATGGTCCTGCTACCTGCCAGGTACTGCAGCAGACACCCAGAGCCCAGGATCAACCAACTTCTTGTGTGAGTTTGTATTTCCCCATACTGGAATGTATCTAAGTGTCTGAGATTTCAAAAGACCATGCTCGTATTCAGGGGAAGCACATGCTCAGTCTCTGAAAAGAGGAAAAGCAAAACTTCTACAACTTCTACTGAAGTATTTCTCAAAAAGGCTAACACATTACTACCCTACAATTATACATGAGGGTGAAACAATAGTAGCTTTGGGTACAGTTAGGGAGAGGCAGTGCTAAGTGATTTTTCTGGAAAGAAGGTGGTGGTGTTTGAGCACAGGTTGGGGAAGTCTAGCTCACGGTATTACGCCAACAGTGGTAGATCAATTTCATGGGGGAGTCTCTGTTCTGAGAGCAGAAGTCTAAGAGAAATGTGGCTTTGCTTTCTCTCTCTCTCTCTCTCTCTCTCTTCTGTCTCTGTGTCTCTCTCTCTTTTGTTTTTTGGGCCACACCCAGTGATGCTCAGGGGTTACTCCTGGCTATGCACTCAGAAATCACTTCTGGCTTGGGGGACCATATGGGACACCGGGGGATTAAACCTCGGTCCTTCCAAGGCTAGCATGGGGGAGTCTCTGTTCTGAGAGCAGAAGTCTAAGAGAAATGTGGCTTTGCTTTCTCTCTCTCTCTCTCTCTCTCTGTCTCTGTCTCTGTGTCTCTCTCTCTCTTTTGTTTTTTGGGCCACACCCAGTGATGCTCAGGGGTTACTCCTGGCTATGCACTCAGAAATCACTCCTGGCTTGGGGGACCATATGGGACACCGGGGGATTAAACCTCGGTCCTTCCAAGGCTAGCATGGGGGAGTCTCTGTCTGAGAGCAGAAGTCTAAGAGAAATGTGGCTTTGCTTTCTCTCTCTCTCTCTCTCTCTCTCTCTCTCTCTCTCTCTCTCTCTCTCTCTCTCTCTCTCTGTCTCTGTGTCTCTCTCTCTCTTTTGTTTTTTGGGCCACACCCAGTGATGCTCAGGGGTTACTCCTGGCTATGCACTCAGAAATCACTCCTGGCTTGGGGACCATATGGGACCCTGGGGGATTGAACCTCGGTCCTT